>NC_058037.1:16603807-17264372 GCF_019176455.1 Solea senegalensis | reverse complement strand
GGACGGCACGCTGTTGCTCCAGGTGATTTATTCGATTTCCTTTTTTTTTTTGTCCTTGACCAGCTGATACAGGTTCACCTCTCCAGGCAGCTCTGCATGTTTTTCCATCACATATGTGTATAGCAGGGGGAGCGGTGACACGTAAGTGTGGCGTAAGACTCACACGCTCACCCTTCCCAGTCAGCTTTGACTGGGTTTGGCTTGGCTAACACGTTGACTAAACTGTGGCGCAGCTGTGAGTCCACGCATGTACAGAGAGAAAGAGAGAGAAAACACACTCTTGCAAAGCACACACACACACACACACACACACACACAAATTATTTCTACAGCAGAGGTCTGTGCATTCCTAATTACTCCAGTGACATGAAAACACTACAAAGCAGAAAGCATCTGCCATCCCCCCTCTCTTACATGACAACACACTAATGCCCTTAACCAATTTAGTACAAACCATCTGTTACTGAGACAACACATCCGATTTAATTATATACATTTGGTATTTCATGGTATGTGAAAGTACCTGGTACTGCATTTACTGTACGGTAACCTTTACATCACTTAGCCTTGTTTTAAATAGTTTAAAACACACAAATATTAATGTACATCTCTCTCAGTGAAGACATTCAAACACAATGCCTAACCATAACCCTGACCTAATCCTAATATTAACCGTAACCCTAGAACCAAGTCTTCACCATGAAAAAGCCCTGTAAAATGTGTAAGAATATGTTTAAATGTCCTCAAAAGGTCAACATATCCTCACAAAAATAGATTTGAATCAAATCTATTCAAATCTAGTCTGCTGTAGCACATTTTCTTCTTTAATTCCTTTCCTTCCTTCTCATTTGTCCAAAATCAAACATTATCTGCACATTAGCTCCAATCAGAACACATTTCCTCTGTATATATTAAATCTTCACAGTTTTGCACCATCAAATATTCGATAGGGTGCTTTTAAAGGCCATAACAGTGGTGGTCGGATCAGGAAGCGAGTAGAGTACAGAGTGAAGTGAGTTTGCTGAGCCACGGGTAAATGCATGGAAATGACGAGGCCTGGATGGAAGAATAGGTGGCTCTCTTTCTTGCCCTTTATCTTCCCTCTCTTCCTGTCTTTTGTTGGAGCAGGCGCTCTGGCCCCTGCAGCCAACAGACCAACAGAGTGTCTCCATCCATGGCTGTGTGCGTTAATGTCCCCTGAGGCCAGGGTCAGCGCTCAAACCCCAGCTGAGTCCATCTCAGCCCAGACCACCACAACGGCCTGTGACTCTCCATCCATTATGCAACCAATAGTACTCAGCTGCAGCCAGAACGTCTCTCTGTTCCCCCCTACATTTACTTCTCCCTCTTTCCTACTTCACTCCCTGTGTCAGGTTTGGTTGTGCACTTACTCATTCATTCATGCATTCATTCAGACAGTCACTCACTCACTCAATCAGCAATCAGCCTCATATTCACACAGAACACACAAAACTGCCACCCATGTACTCTGTTATTTAAGTGATAGACTGAATTTAATTGAATTTAGATACATCTTCATAATTGCTGACAATCATTACACAAGATATTTACAGTCATTATGAAATATTACAATTGGAATTTACAGAAACTTTGTACAAAATATGCCTGACTTCAATGCCTGGATAGTGGGGTCCTTGTTATGTTGTTGTTTCTGGAGAACAACACAATGACCCAAGAGTCACTGGTGTCTGGAAGTGCTTTAGTATCAGCAACTATATGCTTTTTAAAGTCCATTAAAAAGAAAGAAAAGAGAGAAAAGTCCCAAAAGTACAGAGTCAGCAAAGTTGTGAATTGAAATGCTTTCTTTTTTTTTTTCCTCAGTGAAATTTCTATTTTCTTTTTTTTTTTAACTTGATTGGATGGAGCATTTGATCTGCAATTCAACTGCAAAAACAACAACAGAGAGCCATTTAAATAGAATAAATTCATAATATTTACACAATAATGTGAGTATTGGTCTATAAAAATGAATCATCTCTTTTTCTTTAAACATGATTTATCTTTATCTACAGTTTTTCAAAACAGAAACCTAGTCACAATGGAAACGCATCATACGTCTATCATTCACCTCTACTGATAGTGATGATTGTGGATTGCCATATTTATGCAGCAACTCTGGTTGCAATGAAACTCAGCTTATCTATCAGCAAAGTTCTTACACCAGCTTAAGTCTTTTAAAGCCATTCTTCTTCTCGGAAGCTCCTCACACAATGACAGAAAGTACAGAGGAGTCAAACGTTCCCTTCAAAATAAATACAAAATAATTAAATAAACAAACAATGGACTTGATTCTGTCAGCACACCAATACATAAATAAATAAATAAATACATAAATAAAAATAGAAATTTTACCAAAGTGTCAGTGTCCAACAATGCCACTCTTTCACCAAATAAATATGGGACCTTAAACAACCAAGGAAAGTGTCTTCTGTTCAGCGTTGGCACCGTTAGAGTCCCACAGGGAGGTCCAGAGAAAAGAGCGCCCCCTGCTGTCCACGTGTTGTCATCCACAGACGCTCACACACCATCCACCCAGATGAGCTGTGCTAAGCCAAAGCTGCGACGTAGTAACTGACAGAACAACCCATAACTAGTAAAAATGAGAATGCTTTTGCGCTTCATCATCATTATGACTGAGATGCAAATGAAATCAAACATAAGCATGCTGTTAAAGGATGTTTTTGATATACAGTAATTATAGGAAAATAGACTATCAAGGATGACTCCTTTAAAATCATTTATAAAGCTTTCCTGGATGCAGACAGCTCAGCTACGAAGTAAATAGATACTTAACAAAACAAATCCTTAAAGTATATGCAAACACAAGCATAAATATTTGATCCACAGAGAGTAAGCTACGAATGACAAATATTAGTGATATATTGAAATTCTAGAACAGGCACCATTTCTGTCTTTTTAAAACTTGCTCTTCTTTTTTCGAGTGTTTGTCAGTCATTTTTAAGGTGTTTCCAAAATCCTAAAAGAGTCACTGCTGACTGAAGTGTCGGGTGCTGCCGCAGTCCGTCCAAAAGTCTTTTCATTCTCCTTCTCTAAAATGAACCAGATAAAAATGTTGGTGCACTGTTCATCTCGCATTCTCTCACTCACATCGACTCTCGCCTCTCTTTCTCGAGCTCTCTCGTGTCCCCCGTAAACCCTGTCTCCCCGCCCGCCCTCCCTGCCCCCCATCCCCTCCCCCCCTTCTTTGCATGGCTGCCATAAGATGGCCGCCAGACGCTGCTGGGTTTAATGGACGTAGTAGAGCCAGTAGACCACGTTGAAGAAGGAGAAGACGGTGGGGAAGATCATCCTGGACCACTTATCAATAGAGTTCACGTCGGACAGGTCTGGGATGTTCACCTTGAGCTGGGAGGCCCGTCTCCGTAGGCGAGACTTCTTCTGGGCGTGGCGCTCCAAGGCGCTGTGGCCATAGTTCTGGCGGGCCATGGCTGCCCTGCGGTACTGCAGCGTCGAGCTATCGTAGGCCAGCATGGTGTTGCGGGGATCTCCGGGTGCTCCCAGGCCCCGGGACAGATCCCCGGCACCACCCATCTCATTCTTCATTTCCAAGGTGCTGAACAGGATGTTGTCGTCGGGAGTCATCTGGATGTAAAAAAACAGGTGGAGCCACGAGAAGTTACTGGCAAAGGAAAATCTTAGAGTGCACTTAAATTCAAACATCGTGAAATCGTTATCCATAACAAGCACAGCTATGATGATCACTGATTCATTCGTTGTGTAAAAAAATACTGATGAGGTGCTAGAATGGGCAATGCAAATGAGTCAAAAACTGTTACTTACATGAATAATACTTTAGGCACTTTAAAAGCACTAAGAAAGTTATTGACCATCTGTCAATAAATATCTTAGTGAGAGTACAAGACGAGCACAAGACTATGAGATAACATTCCTGGAAGAGCACAAGGCACTTCACAAACTAATTCTCATGGAGAAACCTTCATTGCCATCTCAGAATTTCAACCAGAGTTTGGTTAAAATTCTGTCGATTCACAAGACAAACTGAATAAAAAACACAAACAAAAGAGAGAGAAAGCAAAGGAAACAAAATGTGACAGGAGAAGGTTGAGAGAAATAGTAAGGACTTTGCAAAGATGGAGGAGAGGCTAAAAAGGTTCAGGGCAGGGCAGGAAAAAACGGTTGTGGGAGGTGAATTCGGATCAACATTTCTTCATCCATAGCCTGACTTCTGAGAAAAAGAAAAGACCCTTAAATCCAATCCTGTCCCGCTGTAAATGGAGTATTTTGTTGGTTTTACAAAGCGAAAGCCACTTAGCTGGCGCGATTTGCCATACTGTAAATTATCTTTGTCTCTGATCTGAGAATCCTTTGTATTTTTTATTTAAATTTCTTCACTTTCTTAGATTCATCAATTGCTTTTGAGATTTGACAATATTTGTAGCTAAATTATCTTCAGAGAAACGACTGCGGTTTTATTTTGTCTTGCCATAATTGTCAGTTCCTACTAATTTAGACGTACAGCCCAGGTTTAGATTAAATTAATGCCAGCAGAAATCAAACTGCTAAGCCATGTTTGTCAGGAAAATGCATGAAGAGCAAACCAAGAGAGGAGAAAACACAATGGTGGGAGTGATGATCAAAATTGCCTTGAAAATCTATAGAAATCAAAGAAATGCACAAAAACTACAGCATTTTCCTCTGATCTGGATTGATTCAGATTGATGACATTGTTAGTTTTGACTTTCAAAACCTCCAGTACCTTATTTCTTTGCTCGCCTAGTCCTAATGCGGCATCGTCCACAAAGATGGGATCCCACATCGAGTCATATGCGTCAATTTCCCTCTGTTTCATTCTGGCATACAGAGCATCATCTCTCTGAACTACATTTCCCACCAGCCACTGCAAGCATACAAAATCAGCACTGTTACTTAGGGGAAATCGTAGCTTGCCACACTCAGAAGGAAAGGGTGCTTTATTTTTATGTTGCTGTTGTTCCGGCAACTTTAGCAGCTGAATCAGTTTTAAAGGGAAGGCTTTGGCACCACAGCCAGTGAATTTTCCGAGGCGCCTTGCCCTTTGAGAGACACAGAAATATGGAGATCAAGTAAAAGCCAGTCATTGCTTCTGCATTCACTCGTTCAGATCCTAGTCTGAGTAATAAAGTCGGTACCACAGCCTAAACCAGTGAGAAATGGAGAGCAGGAGTAGAGTGCTGATAAAAGGCCATCAAGCAACACGTTGACCCTGAGAGGAGGAGAAGTTATAGACAAACAAACAAACACATCAACTGACAGCACAAATACCTCAGGAGGAAGTTTCCCCTGCACATGTACCTTGTTGGGGTCGGGTCTCAGCTTCTCGTTATTAGCTGTGGCTGCTTTCTCAGCCGCCTTCTTCTGACGCTGCGGGCCCTGACCAAAGAAGATGTAGTTGACGAAGGCATACTCCAGCAGGGCCAGGAAGACAAACACAAAGCAGCCCATCAGGTACATGTCAATAGCCTTGACATAGGGAATCTTAGGGAGTGTCTCTCGCAAGTGGGTGTTGATGGTGGTCATGGTCAGCACCGTAGTGATCCCTGGAGATCAGTGGAGTCACATGTTTAGAGAGACAGTAGAGCACATTTGCATGATCATCTGTACATTCAAATAATAAAACAGTACGTCTGGTACATTCTGAGTTTTGTAGAGTACTAAGACAGCAATGCTCTTGTCGGTGCGCTGCCTTTGTATACACTGAAATATATCAACAGATAATAAATGGCTCAAGGTGAAATTGTGAAAAAGAAAAATAATCCTTTTCAGCTTGACATTTGTGGTTTTCTTCAACTGCTCAAAAGAACCTGAGTGCACACATTCATGTTCCCCTGAGTTTGAAGCGTACACATTTTTGCTGAATTGATTTTGCAATTCACTGATTGTGTTGCAGAGCCTATAGTGAACAAATGGCTGCATCATATTAAACATTTCAGGATATGAATACGCACTATTCTGAGTGCGTGTTCACCACATATACAATCATTATTCTTTTTTTTTTCAAGTCAATGCTGCGCAGTCAAATGACTCTGCACCTGTCAGTGGTGATGTGTATTATTATAAAGGGAGGAGGAGTGAACCAGGTCATTATAATGTACAGAATATACTGATGTCAGGTGCATACGTTACACGTATTTATTTTTAGCAGAAGCAATCTCTTAACGCCAGCTGAGACTCTGAATCTGTGTGTGTGTGTGTTCCATGAGTGAGGTTTGCATCATTCAATCATGTATCCAATATGACACAAAACAAAACATATGCCACACACACACACACACTCATATATGCATGCATTGTCTTTGATACATTAGCCATCTGCATGCACAATCTGCATTAGGTCAGATTCACACGGATTAAAAATAACCCAGCAGCCGGCAGTGCCTCTGTAGCATGGAGCCTCATCTCTCACTGGCTGTGCTCGTTCTCTGGACGCCGAGAGCAGGCCCATCTTTAAATCACATTACCCTCCAAATGCACCGTCTACGGCTCCAACCTGCATGTGTCCCACTTCACAAAGCAAACGGCGTGTGACAAGAACAACACACATAAAGCTCAAAGCCATTCCTGCCACTGCTCTGCCTCGTCATACCCAAATTTAACACTGAAGGGAAGCTTCGGGGCATCTCATTTTAGCATCAGTGCAGTTTGCACATCGGTGTAAAAACACTGGCTCTAATGTGTAATGTGCCTTTACACAAATGTTGCCACTTTTCATTTGGTTGTAATTTAGTTGGATCCCACTCTGATAATTAGGGAGGGGGGGATCTCTGGCCAATAAGAGGCTCCGATAGACAGACAGGCAGAGAGAAAGACGACACGCTTCAAGGTCGAGCTGAAGCGCTTCCCGCTCTGCATGAGTCATGCATATATAGTCATCTCTGAACAACAGACATTTAGCCAGGCAGCCTATCACACACTGATATCACTCGTGTGCTCAGAGCTAATGAGAATAAAGTAACTGCTGGGAAAATAAAGAGTCAAAACTGAGGGCAGGCTTGTGACACGCCATCACATGTGGATGTGAGACCAGTATGAGAGTAAAAGGCTCAGAGTGATTTAAATGGCTCTTCTTAGGGTCTAATATCATTTAGCTGTGGGTATTTCCCATGGTCACTGTTCAGCGGTGGCAAAGCAATCCTACCCAGGGCCACTCTGGCAGCTGAGGCATCGTAGTTGATCCAGAAGGAGACCCAGGAGAGTATGGTAATCAGGATGGAAGGCATGTATGTCTGCAGGATGAAGTAACCAATGTTCCTCTTCAGTTTGAAGCTGAGGGACAGGCGGGGATATGAACCTGAAGGAGGCACAAAAGGACAGAGGAGTGGGATAGAGACGGGTGTCATTTCCTCAATGACGCCCATGAAAAAGCTATTTCCTTTGACACAGGGAAGCCTGTCATATGCATGTGCTAAGTAAGAAATGTATGCATTTATTGCACTGTTCATTTATATTACCAAACATTTGATAATGTGGACAAATATAGACCAAATACTTCAGAAAAGAGCTATTAGCACAAGAAATAAAAAAGGTAACAATAAATCTACAAATATATTGTTAATGCACTGTAACATTTTTAGATATTGCATATTTAAAAACATTAAAAAATAAAAGCTTTCCCAATTGTATTCAGGTATTTTTAGAGTGAAGGAAAGAGGGTTGTGCATCAATGAAAGTATTTGAAAGTGTGTACATTTCTGTGGAGTTTCAAAAAAGCTTTAAAATGTAAAATAAAAGGATCATTTTACAGTTTACTATTTTAATAAAAGACTAAATCAAGGACTATTTTAGTGATTGGTCTTGTTTTATTTTTCAGCCTATTTATGATTTGTTGTTTATGATGTATAACCAAAATTATTTTGTGTTTATGTATTTTGGTTATATGATGTGTTCTTTGTTTACAGTGCATTCAAGTACAGACAGTTTGGTCTGATATAGAATGCTGGTTATCATTATTATATTACCTGGATTATTTTATTTTCATTAACACTAATTTCATCTAGAAATTATGACTTAAAACTGGAAATCTGTGTCCCCTCTAACACTGGGAACAAATAAATGTGTTATTATTTGAACAGAGAGAAACAATAGCAAGTGAAAAGAATTGATGATGTTCTCAAATGTCTTGTTTTGTCTGCAAACGATTTAGTTTTAATGATTGCTTTAATAATTGTTGCAGCCCTAGTAAGATGTATGTTTATTTGCGTGGACGTGCAGTGCTGCGACGTTTATGAAGTATACCTGTGGAGAAGACCACATTCTTGGAGATGAGTTTGTAGTCGACAATAGAAAACTGTGGCAGTTCTATTCTGTCAACTCCGGACACGGCTCCATCGCCGCCTCGCCAGTAAAACTCAATATCATCAGTGGTGTAGCCATCTGCAGAGGAGGAACCAAACCCAGGACACTTAGAGAGACGTTGTCATCATCTATGAGTAGTTTGTGATGCAAATGTAGTACATGTAGTGCATTTACGTGCACGTTAAATGTCTGATTATAGTCAGACTAAGACATAAACACGTTAGTCTGATTAAAATCCAGCTCGTCTTAGTCGGACTAACATACCTGGATAATGTGATTCATAGTCTAATTACTCCATACTCCATGTGAGGGGGAACACAACGAAAACAATTCTGCGATCACGTAATTATTATGTAGTAATAACTAGGGAGAACTATTAATTATGACTACTGATTTTTAATGTAATAACATTGTAATGACTACTGAGAACAAATGTGATTAAAGTAATAAACACTGAGTACTCAGGCACTTCTGAGTATGGCCAAGCTTCCTGTTTTTAAAAGGCATTCATATTCTGTATGAAGAGTTTTCAAAGATCACTGCTCTTCTCATCTGTGTCACCAAAGTAAACAGAACATTCACAAAACACAACACAAAACAATGTAGCTACTGTGACTTGTTACCATGGACAAATACAATTGTGTTTGTTGTTTTTGCACCATCTTGACGTCATCCTTAAATGTTAAATATGTATAAGGTGTCTCTTCTCTGTGGCTCTTCACTGTGAAGCAGAATATGAGATTTCGTGTTCGCACATGGATGCAAACCGTTGCAGAGTCTGGGGACTCCAGTGTTGCAGACGGTCTGTCTCTAACATGGACAGTCGCAGGCAAACGGGGAGGAGCCATTTCAATGTCTGCCTCACATACAAAACAGAGGCAGTGACCTATTCAAATGTGATGAATAATTAAACTCCAAGGCTTTGAATTTTAAAAATCAGCACAATTCTTGTCGCCGTACTGCTTAGATTAAAAGTGAAGTTAGTCGTGGTGCTAATGTTAAGTTGTTACTAGCAGAAATGTAACTCCATCCATCAATAGCCGATCAATGTATTTATTTATGTATGCATGCATAACTCAGAGCTCATTATCTGTCTTTTCACGTGAGTCTTGTGGGACAGTCCAGGATCAGTACACTGATATAATACATTACTATCAATGGTGCAGAACTAATGGATCTACAAAATGACTTGACACGTACGTTCAGGCCATAAAATGTTCTCTTATGGCGCTCCTTATACGCAAATATCTCCCTTCTCCAAACTCCCCCCAGATGTGGGCCCTTGATCACAATTGAACTGAGCCGCATTTCAAAACAGCAGCACAATGGGCTCTGCACTAATTAGGCTGATGAGAGGGTTGCACAAGGCGGTGATGACGACAATGCAGATCTGGCAGGGAGAAGAACTAACTCCATCTCCTGGTGTGCAAGTTCAGAATCGACCGTATTACAGCTGCACCGAGGATGTTTGTTTTGTTATAAACTGATTTGTGCGTTCGGGCTGCTATAGAAACATGGCAGTCACAAGTTATATAGTTATATACAGCCGTTACACACTTATATAAGCAGACTTATACAGTAGGTAGTACTTTCAATTTCTTTCAAAAGGGCGGAAACCAAGGAAACGCCCTCCGGCAGGAAACTACACCATTCACCTCCATAGATGTAGATAGTAGACAACACGTAAATCAGGCAATGTGTCAGACAACTCGTCTCTTCACTGGCGGTTTTAATCATTAAAGTGAAGATGGTAAATAGCTGTTGTGTCCCGGGATGCCAAAGTTGATGGAGACAGACTGGCGGGACAGCATTTTACCGGATCCCCACAGATCCAGAGGTGAAGCGCTGATATGAAGCACGCTCAGAGCAAGCAGAAGAACACGGAGCGATGGGTCTTGGTAAATATTGGACTCAGTCTAACTGACATGCGCATGTTAACACAGTGAACTCATAGAAACCAAGTCGTATGATGTGCTCTAGCTCTCGTGTCCTAAATGTTATATGTTTTTGCAGTGTGGAGAGATTTTATTTGACAGATTATAGCTCCAGCACCTCAGCTAAGATGGATACAGGGTGAGCTGCTGTCATTTCTTTACCTATTTTTTTGGGGCGCATTTATCTTTGCCAAAACACATCACATACAGGATGGGTAAAATGCAGAGGACACATTTCCAGAGGGGGATTAGTAAAGTTACCTTAATCTTAACCTTATCCCACATACAATGGCCTGCTGGTATAAATATTGAAGAAAAGATGTCAAGAAAATCATTTAGCTTCTTGAAAAAATTAATTTGTGACCAATAATAAATGTCAAGTTGGTGGGAATCTTCATGATTTACCACAACAACAAAGTCAGATGTGTATTTGCATGTGTATGTGACAGTAGCTACGATAAATCTTTGGGATTGGAGTGGTACAAGTCAATTATTCCTTACTGCAATCTTGTGTCTGAGGCCAGTGGCCTGAGTCACAGCAGAGAGCTGTTGGTGTACCAGAGGATGTGGGGGTTTAAGACTTGTGTCTGTTAAAAATGCATCAAGTTTATTAAGGGAAATGAGAGAAATCTCTGGGCTCATTAGTCTGAATAAAATAGCATGCTCTGGCATGCAGCGATTCCAATGTTAAAACTGCTGCCAGTTAATCCATATGAGAGCAGATACTGCCTGGTGATCAAAACTGGAGCTGTGTGTGAGTATATGTGTGTGCGTGTGTGTGTGTATTGTGTGTTGGGCTGCTTGAGTACAGAAGGGGGAAAAAAAAGAAGAGTATGAGCGATGGTGAGAGAGATACAGAAAGAAAAAGAGGCTGGAAGAAAAACAGAAGAGGCTGAGACTGTGCAAAGAGAAAGAGAGGAAGGAAAAGAGAACAGCAGCAGCAGCAGTGAGAGGTGGTTCTGACCCACACTCTTTCTCTGCTGCTGGCAATAATGTGATGAAACCCGGAAAGAGCGAGGCCCAACCCCATAATCCTTTTCTCTGGGGACTCAGATAAAACAGGCAGAGGACCTCATCTCTCTCTCTCTCTCTTATGTTATGTTTCTGAACACTCACTCCCTCCCTCCCTCCCTCCCTCCCTCCCTTCACTCCAGAACACCAGTACAATTACACAACTCCAGAAGAAACCAACTGTTTGTGCGATACAAACATGGAGGCAGTTCCAGTGGACATCAGCACAAAACATCCTTAATTAGCAATGATGCTGAAACACTGGACCAAACCAGGCGGGCTCCTTCATGCAGCTGGAGTTGAATTAATTAGGCTGGATGTTATCAGTCAGTGAGCCATTAGTGATGTTCCTTTTCTTGATGTGTATCTCCTGATGTCTCATCAGCCTCTCTCAGCATTTTACACACAGCCTTATCGACGCTGCCTCTACCTTGCCATCATTGGACCACCGGGCTGTTTTCGAGCTAGTCCTCGGAGCTGCACGTGTGCACATGGAATCTGTTTAACTCTATGTTTGTGTGTGGGCGCGAGAGCCAGTTGTCAGGGACGACGGTACTTACAGCTTTCGATCTCCAGGGTGCAGTTCTGCTCATCCAGAGGGTAGCGACGCAGGTCCATCATGCACGCTGCAGTGGTGGTGATTCTAGACACAGGGCGAGATGGAAAACACGGGGTATCATCATCAAAGATGGGGACCAAGCAGCCTGTCAACAGAAAACTTTTTTTTGTCTAAAAACTGCACGTAAACAAATCAGAAATATAAATTAACTAAGGATTTAGCTCCTACACGTACCGCTGAAAACAACAGGTCCCTATTCGTCAAATTGTACTTAATGATCAAAGTAGAACCTAAGCCAGAAAGTTGATTAAAAACAATTAATAAAATGATGGACCAGCAGCTATCTGCTCTGTCTATATATGTTCCTTATTTTAAGGATCTCAAATGAAACCCTTTATTTACCCACTCTCATGTTATACAGGGTATTTAAACTGTATATATATTTATATATGTATAACAACTCCCCTTAGCACTAGCCCACAGAACATTTGTTTTTTAATTGGCTGCATTTTGTAGATCACAATGCAAAACTGGAAAAAAATATTGAAATGACCGCAGAATCTCAGAATGCATATGCATCCATTCCATTACGATTTCCTTAGACCACATTAGTGCACACATATTCCATAATTTCCTGAAAGTAAAAGGCACATGCGTTCCAAGAATAATATATCATTGACATTAATATGAACAGAACACAATTAGTCTAATGTGCATGAGGGAACTAAGCTGATAAAAATAAGAGTTCGCAGAGACACAGAGCCACTGAGTGTGAGCCAGTCGTATCCGACAGGTTCACTCAGAGTAACGCACTTCCTGCTACACACGACGAGTTGACCAGAGCTGAGACAGGCTGGTACCCAGCCGTGCCAAAGCCCCGAGGCAAACTGAGAGAGACTGGACACACACACACACACACACACACACACACACACACTCTCTCTGACTGATATAAAACATGATAGCATCATGCAACCATTACCAATAATAGCAGCCTATGGGGAAAAACCCCAGAGTTTGGTCGTGACCTTGGGTCTTTCTATTGTCATCTCTGTTTACATCCATTTACTGCTTATAGTCCATCCTTTCATATAGGACAACAAAAATGACCTCTCAACAGACATTACAAGTAAATACATGGCACCTATCGCCTATTTTTTATGTCTTGATTCAAGTGGAAGAATTACGCCAATATGAATCACCTTATGTAGACAAAAGTGTATTTATTACAGTCATCGCTGTCCTGTAAAAACCAAACAAACAACAACATAGTGACAGGACTTGTGTATGTGGTCATTAATCAACAGGGGAGGTAAGAAAATGAATTCCAAAACATTCTGACATTAAAAAAATTGTGCTTTGTGCTCAGTGCAGGGACAGCATCTGCTCAAGCTGCTAAATATGTATCTGCCTGTCACAACCTGAGGGATAGAACTGTATATATCAGACACATGTACATGTAATGTATATGTGTGTGTGTACATCTATATACACATATCATTTTCAAATGTACTGTTCTATAAAAAAACCCAGAAAAAAATAGTAAAGCACATTATTTCTTGATTAAGAAGTCAAATTATAGTTTTTTATTTATTTACTTTATAACTGTTATTTGCCAAATAAATACACATTTTTGATATGTACTCTAAATGTAACATAATATTTGTAAGTGAAAAAATGTTTTAATCATAAAGTAATAGTGAATAACAACATTCAAACACATTCAAAATCCTCTATTATCATCAAATATGGATACAACACAAAGCTAAATCATACTATTGTACCTCTCTAAACTTATCATGAGGAGTGATTTGCCCTCAATAATCACGAGGAAACCTTTATTTCAAATCCTTCTACACAAGACTTGCAGGTCCAGGACCAATCTCTCCCCCTCTCTCTCCCCCTCTCTCTCTCTCTCTCCTTGGCTCTTATATAAGAGCCAGTTAGCCAGTTAGCAGGGCCGTGGTGCACTGTGGATCCACACAGGAGTCTTATTTCTGTCCTAGTTTACCTCTTTTATGGACCCAACTTACTGAGATGTTGTGCTCGCCAGAACTCATCACTCATTACTCACCATCACCATCCTCACCACTAAATCATCACGGTGGCGGAGGAAGCACAGGGGAAAAGTGGAAATGAGGCCAAAATTGCAGGGGTATAAATAACGACCTATTTATAGCCCACCTACATCATCAGCAGAGATCTCCAAGCTTTTTTGTCTGAGGCTCTGCATCACCGACTGAGACCCGAGACTGCATCCGCTGGCCTACCTAATACTGTATGTGTACACAAACAATTAATAAGGAGCAAGGAGGAGAACATGTGTGAGGATTTCTCTGCCCTTTTTTTTCCACCTTCCCTCTCTCCTCCTCATCTGCCGTAGACTTCTGCAGCAGCAGCAGCAGCAGCAGCATAGTGATCATGAAGGACAGGCTTGTGTTTGCTCTTCATGAGGGCCGATCCCGCTCTCATCCCAACCTGCCGGAGGAGAGGCCGCACTCACGTAGATTCAGCCACGCTACATTTGCTCTGTGTCAGAGCTAATAGGACACGCAGCTCTAAAAAAGACTGTTTGGGGTTTTTCTCCCATCATCCTGAGCATGTATCCTCATATTTCAGCCTAGGCTGTGTGTGTGTGTGTGTGTGCGTGTGTGTGTGTGTGTGTGTGTGTGTGTGTGCGTGTGTGTGTGTGTGTGTGTGTGTGTGTGTGTGTGTGTGTGTGTGTGTGGACCCCCCCCAAGGCAGCCTGTGCACCTTTATTCCAGATGACCTTGTTTGCGGACATAACAGACAGAATCTCATTTCGAGGGAGCTTCAGAGCAAAATGTTTTTGTTTTTTTTTTGCATGCAGGTTACAAATCTGTCCAGCCTCTAATTAAACTGACAAATTATTCCATTGGCAATGAAATTAAGTTTAGGACTTAAATCAAGATGGAGAAGCTCCCTCCATTTTGGATAGTGAGCGCATGTCGAGCGGAGAAAACATGGCACACAGGATTATCGTTCTGTGCTGGGGCACTGTTGCCAAATGTGACAGCAAAAAGCCCGCAATGGTTCAATGAAGAGGCTCCACTGTGTGCCAAAGCATGCCAAATCAAAGAGGTGTCTTGATTTCAAAACACTGGCACGTCCAAAAACAGGCCACACACTAAACCATCCTGCCTGACCAGCAGCTGAAGTCGATGCTGAGCCTGTATTGATGGTATTGACAGAGAGAGAGAGAAAAAAAAACGGGGGCCTTGTTTAAATCCCCTCTCCTCCTCGACTCAGCATCTTTTTCCTCCTGGCCGTGCGATACCATCTACTGAGCTGCACAGTGGAACATTCCTCGCCATGACAAAAAAAGGGACGTCAGTGTACAAGGCACACGGATATGTCCTCTCACGAAAAAGGAGTTACCATATTCAAAGAGAGAGGCAGAGAGGAAAGGTGGGGAGGGGGAGGGATAAGTGAGAATCCGAATAATTTATCCATTTTGAATGAAGCCTGACCTTCATTCTCTTTCTCTCTCCCGGGTTCCTCCTGTGAATTTTGAGTGACATGCACCAGGTGTCACACACTGAATGTCTTTGGGTTTTTTTCTCTCTTTCTGCTTAAAATGAAAAGCTAGTGTGTGTGTGTGTGTGTGTGTGTGTGTATTGGCTGAGCCTTTTCAGGGGCTGGGTAATTAGATCAGACTGTCGCTCCCCGAGAGTCAAAGCGAGCTCTAAAGTGACAGTTGGGAGCACTGTTGTAATTTTCTGCTCCTCCTGATAATTGAAGACCGTGAATTTGGCAGCACTAAATATTCAGGGAATAAGGAGTAAACAACAACAACACCCTCACCCTCCCTCTTCCACATGCGCCCCAAAAATAACACTCGCCCACATGCAAACTCCCACCCACAGACACCGCTCCTACACACACACACACACACATCTAATACCTCCTGCAAATGCAGCAACACAAATGTACTGGTGTTCCTTTGGTATGGTGTCGGCTATTTTCGGTTAGTCCTCGTTGTCCTTTCAGGCCAATAATGCGTTTATTCTCACCACTTACTGTCCATTGATTTGGTGAGACTATAACACTTCTCATATCATGGCTTGACACATTCACTGGTGCTGAGGTTTAAAAGTATCCAAACTTGAAGTAACACAACGCAAGAAAAGTGAGTTTGAACTTGTTTTGTAATGTCATTTACAAAAAATCAAAAAAAAATTTATAGCTGGAACAAAGTGTATTGTACAGAGCCCCAGACATGACATGGGGAAAATACTGATTTCTTCCCACGAAATAGGTATAATGTCCATCCATCCATCTTCTACCGCTTTATCCTCCCCATGAGGGTCTCAGCTGACAAAGGGGCGAAAGGCGGGGTACACCCTGGACAGATGACCAGTCCATCACAGGGTCACATGGTATACACAAACAACCATCCACTCTCACACTCACACCTACGGTCAATAACTACATTGACACTTAGAGAACATCTTTGTAACTCATTCCCAAGCCAAAATAAAACTCAATCACACTATCTCTGTCCATCCAAAAGCTTCAGCCCTCTTCGTTCGCTCTCCAGGTGATTCATGAGAATGTTATTCATATTATCTGTGTGCACGTTTTTTTTTTTTTTCCAGTGTCATGTCCGGGGCTCTTGTGATTACAACTGTATCCCAGTGAAAGAGGCTCAATATGCAACTTTACTCACATTCCACACAGTGCACTGAAAACTATCTTCCACGCCAGCTAATCCTTCGACTGGTGATAATGTCTACAAGTGAATTCACAGCAGTAACCACATGGCTTATGAGCGCAGCACCAGACGCTGACAGGACATGTGTGTGTTTTCACATGAATCCTGTTTTTTCCCCGCGTCTCCTCTTGCCCCGCCATCTCCTCCACTTCCACTAAAGCCCTGCTGTTGCAACCAGCCGGCCCGTCTCTACACGTATGTGTCAGCGTGCTCGCTGCACACAGGCATCTGGCCGGGGCTGACTCTGACAGCAGCTTGTGTCAGTTAGTGTTAGTACTTGCTAGCATCAAACAAAACCTGGACCAAACCCACAGACCAAATAATGGAGGAGCCGAGAGGCACTGGCCCTGACAAGGACAATGTATTTGAGGTAACAACCGCATCCCTTTGCTGCTCTCCTCTTCCAGCCTGCGTTGTTTTTTTTGTTGAAAAACCCCACACGTGTTGTACTTGAGTCAGACCATTAAAAATTACGTTTCTTGAGTGTTTAAACAAAATGAAGTGATGAATAATCTGGTGCAGTGCAGATACTTAAATTTTTTAAGCAGTCTTTGCACAAGCAGTACATTTGATTCTAGAGGGAGGATGACTGAATGCTGCAACAATTTTATTTTTCCAATTGGATTAGCAACAATAATCTCATTTTTGAAATACAGACACTAATCTGAGATCATTAGCATGCTCCCTCTCTCTCTCTCTCTCTCTCTCTCTCTGAGGACTTGCATTGACTTCCATTCATTTGGACAGCCTAACTCTAACCACAATTTAAATCTTAGTCCTAAACCTATTCCTCAGAAATGAGGTTCTGCCTCATTAGGACCAGTTTTTGGTCTCCATGAGGACTACTGGTGCTTACAAGGTCAGTGTTTATGACGGAAAATGCCTTTTAGAGGTGTCAGAATGTGAGGACCAGCCAAAGAGTCCTCACTTTTCCAAAAATGTCTTCACTTCCTTAGGTATATAAGTTTTTTGGTCCTCGCAAAGGCACTCATACAAGAACACACACACGCACAAAGAGGAGGTGACAGATCAGAGGAGGCAGCAGTACAGTGATGGATGGGCTGTGGTTGACTGTGCAGTCAAATACGTAGCACCAGTACCAATACAGATTCAGTGTTTGTATTGAACCACTACATTATTGATTATGAGCTATCAATTATGGATGACAGCCTCCTCAGAGACATCACAGTCCAACACCACAAAGACATGTCTTGTAGACGGGCTGAATCACGCTGCAGAATCATACTCGGTTTGGCTGTTTGCATCAATCTGCTTCATTATTGATCACAGACAAAATCAATTATTGACACTAAAGGCCACGAGGAGAGACACAGGAGGCTTAAATATGGAGTCGTGTACCTTCTGTACACGGCTGTTACAAATAACTCGCTTCAGCTGTGAGCATTTAGAGATGATATGGTTTTTTTGTTAGCCTGTAGTAATATTGTAACAATTGTACATACTTTTCTGTTTGATACTGTTTTATACTGAAGCTACAAATCAAAGAACTGAACAAAACAGAACACAATAAAGTGAAATGAGTAGTATTAGATTTGAGATTTCCCTTCTAAGCATGTGGAGAATCTAGGTAATATGAAAACACAGAAGTCTTCTTTCTTGAATCATGTGTGACTCGTTTGACATTGCAGTGCAACATGGCGGACAGCGTGTAGAATATGCAGGACTCTCTCTCTGGAGAAAACATCGTTTTCTGGTGATTAATTATATATATTTCCATTTCTGCCACTAGATCCCTCTAAACTATTAGACACAGTGGTCCTTCATATTACCTTAGCTGTGGATCACAATCAATATCTGTTCATACTTAAAAAAACATAACCATATGACCATTCACATACAGTGAGCATACAAGATGTTGGTCTTCAAAGGTGACGTTGTTGGGTTTTTTCGTGGGGCAAGACTAATTAGGGAAAGGCACGTTGTGACGCAAGAAAGACCCAAAGAGTGAACAGCTAATGATGGTAATTTCAGGTTCATTTAGTTAAACATACAGCCATGGTTCTCAAACTGTGGAACGTGTACCAACAGTGGTACGCAAGCTTCCTCTGGTGGTTACTTGGTGGAAAATCAGAAATACTGTTCGTCTGTACCATGTGAATTTTGACCAGAGTGCGTATTCAGTAATAATAATTAGAGTCACCTTATCTCTCGCTCCATCTCAATCTAATTTCACTATACCGGTGTCTGAAGTGAGGTAGAGGAGGATGACGGGAGAGCAAATGATCTTATTGGGAATAAATCTGCCTCCTGTGAAAAGTCTGTAGCTGACTTTGCTCAGTCTATTTACGCCACTGTATTTTTAAAGTTGGAGATAATGGTGGTACTTTGAGAGCGCAATCATTTCTCAGGTGGACATAGAGTAAAATATGGTGAATTCAAATGGCATTTCTTTAATTGCTTCATTGAAATTATGATGTAAACATTAATAAATAGATGTATAATGAGTAAAAATAAATGGAGCAAGTATCTGTTTAGAGCTAAAGTTTACTATTTACATCAGGTCAGTGAATGCAACAAACAAGCCGGCGGATGCTTATCCTTTTCCATCAGCAGATCATGGCATTTACATCACGTCGGCCACAGCAGAACTCTGCTGACACGCGGATGCTTAAAGTATGACCCAGGCCAAATGCTCCATCCCAACCTCTTAACCTCATTCTCAACATGCATGCTGTCGCAGCTAACACAGGAAGCTTAGTAGCCACGTTCCAGAAGCTAACTTGAGCTTAAAGTCGCCGCACGAGAGGCTCATGCATTGAAACGATCACATTTCCTGATCAATAACATGATTAATTCATTCATTGTGGCACCATAGAAAGGGCACATGTAAAAGGCTTACCTGAGTCCATAAAGCACTGTGCCGTCAGGGTGGAGACGGATCATTCTGTTCTTCACTGTGACGCCATGGACGAAGGACTTCTTGTCATTGAGGAAGTAGGTGTCAGGGACCCACAGTTGATCAGCCACTCTGTTATCCAGGGTCAGGTTGTAGGCGATCTCAGAGTAGGAAAGACGCTTGTCCCGCCACGCTTGTTGAAAGTACATTGTCAAGGTGTAGTCCTGGAGGACAGAGAAGGGAAGTCCATTTAGGGAAGACTCATACTAGAAATCAGTGCTGGCAGTGTTTTCAGGGTGCAGTGTGTCACATTTAGGAGGGTTTATTTGCAGAAATGTAATATACTGTCCTACACATGGGCAATTTGCAACACAAATCATAATCCAACGAAGAAGAAAGCTTCTTCATTTACTTGTGGGAGCAGAAGAGTCCTCTGATTGTTGCACCCTGCAGTGTCACCATGCGATTTCACTAATCCACACGAACTCTTACACACTGGACCTTTACAGCCATTAAACAACTCAACATACACGATGTGACAACAATCTACTGACTTCATCTCCTCGAGAACAGAATGCATGTTTTATTTCCACTTTCGCCACAGCTCAGATGTCACGTCATTCTGCGTGAACATGGACTCCATGGACGTGTGAGAACATGCTGTTTGGACTCAGCAGAGTGAGGTCAGTGTAAAGGTCTCTTGTGGTGTGAAAGGCCACGGCCTACACTGGAGCCCATGATGGCTGAGGTTGGGGGGTTAATATCCCACTTTCCTCACTTAATTTTAAGACCATGACCAGAGGGGGACTTTCTCAGCTGGGTGACTGTTGTCTCAAGATAAAAATATCTGTTTTATAGAGACAATACAGACTATAATGCTCAGAGCTAGTCGATCGCTGCAGCTGGGGCTTCCTCACTTTTATTCTGCGCCATAACCAGCCATGAGTTGTGAGAATAAGCAGAGTGTTCCAGATTAAAAACTGCATTTTCAGTGTAGCATTTGCATTTACACATATTCCAGCACCTCCTCCTCCTCCTCCTCCTCCCTCCCTCTTTCTGTCTCCATGTCTGTTTTCTCACTTTGAATAACGATGATTTACTCCCACACAGCCACAGTAAAACACAGCACCACGGTTCAATCTGCTCTGTTACAGTATGTTGCAGTGTAATCAATGAGTGAGGAAACAAATCTAAAAAATACCCTCCATGAAACAAGGCCCTTGAGCTTTTACTCTAAGCAGCCACTGAGATTACTTATCACGGTGCTTGTATGTTTCCGAGCCCGTTCGCTCACATTTGCATGACGCTGGCGAGCAATCACCGACTCTCACTCCCAAACTCTCACCATTCACTCCAAGCAGTGAGCACAACAGGAACACTGTGTAAAAAAGGGCGTCTAAAAATACACGAGCTGCTGCCATGTTGATTTTTTTCAGGTGGGAAAAGTCAAGCGAGGACGACTGCGTCCTTACAAGAGTTCCCACTGCAACGTCCTCTCACTTGCTCCCTCTCTGTCTCATTATCAGCCTGTCAATCAGAGCTCTCTATCACCTTTAGGATCGTTAGCCGCTGCCCGCAGGCTTGTTGTGTATAACCTCCCCCGAGGCAGCATCTCGTGCAATACGTCCCCTTCGTTAGTGCCATCCTTCACCATATTGATGAAGGAGCACCGAGATACAGCAACGCTAAAGAAAATTAGATTAAACAAAGCTTTGGCATCATTGTTTTAAAGTGGAATGCGTTGATCAGATATGTCAAAATTGCTGTCTGCGCTCAAAACGTAAAGCTGCAGTGTGTAACTCCTGTTGTAACTGCTAGCCCCACCCTCTCCCTCTTTCTCAGAGGAGAACAAACAGAGCAGTGAATCAAATACACTAAAAGTATTTTTCTTCTAAGCATTTACGCTCTAAAAAAGTAAGTAGTAAGTAGCTGAGCTTCTGCAGTGAGTGACAGAGACGCGGCTGAGGGGGAGGCACGTCCTTCCCTGCTGCAGCTGTGAGACACAAAGACACAGTTCTAGCACTACTCGGCTCTACTCGACTCGGTTCGGTATCAGGCACGTTGTTTTCCATTGCTGTAGTACCTCCTCATCATAGCACGGCTGCATGAAACTGCCGCGAAGTTGTTTTATACACGACACCAAAATGCTTTGTCTGGTTCGGTTTGGTTACATCAATTGCGATGGTAAGTTGGTAAGATTCATTTAGTTAAACATAGAGCCATGGTTCTCAAACTGTGGTACGTGAGCTTCCTCTGGTGGGAGGAAAATCAGAAATACTGTTTTACTGCATATACCAGGGTACGAAGCTGCCGTGGCGCGACACAAACACACAAACTAGTGACGAGCAAAGCGCTTCTTTTCGGTGTAACTGAATCACTGGAATCAGCAGATCATTAAAAAGATTAGTACTTCCTGCATGACCGGAGCAGAACTGAACTGAAATACTGTCGCTAAATACACCAGACTACTCTCTTAAATATTGAGATTTTAGAAATGTCCTTGCTAAATGTTGGAGATTAACGCATATGTTCAGGATTTTTAAGTATTTTTAACTAATCTAGTTCAGCATTGTTCGCTTTGATTCCTGTGTCGGACATTGCGCTCATGACTCTTCCAGTGACAACATTCTCTGACCAATCAGTGGCCAGCAGTCTGTCACATTTTAATATTGGCTCAGCTCACTTGGATGTTCGCCAGAGCAGGTACAAAGAAATAATAATCCAGTAAGAAATACGCTAAATATCGCCAAAAATAAATGAGAGGCGAGTCGTTCTAGAACTCTGTCAGTCGCAGGAATGTTCACAGACACTAAAACAAAACATGGCTATTCTGTGAAACACAGAGGCAGTTGTGTGAAGCTTAAAAGGCTTAACCAGTATTGTGTGAACTTGTTTTACAAGTTGCACCCTTTAAAAGTTGCACACTACAGCTTTAAAGGCCTGGGGCGAGAATTCTGTGACATCAAGACAAAACGTTATCGGATGTGATTTTTCCCCATTAGGTCCACAAATTTGCTTTCTGGGAAACAATTGCATATACTATATGTAACTCTGATTCTTGGAAATATATTTGTGCATTGCCAAAGGTGTATAGCAATGACGTGGAGTTCCACATAAAAAGAACAAATGATTACAATACGTAAGATCTGGCAACCCTGATATTGTTGATGATATTGTTTCTATTGCTTCTTTTTCCACTTGTATTATTATTCTCCTTTATAAATACTTTTTAAATGACTATGTCTAGTCCTGGTAACATCTGCAGACACTGACTGTAGAACATCTGCATCTCTGGCTGACAGCTCACCGGAAACAGTCGCGCTGGCTTATTGAAAACCAGGAAGTGACCGTGCACATAGATTCACAGCAGACAAGCAACGCAATAGCAAGACCTTGAAAACTGGGGCAGCTTGATGGAATTCAGCCATCAACCACTTTATTATTTACACCTGTGCTCTTTGGAAAGAGCTTGGATTCAAGGCTCCTGCTCTCATCCCTGTGTGTGCCCGTGTTTATGGGTTTAACAATATAGAGAACATCTGGAAACTGCACACTGCCTCCTGGCTGCACTGTAAAGTGGAAGCATAATTACAGCCTCACAGATGGCGCTGTTTACCTCCACTTGGACATCACTTGGAGCTTAGAGAGGGACGCGCAATACGATTGCCTCCAGTAGTTGTCCTTCAAAAACAACAAAACACGTGACGCAGGCTACTGAACACGGAAAGGCAATCAGGAGAAAGAATTATGTGCATTTTTGTCGGTACATCAGTGCATTTCTTATGCATGTTACAGATAAAGCAAAATGCACTGCAATACTTTCTTTTCTGGGCTATAATCTAAAGGAACAATTCAATTTAAAGATTCATAGAATACACACAACCATAAAGAGCTTCTGTGTTTCGATCAATGGTGTAAAATTACAGAACAAGCTAAATGTGGAATTAAAACAAAGCCTAAAAAGCCTAAACCCGAAAAATAAATGTATTATACTGCATGTAAACTTAGGTATAAGTGTGTGTATATAATTGCGAGGTGTGGCTACTGAGCTGTGAATAGTCCTCTACATGTGTAGTTTGTTAATATATGATAATATTTTATCATATATTAGCTGTGAATATCCTTCTACACTTCTGATTTGTATATAATATAATATATCATAATATCATATAATATAGATAGTGGTAGAGTTGAATGTCTTCCTGTTGTATGCATTACCTTTAATTTAATTAATAAATAATTTCCTCAACTGGACTAAAAATAACTGCTGAGTTTCCAGTGTTGTGTGCTAAGAGCTTCATCTCGTCCTCCATCTAGTCAGTCTCTAAAGGCGACCTTCACTCTCCTTGTCAGCACCTCCCAGAAACTCCATTAACATCACACAGACACTGAGCTACTGAGCATCAGTGAGGGAGACATCTTGTGGCGAGTACCAACATTGAAAAAAAAGAAGAAGAAGAAGGAAATAGCAGAGAATAAACAAATGCAGCGAGGACACAAACAGGGATTATAAACGTAAGAAAGATTGGGGCTGGTTGTACGTAGTGACAGAATCTGTTTGTGGGATAACAAAAGCCCTGGTTAGGAATCTGACAAACGAGTGACGAGGAAAGTGTTTGTGTTTCCCTGAGAGAAGTGACACGCTACAGTCAGTACAAGACCTCCATTACAACTACACCAGCCATCACAAGCTACACGGGAGGACAACACGTCGCTCCGCCGATCGCCAAGAAAGTCATCTTTAAGAGGTGGAAATCTAAAAAAAAACAATAGTACTTAATATGCCCAACTCTCTTATTTAATACATTTCAATAGAACGAAAAACTGCTCTTTAAAAAACCACAATATATCAGTCTTTAATCAAACCTGGAGTATTTTCTCATCCCATCTAAACCCTTAACCATCCAAGCACCACAATACACTGAACCACAAAACACAGGCATTTGATTTCTGCAGATAACTAACTAAATAATATATATTCTTTGTATTAATTTATTTATTTATCTTCTTTTGTATGGACCCAAAACGTCAAAACTTAGAAACATCTTCCCAGTTCTCCCTCATCTGCTCATCTGCTTATCTCCCTATTCATTATTCATTATTGTTGTTGTTGATATGATAATTATTATTATATAATACTGTGTATATTCCTCTGTTTGTAAATGACTCTGTGGTAAACAAATCCTAATAGACAGAATTTTATAGCAGCTGCATTTTTCATTTTTTTTTGTTTTTATTTACAGGACATGTAATAAATACATGCAGGGATGGAATATTTCTTTTTTTGTGTGGTGTCAATGGTCATTTCTTTATTTCGTCACCTTTGGCAAAGACAATAAAAGTGTGACAATATGCAGACTTCTAGCATATTGCTTACACTCTGAACTGCTGTGTCCTGCTGCAGAGCGTTTCAGCTGATGCAGGGAAGAAGAATCTGCTGATCAGGACAACATCTCCTGTGCTACAAAGAAGATAATTCAACATTTGGGAGCTCAACTGGACACACTGCAGACTCTTGTGCCCTCGTTTTCCATCTACGAGCAGCAGGGGACGTCACAGAACATCAACTGGTCAAGCTGAATTTACTCACTGTACTTGGTTAAATACGGGTTTTAGATTAAATCCGAGGGACCAAGTTAGTGCATTCTGAATGAGTTCCTGGCAAACACACATCCTCGGGGGAAGTCACAGTTTGACTCTGTTTCAAATGGGTCATTTTTCAGCTACTTAGCTTCAGTCAGGAAAGTGCTTGACAGAATCATTAAGGAAACCATCATCACATTAAAGGCCTTTAATGGATCGTACTTCCCTCTGTAAGACACACACTTTTTTAATGAAAGAATACGGCTAACACTTCAGCCGGACTTCACCGTTGACTCTGCCCGGCCAAGTGTTAATAATAAACACACACACACACACACACAAAACAAACCAGCAAAGCAAACTTAAGTATTAACTTTTATGATTGTTATGTTTAAAGTACTGGCAGAACTCCATTTTTGCAACGTACTATTAGATTTACAAATGAATCCAATAAATTATTTAGCATAATTTGACCATGTCCACCATATTAAACAGTTTTAAAGAGTCATCACATTCAGTCACTGACAGAGTTTCATCTACAAATTAAAGGCTCCATGGACTGAATATTATGCATAAGGACAAAGCATGCACATAAGAAATCTGCAGGATTATGAGTTGTTCTTGTGCCGTAATTACGCTGCTGACCCTATTAATCTGTTACTGTGTGCACTGTGTCCACTCAGCATCTCTAATGACACTGTTCTCGACAACCTGCATTCTCGGTTTTAGGCTTTTTTTGGAAAGCTCAGCAGAGCAGGCAGAAACAGAGCGGCGGTGGAGGAAAGTGTACTAAATGTAAAAAAAAAAAAGAACGGCACATGGTTTAAATGTTAACAAATGGGATTTTTGACAATCCACAGAGGAGGATTCTGTGATTCTGAAACCATTAAACGTGTATTATTTGTAATGTTTGTGTGTCATGTCTACAAATGGAGCATGTTTAGGATGGGCACAAAAACAATAAATAAAAGTGTCTTAATTAATTTAAATTACTGTTACTTGTCCCAGCTATCACTTCGGACATCTATGCCTGTGTGAATGGGTATGACAGATGTACGGCGCTGCATGAAAGTGTGAGTGAATGGGTGAATGACAAAAGCGTTGTGTACAGCAGCTTTGAGTGTCCAGCAAGACTAGAAAAGCACTCTACAAATACAGACCATTTATCATTAATATAAGGTAAAATATGAACAAAGCCAAAAACATTACAAAAACTGGTGAATCTCCAAAGACGTAATAAGAGATAAAATCCTTGGGGGGAAAAGTCCTTGGAAAAGATGCCTTATTTGCTTTTTCCTTGACTTTCCTAGATCCACAAAAAAAAAAGAAGAAAAAAAAAAGGAGGCTGCGTCGTCATGGCAACACTGAGTAAAAATAACACAAGCTTATTTTCCACAAGCTGAAAATAAAATGGAACAGGATCAGTTTGGACAAACAAGATCAAAATGGTTGCTAATTCACAGACACGAGAAGCTGCGTCTCGTTCGCGTGGACGTCCTGTAACGCCAGCGACGCCTTCCCTCTGGTCATCAGCTCCTTCTTATCTGATGACCACATCCCGTTCCTCGTATACAGAAACCAGTGCTTGTCAGGATAATGATCGTAATAAAGGGAACACTCACGCCCCACTAATTCTTCCATCCCAGAAGCCACCACAGCTGGTTTGTTTAAATCTTTTAATTCACAGCCAGCTAATTAACATTCAGAGAGCAGTATTATAGTACAGGCAGTGACTCTTAACAACCGCCAACCTCAGGTATTTCACATGTAATTAACGAGCGGGATGAAGAAAAGACGAGGAGTGAAAATATTAATTTACCTCCCTCCTTATTCCAGCCACATAGTGCATAATATACATGGACGGGATGCTGCGGTGTTTTTATGCAGCACCGATGCATTGCTGAGACAACAGAGTCCACTTGTATTTAATCAGCTGCACTGACCGAGTGCAGAGCCTTTTTTATTTTAACACTCCCAAACCGGGGTTCAGTTCCTCGAGCTGTGATTTCAGCAAAAAAAACAAAAAAACAAACAGCATTATGCAACTGCAATTTCAGCCGCTGTAAGAATGGAGTGACGAGCGACGGAGCAGGTTGTCAGCTCTCACAGACAGACAGACAGACAGACACACGGAGGAGGAGGTGAGGGTGTCTCTTGACCATAATATCATCACATCTGTGCCATATTCTGCTCTAACCTCAGTGAGTCAGCAGAGCCCACCCAGTGAGGACACGCGGTGACACCTCGGACTCAGAGGACGCTTCCTTCTCAAAATAGCACGTGTGATGTCCTGCGGACAAGGCTGCTAACCGCCAGTGCCGACTGACCTGCACATCTCTGTTGCCCTACAACATGGCTGACCTTTGGGGCCTCGACAGGCCACAGTTGCGGACTCCGCGGTGGCACAAGCACATGTGAAGCAGCCTCGTACGTGTCGCACAGACTGTGAAGCAGCAGATCTACAAATCCTGCCACGTGCTCAAACACCGTCATGTCCATCACATCGTCTTTAATTAGAGAAGTGAACAACTGTCTAACCCACTCAGGACTGTGGTGACAGACCTGCGCGCACACACACACACACACACACACACACACACACACGCACACACACACACGCACACACACACAGCCAGCCAGCCAGTTCCTCCATTTTCCCTCAGGTTCAAATCCCAGATGTTATCATGGACCTGGATCCCATATCACATGGACCTGGATCCTTTTACTTGACTGAAACTCTGTGACCACAAAAGGTTTTAAACATGTTTAATATGATTTCTCTCTTTGTTCTGCATTAACTGACACAGCAGTACTGAATGTTCAAAATTCTTTTTTGAGCACATTTTCTGATATTAAAGCAAAAACCTTTGGGAGTTTTCTACCGTGTCATCGTGGGATCTGGGAACTTCCCTGGAGCACTTATCCTTACTATATGAAGTGGTACCAAAAGATTAATAGAGTAATGGAGAAAATATAATATAGCTGTGGCTGTAGACTGGAGAGTCATAACGTTTGCTGTAGAGACTTCAGCGAGGCACCAGCCAGCCATTACAAGCTCAAGCTGTGCAGCTAAATATTGTTCCAACCCTCAGATGATTCTCACGCCATGTGTCATGGACATGCAAAGCTTCCTATCACAAAGGGTTGAAGACAAATGTGTTTACAACGATCCTGTAAAATACAATATTTAGTGGAAATATGAGGCTATAAATCCTGGTCGACACAGCTGTGTCTGCAGTAACTCTTCCTCAGCTTCCACCAGGATGCAGACATCATTAAAGGAGATAGTGGAGCTGATCACAGTGACCTTCACCATCCCACTCTTTATCAGTTTCATCCTCACCTCTCCTCTTGTTCTTGTTGTTCTCAGCACTTTTATCTTAAAAGTGGCCGCCTCCAAAGAGACAGATCAAAGCGGCCCGGCTCTGAGCGCAGGTCAGCAGCACCGTCCCCGTGAACACGGTGCACGGTGATATTATTGATCCCTGTCACATCAATCTCATCCGCGGCGGTTATCCATAACGTACCAAAGAGGGACGGACACGAGGAAGAAAAGGAGGAGGAGATTCTGATCTGTTCTGCAAGTAGCGGGGGGGATTTTTCTCAAGCTAATGACAATGTGTGGAGCACAAGTCCACTGAGGTCTTAGTATGTCTCCTCTCTCTCTCTCTGTTCAACTTTTCATCTAAATGTGTCCGTGGTGTCAGAGGGATGCCTGTGCAGATCCGGCAGGATGAGCTTTTCTGAGAAACGAGCGAGATGAATGCTCTCATAGCCACAGGGAGTTGCATGACGTCAGTTGCCATTCAGAGTTGTGTTTTCATACACACACACACACACACACACACACACGTATGAAGCAGTGTTTTTTTCCAGATGAATGCTTCCATAGATGCCTAGTTCTTGAGTGAGATAACCCTTTGAAGCAAGGCAGAGGTGGATTACATGGCTGCTGAGCACTAGAGTCACAGCCAGGGAATCCAGTCAAAGTGGTGGGAGAGGAGAGGAGAGGAGAGGAGAGGGGAGGAGAGGAGAGGAGAAGTTTCTATTTGAAATTGAACCCTAAAGCACTTCCATTCTGTCTGCATTGACCACTTGGGAAGAGTCCACACAATACTTAATATCAGTATCTGTCCAGTACTGGTCAGTATCACTGGATTGGATATTGGAAAAAGAAAAAAATGAATGGCAAGTTATAGTTTTATAATAAATCCATCAACACAAATCCATCCTAATATCAGCTAAGTTGTTTAAATGAGGTAAACAAAATAAAAACTGGATGTAGTCCTCTCCAGTTTACTGGTTGAGGCCAATGAGGAATACAGAATATAGTGAATAGCCACCAGGGGGCGACTGCTGTTTAAAAAAAAACAAAAAAAAAACTGCTTGAATGGAAGTCTATGGGAAAATGACTTCTCACTTGATTTCTAACAGTAAACATTTTCCCAATGAATTAAAGTGTCTCAGTCGCTAGTTTCAGCTCTTTTCAGAAGGATTTGATGTCACATTTGTAAATTCTGTTCCTATTCAGAGGAAAATAGAAAATAACGATATAAGTGGACACAAAACAAGTGAGTCCCGTCAAAGAGGGACACTGATTATTCACGCCTGATCCAAAACAAACTCATATAAAGTGCTGTGTTTATAATCTGCTTCAGAATGACCAGTCAAAATCTGACATGCAACATTTACTAGACGTGGACTTAAAATCGGCTCCGTTAATAATAGAAAACACGTATCCTTCCATTCCTAGTGGCAAACTTGTATCCCATGCTCTTATATAACATGTCTATTATGTTGCCCCTTGAAGAGGCTGCTTTGTCAATTATCTTTGCCCCCAAACTGATTTCTCAACATCCCATAATCCGAAAACATGAAACAGCATGGATGGCTTATTTACTGCAGCAGAAGGTAGTTCTGTTTTTTTAAATAGGTGGTGCTCTTGAATGGGGCTGCTGAACTTCAAAACCTGAGTGACCACACATTTATCATTAACAAACCGCTTACGTCATCTGACAGAGTGTGTGTGTGTGTGAGGGGGTCATTTACGTGATTATGTGATTGGTCGAGGATTTAAAAGGTGAAAAGAGACCGCCTGATGCCAATTTGCAGGAGAAGAGCTATTTTTTTATTATTATTATTATTATTCATATTATTATTATTGTGTAAGTTACTGCATTGAGAGGTGTGTGTGTGTGTGGGGGGGGGACGTGTCAACAAAGAGTCAGCACGAAAGATGGATAGAAGGAGAGCACACACACACACACACACACACACACACGGTGTGCAGCTCTCGGCTGTGCGTCCGAGTGCGCCAGTGAGAGTGTGTTTTGAATTCAAATGCAGCATCCAGAGCTGCAAATGCGGCGACTGAGAGGAGGATGGCGATGATGCGTTTTGCGAGCGAAAGCCTTCAATTTAATATTATCATTTTCACTCCGTTTACAGCGGATAGGTTCATATGACGGGATGCCTCGAGCCTGACTCGGGTTATCCCGGCTCTGTCACACACATTTTGCCCCGTGATAAGTAGCGCACTTTGCCTGCCTACACACACCCGCACCACCCCCCTCCTCCTCCGTATTCCAGCCGTGCCACTGGCACATTACGCGGGATAATGATTATGAAGATGAACCTACCATATTGACTTCAGAGACCATGTCTATGCTGGCAATGTCAATATTCATCCCCACAGCCACCGGCGCACCTGTGAAGGAGAGGAGGCGTTAAAACAACACGTATGAATTATTCTCCCCATCATGTAAAAAATGGAACAGATTCGTGACGCGCACACATGCAGGATCCTCTCCACCTACAGGACACTTGTGCATCATCACCAGCCTGTGCAGAAATCTTCATGTCTTACACGCAGATGAGCCTAAATCATCTTTGTGTGTGTGTGTGTGTGGAATTATGGCCACTTAGGAGAAGGATCGGTCACGTTCTCATCTCCCCATCAAATGAAACATGCACACTAGTCCTCATCACAGCCTAATTGGAGAGGCCCGTTTAGCTGTGATGGGATGATTTATGCAAATTACAGCAGATTTTGCGATTCATTAAACATGTATTGCACGTCAGGAGGGCGTGAAAACATAACATTCCGTTTTTCGGTGTTTGCTCGTTACCTCCGAAATCTGGCCTCAACCGAATGTCGTATCCTTTCATCAGTCTGTCCACGGTCTCTTTTACCAGAGGCATATTGCTGGGATCTTTGAGATCCTTGACGCTGAGGAGGAGAGAGAGGAGGAAAAAAAAGGGTGGTGTAATGTGAAATAGCTGGTTAGTATCACACGCCAGGTAACAAGGACGACGCGACATGCAGGATGGATGACAGACGACAGAAAGATTTACCTTTGAGCCCAGACAAAAGTCACAAGTAAGGAAAAAGTCAAAATCCCAAAGTGGTTTTTCCTGATCCTCCCCATCGCAACAGCTTTTGAGGTGGTGTAGGGATGCGAGTGAGGAGAGCGCGCATCCAACTTACTCCAGACAGTGCAGAGGAGCCAATGAGGGGCGCATGCGTGCAGCCTGCCCAAGATCAAAGAGTGGAGACTGATGATGGTGGATGAGCAGTTTCCATTGCAGAGAAAAATATTAAAGGGACATGTGGATGTGCGTAATGAAGAAACAAGCGTTCTCAGTCAGGACAGAATAGAAGCACAGCCGTGTTAATGTTGAGCTTGTTTTACTGTTATTTGTTTATTGTGTGACACATGAATTTGTCTGAATCCTGACAAGGTCAAACAGCTGTGTGGGTGCACTGATCCCACCAACACCTTACGATCAAGCCCCCCGCCCCCCCCCTGTTCCATGTTATGCATCAACCACAGATTGACTATGTACAAAAATATGGTTTCTGACAAATCCTGTGCCACTCACACAAAAATAGCAAACTAATGACAGGAACACAGAGACACAAATAAAGGTGTCATATGCTATCCCCCCCCACTATGTTTCCAGTGGAGCTGCAGCACAAGGAAAAGGCAGGTTTGACAGTGCCACAGCTGCAAAGATGGTGTTTAAAACACAATCCCACAATTAATTTCCTCAGGTTTGAGCACATTTTTGAGGCCATGAGGAGGAGGGATGCAAGTGGCCTCTAAATTGCCTTTGATCTTGTTGTAGGGGTAGCTGCGCTTCTGTAGAGGGCAGGCTTCTGGAAGCATTGGTTCACAGTTGCATCACCAGCAGTTACAGCCATCATAGATTATATCATCCCCTTCTATTTGATGTTTCCTGTTTTGTGTGTGTGATGTCGGTCTTGTTCCAGCGGTGTAAGAAGTTGTGCGTGTACAGTATATGTTTAAAGTGATTGAGGCCCGTGAAGGGCAGCTCTTCAACTACTGATCAGAACACAAGTGGGCAGTGGTCACAGCCTGTGAAATGAATAGATGTGCAGCAGGAGAATAAATGAGTTTCTGATTCATTTCCTCTGTCAGACGAGAGCAGAGTGAATGCAAAGAGCTTGTTCACAGAGAGAGAAAGAGAGAGAGTGAGCAGGGTGATGTGAGAACGGATGGATGGATGGATGGATGGATGCTGAAGGTCTCTCCGGCTGCACGTGCCCTTTTCCAGGTCCTCTCAGTTAAGATCCATGTCTCTGCAAGAGCAGAATGCATCAGAGCACAAAATGTGAGAGGAGCACACAGAAACCTAAGCTTCCACATTCAGAGCTGCAGCTCTATCTGCAGTACATACTGCACAGCACAAACCGCTGCTGTGCTGCTGCCTGTCCTCTCTGTCCTCTCACTGCCTTTTTTTTTCTCCCCCAAACGCACCAAGACAGAGACATGTAAAGGAAACAGATGTGATACAGCTGTTCTCGTTCTCTACATCTTGTCTCTCTCATTATCCTGCAGAAGGTTATAAACAAAACAACCTTAAAAAGATTCTCTGACAGGAACATGAGAAGCATGATGAGCAGATTTGCACTCCCCCAATGTTACGTAACACCTCTCTTTCTCCCTCTCTCTGTCTCTTTGCACAGTATTTCTCGCTCTCTTTCTTGGACATGCAGCTCCGTGTTTAAGTGCCTCACTCATTCCTGCACTTTTCTTTATGCAGTTGATGTTCAAAGTAAGCTCTGGTTTATGTTGCCTGTGAGACTAACTCCCCATGGACACACAGTGCTGTCATTAAAGCAGTTGTAGTTTTAGCAGCCCTCAGGTAAACCTGGTATATAAAAAGGAGAGACTTTGGTGCATGATTTCCTTCTCAAATTAACCGAGCACTCTGCCTCTTTTTTGTATTGTAAATCAGTGATGATGATAATAAAAGCCACAGTGCTGGCGTCAATGCAGTAACAACGCCACCTAACATCATCTCACACACACACACACACACACACACTCTTTTCGCCTACAACTCCCAGGGCTGTTTCAGCATGAGAAATTATTAATGTTTTTACTGGATAAAAGTCTTTGACAAAATTCAGTTTCTAGTTACCACTGAAGCTATCATGAAGAAGAATGACACAGGTTTTTGTTTCTCTGAGATGAGAAATGGGCATAAACATCCTTCATCAGTTTCTGTCAGTCTTTCCCACTTTCTGCTAATTTGTACAAGAACTGTGAAAACTTTGCATTAGTGCCAAAGATGCATTGGGTTAAGACAAATAAATGTAAAAAGTATGTAATAATAAAAACTATTTCTGATATACAAAATAAACATATTTACTTTATCATGCTTCTGACCATTGTAAAATCTTATTAAAAGGTCACAGGTCAAAAACATGAAGACATGTAGACCATTGATTCAAAATTAAATATATGAATCTTTAGATAATATGCACAGAGTCTACGTATTTACCACAGACTGATGATAGCCAATATTTCTCAGGAGAAAATAATGCTTTTTTTGCAGATTGTTTTCAGACACTTGCTGTGGTTATTGCGATGTTGCTTAGGGCAACCGACCACTCAAAGTCCAACTGTGTGGCGTGTCACAGTGGAGCTTTAAGTCACAGAGAATATAAAGCTTCAGACTCATAGCGGATACCCATGATGAATCTGCTTCGTTCATTATTAGTGGGAGATATTCCATGAGATTTTGTTCGAACAGGAAATTAATTAAATGCACCAACGTCTCAGCAGTGCCTTTGGATATACTAGAACTACAGACTGTATATAAAAATGGACATAGTCGTCTGGTTTGAAAAGTAAAGACTTGGAGGTAGCAGTCAGCCACCAGGGGGCAACACTTGATTTATAATGTCAGTAAACCTTTTCCTGGAGGAGTTAATGGTCTCACTTGTTAGTTTCTTCTTCAATAGAACATGATGTCGATTTTGTAAATTATGTTCCCCTAAAGCATGGCATATATATATATATATATATATATATATATATATATATATATATATATATATATATATATATATATGTATATATATATATATATATATCAGATATACACACACATACATACATATATACACACATATATATACACATATATATACATACATATATATGTATATATATATATATATATATATATATATATACATACATATATATGTGTATATATATATATATATATATATATATATATATATATATATATAGCAGGAACTGGTTAATCGCGAATCTCAAGACTTCAAAGCAGGAGTTTATTTTGCAACTGGTAGACTGGATCTATTTTTTTTTTCCAATGACTAAAAGCCAGATAAAAGTACAGGACAGTTGAATGTGGTCAGTGTACCTGGCTTTCTCCATGGTGTCCTTGGCCAGGTAGATGTACCAGTAGATGAAGTTGAAGAGGGCGAAAGTCAGGGGGAAGAGGATGCGGGCGTACTTGTCAATGGGGCTGGTGCCAGCCAGCTGTGGGATTTGAGGGACAGCTGAGCCCTGCTGCATGAAGATGGGCAGTGGCGTAGCCTCTCGTGGTTCACTGCGGCACACTGAGTGGTTTCTCCTCTTCAGGCCTTCCTGAGGACTGCTGTCCGACTGGTGGGGGGAGATATAGAGGAGAAGCAGGATGGGGTAAAATGGGGTTTGTGTGGTGCACAGTGAGAAAGAAATGGTTAGATTAAATTTTAAAGAAAAAAAAGAAAGGGGGGGGGGATTTCTGCCCTGCATGAACATACACTGTATATGCTAAATTTAACATGCTGGACTCATGAATACGAAGTTACAAATAATATTTGTTCCCACTGGAGTTTTCACTCACTGGTACACCAACACTCCTATAGAACGCAGCAGGCAGTTTGCTGGATGCCCATAGGATCTTTGGGAGATTATGCAGGGAGGAGAGCAGGAGTTGCTCTCTTCTCTCACACCGAGGCTATTTTTAAAGCATCTTACCATGAGCCCTACATGTAAGACAGGTCCCAGGAGGATTCTGTGGTGGCTTACTGTATTAGCATAAAGCATACAGTAGGAGATGAGAGTGCTACAACAGCACATATAATTATTTAATGTGTGGTGTGCCCTGAATGGCAAGAATGGTGCCTACTTGGAAATGCATGAAAAAAGGTTTCCTCTCCATGCCATGATTTCTTTTTCTCCGAGTATGAAGCTGGCTGGCTTAGTTTTCATTATCAGCATCACTGCATCAAACTCTGCAACACTGAGGAGACTCTGCCTCGCCATTCTCCATTAGATATGTAAATTAGCTGCGTAAATGCATGTGAGACATTGTGTATTTAAAATGATAGCAGCCGTAGATCAACCAAACTTTGATCAAATGTTAGCCAAGGCTGACATTTCTGAGCTAATTGCTTTATATGTTTACGCTGCTCTGCCACTGAAGCCTAAATTTCCTGGAGGAAACTTTCCAAAGGGATTAATAAAAGGTTCTATCTAATCTAATTTTAATTAAACTGTTGCAAAGATATCCAAAGTTGTTTTTACAGAAAACAGATTGATATTGTTTTTCCTGGTATTCAATGCGTGTAACTTCATGTGCTTCAGAAAAAACTTACTTTCCATAAGTATGTTTGCAGTGGTGTGAAACTGCTTTAAAATAACAATTGTTCTGTTTTCAGAGTCTTAGAATAAGACTTCAATATGTACTTTAGGTGAAGGACTTGCTTTACGGAGGCCGCCATGTGTCTATAGCAGTCCAAAAAGACAAACCAGTCTTTTTGAAACAAAAATGTTGTACACAAATGGATATGGTAGGAAAGGAATGGGTGAGCGGAGGAGTCTGTTACAGTCCTCAGTCTCACCAAACTGGACCTTTAAGACTGCGGCCATTTTATATTTCTCTGTTTAACATAAAAACTTTGGGGTGCAAACTTGACTTTTTCTTGTGATACAAATTGTACATGACATGTGCAAGTGTTCACCATTTTTTTTTGTTATTGATGACAGTGCAGTCGCCAGGGCAGTCTAATATAAATGGGTGGTTTGGGGAAAAGGTTTCAACAACTGCTCATCCAGGAGTGAGCCCACAGAAATACACACTGACTGGATAAAAATCATCTACACAACATATTCCTGGGTTTATGAGACAAAGTTAGCAACTCACTGAAACATTGTCGTCCTCATCACTGCCGGTTGCCAGCACCTCCAGATTGTCTTGTCTGGCTTTTTGTTTGTTCAGACGGTTGGCCTGGAGGGTGGCGAAGTAGTTCACTGCTGCAAACTCAACGAGGGCCGACGCCACAAAGGCAAAACACACAGCGATGAACCAATCCATGGCAGTGGCATAGGCCACTTTGGGAAGCGACTGGCGGGCACTGATGCTCAAGGTGGTCATGGTCAACACTGTGGTGATGCCTGGTGGATGACACACACAGCAACATACTCTGATACATGCCCTGGATATGTTTTAATATCACAGTTAACATTGTTTGGTCAATGCAGGTGCGTACCAGCAACTGTCCGTGCGGGAACAGACTCCTTGTTAATCCAAAAAGAGACTTGTGACAGCACAACAACCATTATGAGGGGGATGTAGGTCTGTATGAGGTAGTAGCCCAGCTTCCTCTGGAGGTGGAAATGGACCACCTGCACAGAGTAGTGACCTGCAAGATAAACAGCATAGAGGGTAGCATAGAACAGATGCCCTTGCCTGCCCTTGAGACAGGAGAGCTGCTGAGAGCAACACAAATCACATAGCTACTGCTGTAAGTGCTGCTGTATGAGACTGGAAGAGCCAGCTGACTGTGAGACAGCATGTGAGAGACAGGAGGAAAGAGGAGAGGAAGGACAAAAATGTGGAGGGAAGGGGGGAAGGGAGGAGGGAGAACCACAGATATTTGGAAATGGGATAAAGTTAAGAGGAGGAAGGAGAAGCCAATGAGGAGGAGGCAGAGGGAGAGCATGCAGTGTCACTATATGTAACACTGCCGTGTTCTGCCTGACATTCAAAAAGCAAAAAACATGCTGCATCATGCATATACAGAGAGAGAGAGTGGAAGAGAGAGAAAGGGGAGAGATAGGGGGAGACTGCTTTTCTGGCTCTCTATGTTTTCTACATGGGTATCATCTGTGTTTTGGAACCTGCCTCATCCTTTCCCTCTCTGCTCCAGGAATATGCTGGGTACACAGCAGGGGAGCGCGCGCACACACACAGGTTTGTGCAGCTATTCTTGGGACCACATTGACTTCCATTCATTTGGATAACCTAAACAAAGCATCATCTCTCACCTTAATTATAACCAGTTAATGCCTAAATATTAAATTAACCACAATTCTAATCTTAAGCCTAAACTTGAACCAATGTCTCAGAAATGAGATTCTGCCTCATTAGGACTGGGTTTTGGTTTCCCTGAGGACTACTGGTCCTGACAAGGTCAGCATTTATTCCAGAAAAGGTCCTAAGAGGTCACACACACACACTACTCCATCCTTCCTCCCCTCTCCTCAGTGCATTCACTGGGCTTAAAACCCTGTAGTTCTTTTTAAGGCACACCACACACACACACACATTAGGCCTTGACCACTTAAGCATCTTAGATGGCTGCTCAAGGAAGTCTCTGCTTTTATATCGACTCCGCTGCAGTGGAAGTGTGGCCACTCCTGCAGAGTTTGAAGACACTTGTTTGACCTCTTTCTGCTTCATCAGCTCATGAGAATACATTTTAATTAAACTTGTGAGTGCGAGGACCACTGTGACGGTGCTATAGCTGAAGGTAAGCGTTACCTGTGTTTGATTTGAATATCTCACTGGACAAGGTCTGTCCCACCAGATCATACTGCAGAAGACTCATGGACTCTTTAGGACACTCGACTGATGCTATTGGTCCCTTCCTCCACGTGAAAATAATTTCACTGCTTGTGTAGGCGTCTGAAAATACAAAGATAATTGGCAAAACATTCACACATGTTGATCACATTTATGAATTTGGTCATTAGAGGATTTTTATCTTTCCTTTTCTTACTGCCAGATACTCACAGCTTCCAAATCTGAGTGGACAGGAGTGGCCATCCATAGGGAAGTCCATCAGCCTCATTGGACATTCTGCACTGATCGTCAGTCTATGAAAAAACACACAAATTAACCTTCTATACAGAAAAGACAGGTTTATAAACAAGGCAACGGCTGTACTGTGTGAGATCACCTCATAGTGTAGAGGACAGTTCCATTTTGCATGATGCGGAAAAGCTTGTTGGGTGTGGTCATGTTATGTGAAATGGACTTCTTGGAGTTTCTGAAAAAAGTATCCGGCGTCCAGATCTTTTCCACCATAAGGTTGTTCAGCCGCAGGATTTCGATGGGGCCCTCGTACTTCAGACGCTCATCAACCCACATTTGGCGGAAAAACATGTCCATGGTGTACTCCTGACACGTAAACATCAGATAATGCTGGGTGCAACCAACAACATGTCTTTTGCACGTTACACTAAATCATTGAAACCACATGTGTACTATGAATCCTGATGCATTTCAAAATATTATCTCCAGCGACCCAACTGTAGGTCCTGACCCAGTGTGTGGAAACACTGCCCTTGAACCATGCTACACTAAAACCCTCCCTTCTACTTCGGCATCATGATCAGCTTCTATGAGACTTGACAAATATACATGTCAACTTGCAGTGGAAGGTGATGAGAAACGATGAGGCAATGATGGATGCCACTCATCCCAGATAATCATTAATCAATCCATTCAGCCATGTCGCCTGCCTGACATGTTGTCATATTGATTTAGAGGCCATCAATAATAGAGTTATAGAGCTAGTCAAACAGATTAAAGCTCATTAGATGGTTTCATGGCAGATTGCCCATAAGGCAGGTATTCAGTGGTGACTGAGGCACCGCCATCTCCCGCAGTCAGCACATATACTGTAGTATCTCACCATCTCAACATCTGAAACGGGTCCAAAGCTGGTGACAAAGATGTCCGTCTTCACCTCTGTGACACCACCTGCAATAGTTAGTCAGTAAATGTACACAATATGGTAAATTTATCTCCAGTGTTAGAGGCAAGGATTTAGGGTTTGAAATTTGAATCACCTCCAGATCCAGGGCGCAATCTGTTGTCATAGCCATCCAGAAGTCGATCTAAAATACGAGTGATGTTTTCTGAGGATATCTTCTCATTTCCATGTACATCACCAAAACTGTAAGCGGGGAAATTAGGGTTTAACCCCTAGACGGTATAACCAGACATTCCTGACCCACACTTAAGTAGAGAGATACGACTTACCTTAACCAGCATAGAAGAGAAACCAAAGATAATGTCACAGCAGCCATCCTGTGTAGCATTTAACACAATCTCAACTCCCCAGATCAACTCATAGTTAATGAAATACTGTGTGAGAGGAGATGTGTCATTACAGTGACTGCTAGGTATGTAAAAGTACACAAGAGGCACTGCGGCAGGAACAGTAATCTAATTAACAGATTAGTAAATCCACTCCATTTTTAGACAAACACTGATTGTATTGCTTTCTGGTGAAACCACATTATAAAAATATAAAGCAAACATAAAACGAAGGCGACACCTGTCTATTTATAGTACTGATAACAATAAAACTAATGTAATTTTATCATTGTGGTTTTTTTTCTTGTAGTTCCATATATCAGACAGCTGGTGGCGGTGCAGCCACTTTGTTGTCGTTTACCACCGGAACTAGAATCCACACCAGGAAAAGAAGACTTTTTAGAGTGAGGGGCAAAACAAATGGCTCACATTGCGATGTGATCTGAACAACTGGGTTTTTTTTCGTCAGAGAACATCTCTCTGAGTTGACATAACTAACCGTCACTGAAAACAGTCATGTTCAGTCGGCCGTGCGTCAACAGTAGTCAAGAGTAACTTCTCTGTTAGCCTGACCGAGTTAGCCGCCGTTAGCAGAGTCTGACAGACTCTGTAGCCACAGGATGTCGGTGCACTTCGAGGAGAGGAGCGGGGTGATCCCCTGCAGGACTCCGTGGGGCTCCTGGTACCAGACCATGGAGGAGGTCTTCATCGAAGTCAATGTGCCACATGGGACGTCAGCCAAAGAAGTCAGGTGTCACCTGGGATCCAGAGACATTGAGCTGCAAGTCAAAGGGCAGGAAATATTCAAGGTAACATCCTGAAGCGATTTCACCTTTTCCTCTAAACGTCTGCGTGAAAGAGGAGAAAAATCCCTTTGGAGCGTATTGTTGTGTTTATATTACACGTCTCAAATATGTTGTTTTCTTATTTGAATATCAGAAAGGTTGCAAATATTATTGCTAAATCTGTTGATCATGTTCGTCCTTAAAGAGTAAGAAAATGTCACTGAAACAATAAAATATTCATATTTAAGATGATGAAATCAAGGTTTCATATTGTAGGGATAAGCAGGTGAAGATTAATTATTGATTAATATCTGATTAATTACTACTCACTCACAAAAGTGAGGCCATTATGCAACATTTACAGATATTGGTATAATATGTGCTTTTTCACTCAAATGCTTTCTGGGACCTTGTGTTTTCAGCTATGTTAACCGTTATGGTCACTTTAAGATTAGTACATTTTCTTTACAAAACTGTCCAACCAGGAAAAACAATGGTATCTAATTCCATTTAATTCCAACTTTCTTAACAGTCCCTATAACAACTTTTTATTTTTAATGTCTTCATTCAGATAAATGGAAAAAGTTGAAATCAATAGCCCATGACAAGGCTGACTTCTAAATAACACATTTATTTATAAACCTTGTCTTTTTTCCTCCTCATTCAGGGGAGATTGTTTGACACAACTATGTCTGATGAGGCTACATGGACACTAGGTAGGTTACATACCTTGTATAGTATTATATATATAATATATATACACATATTTATATGCACATTAGCCAAAAAGCACCTTCTTCTCCATTTTCTGTTTGGTCTGTTTTTGTTCCCCAGAGGACAAGTGTCTCATCCGGATTATTCTGATGAAGACCAACAGAGAGGCAGGGAACTGCTGGTCCTCCCTGCTCGAGGGGGAGTATTGTGCCAATGCCTGGGTCCAGGACCAGATGCAGAGAAAACTCACATTAGAGAGGTTTCAGCGGGAGGTTTGTCTGATACTTTACATTTGGCCACATATACTCTAAGTCAGGGTTTCTCATTTCTGATCCTGGGAACTCACTGCCCTGCATATTTTAGAAATGTTCTCGCTCCAACACACCTGATTCAAATAAATGGGTCGTTATCAGGCTTCAGTAGTGCTTGCTGATGAGCTGACCATTTGAATCAGGTGTGCTGGAGCAGGGAAACAAGGTGAAACCAGTCCTGCACAAACTGGAATACAGATTTTTGGGGAGGTACAACCTCCATTCCAGAATGTGTAATGCGATCAGGTTTAATCTTTCCGGAAAATGTTCCTTTTCACCGCTTCCTGTCTTTTTGATGTTTTAAGCTGCTTCTCGAAAAAATTTGACTTCATCTTATTTTACAGCCTCAATTTGTACAACTAATTATAAAAGTGAATGCTCATATGACTGAGTAGACATAAACCCCATGGCTACACTTGTCTTGTTTTCCAGAATCCTGGATTTGACTTCAGTGGTGCGGAAATCTCCGGGAATTTTCATGGTGGTGGTCCCGACTTTTCCAGTTTACAGAAGTGAACATTGCTGTCGTCAAACACGTCACCTCTATGGAATGGACACTGTTGAAAACATCCAGGAACACTAGGTCCATCACACTCTTGGCAAAGAGAAGCCCAAAGGTTTGCTTTCAGAGGAACAGTTACTGGTTTGTTTACTAGACAGGTGTTTGACTAAGACAGAATTTTATTGGTCATAAGTATTCTTTCTTCTGACTGTCCTGGTTTGCTCAAGACTGACTTATTCCCAAGTGGAAATGTTGGATCCGATTGTGAAAAGCTTTTCAGAGTGATGTCTTTTAATAATGAAACTGATACAGCAATAACTTTTCAATAAAGTTTTATTGAAAGGTACAAGTGCATCGGTTTACCAGATGGTGTTTTTTCATTTAACCACTCTAAACTTAGGACATTGAACTTCTCACAAACAAACCTCTAACTTGAGTAAGGAAAACCGGTAAAGAAATCCACATTTCCATTGCAGTGACCAATTGCTTTGTGTTCTTTGCACAACTGAAATCAATCTATAATTGTGGTGGCTCCTTGTCCACAAATTATGAAGCACTGAAAACAACTCATCTGTAAAACTCTGCCATTTCAGCTCAAATAGTATGGTTAGCCATTTGTGATGAGTTCATCACTAGCCTCACTTCACTGGTGAAAACCAGAGCTCCATCGCTGTATCAACATAAAAAAAAATAAAAATCATCACCTTGGGTAGGAGTGTGCATTCAGGACAGTTAAGCAACCTAGGGTAGGAGTTAAGGATTCTGGGCCCGATTTCTTGGTTCCTTTTATGCTGTTCACAAAATCCTTCTCCCTCCTCTTCCACATGGTGGACTGAGGACCTAGGTGGTTCTATACTTATTAGCTTAAAACCAGCAACCCGTTTCCAGGAAGAACCAAACATCTTGGTACGGATTTAAACAAGAACATACTGTACATTTGTGCTTGAAACTCAATCAGGAAAGTAACACTTTAAATTAATGCAGCATGGCAGCAGATTAACCTCTCTGATAAAGCATTACTTCATGCTGGGGAAGATGAAAATACTGCATTTCTTCTTTGAATGATGACAACTGAACTTCAGGGAAACTCTTAATTTGCTTTTCCTTAAAGAAATTCACCATCACTAATGAAGATCTGTAAGGAAAATTGGGGATATACATTGTGACCTCACTGCAAGCAAGACACTCGCCAACGAAAAAGACAAATTGAGGATAGTTGTTAGATTTCTCTGCATGTAAGGTCACCAGGTGTACCCCCATATTTTACAAGGCTGACTCGGGTATGGTGGGAAGATGAGTGATCTTGTAGTAGCTGGGCTTCAGCTGACGGGCAGTTCTACCCGAGATAATCCAGCGAAGTCTCTGGCCATTTGGTTTGGAGCATTTTGCGGTGGCATAGTCGGCCAGGCATTTCCCAATCAACTCCCGCATACAGACCAGATCCTCACCTTTGATCTGAAATACATAAGAAAGACACACAAAGAAAGTTTAATTGAGGCAACACACAAGACTTTGTCTCAGTGGTAATCTTTTCAATATAACCTAAAATCAACCAAGCCTACACCTAGAAGACTTACTTGACTTAAAAATATTACTTCCAAGATTATGTCTATAAAAATAGTTGGTGCTTACATTCAGCTGCTTCTGCAGACACGTCAGGGCCTCAGATATTTTGTCAGTGTGTTCAGGGTCATGTTGTTCCTGCGCCTCGTAACACAGCAGAGCCATGGCAAGCAGAGATGGCTGCAGACAGAGAGAGAATACAGTCTTACTGACAGAAAGTGGTTTGTCCAAGAAATAATTGCATATCTGATGATGATTTCAAATTTCAAGGTATTAATCATTACTGGACAACCACTGAACACTTGAATTGAATTTTTAAGATATGATGTAATTCAAATAATAGGCTACTGTGAGACATTGGGAACCCAGTTATTTTGGCCTACCTTTATTTTGGAGAAGACAAATGCACAGTGACAAGCTTTCAGCTGAGCCTCCAGTCTCTCAAGACTCAGTATCGTCTTGCTAGAAAAAGGAAAGAAATCTTTGTGTCAAGACTAAAACTTAAAATGACAATGCAGTTTTAACTTGAATATAACACCATGAAACAACATGATTTAGAATTGATGAAATAAATGTTTTGTTTTGTTTTTTTAAAAAATCACATTACATTTAACAAATCCTCATGATTTCAAGTAGTACTGTATTTGAGTATCCTTACCTCTCGGCATCCAGTTGCTCCTGGATGTGGCCATGAAAGAGGCGGAGAAAGCGAAGTGCTGTGGGGGCCTTCACCTTCCAGTAGAGCTTCTCCATGATGATCCTCTCCATCCTCATCATGTCAGATACTGTAAAGCGGCTCTGGCTAATGCGGATCAGATCGTTGGCCAGAGGCACGTTCTTTTCCTCTTCTGAGGACTTCACAGCAATGTAGAAGCAGCACAGGCCCACACAGGACAGGTGCTTAGGTTGAATCTGCCAAGGACAGAGGAAACAATAAGATTATTCAACACATTTTTAAAGAAATATCACTTTAAACTATTCAACAGGATAAAAACAATATATATATATATATATACACACATACACACACTAGCACTGCTGTGGACAAACCTTCATTACAGAGAGAAATCTATCCAGCAAGCTAATAGCCAGAGAGAAGGTATCCGAGCTGAATCCAAAGAACCTGGTCAGAGAGAGCAGGTCCTTCACCTCCAGCTCCCTGAGTCTGGTGGTCATCCTGAGGCCATTGTCCTGGGCACCCTCGATGAGCCTCAAACCGCTCAGCTTTGGTTGGTATCTGCCCTCCAGATCTGTTAGGGCCTTCAACTGAACTGCAAAGGGCTGAGCTCCAGGTCCTGTGACTGTGTCAATCATCTATGCCAACACAAAAATACAGCTGAGTATCACAGAGTCATTTTCATCAAATATGTCAGCACTGAGTGTAAATATCATTGTTTATTATTCATATGCGTAACGTGGTAATCAATGATATAGATATCTCATTGTACCCACTTGATAAAAATTAAAAACCAAAACACATGGCGACAGTCGATACGATGGCTAAAAACACAGGAACAAGTGTCCATCAGTATCACGTTGAATCATGTTAATACGAAATGTCCATGTAAATGGATCATATTTACACCATATCTAGTCTTTATCTAATACATATCAAAAAATGCTACTGGGCTGCTGCTAGGCTGCTCACTAGGTCAAACAAACACACTCAGCATGAGTGTGTTTGGTTGCACTACATGATTCAGTTTAAAATTCTGACAATCACCTTTAGAGCATTGCATGACCAGGCCTCTGCATATTTGGCAGACTTATTTCACACCCTCATAGGCCTCACAGCCAGAACCTTCTCTGGGTCCCACATAGCCAATCTTAAAACCTGTAGTGACCGAGCTTTTGAGTCTGTTGCCCCAAAATGTCTTACTCATCCATCTCAGGTTTGCCATCTCTGCAGACTGTTATAAAAGGCAGTTGAACACCAACTTGCTTAAACGGGTATTTGGTTCACCTACATACAATTTCTTTGTCTTCAGTTATTGTTTTTATTGGACTTTGCTATGTTTTATGTGTGCTCTTTGTATTATCTAGATATCCTGCCACTATAAAGCACCTTGAGACTTATTTAAAGCTCCTTTATACCAAAATGCTAAAACTAAACAGGAATTTCACAGCTTTAGGATTGACCAGGTTTATCTCACTGTATTCCATATTATTTTAATTGTTAAATTGGTTTGAGTGTCTTTCCTTCAAATAAATGCTCTCAATTTTTTCCAGTTTCTTCATAGTGAAGAAACAAACCAATGAGTATCTTTGGTTTGTGGACAAATCAAGGCATCCGAGGACAGATCCAAATTGTTTGATATGTTTTGGGGACCAGTCAACTAATCGATTAGTAGTTGTAATTATCTATCTAGATATGGATAAGTGATATGTATTGCCTAATATAGCGGAGAGGTACACTACTTCCAAATTTGTAGTCAAGTCTTTCACAACAGCTGTCATTGAACCGGAATCAACTGGAGCAGACAGGCGGTGGTAACACATACACACAACAGGGACACATCAAACACAAAGTTCCTCGCGGGCTGCAAAACTACTTAATCACTTTTCAGTCATATTTCAGTTAATAAAAGTTTTAAATTGATTGATCGAAACAGTCCTGATGGTACAAGGTTAAGGATTCATGACAAGAGGAGCAGGCCGTGCGTGAGTCAGGGCGAGATCTGCGTCATGTCGGGACATGTCCCTGCCGCACACACCAATGGAGAACAAACACACGCAGGACAACAACAAATCCTAGTGAGATAACACAACTTTAACAGTGACACAAACCCTTAAGACGCAAAGTTGTTAGACCGTGTCAATCTAACGGTATACTTAAGGGAGGTGAAAAGAAAATGGCTGATAAATTTGACGTTAAGGGCATTATCAACAACGGCTAACCGCTAGCTATCATTTGAAGGAGTTGAAAACGTTTCATTAAAGCTCAAGACGGCGAAACAAAAACACAACACATCTATAAAATGGCACTGTTAATTGGACGTGTGGTTAGTGAAGGATTTTGTCAAGAACGAGTAGATAACTTACCTTGTATGAAGTTACGTTGAGGTTTATAGTATGCTATAAACAAAAAAATCAGTAGTGGGGAAGAGGCTGAAACGCGCTGTGAAGACGCGAGTTAAAAAAGGTTTAAAACACACAAAAAATGTAGGTATGAACTTTGAAAAAAGAAAGTTTTAAGCATAGGTTTATATCTGCCTATGCACACCCCCTACCCTTGGCGTAAGGCGATGGGGAAAAGGACAGTATACGAATTGACGCTGCCCTAAACCGTGCCCAACGTCCAAATATAGTTAGCGCTCATTGGTCAGATGGCGGATGACGTCACACGTTTCAAGTGTTGATTGGTTGCACTTCCAATCATTTAAAATGAAGCCCCGCCTTCTACAGACTGGTGGACTAATCCAGGTGACGGGGCGGGACATGTTAAACTCCACTTTCTCTGTCCAAAGAAGCATTTACAGATTATAGTTGACACAACATGTTAACATTCATAATTATTGATTAATTTACTCTCTCCAGAGTTCAAATTCTACATATATTTGTAAGTTCTTCTATAGCTGTAAAAATGTAGCAAGCAGAGTCACAAAACTGCCTACTCTTTTAAACTGGCAGGTCTGTGGAACAATCTGGAAAGTTCTGGTGTACATTGGACCTTCAATTTGTGCTGTTATGAAGACAACATGACACATTTCAGTAAAGTAACTCTTTATTACTCAAGGATATACAAATATTTAAGTGGGCCAACTCACACCCACAATACAGATTATTGACATTAATAGCTTTAATCCTGAATGTATCTATATCAAAGCTATGTCATATAGTTTAAAACTGAGAAAAACACAATTAGGTCTTTTGGACAACATGGAAACTGGTATGTAGATCACAGGGAAGTTTATGACTAAAGACATTTGAACTATGATTGATTTAAAGTGCTTGTAAATCATAATATAATGTACTATCTGTTCAACCTCTAACAGCAAACATTAAAATATACTGTATACTTCACAGTGTAACCTGCCATCAGTCAGAATCTGCAAGCATCACAACATGGCCGATGAAAGAGGGTTGTACATTTTTGGCAATGACAAGCTTTTAATTCTTGCAGGAATGAAGGTTATGAGCCATGCAAAGACCATGCTACAGAGCACTGCTTAAAAGCTTTGAGGAGAAGATTTAGTAGATGATGAAGACTGCAGACCCACTCACTTCCAACGATGGTTAGTGCAGTTCTATAAAATTGTTATATCACTTTTCGTAAAAATAATACACTGGATTGTTAGTCTGTGATCTTTTGCTGTGGTAGAAAATCTTCTAATTCAAATTCCTTCCTGAGGTTAAGGAGCACGCAGATGGAAGACTAAAGAAGCTATGAGAAGGAAAGAAAAGACATGTCATTTATTTCAACAAGAAACAAGGACAAACATTTTAATAAGCATTTTGTTATTTTGTTTGTTGCTTCACTTGAATGAAAAGGATAGTGCTTTTATTAAAATAAATCTAACTTTTATTAAATGAAAGAGATCAGAAAATGGGTACAAAGCAGGTGAGAAAATTAGATGATTTGAATCATATTAATAAAATATTTGATGGAACGTCCCAGAGTTAAAATAAAAAATGGGTTTAGCATCAGCTTTATTTACTTCTAAGAAATACTTTTATGTGACTGAAGACAACATATTAGTTCATTTTCAGACTCACTATAAATATATATTTTTTTCTTTATAACTATGTATTAAATAACATTTGCAACTAACCAATTAAAAAGAACTGCCAATATTCTATGTACAGTATTATACGTTCTACATTAAAACAAACCCCACTGCACTGTCTCCGATTATTATTAGTGATGAAAGAACATGAAAGAACACAAGCTATGTCTTGTGAAAACAGTCCAGAGGTTTTGTTATTATGCATTTAGCAGAGTCAGCATTAGGAACAATATTAAATACACTCTGCAAAGCTACCTTTTTGATCCATAAGAACACAGTGGCTTATTGCCATCCCGTTATTCTGATTCACATAATGTTCATAGTCCCTGTGTCAATGAGTCCACATGTACAGTGTCAGTAAGTTTTAACAGTCTGTTTTTTCCCATGCTGATGGTGGACACATTCCTGGTTTTCCTGGACGTTTGATCCATAAATCATCAACTGAAAGGGGAAAGGAAAAATAACAAAAATATGGAACGAACAAAAACATGCAGGTTTTGAAGTATGGTAGAAATCAAATGAACAAATGGAACAAAAATAGCAACAATGTTGAGGTTGAAACTTCTTTAAAGTATCAACTTTCCATTTCTAATTCAGGTTATGACCAATTCAGATGTTTAAAAAAAACAAAAAAACAAAAAAAAACATAGATCAATCTTTCTTTAAGGTCATATCTACAACACATATACTGTAACATTGACAATGTGTCCAGAACATGACTAAGCAACCGTAACTATAATTGATTGATATTCATGCAAAGTGTTGGATATGGATAAAACCTGTGTGGAGGTTTTGGCCATGCATAATTGATCCTGGCATATAGTGTCTCAACCTGCAGAAAAGATTATGATTTTATGCGGGGCGTCTGAGTATCATCTGTGTTGCACATGTCGTGAGTATTGGTGAGACAGACGTCCCCCTGCCTGAGACACAGTCTGGCAGGTAAGCCTGCAGAGACATAAGCGCCAGGCTGTATCATGCAGGCCGTGACTCTTCCTACTGTGTCTGGGCACACAAGCCGTGTTTCCACTGAGTGGAATGGTTTGGTTTGGTATAGCACGTTATGTATTTTGTGTGTGTTTCCATTAGGAATAGTACCAAAGTAACCAGCCCCTACCATTCCATTCTTTGGCACCCTTCCCTTGGGGTACAATCTAGGTGTCCATGTTTTTTGCATTTTATTATGAAAAAATAGGTTCAATGTCTACTTGTTTAAGTTTAATCAAGCTAACGCCGTAGTCTGACTAAGACAGGAAATCAGACAACCTGGGGAGGAAATTCTGGTGTATGCGCAGAACACCAAGTCCGACTCCAGCCCGACTAAGCGTATAGATGCAGGAGTAATCAGAATATGAACCGCATTATCCAGATATGTTAAGACTCACTCGTTTTTAGTTGGACTACAGTGTCTACATGACATTAAGAAAACCAAATTATTGTCTTTGTAACATGCATATAAACACACTGAGTGAATCTGTGTTGGAATGGCTGCAGTGAAAAGGGCCAAGGATGTATTTAAGACCATCTCAGCAGCGATGCAAATCAAACAAAAAGAGAAAAGCAGGCTTACTTCTTCTTGTCCTTATCCTTCTTGAATGGCTGCTGTGAGCAGCCTTGCAGCGCCTGTCCCATCAGTGTCTCAGCTGCAACCTTTCTTCTATTGAAGGAATTCATCTCCTCTTCAAGCTCTCGTCTCTTCTCCTCCAGATTCTTCTTTTCATCCTGGTGCAGCCGCTTGAGTTGCTCAAACCTCTCATGAAGCTGAATGATGGTGATGATGATGATGATGATGATGGTGGTGGAAGGGGGCACACAGTTGCAGCATGAACCAGTTGCAGCATCATTTCAGTGATTATTTCATGATGTCAGTCCTCACCTCTTTTTCCTTTTCTTTCAGCTCGGCTTCCGTCTCCTTCACTTTGTTGACAAACAACTGCCTCATTTCTTCCTCCTTGCGCTGGAGCTCCACAATGAACTCCTTCCTCTTGGCTTCGTACGTTTCCTGAAGGCTGAAGCACAGGAAAGAAGCAACACTCGGCTCAGTTTAAATCACTGTATTCACTGGATTAATGCATCAAAAAAACACATATGACCCAATTACATCAAAAAGAAAGTAGTAATTAGCACTGTATATAGAACATGGTAAAACAGGGGTGTCAAACTCATTTTTGTTCAGGGGCCACATACAGCACAATTTGATCTCAAGGGGGCCGGACCAGTAAAAATAGTAAAATAATAGCATAATAACCTATGAACAACAAGAACCCCTTTGTTTTTTCTCCTTTGTTTTACATTTACTGAAGGATAATTTTACAAAACATGAACCTCTCACATGAACTTGAGAAATATAAGTGCAATTTCAACAATATCATGCCTAAATGTACTATTTACACAGCACACTGGATCTATAAAAGGCACAAACATTTAGTCACGGGTATCTGGAGCATTTGACATTACATTTAAATTAGTGTGAAATTTTAACAAATTCATCCTGTGGGCCGATTGGACCCTGTGGCGGGCCGGTTCTGGCCCCCCGGGCCTTGTGTTTGACACCCCTGTGGTAAAAGATCTGTCCTAACACTTGATCAAAGACACAGATAAATAATGATTAATTGTATCACAAAAATGAAATACACCTAAAATTACCAATAATAACAATAATAATAATACCTTTACCATCAAGCTGATTTGTATTTGCAATTCACTCTAAATTACACAAATGCTACACATATTTCTGCATACGTATAAACATTTGTTTTGGATGGATCTGGATGACACATCTGTGATACATGTTGTTTCACTAACTTTGTCCTATACAGGAACCAAATGATATCAACATGGACTTCAATCAGCACAGTTTAAACATCATGACTATTTTTTTAAAGATTGTCCTGATGAATTTTAACACTAATTTACCTGAACGACTGGCTGTCCGGATCTGTGTCCTTGAAGCCCATCTCCTCCAGCTTGCAGCGACGGTAAAGTTCGTAGTGGCGAGCGTGCGTTTGATCGCGGAGATCCTCCATGTTCACACGCAGAAGCATCTCTCTCAGCTTCACAAAATCACAGTGGTTTTCATTCTCCACTAAATAAACACAAAGCATGATTATTTAACCTTCTGCATTTATTAAAAATGAGCTTAGAGGCAACAGGGAATCGAGACATTGTGTGGATATCTGGCCTGAAAAGAGAATGGATAGTTGGGCAGCAGGTTTGTGAGTAATTAGCTCTGCTGCCTGGACTCACCCTGTACTGATCCCCACGGGTACAGTCGTGCTTTCACCATCTTATTTCCTACTTTAACATCGTCTGCACTTCCGACTACAGCAAAGGGAAGATGCGCCTGGAACGTGGTGTGATAATATTGTTACAACATGGTTAAAATAACACCATTGTTATATGCACTACTGTTCATAAAATGGTCTCACTTTGTTGTCTTTAAATATGAACACACTTCCTGCATCATGCCACCATTTAATGACTGGAGTTAATCAGATTGAGTTGTGTTTCACATCTTTGTATCCACTAGTGTAACGGCTACAAATGTATTATTATTATTTCCTATTACTTTAATATGTAAAAAAAAACAATACATGTGGGGCATTGAATCAAGAGCCAATAAAAAAGAACTCATATGAAACAACAGGGGAAGGATTAGTTAGCACAGTAGTGGGGAAGTGTAAACTTAGCTGATTATTACAACAACAATCAGAAACTCACTTTCACTCTCACACTTATGGTCAGTTTAGAGTGTCCAATTTACCTATTCCTCATGCATGCTTTTGGACTAGGAGGGAACCAGAGAACCCAGAGAAAACCCACGCACACACAAGGAGATAAACGGGAACTAAACAAGGAAATATCTTATGTATATGTGTCTGTGTGTTATGGCTGAACTTTGAACTTTTCTGACAGATATTGTAACTTTTGGGTCAATCTTCAGTTCAATATTCACTGTGTAATAGATATAAAAACATGACGGAGCATCATCACGACACCACGGAAATATTTTCCACTCTATATTCTAATGCATGTGGTGGATGAGAACTTGAACGGTTTCAAACATACAGAACAAATGATAATGTAATAATAATAATAATAATAATAATAATAATAATAATAATAATAATAACAACAATAAAAAGCAGTAAATAAATGAGATGGATGAGAACTTGAACGGTTTCAAACATACAAAACAAATGATAATGTAATAATAATAATAATAACAATAAAAAGGAGTAAATAAATGAGATGGATGAGAACTTGAACGGTTTCAATCATACAGAACAAATAATAATATAATAATAATGATAATAATAATAATAACAATAAAAAGGAATAAATAAATAACATCCTTTAAGATTTGCTTGGTTTCAAACTGCAAAAAATATCCTACCGCGTTTCTACGACTTACATTCATGGAGGAGTTGATCTCTGCGACAGCTTCATCCTCTGTGGGGAACTGATAGATCTGAACACCGTTGCTGACCAGCTCACTCATGATCTTGATCTTTAATTTGTCCAGCTCACTCTTGGAGACTGTGTCTGCCTTTGCAATGACAGGGATGATGTTCACCTACAAGGAAAAAACAGAAAACGAGAGACCGACTGAAGGAATAAGCGACGTCATCTCTCTGCCCTTACACTGTGCTGGACTCCGTCATCACCTTGCTGTCCAGTTTCTTCATTGTGACGAGATCCAGGGATTTCAGGGAGTGACCAGTGGGAGCGATGAAATACAGGCAGATGTGGATTCTTGTGTCATGGTAGTTTAAGAGGTAACGCTTTATTTTTAGCTCCTCCTCGAGATACCTTTCAAACTGGGCATCAACGTAGTCCAGAATGGGCTTATAGCTGCACAGAAAAAATTTAGCACATGTATTAAAAGTCAAGCATCGTTATATTTCTTCCTTACATGAAAAGGTTTTCTAGTTAGTTCAAAGACATCTTTGTGTCCCGGTTACAAACTCAATTCTTGCAGCCAAGAATCCAGGCCGTTTATACTCCCTGCTGTTGGAGCACTCAAATGTCTATTGAGACTGCATTGGTTCTACCAGTCAGTCCTTTATTCTCTTTCTTCCACACATATTCACTTGCCAGCAACTGGCCTCATACACTTCCTAATTCCATATTGTATAAGAGTGTTACGAGTGTTCCATAGCTGGTGCAAAATCCTACAGTTGACACTGAATTATTAAAGATCAGTATGAAAAGTGTAGTGGAAATATATGCAACATTTTACTATGAAACCATACTCAGCAAACTGATTAAAATAATACACACAGAAGAACTTGCACCTGCTTTCTTTGTTGATCTGGTCTCCAAATCCAACAGTGTGGACAACGGTCAGCTTGAGTTTGACGTTGCTTTCCTGCAGATCATACATTTGAGGAAGAAGCTGGACCACACTCTCAAAATGGCCGGCTTCTTCATTTTCAAATGTTGTATTGAAGAGGGTGTTCATCAGCGTTGACTTGCCAATCCCCGTCTCGCCTATAGGAAAAAAAAAATGATACAAGAATGAGTATGTAATTAATTCACGCACTCATCATCAAACTCCATTATCCCAAGGCAGAGGACACACTGTCAGAAAAACAGATCAAGTGCATACCAGGTAAGTGTCAAAATGCTGAATAAAACCCAGCTGAATGTAACAATGCACAACATTCCAAATGAATAAAAGATAGATAAATGCCAAATTCATAAGAATAAAATGATTAAATGTCAAGTTTATTTTCAAAGGGTGCCAAATGTGGAGATCTCCTCTGCAAATATGTTTATAAAGTGCAACCAGCAGAGATCACAGGTACAAACTGAGGCGACTGATCACTTAGACACTCTCCACGTTTGTACTCTGAGCACACTATGTTTACAGCAACAACTTAAAACTGTGAACCTCTCCTGCAGTAAACATACCTACACAGAGGATGTTGAAGCAAAAGCCTGCAGCAACTGATTTGCTGACCAGCTGATCCGGAAGACTGTCAAAGCCCACATGACCTCCGAGCTCCAGGTTCCGTTTGTCTTCATTCTAAGAAACGAAGCACAACAAAGAGTACATTACAGTTAATGTGTGCATTCATTTTTCATGACTTTACCTCAGACCAGAAGGATCCAAGGACACAGCAACAACAAAATAAAAATAACACCTAAGTGTGACTTCTGCTTCATCTCATCCCCACATTCTGCTCTCAAGCTTAAAAGCATTCTTTGTAAATGAAGTCATGTCTTCTTCTCAACACAAGTGAATCATCTGACCTGAAATGAAACGCTGTTTGGACGTCACACACTTCATTTGACTGGTAAAGGTACATAAATCTCAAAAGAGAAGAATGTTAACGTCCACTTAAATTGTGCTCGAGTTTAAAAAACAACAACACATGATGTATCTTTGGTATCTTTTACACTGACAGTAATGGGCTGCAGTATTGACTCACTGCTTAAACTAACATATCTTCAGTTAGTTTAAAAAAAATATATTGATTGTTTTCTTTTCATTTTATCTAAATGACAGCAGCCATCCAAATTACTTCTTTTGCTTAAGCAAGCTAATTTATTTTATGTACAATGTTTACAAATAAAGATCCTTACATTTGAAAAACAAATAGGCCATAATAATGTGGTTTATCATTCATGCATGATTAGAACAATACATAATAAAAAAAATATAAATAATGAAAATAATGCCAAACGTTACTCATAAGCACAATCATACAGGCTACTACACATATTACACACTGTTCCTTCTTTACTTTCAACCTAAATATGACTTCGGACTTTCAACTTAAGTGTAACCATTTAATTCTAAACTCACGGTACTCGCCTTATATTTAAAATAGGTAGTGCATCATTTTTAAAGTGAATTCTACTGCTAAAAAAAAAAACTTGTATGATGGGATGCATGCTTCTTCCCCTGACCAAGTCAAACAGATTGACTATTTAAAGTGGTATTATAGATGTCTGGAAAATAAATGTGCATACACTGACAAATTAATTGATTGTGTTTTGCCCTGGCTGTAAAAACTAGGACATCCATTCAAAATGTACTCTGGGACACTGGCATCTTGTCAAAAGCTCAACATGAGGACCGGGATGCATTTGATACGATCATGGCCATCTCTCCCCCCTCTCTCTCTCACAATCACAATCACAATCACACACACACACACACACACACACAAAGAGCCCTTTATGTAGATGTTATTTCAGAGGGTGGGAGGATATCCAAGCTACTGGCTGCCCTGGTACCCATAACCCTCCTCACACAGGAGGCACACACACACAAACACAGTGGCCCATCCTGTACAATGTACCCTGTAAACAGCAGACAAGCTATGGCGAATAACACGTTGACAGAAATGACACATTTGGTGAATTACAACTGCTGCCGTTTATCCTGATCAAATTCAGGATGATTGATTAAGGATTATGCTTTATTTGATAATATAATAGTTGGGTATTCTTTATTCTAAACATAAACAGAGGGCTCCTGTCTTTAAGATACCTTCATTTGGGTTGTATTAGTAAGATTTCAAGAACATTTGGTCCAAACTATTGTTCATTTTTAGAAAAATATGCTACTAAGGATACATATTTTTAGAGGAAAATAAGTACCTTTAACAATATTGTAAGTCAATCAACATGAGGCCCTGGAATGACTGGGAAATACACAGGTTTCCCATGTGACACTAAGACATTTTACATATTTCACTCAGTATTATCCAGATAATGGAAATTCACCATGATCATCTTATTGTTTTTGTTTGTTTTCATGCATGATAATATCATATTATGGTCCAAGTCCTGGAGGAGACTGCTGCTTTTGTTTATCCTCTTAACTCTGTGTGTGTGTGTGTGTGTGTGCGCGCGTGGTTATTACCCCAGCACACCTGTGGTCAGAGCTGATCACATTTCAGTAAAACAGTCCACAGCAGCGCGGACGCTCGCGTGCGCTTTGTCCCATGCGTGTCACTCAGTTTCATCAGAACGTTTGCACGATGCATCAACCACAGCTGAACCACCGCTGTCATGTCGAGTCATTAAACGTAACAAAGCTTCCTCATCCTCATCCTCATCCACATCATCTCTCCTCCGCAGCGACTCTGCTGCATTCTCCTCACGTCTTACCTCATCACCTTGCGCTCACTCACACCTGACATCGACATCCACACATGCAGCTGTGCTTTAATTCCCTTTTCCATCACAGTGACACTGACCCACTGCTCACACACACACACAGTCAGGCATCATACTCACTGCGTCAGTGGCCGCCATCATCAGAGGAGGAGGCTGTGTGCAGGAATTCTGTCTTCTTGCAGATTTGCTGCTCTCCACATCACACTCACACATGATCTTTTCAATATGGCCACTCGGAGGCAACACCCCCTCGGTGCCGGAGGGCGACACTGCAACAGCCTCCACAGTGTTTGTATCTCAGCATGCTGCGAGCCAGAGGTCACTGTAAGCTTTTATTCACACAGACATGCAGGGGTTTGCAGCTGTTAATGAAGTATAAGGTAGAATGAAATTAATTCACAAAACTATAAGCAAATTATCATATTTGTATATATCATTTATGGGACATACCTCTTTTTGTGCACAATACCACAAACTGGAGTATCTACCGATATTAGTCTGATACAGACATTATTAGAGCATTTATGAATGTATGAATCTGTGTAACAAATATTGTTCCCACAAAAAGTCCAAACATGACTAGGCTAAAATGCTTTGCTGATTTTGACTTACATTTTTACAGTCTTTACAGAAATATGGGTTTTTTTGGATTGTATCAGATTTTACATTTTTATGTGTTTGATATCCAATCAAGTGATTTTGACCAGTATCAGACCGATACTGATTCCCATCCCTACTGCAAGTCAAAACTTTGGACACACCCTCTCATTAAACGCTTTTTGAAGACATCAAAACCATAAAAGAATAAATAAGGATTTGTGTAGTAAACAAAAATGCCAGAATATGTTTTATTATAAATCACAATATGTTTTATATTTTAGATTCTTCAGAGTTAATTGTCATTTAAAAATCACCATGGGCAAAATATATAATCTCATGATCTCATAATCTCGTGATTACCATTTTGACCAACACTGAGAAGCCATATGTTGTGTTGGGATGTTAGGATGTTTATTTTTATTAGACATATTTTAATATTTTGAATAATTTATATATTATTGAATAATTTTTTGCTATTGTCTCATGCCCTCCTGCAATAGCTCCAATGGCCACCAGTGGGCCACAGCCCACACTTTGAGAAACACTGATATTAATGTTACATTAATATTTATATAATTAGATCAATTAAATTACACTTTGCCATTGAAATAATGAAGCCGTGATGCCATAAAACATCTCTGCAGCAAAAAATAAAATATGTAAATAAATCAAAGTCCGCTATCAAAATGAAAATTTATTCATTAAATTATTTCTGTAGTCATTTAGTCTTTTATTTATTCATTAATTTATTTCTGTATTCATTTATTTATTTATTTGTCTGCATTATTTTAGTTCTGTATTTATGTATTCATTCACTTATCAATGTTTGTATTAATTTCTGTATTCTTTTATGTCTTCATTCATTTATTTCTGCATTTATTTATTCCTTTATTAATTCATTTATTTATTAAACTGAAATGTTTTATCGTCCCCACACATTTTAATGGAAACCCGCACACATGAAACCCGGGTTTTATTGGATGAAGTGAACTACCACAAGACAAAAGTGTGCACTGCCCCCACGCAGCCTGTGTCTAACGGGGAGGGTCATAATGAAAAACGTCGAATATTTGGAGGCGCCGGAAGCAGCAGGTTGGTGGAGGACAGACAGACAGACAGACAGACAGCAGAGAGGGCGCAGATTATCTCCCGGGGTTTATCCACACTTCTCGGTCGCAGCTCGTCAGATTTCTTTTGCCCAGGACGAAGAACAACATGGCTTTAACCCAAGAATCCATATTGTCTTTTTTATTGGAGCACGGAGGGAAAGTTAAGAACTCGGAGCTGGTGAACAATTTCAGGAGTGAGATCAACTGCAGTGATCCCGCGGAAAAGCAGCACAATAGAGACCTTTTCAAGAGGCTGGTGAACAGCGTGGCTGTGGTCAAACAGATCGACGAGGTGAAGTTTGTGGTGGTGAAGAAAAGGTACCAGGACTTCGTCAAAGACGGAGCGCATGATGCGCACAAAACTCAGATGGTGGACACTTTCCACAGCACGAGCTTTTCGTCCACACACAGAGACGAGGCGGACAGCGTGATTTATTCAGATATTCAAAACAACAATGTAGACTTTTCACAAAACATAAACTATAATAACAGTTATGGTGATGCCAAACGTGTGTCTGTGGGGAAGGGAGGGGGCTCTTTTAGCACTGCTGTGGACACGAGCACTGTCAAAGTCCTGAACATCTCTGCAGATCATGTGAGCAGAGCAGGGAAATCTGGAGCTGTGTTTGCTGTCATAGCAGTAAAATCCCCAACAAGAGACTGTGATCCAGTAGCACGAGATGGATCACATTTGCGTCAGCAGAAAGCTTTGGAAAGTGAAGCTTGTGTGATGCCAACTCTCACCTCTCCTGCTTGTAAGAGGGATGCACTGAATGACAACCAGTGCCGTAAAACGCCCAGACATACAGAGGACACCCACCCACCAGGGTTTTCACCGGTGAGGCCCCAAAGTAGGACCTTGAGACCAGCAGCAGATGATGCCAAGTACTCTGAGTCTGTGCCTTTGGAGCCATTAGCTCATGAGTGGTTGGTGAAGTGTGCTGCTGGACTGTGGGGACAAATCCACGCTTTGCTGCTGCGGGACACACGGTTGGCACAAAAGAAGGACTTCATGTCTGGCTTCACAGCACTACACTGGGCCGCCAAGGACGGCAACAGTGAGGTGATACGTAAGCTGATGGACGTCTCCAGGAGAAGAGGCACTGACCTCAACGTCAACAGCAAAACCCATGGAGGGTACACGCCTTTACACATCGCGGCCATGCACGGACACACTGAGGTGATGGTTTTGCTTGTGCAAAGGTATGGGGCGAGTGTTAATGAAAGGGACAACGCAGGCAAGAAGGCCTTCCACTACCTGGGTCAAGGTGTGTCAGCTGACACCAGAGCACTTTTGGGGGGACTGCAGCAGAGCAGGTTCGGGGAGAAGACGGGGGAGGACGATTACAGGGATCACAGCAAAGGCTTCAGCACTATTAGTAAACTGTTCCAGCCTCACATGGGGAGGAAACACAAGACAGCAACAAAGTGTGCTCATGACTGGTGAGAATCATCAAGCTGTGAGACAAACTGTTGAAGTTGTAAAAGATAATACTGCCTTCATTTGTATAGTTATGATAATAATCAACAACTATTGTTTAATATGCTGTTGCTCACTTTTCAAAACGTGTCTCTCACTTCTGGATTAAATATTTATGACTGGTATTTACAATCTGATTATGTTCTTTCAGTGATTTATCACCCTGTAGTAGTTATACTGTATATATGTTCATTACTGGATTTGTTTGATAAATCTTTAAATAGTTGAGGAAGTGTACGACAGGACAGACCATTCCTCAGAAACATTTCTGTACAACTGAACTATTCCAATCATTTTTAAAAAAAAATCAAATCAGTTATTTAAAGAAAACATGAAAATGTTTAATGTAGAATTAACTGATGTCGACTTTAACAGTTTGAGAGGATATCTCTGTACTTCAGTAAAATCAGTGGGGCACTAAGTGGGGCCAGTTGCAGGCGAGTGGTCAGGTTAGTGGAATGTCTCCTTTATCAGGCTCTTTGTGAACTTGAGGTTTTAATGGATGAGCTTCCCTTCGTGAAACCACATGGGGCCCCTTTTTGGATTGCTGTGGTGGAAAACACAAAACCACATAGTAATCGTTCAGTACAACTAAGTTCAACACTAAGAAGCTGATCTTTGAAAAAAACAAACAAACTGTGGTTTTCAAACTTCTTCAAAATCAACTGTACAAACATAACTTATGTGGAACCCAAACACAGATTTACTCAATCACAGTTTAATGTTTGAGTGACTGAATAACCTTCATATATCACATATGCACAGAAAGTTTTAATCTTCTTCTGACCCAGAGAGTTAAAATCCCTGATGACACAAACAGAGTTGAATCTCAGACAATGAAGCCACAAGTGAAACTGCACCAGAACAATGTGCTTTGTCTTGTTATATGGAAAACAAGCGGTGTGCAGCAGCAACAACAGACAGCTGCACTCATCAGCAACTATATTCATTATAATCCTTATCTGTTTTTTATCACACAACAAAAACTTTTCTTGCAAAGTATGCTCTGCGAATGGAAAAGGAAAAGCAGCACAGGGGAGGTTTCCTATCTATTATTTGATCCTCTGGACAAAGTTTCCAAACTTCAGAGTCTTTTCAACAATAGTGTGATGTGGTCCAGGTCCTGTGTCATTTCCTGTGAGAGCAAAATGCTCAAATGTGTGGTCAACTAACAGTAGCAGCAAAACAGAAAAAGAGATTGTGTTTATGTAGCTTTATGTTTTATCTGAAGTCCATCTGGACGTTTAAAAAAAAAGACTTCGCCACACAAAACAAAGGCTTGTGCTGAACAAATTAAACTGTACATTGCTGGTAAATTAGTTTGCTTGTTGTTAGAGGATTAAGTGCTGATAAAACCAACTCTGGTAGGTCATTTATCCATTCTATGATAGTACCAACTGAATATTTAAATACTTGAGATACTTGAAGGTTAGCTGGTAGAGAATTCATTGTGGTCCTTTCAGTTGTAGTTTATAATTAAAGTCAGTAGAGGGCAATCCACTACCATCATCACAGAATTCAGCCACGCAAAGGTTGTTTTTTACCCTGATACTAGTCAGTATTAGTAGACAAAACATGAAACTATGGGCTCAAGATTGTAAAAAAACAACATGCCAAATAAGAAAGTGCAAAGTTAACACAGGTAACATGGCAGAAATTAATATAATATGATTATTATTTATGGTTGTATGACAACTTTCTGTTTTTCATCTATCGTAGGGGGTTCTATGGGTTCTACTAGCATAGAACCTACAGCACTTAAGCACAGTGAATGTCATATAATTTAAGACTTTTACTTAAGTAATATTATAAGATACTGGTAAGATACTTGTACTTTTACTCAAATATCCCTTTTAGGTACTTTATACAAGACTGGATGTGCAAAACATCAAATTTACATGGAGTGGAAATATATGTACGTGTTGTAACACAAACTAATAGAAGAGAGACATAAGGTTACAATAACCATAACATCAACTGCTATTAAGATTAATATCCATAATAGTATTAATGAAGATGATGTGAAAACATTTGAAAGGCAAAGAGGAAGATGACAACAAACACACCTGTTTTTCTCCATCACAGGGAAGCAAAACAGTCACTCTCTCATAAACTTCGTTTAATTATTATCATTTTGTTTCCCCTTCAACTTGTCATCTCCTCTCATCATGTAATAATTTGCCATCACTGCTCTAAAGCAGACACACTTTAATTCTTATTTTCCGTCTGTTGCTGACATGCTAAAATGAGCCTAATAGGTTAAATGTTTTAAAAAGACAATAAAACAGACGGGTGGTTGTAGTTACGAACATAAACATAGTGTAACACTGGGTATAAGTGCATGTTTTCATTTCTGTATTTGGTCGAATTTGGTAACCTCTGGCAATGCTTTGAATTGGAGTTGCAGTAACCATTTTCAATACTAAAGTACAGAGACCCATAGACTCTTTATGTGGCCACAAAATAGGTATAACTTGCACACAAATACTACTTCATAACATTAACATCATGAATTACCTTGAGAGCTGCGTAAGCAAAACATTGCGTAAGAAGGCTGGAGCTACACAAGACATGTGAGAGATTTTTATTTTAGGCTGGGAATGAGTTACAAAGACATTCTCAATGCCTGGCACTGCAAGCATTCATGATTACCAAAAATTATTTCCGAATTATTACACAAATTAATCTTTTGTGCACATGTTCTACGTATTATGGGGCCACAACTAATATTTCATGTGCATGTTAAAGCTATTTCATGGCCATGAATACAAGTTTTTTTCCCCATGTCATATCTGGGGCAATATAAGTAAAGAATCTGCCATTGTAACATTTTTGTTTTGTTTGTTTTTCAATGACTATTATGAGTGTGCCCCTTTATTCACTTAAGCCCCTGAAATGACTGTACACGCCACTGCCCGCTTGAACATACCTGTACGTGGAGCTTAAGGTTGAACCTCACGTATCCAGTGAGGTTTTAGTAAGTCCAGTAAATCCTTTATACTGTGATAAATATAAAATAAAAGAAACAGTTTTTTAAGCGTCTCTGTAGTTCACTTTTGGTTCAGTTTCACTCTTTGTATCCCAGTTTCACTCCTACTGTGATAATATTTCCACTCGAGTGATGGAGTTGATTGCAAACACCTGCGTGTGTTGATCAGCGGCGACACGTGCGCGCTCTTGTTGATCTCGAGCTCTCGGCAGAGAGTGTCTTCATGTGTTGACTAGTGCCGTTGTTTATATAATGGAAAAACCAACGCTGATATCAGCTGCCCTTCGTTATTTTCGCACCGTTGTCCTCCTTCTGCTGGTCACCCACAGCTGCCCGCCGGTCTCGTCCGCTCCGGCTGCCCCCACTGCTCTGCGCAGCCTGGGCGAGCTCAGCTACCCGTACAGCAGCATCTTCTCCCCGCTGCTCAAGGCGCTGGCGGAGCACGGAGGCCCGAGCTGGAGCCCAGGTCTGAAGAAAAAGATGAAACCCGAGCACAGGTACATGAAATATCTGACCGAGGTTTACAAGAAGTCCTCCAGAGTGCCGAGGAGTCTGGACGGGAGCAAAATCTACAACACAGTCCGACTGATCAAGCCACAAGATGAGTGTCTAGCAAAGAGTAACAAAGGTAAAAGAAACACACACACACACAACCACACACACACAGTTCAGCTACAGGTTGACAGTAGTCACTCACACTGTGACAATATTCAGAGCTGGATGAGAAAGCAAATGATTAAATTAACCATCCCCTGAAATAACAGAACAATTTAATAAAATGAATTTAATATACATATTTATTTAGGTATATATGGCACTAGATTAACAAAGAATATTAATGTAAACTAATGACATTAAGTGCCATCAAAGCCTAAATTCACAGTGTACGATTTCTATAAGATATCGGTCCAATATTGGTCAAAATCACTGCATCATATATCAGACAGATAGGTATGTAAAACTTGATGCAATCCAAAAATCCATTATATCACTTGCTTCACTGTGCACGGCCTATAAAAATGTCAATATGACTCACCAACAGCATTTTAGCGGAGTCATGTTGTGGGCTGTTTAATTATTCTTTATGGCACACAGTTGGATCATTGTGTCTTCCTTGAAATAGCTTAAAATGACTCAGCACAATCCTAAAATAACTGTATCGGACTGATATCGGTATATACTTGAGTTTGTGATATTGTTATCGGACATGGAAAAGTGGTATCGTGCCACCCCTGATATCATCATTTTCTTGAATATAACAAAGCGTAAATATACACAGTATATGCACTGTGCAAACACTCAGAAACACAATGATTCTTGATATCGCCTTATTTTTGCTAGATTGCCCAGCTGTAGTTGTTATAGTAATAGTCATATAGTAAGTGATAGATTAGAGCCTACCAGTTAATTGCAAAGTAATCAAAATCAGTATGACTAAGTAGAATCTGACAAAGCACTGAGATAAAACATGTGACCTAACAGCATTAGAATGAGATTCTGCTGTGCTACGGGAATTGAATTACTCAAAAGTTGCTCTTTTGATGGGAAGAATGGAACAATCACATTGTGCATCGCTATTATCTAAATGATTCTGAGGAAAATAGCATCAGTTAAAGAGCACATCAGCTAAGGAGGTACCTGCGTTGTGTTGACCGAATGATGTGATTGATGTGGTCAATTACAGTCAATTACAACTTCTAATTGCTGGAGTTGAAATGGCAAGTGTTTGACAAGTTTAAACAGCAAAGTTTAACAACATTTCCTTCTTTGTTGAAACAATATGTATCAATCTGTATCAAGCAGGTGACGTTCAGCCACGTTTTAAATTTGTTTGTGTAGTCAAATAGTCCACAAACGTGATTGTCTAGATTTAGGCTTTAGACATTACTGCTTTGCACAGCATTACAGGACTCGCAACAAAACGCTGCTTATCTTTTGTGCCTTTTTAATAGATTTGTCTAAATGTTGCAAAACATCCCAAACAAAACATAAGCTCAATTTAGAGAGAAGAGCCCCCGAATTCAGCTAATAATGCAATGATTTTTGAGGTTTGGATAGATGGTTATAATACAGGAGCTGTGTTTCCTACATTTACACAGGTCTTCCTGCTAAGGAATGTGTTACGTCTACATTTCTTTCCTTAGTCTTTGGAGAATAAACCAGTCAGCTTTGTTTGTGCCTACACTTGGATATTACCTCATCATCTTAGTGGTGGAAATTGGAACCGTCCTTGGCAGGCAAACTTTGAAACTTTGTCTCATATTATTCTGAGAATAAGTCCTCTTTTTGTGAGTAGGAGTGGGTCAGACTATCGATTTGATGATATATCGTCGTCCTTCCTCATGCAATATGATACAGGCAAATATTGATATTTTAATTAGCAAATTAAGATGCTCTAAAGTAAACAGTCCAGGGGCAGAAGTTACCTGGCTGAAGAAGAGGGCGTTTACAGCGGGATAATGGTGGAGAAAGCTACTTTAAGAGATGCCCCATTCACGGTCAATACATAGACTTTATGCACTTTGTTCTCTATTTAACTTTTTAACTTTACACAGATGTTTTGTTTTCTTCAGTGAGACAAAAATTGCGATGTATCGCTATATAATTTTCATCGATATATATATATATTGATTATCACAGAATATCATTGATATCGCGAGGTACCCTGTGATTCCCACCCCTATTTATGAGCATGACATGCTGTGCAATAGTGACACCACTTTGTTGTCTTTCTTCCATATTCTCCCGCAGAAAGTTATATGCAGGATCTTTCCTTCAGTCTTGATCAAGTAAGAAGAAAAGAACAGCTTTTAAAGTCAGCTCTGCTGTACAGTTTGGATGACAACCGCGCAGCACCCATTAACTCTGTTTGCTACCTCAGTGTCAAGGAGCAGGAGCAGTCAAACCAGCGTCGGCTGTGTCCTGTCGTCCACCACGCTGTGAACTTTACAGCTGATGGGAGGAGCAAGAAGAACTGGGTGGAGGTTGACGTCACCTCTTTTGTCAAGCCTCTCTTAAAGTTTCAGAAGAAGAACATACACCTGTTCATCAATGTCACCTGCCCAGATGAACAAAGAGTCAGAAGCGATGGGCATAAAGGCACACTGGAGTTGAGTCTGAGGCCCCCCCCTCTGCTGCTCTATCTCAATGACACCAGCAAAATCACTCACCAGAGGTCATTGGGCAACGCTAAACCGGGTGAGAGGGCGAGCACTGCAGCGACCACATTTCACAAGCAGATGGTGCTCAAACCAGTACAGAGGTTTGGGCGCAAGAGGAGATGGAAGAGACAATCTCTCAAGAACAAACGAGGTGATAAAAGCCTGGACATCCACCTGCCTGAGCTTCTCCCCAGCTCCGAGTTCCCAACAAGTGATTGTGCCTTGTATGATTTCAGGGTGCGATTCAGCCAACTCAAGCTGGATCACTGGATTGTTTTTCCTCCCAAGTACAACCCCAGATACTGCAGAGGCATCTGCCCGAGGACCATGGGCTTCATCTACGGCTCACCCGTCCACACCATGGTGCAAAACATCATCTACGAGAAGCTCGACTCCTCCGTGCCCAGGCCCTCATGTATTCCCTCACACTACAGCCCGCTGAGTGTCATGATCTTTGAAGAGGACGGATCGTATGTCTACAAGGAGTTTGAGGACATGGTCGCCACCAGGTGCACATGTCGCTAAACTGCCTACCAACCAATACTTGTTTTTCTTCCTACCTCTTTACAAGGCTGGATAGCTCAACTCCTCAACAGTCTGCACAGGTGGACTCTACCTCCAGAGTGTTTCCTCATTATCCCAGTATCAGATATTCTGACGAGCCTCAGTGATTTCATGAATTTATAAAATTGTTGTGCATGATCTGGAGCAGGTGTGTTTACTTAAAATTCAAGAAGTATTTTATCCCAATGAAAAACATGGAAAAGGTGACATTTGTTTTCATTTCATTAAGGCGAGAGAAGAGAGGGTGAAAAAATGCATCCTATTGTTCCAGTTGCTGTTTGCATGATGGCATTGAGTCTGACACACTTGAAGAAGAAAATGTGTGATGTATGATTTATATATGATTTTCTTTTAAGTTATTTTCTGTTAACTTATTTTGGTTGGGTGGTCTGTTATTCTTTCATTTAACACAATCGTCAAGTTTTAAGTAGCCCTGTTGTGGATAAAAAGATGACGAAGCAGTTACAAATCCTTATCAAACCTTTTACATATCGTTTTATTCCTGGGGATTACAGGCATCTGTCTTCATAATGTCCAGAATGAAAGTTGTCAAGGTTTCAGTGTGTATTTATTACTTCTGGTCACTGAGTGACTGCATGCATTATGAATTGACTGCATACATCTGACTTTGTACTGGTTGAATGTGACTGAAAGCATGTCATGTCTCTTTATACAAATTGAATGAATTCACTGTGTGTCTGTGCTCAGTTTAGAGATAACAACAGAATGAAAATATGTTGACAAGTTGGAAAATAAAAAAAAAAATATATAGGCATAAATATTGTCTGTCTGCATACAGCTGGCTAAAATGCTCACAACAGGGAATATATGCAGTAAAGAATCAAGAGAAAGAATTTTTGAGTGTTTGCTCTGTCCTTTGGGTGATGAGTCAAAAGAATCACACACACTGGTTTTGCATTCTTTGTGTGGACACACGTAGACGTAACACATTCCCTAACCCCCTACCCTAACCTTAACCATCAATACTAAATGCCTAACCCTAAACCTAACCAGTACTTAATTCTCAAAAAGCCTGTTAAAGTTGTGTCCTCGCAAAGATGGGTTTGTTTGACAGTTGGTCCTTATTTAAGACATGTACACACATGCTCACTTATTATATATATTTTGAGAGCGTAACATCAAGTGGTTGAATAGTAACATGATACAGATGCAGCAGACAAGAAACTACTTCAGGTACAATGAACAAACACTAGCAGCACAAACGCTTCTTGTCTTTAGTGGTTCGAGAATTTACCGACCAGCTCAAACACACCAGCGACAAACTACACTAAACTATAACATATTAGTCTTGCATTTGAAATGTGCAGAAATATTACGCCATATGCATGATTCCTCTATTCCTGTGGCTGCACAAATGCTGCCTCTGCCTCAGTAAACTCCAAGATACTATATAACTCTGATATTGACCTGCCTGCAATTATTGAAATATACTAAACCGTCCTTTAGTAGTTCCGTCTTGCATATGAAATGTGCTGAAATATGACACGTTATACGAGACAAACTGCTTCAGCGTCTGTCTCGTATACCGCGTCATATTTCAGCACAATGATTTAATGATTTAATATGAGGGTTCAAAGCCGATGTGTAATTTTAGAAATAATACTGCAGATTCTTCTGTAGGGTTGGGTGAAAATATCGATTTGGTGATATATCATTGTCCTTCTTTGTGCAATACAATAATCGATATGCCAGGGCAAATGTCAATTAAGGTACTCTAAGTAAACACTCCTCAAATTAATGAGGGAAACATGGGCGTAGTTACCTGGCTGAAGAAGAGTTTACAGCAGGATAATGGTGGAGAAATCTACCTTGAGAGATGCCCCATCCACGTTCAATACATAGACTTTATGCAGCTTGTTCTCTATGTTGTGAATAAATAGAGAAACCCTGTACTTTTAATTTTTCACGGACATTTGATATTGTTTGTGTATCGCTATATGATTGTCTTGCAATATATTGATTATCACGGAATCATTTGTGTATCTTATTGGTATCGTGAACTATGTATTGTATCCCTGAGGTCCCCTCTGATTCGCACCTCTATTCCTGTGGCTGCACAGATGCTGCCTCTGCTGTCTTTTTCTGAGGAAAAAATTTGGCTTTTACATTAACTCTGATATCGACCTGCCTGTGATTATTGTAATCAATCTGTTGCTATGGATATGTAGAGCGCTTTTAGATCAAAGTCTTCACAGGTATCCTGTTTATTAAATATCTGTAGGCGTTGCGATCGCCCTCCCGACCGGCAGGTGGCAGTAATGTCTTCAGACAACCGACGCCTGGATTTAAAGGAAGGACACAGGGACTTGATTAGGACTGTCGAGTAGCAGCAACACGGTAAGCTTCAATGTCACAGAGTAAACGCAGCGTTATATTAGTTTACACAACGAAATTGTTTCGCCGATGTTTGCTTTACTGTTTTAGTAGTTAGTAAGGTTTTGTTCTTACTGATGTAACGACGCCGTTAACGTGGCGGTGAAGGAAACGTTTCAAATGTCTCTGTGTACTTTGGTAGCTTACATCTAACCCAGAGCTAGATGCTAACGTTGCGCTATCACCAATATCACCTTCCTGTGATATTAATTTTCTATTCGTTATTTCTGTTTAGATCCTTAATGTGTGTTCCAAGAAAGGATTCGCTTGCCATTTTAAACCGACACAACACCTTTACATGTAGTTATTATTATTATTATTATTATTAATAATTATCCTTCAAAGTGAAATACAGCCATGTTTTCCTTCATTTTGTCATCGGTTTCTGACCTGTTGTTGTCTGTGTAATAATTAAATGTGTGAATCTCGTCCTGTTTTTAGAACATCTCTCTGGTAAAGATGGGCGGCCACTTCGGAGATTTGGCCAGGCTGAGGCATGTAATCACATACAGCCTGTCTCCATTTGAGCAGAGGGCTTTCCCCAACTACTTCTCCAAGGGACTCCCCAACGTGTGGAGACGGTTCAAAGGATCGGTCTTCAAAATTGCCCCCCGTGAGTCTTTTGTTTGTAGTCTATTAACATTTTATATTTAGACTTGGTCCATACTCAAGTATTTAAGTATTGCATATTTTTTGATAACTCAAATTTCAACTTGTGATATCAGCTAGAAGTCCTTGACAAAATACCATAGCTTTATACTTCTACTGGAAATGCATACATATGCATACAGTTCAGGTTTTGAGTCTTTATTTTCCTTTTCAAGCTTAAACCTAAAATCAGTGCCTGTGACATTCTTCAATTTTAGATTTTAAACCAGATCCACATCAGATCACATTTGATGTTTCATAACAGAACTAAAAATGTGTTGCATTTGAAAATGACCATCTTCTCAAATGGCACATATGTGCTTGCAGTGCCGGCCCTGAGTAATTTGGTGCCCTAGGCAAGATTTTAGCTGGCGCCCCTTTGCATCGCAGCAGTCAATTTCACAATCAACTTTCATACAATCACACAGAAACTGCATGTGTGTATTCAAGATTTTATTTCTTTGCGTAAAACATATCACATCAAATAAAAACTAAAGAAAAGAAAAAGTGATCAAATTAAAAAGGACAGGAGCACCTGATGCTGTATCACTGGGCTGTGCAGAGGTAGACGGGACAGCAGCACCTGATGCTGTGTCACTGGGGGTGGTACTGAAATATTTTAAAAGTGCATCTGAAGAGAGAAGAGAAGTATATGTGACAACTGCATGTTACATTTAATAAAAAAACAGATGATTGGTGTGCTATACATTTGACTAATATAGACTAATAATGAAAATGTGATGAGATTCATTCAACTTTATTGTCATTGCAATGCAATTCAGTCTAACCAGAGTCCAAAAACCAGTTAAGTGCAGTGACATTAATATATATGTGTATATATAGCCTATGAATGACATGGGAAAGCTAAGGTATGAAATATTAACAATAATACACTTTAACTGCACTTTAACACTCATGTAAACTTTAACAAACATAAACTGTGACACATAAAACCAAAGGCTTACAACCACCCTATTACAAAGGGGATGGACAACTAAAAGCATTTTAACTGACATACAAGCAGGAAAGACACCTGTAAAATAACACCTGAACAGGACTAACGTTAAGTTTCCAAACGTCCCTGATTAATTTAAGGTGGAGTAACATTAACACACTCAGCTATTTATTGATTATTAAACAATGTTGCTATCGTCCGCTAGTACGCTAGCAAGCTAACACTCTGCTCCAACAACGGTAACTACGATGCATTAAACTATTAATTTCATGAACTTCATCACATTGAAATTACTGTACCTCTATCTTTTTCACGTTTTTCTTCCTCTTCTTTTCCTTCCTTGGGCGCCGGGTGGCTTTTGTCTTTTGGACATAATTCTGATACAGTGTCATTAATCTTTTTCTTCATCTCTGGGTCACGGTCTGGTCGGATTCAGGCAGCTGGCACAGCGCAACGGCTCATTGCACCCAGAAAAAAGGCTTTATTTAATAGTCTTTGCTAGTCTTTTTTTTTTTTTTCCTCTGTTTTCGGCGCCCCCTGCGGATGACAGCGCCCCTAGCATTTGCCTATACTGCCTATGCCCAGGGCCGGCTCTGTGTGCTTGAACACCTTTTTTGCATGCATCAACAACAACTAAAAACTTTATATTTTGGGACCACTCGGTATTGAGTGGGAAATACTTAAGATGCACCCTTATTGATCCCCCAAAAGAGATCATAATGGAAGCTTTGACTGCAAATGTGAGGGTGAGATGATGCTCGGGAGGATGACATTTGCCACCATTTAAAAAAATAAATAAATAAATAAATAAACAACAACATACAAATGACAAAGAAGTTATTCCAAACAAGTTTGCATTCATTTTAACTATAACACAAGTATAAACACACATTTCCCCTTGGGGTTAAAGTGCAATCAAACATGAACCATAAACCATTAAATTCGTATTTAAACAAAGTTGGTAGCTGCTTTAATAATCTCTATGTGGAAAGGTTGATTTAAGAAAAATTTACCGTTACTCAGAAATGTATTTGTATTGTTGAGATCCTGGTGCCAATTATGTGATCCTCCCTTTTTGCAGCAATGATCGCCGCATACCTGACATACACCTGGGCCAACCATGACCATGAACTGAGCAAGAGGAAGAATCCTGCAGACTATGAGAACGATGCATAAACTTCTGCCACCACTGAAAGCGGCCCCCTGTTCTTCATTCAAAATCTGTATGTGTTACCAATAAAGATGAAAAATATTTACGTGAAATGTGTTTTGACTGGTTACTTTCAGTTGTCTCCTCCTGCTATTTGTTCAATATAGATGTCAAATAAGTGATTCATTTTGAGTTATAATACAACTTAACACTTAAGTTTTTTTTTTTGCATAATTTATCGTGCAAAATAAGACTGGAAGAAATATTGTTGGGTTTTTGGGATGTGTGTTGAATAAACAAAAAACAAGACGTCATTTTAAGATTTGGGAAAATGTGATGGCTACCCATTAGTCACCCGAATTCTGATATTTTTTTAACTGGTCTAAATGAATAGATGTATATAACGATGTGTTGCTTAATTTGATATTGGTGATAAAGCTCTGAAACACTGATGTAATATATTAACGTGTTTGTACTTCACTGCTGTAGTTGTAGTGATGGTGGGTGGGTGTTCAATTTTGAAACAGATCATTACACAGTACAATACCATTGTATAAGTACCTGATAGCCTTTATTTTTTATGGAAAATGTAAGTAGAAATTAAACATCCATCAACCCTCCTCCCTACACTTTCATAATATTAAGTTGTGATAAGTTTATCACTGATATCGCTTGAAAATGTCCAGTTTGTTCAAAATGTAATTGTAAAATAAATGTTATTTTATACACAAATTTACTTATGGCTGTTTATATAGTGAATTAGGTCGCACTGGTTTGTCATCTTTAAGAAGTGGGTCCCTGTATGAAATGATTGGAGAAAGACTGGTTTACATGGTTTGTAGTCTTACACGAAGTTGTAATTTATAACTTCAATTATTTATACTTTTAATTTTATTATACTCAGTTTACTGTAAATCTTGACAGCTTTTAGTTCAACTAAAATCTGTATAGAATTGTAATAATTCCACTGCACTTGGAAGTCGGAACTCCCTACCTCATGCATATTTCATATTTCTTGCATATATCTGGGAAATGCGGTAGTACATGGGCGAGATACGCCACTGTAGTGACCACTTTTGGCCTGTAGGCGGCGCATGATCTGCGGGTACAGCGTCTTTGCAGTAGTACACTATTGGTCAGAAAATTCCTGAACGCTCACGCGCATCAGCCGGTGCACCTACCTTCTTACCGCATGCTGCCGCTCAGTTACATGGAAGAAGAGCAAGGGTGGATCATCATCATCCACTGACCGAAGCCCACTGTAGCCGCTGTTTTATTTCCACACTGAGCCAAGTTCCTCTCTGTAATCGCCGTACTCCACGCTGTTCTGTTAGCCGCTAAAGATGTCAGTCGTCGGGTTTGACGTTGGATTCATGAATTGCTATGTAGCCGTAGCCAGAGCCGGTGGGATTGAAACAGTCGCTAACGAATACAGCGACCGATGCACACCGTAAGTAGTGAGTGTACTGCTGCGAGTGTCAGCGGTGAGTTGGTGTGTTTTTATCTGGGTTCTGTCATCTGCCTTGACAGACTGACAGGATTGACTTGTGTAGCATCTCATGTGAAGTGAAGCTAACGTGGCTAGTTAGCAAGCTAACGGTTTCTCAACAGGAAGCGGTATGCTAAAGCTAACTGTAGCCGAAATGAAACCATTGTGAGCCTGAAAGAACTCCTGGGTCCGGTTTTTGGGCTTGGGTGTTTCTTCTGGTGATTTCGCACAGTAACGTCGTCGAGTTTACTTCCAGACTTTAATAAGAGGTCTATCTGTCAGGTGATGGAAGTGCCGCTGCTGCTGCAGGCGTGAATAAGCGCATTGATGAGAGGAGGCCGGAACCAGACTGTCAGCACCGTCCGCCACACAGCAGTCCATTGTACTTTAATTTTACTGAGCCACTGTCCTCTGAGGGGAACAGAAAGATGAACATTAGACACTAGAGACAAGAAACAGTCTTTTAAGGAAGGAAGTATGGAGCAACAGTGTCTCCACAAGTCTGGATGATCGAGCTAAACGTCCCGATACATGATCATTTTACCATTTTACAATCGGCGTCAGCTTGTAGTTACATATTTATGTTACATTACCTAGTTTTATTCCTGGGAATTTGATAAATATTCTCAAATGCACTTTAATTAAATATTAAATTCAATTCAATTCAATTCAATTAATTAAAATTAGTCATAGTGTTGTGTAATGTGTACTATTAATTATTGAACAATTTTATTTTATCAAAAGATGACATAACGATCATTAAATTATTATTTTTTTCTGAAAGGTATTTAATTCAATTTTATTTGTATAGTGCCAAATCACAACATACATTATATCAAGGCACTGTAGACCTTTACAGTATTATAGAGAGAAGATAAACCATGACAATTCACACAATGATGGAGCACGAGGCATTGGTGGAGAGAAAAAAAAAATTCAACAGGAAAAGATCTGAGAGAACCAGAATTGAAAATGTGCGGCAACTGCCTCAACTGGTTGGGGTGAAAGGAGAAAGGGAACGAAGGAGGTGAGGTCGAGACAGAAGAGACCAGGAGGAGGACGTTATGGGTTCAGACTAGACAGTTCTGAATCAATTATGTTTATAGTCATTTATACAAGCAGTAGCAGAGCTTGTTGAAAAAAATTATACGGATATCAATTTTAATCATAGTATTAAAATAATAATAATAATAATGACAATTCTACTGCTAATGATGATGATAATAATAAGAGCCTTGAAACTGGATCTTGCAAGATGAGGAAAGAAAGGAAAGACACAAACTAGGGAGAGAAAGGTTAATAACATGTAATATAGTCATATTCAGATTTATTTACAGTGCTTTTTTGATTTAAGCTTTGCTGTGTTCATCACTTGATCATTATGTGTCATCTTGTTGCATTCACGTTTATATGAAAAGCTACCCAAGTAATGACTGTTTGTGTTTTTTTTAGAGCATTTGTTTCTTACGGGCCTCGGAATCGCTCGATTGGAGCAGCTGCAAAAAGCCAGGTAATGTTTTCATTCATCATTTTGGAACGTTGTAAAAATAATGTCTTGAATGACCATGAACAGGGACCAGTGGTTAAATAGAGCATTAGTTATGAACATGATCTGTAGTAGGCATGCTTATAGTACACATTTTGTTCAACACCACACATGTATGTACTAATATTTTTTTAATGGAGTTTTTCTGTCTGTAACAGATCGTCACAAACTGCAAGAACACAGTCCAAGGGTTCAAGAGGTTTCATGGCAGGGCATTTTCAGATCCGTATGTGCAGCGTGTCAAAAACAGCTTGGTGTATGATATTGTGCAAATGCCCACAGGGACAGCTGGCATCAAGGTAAGAGAAGAATAAACTAGATTCACAGTTAAATTGACGTGTTAGAATTTCATTACTCTCCCGGCACCAATAGGGGCACCAATAAACTGTACTTGATTGATATTACATTTCCACTGCTCTCATTCTGGGGGATTTGTAGTGATTCCCACTTAACATAACACAATAAGCTGTATTACTGTATAGTCAGATTACTGGAATATCAAAGTCATCATTGCGCAGGATTCTGAGATGCAAGTGTTTATCATTTAAAGCAACATATTTTTTTATTTTTTTTTACAGTGGCAATGTTTTGCTGTTCCAGTCTACTGTAACATTGAAATATGGAGATGGATAATTGATAACAGAAAACAAATTCAATATTCATTCAGAATAACATGATGAGACTTCAGGATAGTAATTGTAGATCTTTTTGTGATATGGACCCAAAACCAGAAGTTACATAGTGCCAATGCTGGCAATGCAGACCTGCTGAGTCTTTGATTAGAGGACCGTCATGAAAACACAAATATAATTCTCTTTCAGAAATGCATAGAAATGCACCATCTCAATTCCTGAACTTATTTTCCTTCCTTTTTTTTTCTTGGGTCAGTCTTTTATTATGTCTCAGATGCTGTTTTATTTTGTTCTCAACCACAGTTTTTATATCTGGAAATAATGAAAGCCTTTGACCGAACAGTTTTTTTTATTGCACCTTAAGCAGAACATTGTGTATCTGAACATTCTGAAGCTCTTAAATGTCTCTGTCATCACAAGGAGGTGTAAGGCATAAGATTATTTTAAGGCTGACTGAAAGAATATAGTACATGAAATTAGGAGTTATAGAACAGTTTCAAAGAAGCAGACATGGAGCATAGATGAAGTTCAGATCTGCCTTTGTCCAGAAACATTTCTACAAATACGAACATCTTTGGTCTGTGTGCATGCATGTTTACAACCTTGTGTGTGTTGGAGAAGCACTAAATGTGGTTGTTTTGACAATCTGGCTCTTGGGTCATATTGTCCCCAAGTTTTCCTACCTTTTGTCCTCAAATAGGATACTAGGGATGCACAATATTGGACGTTTTGCCGATATATCGGGGGTACTTGGGCTGATAACCGATTTATACACACACACGCACATTTTTCCCTTGTGCCCAACTGCAGAGATCATTTAGTCTCTTCTCTAGTTCCTTCCTTCCTACTCACGTTGCAGCAGATGGAAAGTTATCTAATTTTTCAGGAATAAGGTTAAATGAATGGGCAAATGTATCCATTGTGTGAAATCAGCTTTTTATCAGTTAGCCACCTGTCATGCTGAAGAGTGATTTTGAGCTAACATATGGTGGTTTAAATGGAACTCGTGTGTTCATGGTTGTGATGTAGTAAGCCATGTACATGGTGTTTTTAGTTGTAATGGATGCTTGGACGCTAATATTAGCACTATTCTTGATAAATTATAGATGGATAGATAGATACTGTGTTTTACACTGTAGCACGCTGGCAGGCATGTAACGTAAAGCAGAAAATACAAAGTCACCATGATGGAAGGAAAAAATCAGACCATTGGCAAAATGAACAATTTCCTTAGTTGTAATGTTAAACTACAAAGAAAGTTACCAAATATTTGCTTTTTATTCACTAAATAAAACTTATATATAGCCTCCACCATCTCTGAAATCTCCACAATTGGTGCTTTCATGAATTTATGAGCTTCTTGTTTGTGAATACCTCAAGATGGTGGCTTTTATATTGAACTCCACTACTGTGACCACAGTTATCATTGGCAGCTTAACATTTGCTTTAAACATCTTCTTTTCTGTCACTGAAGGTGATGTACATGGAGGAGGAGAAGGTGTTCAGCATTGAACAGGTCACTGCTATGCTGCTGACCAAGCTGAAGGAGACGGCAGAGAGTGCATTGAAGAAGCCTGTGGCCGACTGTGTTGTGTCTGTAAGTATCAACATGCTGCTGCTACAGTTCTGACTCTGGCCTTTGTAACCAAGGTGCTTGTGAGGTTGTGCTTCTGTGACATCTGTCATTACTGAGCAACCAAACATTGGAGCTGCTGAGATGATTGAAGTTGCTGCAGCCTCACCAAATAAATGAACATGTTAAAAAAGACAATAGATAACCAGTGTTGCTTTTCCATCACCCCAGCTTTACTGTTGGATATGTATGGGAACAAAAAAGACTGGGCTAATTCAGGAGTGTTGTCTGGGTGGAGCAGACACATGACCTACTTTATGAAAGTATGAAAAGATGCACTGAAAACAATTTCAGCAGTCCAAAAAGATGACATACTTGCATATCAGTGCAAAGCATGCAGATACACCCACAACAACAGAGTGTATGTGTGCCACAATCTAATCTACTTAAACTGATTACATGAAAGCTGCTGTCTCTCTCTTATAAAACAGGTTCCCTGCTACTACACTGACGCCGAGAGAAGATCAGTAGTCGATGCTGCTCAGATCGCTGGACTCAACTGCCTGAGGCTCATGAATGAAACAACTGCAGGTCTGTACTAGGGTTTCTTGGGTTGGGCTTGGGCATGGATGGTCATGTTAGAAATTGCTGCACTGACTGTGGCTGTCTTTCTGTACTGTCATTCCAGCACTTTGAATGTTGACTAATATTTTAACTGTCTCCCTACAGTTGCATTAGCATATGGAATCTATAAACAGGATCTGCCTGCTCCTGAGGAGAAGGCCAGAAATGTGGTGTTTGTGGATGTGGGCCATTCTGGATTCCAGACATCAGTGTGTGCATTTAACAAGGGCAAACTCAAGGTGTGTGCATTCAATTATTGTTTATTCCTTTACAACTGTGTTGAATATGATTTTCATATTTCACAACATATATGACAACAGAAAGGGAAGAATTAGGAAATCACCTGCGATATCATAGTTTCCCTTTCTTATTCTAGAATTTTTTTTTTTTTTTTTTTTTTTACTTTGTTCAGCATCTTGCGAGCACTACTGAAACTCTAAACCCTGTCACATGTCCAGATGTCACTGTCCCAGTCTAGATGCTGGTAACATTAGATAAGGCCAGGTTTACACTGAGTGAGTGTCCAGCATGTCTGCATCACGGAATTTTTGTTTTTTGTTTAGGCAGATGTGTTAATTTATTAGAGCGCCTACACTGCCCATGTGAGACCCGTGTCTCACAAATGTGAGTGCACCACCTTGTCCTTTTTTTGGAAATAGAACTCAGTTTTGCACGCAGGGCCGCTCGTTTCACAGCAAAATAGATGGTAAAAGGGATCTTTAGCCGTGGCATATGTCATGAAACAAATCCTGGTGCCATTTCAGTATAAAAGCACTTTTTACTTTTACAGTTTCCTTTTTCCTTTTCTATGAATTTCTTTTCTACAAAGCTTTATTGTAAAATATATGCAGGACTAACACATGTCCGACTGGAAAAGCCCTGTTTCCACCAAGCAGAACAGATGGATTCAGTGCAATATGTCATGCAGTTTTTGCGTTTTCATTGGCAAATGTTGAGAAAGGTACCAAAGTAATCGTACCTTCCATACATCCCAGTTTTTGGCACCCTTTAATTGGGGTACCAAGCACAGTGGTATGGCTCCTATAGGGTGGCAAAGACATTGGGATGCTGGATGCCCTCCATTGCTGATCTCTGTTTACTGTGTTGTGTTGTTCTTATGTGTACTTTATTGCTAAGCTACACAGATGTCACACCATTTATGTGGGTCACGTAGCTGTTTGATTAGTTATTAGGAATAATAATAACATAATGGCAGCAATCACCTGTAACTTCACTATGTATCTATGTAAGACAGGACTTTTTGTAACCTTACCTCTTTGTTGGCTTCTTCTTTGTGTCTCTCAGGTCCTCGCTACAGCCTGTGACCCAGAGTTGGGAGGAAAGGACTTTGATGAAGCACTGGTCAAGCATTTCTGTGAGGAGTTTGGTAAAAAGTACAAGCTCGATGTCAAGTCAAAGCCCAGGGCTTTGGTCAGGCTGTACCAGGAGTGTGAAAAACTGAAAAAACTGATGAGCGCCAACTCCTCAGACCTACCGCTTAACATTGAGTGCTTCATGAATGACATTGACGTCTCTGGACGTATGAACAGGTAGGCCAACGTGAAGCTTCTTTCAACATTTCCTATCGGTTGTCATTTTCTTACTTTGACAGTTACTTTTCTCTTAAACAAGGGGTCACTTTGAAGAAATGTGTGCTGATGTTTTGGCCCGAGTCGAGCCTCCTCTGCAGAGTCTGCTGGAATATGCCAGTGAGTATTATTTTCCAAGCTGTACTTCACATCACTTTTTTTTACCTGACATCTCTGCTCCCGTTTCCCTGTTTGAAGAATTCAGTGTCCTCTTGTTCACCATTTCATGTTCCCTAAAAAAAAAAATACATTTGTTCCATCAGAGCTAAAAAAGGAAGACATCTATGCAGTTGAGATAGTGGGTGGTGCTTCCAGGATCCCCGCTGTCAAAGAGAGAATCAGCAAATTCTTCGGGAAGGAATTGAGCACTACACTGAATGCTGACGAGGCCGTGGCCAGAGGATGTGCCCTGCAGGTATCTTTAGCTTTTGTTTTGCAGCTACTCCCCAACCCTCCATTTTACACACACAAGAGTTTTTGCTTAACAGCACAGGGCCAACCTTTGGCTTCAAATATGTTGTGTTTTGAATTCATTTGAATGAATGAATGAATGTCTTTATTTCAGTTACACACACAAAACACACTACAGAACCTTTAGTGTTGTTGCAGTGTCGATGATCTACTGTGTGTGATATTTCCCCGACTCCCTGTGCTCCTCTCCCTCGCACAGATTGTGGTTTTATGGAACTGTGACAAGCCTTTACCTCCCAGGGACAAGTGGCCCTCCACCAGCGTGCCTCTCACTGTCATTGAAGGGCAGACCAAGGTGACGTCGCCCGACTTATTTCTTTTTTTTTATTTTACATAGCTGCTGCCGAGCACTATCCCTTTTAATAAAACATAAGACTTTCTGATGAAAATTGGAAAAAATATCAGCCTTTTAGCTTAGATTCATGAAACGAGCGAGAGAGGATTTAAAAGTCAACACAATCAGAGTAAGTGGTTGAATATTGGGAATAATTTTCCTAAATATTTTGACAAAATACAAAAAATGCTTAAATATTTTTATAATAAACTTCTCTGTTGCATTTCTTTTGATTTTTTGATGTATAAAGACTATTAACCCTTAGTGCTCACACAGCACCCATCGTAATTTGCCGTGGGAATAATACACAACTCCTTATATGGACATCCTGGGGGTGTGTGTTTATAGGTCACATATTTAGGCTTTAAAAAATACTGTCTTCTTATGTGTTGTGTCAAAGTTATGATTAATTTTGTACTGCGTTATTAGTAATGATATAAAGTAGCAATAATTTAGCAGAAGACACAAAGTTAGACCGTTTTTTCTTTTCTTTTTGTTCATAAAAATGAGCCAAGTGTATGGAATCAAATTTGAGTCAATATTTTCAAACAACACTTTTCACAAAGTAAATAAAATATCAACTTAATATACTGTAAATAAAATACAATATTGTATTTTATTGTTTGAAACAATACATAAGCAGGGCTTCGGAAGCTGCCTACTGATTGGCTACTGAATTTTGGCGTGAGTCATTTTATGTTTCATGAAAAGTGTTGTTTGAAAATATTGACACAAATCTAGTTCCATACAAGTGCACTTTGAACTTTGACATATTTATCAAATTTCACAAATTCAATCCAGTTTTAAACATTTTTAATACTTTTTGCTCAGTTGTGTACATATAGTTGGTGAAAATGACATTTTTTGTATAGGTTGTGCTGGAAAATAAGAATATAAGACACTCTATATTGCAGATTCTTATAGCCTCTGTATAAGCTGTATGTTTAATCATTGTAATGGCCGAAATGCTCTGTGATCCAATGGTTAAAATACAAACATGTTACAGTTAACAGATAAGTACAGAATAATTATAATAAATAAAAGTCACAGAGAACAACCTTTTTCCCAATTAAACTCGCTGCCATGTCAACAGTTTATTGTCTGCAAATGCACGGAGAATAACTCCAGTCTCCCTCTGCAGGTCTGAATAGTGTACTTGGCTGCATTGATTTAAAAAAGAAAAAATACTGAATAAAAGAAATACAATAATGCAAATGATTACATACGAGTGGAGAATATAGAGTTGTTGTGCACTGCATTAAACAATGTCATTGTGTTCATTAAAGTCTATTGGGGGTGGTGATATTTTTACTGCTTGAGACAAACTCTGAGTGAGTGGGTTTTATTAGAGTCAAGCATCAATTTAAAGACATAATACGTGATATTTCTGCAGAGAAGTGTCTAAAAACAATGATAACAAAACATTTTCTCTCTCAGCTCTCTTTAGATTCATATAAATACATATTTGTATTTAAAGCAGCTGACTGTGATGGTCTCTGCTATGACTTTAGGTTAAGAAATAACCCTGGTTCTATGAAACCCGTGTGAATAACTGCCTTATATGGAAAGCTGAAGTTGTCTTGGAAAAAAGCCATAAAATCTAAATAAATCCAGGCGGCCTCATTATCATGGTGGTAACAAGAGGGTTAGATTAAATATGCAAGTTTGATCCTAAAAATAAACTCCTCTTCCTCTGCGTTTTCCTTCTCTAATCTGGATCCTTTTGTCGTCTAATTGATGCAATTGCCTTGTTTTCCTGTAACACACACACACACATTATTGTCTCATACTTAGTCATGTGTTATTACAGTACATACACACTGTCACACGCAGCTCGTGTTCGCCGGCGTATTTTCCTTCCCAAGAACCCGCTGCTGTTTCCTCTCTGTAATAACTGCACACACACACACACAGAGTCTGTTGTTTGCCTCTGCGGAGCAGTAACATGCTGTTGGTTATATGAGTATATCTGCTCTGTAATGCTGAGTGGATACTTTACACACACACACACACACACACTTTACTTCCTCTCGTTCCTGAACCTCGTTTTTGTCTCCACTCTTTTACGACCCCCTTCTTCACACTCGCGCACACCTTTTCAAAGAAATCCTGAATTGATGCCTTAATATTATAATATCACACAATTTGTAACATTAAAGTCATAAGAATTATTTTTGCGACCATGTACACGATGGAATTGTAAACTCCAATCGGAGCAAAACTTTTCGGAATGAAGAACATAGTGTAACGGGTCGGGGGAGGACCCAAATGCAGCACACGTAGGCAGACAGACAGTCGGTAATGACTTTTATTCTTCACCTTTTTAATGGACAGTTCAAAGACAGCACACTGGTATGAAATTGCTTCGTGGGGCGCAGCCGGTGATCACTGTGGCTGAAGTCGCAAACAGACACTGAGGAGATAGCAGGAAATGGACCTGAGGCTGAGCTGTCCCGTCACGAAGACAGGCGGGGGGGCAGGCAGAATCGCAGACGGGTCGGGGACAGGCAGGGTCGAAACCGGGGGAACCGGTCCAAAAACACTGGTACGACTAGTACAAACAACATAGAACAATGTGGCAGTGACTGCATGGTGGAGAGGAGTATATATAGTGGGCTGATTAGTGATCAGGGGCAGCTGCTGTGAACAGGTGAGTGGAGTTGAGCTGATGAGGAGGGAGTGGCTGATGAGGAGGGAGTGGCTGATGAGGAGGGAGTGGCTGGTGAGGAGGGAGTGGCTGGTTGGTGAGGAGAAGGAGGGAGAGAAGAACTGTGAGGGGGAATCATAACACGGAGCTTCTATGGTAGCGTCGTAAACTTCAGATATTAAAAATATGGCATTATAAACCAGTGGTTCTTAATGTATTTATACCAAGTAACACCATTATTATCACCAATGTTAAAAAGGCAGTAGTGTCGTCGAGCTAAGTCAGCTACGGACTTTTCACAGGAGGTAGATTTATTCCTAATAAGATCCTTTGCCACCCTCTTCCTCACACTGGTATAGTGACATCAGACTAAGATGGAACGAGACATAAAGCGATTCTAGTTATTATTATTTAATTTATTATGATTTTTTGGGGGGTTATTTGCTTCATTTTCTACATGTATATGTATATACATATATATATATATATATATATATATATACATACATGTATATACCTATATGTATATATATATATATGTATATATATACCCGCCCAACCCTGCTTCAAAACCCCCAAACTTTCCATTCAAACAGGAAAATGTAAGACTCGTAGGAGCGATGCATAACCCAACCCCTGCATCAGAAAACAGCATTTTTGACTGTGGAAAAAAAAAACATAAATCAATATTTATATTAAGCATTAAAAGTGGGGGATTGTGAAAAGTTCCTCGGGTTCCTCAGCTCAGCCCTGTGGTTTGTGTGAAGCTACTGCGCGGTAAGCATTTTATGACCCTCACCCATCAATATTATCAAAGGAGTGATCCATGGACTCGGCGGTAGTAATGTTGACTCCGTCTCACCTTCATCAATCACCGCTCTGTGCCGGGCGCGCTGCCTTTTCCCCCTCCACACCCGCAATTTAATATTGATAAATTAATCTTTGACATTGATCCTCGGCTCCTCGGCTATGCATTTAAATTATACCAGAAGAGCAAAAAATAAAAAATAAAGTGCGGAGATTAAAAGGTCAAGCGGGACCTAATGTTTGAATCTGATTGAAGTGAAGGTCAGAGCGGCTGAGTGACCGCAGAGTGATGGTCCTCGCAATGAATATTCTCTATTTCCAAAAAGTTTAAAAAACAAAACAAAATGCAAATAGAAGTCAACACAGGGTGGAATAAAATGGAGCTAGGTGAAGGCTAGAGTAAAAAGTAAAATTAAATAAATATCTAGTGAGCTGAATTCTCTAATATCTAAGGGTAGTGTGTTCCAAAGTTTAGGGGTGTAAGTAACAAAGGCAGCAATTTCCTTATAATCCACATTTACTTTTCTGCCAGTCACTTCTTGCTCTTTGACATATTTGAAATAAACATTCATAATAAATGACCCAACAAAATTCAATAATAAGGTGTAAATTCCCAGTAGTGTCGTGATGGATTATAAACACGGCTTTATTATCTAAAATAACAGTTTTTCTTTCAGATTATGACTAAAGGAATTAAAAATATGCCTCAGAAATGAGAAAAGATACATTAAACACGTTACAAGTGAATTAAAACCTTTGTGAAATATCGTCTCTCACACCAGGAAGGACAATAAATATTGTGTATCTTCCCCCCCTTAAAAGTAGCAGGAGTCATAGCAAATAAAGAGAGGCAATGGACGGACAGAGAGCGACAAAGATAAGATCCAGACCATTGAACGTTCACTGATCTCAGTGCGATCTTATCTCCGTCCAGAGGCAGAAAAGCAGTGACACCAGCCAAAGGACGCAACACTGACTGAAGTCAGCTCATATAAGGCTTCGAAACACGAGTGCCAGTCCTGACATTAAGTAAATTGAAAGTGTCAGTGCTGGAATTTTTATTAATTACCTTTCAGTTTGATGATTTTTTTTTGTTTTAGGCTGAAATATTGTGTTTTTTCTGTATCTCATAAAAAAAAAAGCTCTTGACACAGCATTTAATCCATGACGGGGCAACATTAATCCATCAACAGCAGGAGGCAGAATATTGCACTGAAAGGATTATTTTATTTTCTAAATGGATGTGATGGGAATTCATTTTGGTGAGTAATAATAAATAAACACGGGCCAATGCTAACAGCTCTGTCAGAGCGCGGCAGCATTGCTGTGAGCTAACGCTAACGACGTCACAAAGTATGTTATATGAAGCACTTGTTTCCTCTTCGCCTTTAAGTGCTGTAATTAAGGCCCGAGCCCCGAAATGGTACAGTCCGAAATGGCTCGTGGCACAAATTATTGCGAGTAACTTATTGTTATCCTTCACGCATAACTCCCGGCACGCTTCCCGGACCCGTACGTTGCCCGAAACTTTGCAGGAAGATGTTATAGACCAAGACGAAGAAAAAAAGTCGACCGTCAACAGGAAGTCGGCCATTTTGAATGTTGGTGTCACCCTACGTAAATGAGAGACATAAAAAATGTGCCAATTTGTGAAAAACAAAGCCCTCGCTGTGAGGGAGACAGCGAAGGCCCTATCATGCCTGCGTGCAGTCCTAGTTATAAATGTATTCCATTGAGATCATTAGTGGAGGATGAATGTGTTTGGTTATGACGCTTGTGGCTTAATTTACTGCAGTCAGTCACTTTACACTGTGATGCTGTTTTTTTTTTTTTAAAAAAGAAAGATTATTGGGCATCCATCCAGTCAAAAACTCCATTTTCCGCCAACGTTTCTGACTTGAAGCAGTGATTCACTGCACTCGCAAAACAATCTGAGGAATTCGGGGGCATTTTTGCGTTCAAATTTGTTTGATGTTGCACTCAATTTGGTGATGAATTTGTGAAAACCAGCGTGCGTTGGCTCATTAAAGCCCAGAGACGGAAGCAGACGTTTTAACCTTGCAGATATTTGTGTTGTACTCCTCAAAATAAGCCTCTTATTTTTACCCACTGGGGCACAAATTCAATCTGCTTTAATCCAGATAGTGAACTCATGTTAGATGTCACCACAGTGACAGCGTAGTTAACACAAGGCTTCATTTAAATTACATGAAAACTTAACAGGAGTTATGGATCAAACTTTGCAAATCAACTCTCTCTCTCTCTCTCTAACAAAGCTTGTGATTTAAAAAAGAGATTATTATACACTCTTAAATGTGTCAGATTTACCCATGGAGTATTTTTCATCTCCCATGGAAACACATTCACATACTTAAGCTTAAACTGGAAAACCAGTGCTAATATGACGCATAGGAACAAAAAGTACAAATGACAGCTCAATAAAACAAATACATACTGGCATATCAAGCATTCAGAACACCTTATATATTTAAAATAATGAATGAAATATCAGAGTCATCATCTGTCTTGGACAAAGAGATTAGGTCAGCAACTTGAAATCATAGAAAATGACCATTTGAAATTTTAGAATTATCCTTTAGTTCAATTTCAAAATGAGACTCTATTTTAACCACGTGAACGATAAGTTAGAAAAAGGCTTTCTGAATCCTGGTCCTGGGGAGCCACTCCTCTGCATGTTTTAGATGTTTCCCTGCTCCAACACTCACACCTGATTCAAACTGTCAGCTCATCAGCAAACTCTGCAGATAACGAGCCCTTTATTTGAATCAGGTGTGTGTGCTGGAGCAAGGAAACTTCTGAAACATGCAGGGAAGTGGATCCCAGGGACCAGGATTGAGAAGTTAGAGGATTGCTAATGAATGGATTTGACTCTTAACGTCACACTGCGTTGAAAACAACTGATATTTTTTGTACATGTGGGTAATGCTCTAATAACACAGCAGCCGTCAAAACCAGGAAGAGATCCGACAGTTTTTCCGAAACATCACCCAAACTCTTGTTTCTGTTTTTTTCCCAAAATCTCCTTTTCCCCTCTTCTACACAAACACTTAAATAATTCACACTTCAACCACAAGTCAATATCATCAGCAGTTTTCATTAGGCTAATGGGCCGAGGTCTGCTACACCTTCTTGTGGGCAGTGAATTGATAAAGACTCACACAAAACCAAATAAATCAGCTCATTGAATTACAAACACACAATAGGGAGTTTAAAAAACAACAACAGCACATTTCCTCTTAGGATGTTAATGTGTCTTTGATTCTTTTTTTATATACCTCTCTGCCAGCTGGAGAACTATAAAATGCTTCTAGTTATTAGCATATTTGCTTTAAAAGATTATTTCTTTCTCGCTAAACTGGCTCTGACTCTGATGAATTGGATAAAAATATCAGTCGCCTCTGTCTCTCTTTTCTTTTTCAGACGATGAGCAGTCGTTTTTATCCCCACGATGTCATCCGCACTGACGCCGTTCTCAGTCTGGATGAAGACTCGGTCCTCTCAACCAACGAGGTGAGTGGCTGATTATCAAGCGGCTGGTACGACACCGATGTTCTGCACACACCTGAACAGAGAAACCCACAACTGGTTGAGACAATCACACAAACGCTGTTAAATACCTAACTTACGAAACAATTGAGACAAAAAAAAAGAGAAAACATGGCCTAAAATCATGCTGGAAATCAAGTGCTAACTAACTGCTAGCAAAGCCCTAAACTCCTTACTCACATTGTAGTTACATGTAGTAGCTTCTGTCATTGATAATTGATTAGCGTGACGTTAGCCAGCTAGCTAGCAGCTATGACCTTGACATGTTAAATAACACATGTGGCAGATATTATTAGCTACAGCTAGCTCTGAGCTAACTGTAGCTAGCTAAGGTCAAAGGAGGTTTAGGAATTGGTTAAAACTACTGGTTTTAGCTAACTATGACATATTCCGCTGAATTGTTTGACCAATGAAAATCATAGAGTGGATACACACCTGTAAAAACAAACATGAAGTATATATGTATGCGTTAATGGTCATATTTTGAAATGGGTGCTTTCAACAAAACATATGAGCTTCTCTGCATCCATACTATTATTAAATATTAATATTATTAATACTATTATTAAATAACTATTATAAAAATACTGTATGTATCACGTTATTGATGGATGGAGGGATGGAGAAGATTTGTAGGTAAAGGGAGGAAGTGTCTGTGTTTTGTAAATGTAATGCTAACTTTGGGAGTTTATACGTCCTCATTGTCACTACCCGATTTGCACTGCGCATGTGCCGTGGGGTCCACCATCTTGGGCAGCTATATACGACAACACATGGACAAATGTCACAAAAACATTACATTGCTGCATTCTGGGGCAGCTAAACTGTCTTTACATTTCCATGTATACACACTGCCGTCTTGGACAGCTTTGTTTGTATTCCATGGAAATGTTAAGGGTGGGGCATGTCTGGTGCAAATCAGGCAGCAATTGTTTTTGTGACATTTGTCCAAGTTGAGTTGCTGTTAATACCCCTCTAAAGATGGTGGACCCCTCCACGCATGAGCAGTAGTGAACGTTCATATTCAATTAATTTTGCACTTTTATAGAAATAAGTACCTTGACTTTCAGGGGAACAAATCCGGTTAGTTCTTTGGAAACAACTAACTGCATAATAGGCTGAAAGTGGGAAGAAGAAAAGTCAACTAACTTTGCAAAACTCCAGCGAGTGAAAAGTCGCCCGTGCAAATGTTTCCCTAAGCAGCTCCAGTCCGTGTGGTTTTATGTCAGCCAGTGGCAAAAGGTGGCGATGTCTTAGCACTATATTGATCCTTGCTGAAATGAGGCAGTCAGTCCACGCAGTCATGAATACCATTCATTACAAATAAATGAATTGCCTCAATCTGCCGCAGCAGTGCAACGACCACTGAGCGGGACCTGCACAAAATGTGCTTTGCCTTTAAAAGCACTATTCCAAATGCATCACACGGCATTAAACAACGCAGGAGCAGAGAAGGTGTAGGATAGCATTAGAGTTTGACATCGGACTGAAAAATAAAAGAAACAAAGAGCTGTGATCAACGGTGTCAAGACTCGAAAAAAAAAACAGACTTAATTAAATTACTCTGCAATGTGTGATGTTTGGATAGATCGTGTAAAGATCACATACTCTCTCTCAAGTTTACATAATAGGAAGGAAAGGGAAGAAAAAAACAACAAAAGAAAAGGCAAGATGAAAATAAACAAGTGGGGACGGAGAGGAGTGAACAAGAGACTAGAACAGGGAAATATAATAATAAAAAAAGAAATAAAGCGATATTTTCACAGAGTTTTACAAGAGCTGTGTGTCTGTATCGTTACACTGTCCAAAAGCAGGATAGTCCTTTGATTAAAATGTCACTTGTTACTTCGGAAAGAGAATCCGTAAAGAAGAATTACTGCATTTTTCCACTTATGTTGTCATTTGTGGTTTGTTCTCAGCAATATTCTGAACTGTTCTGCTGAAAAGTAGACTGTATATTGGGAGTCATTAAACAGCTTTTTATCTTTAATCACTTACCCTTTTGATGAGATGAATTAGCGATGATTAATTAAAATGCCCCGGTCACATTAAACCACAAAAAAATGAAACAAAAGGGGGTTCAAGGACTATTGGAGAAAGGCCAACAGTCACAGTGACAAACATGATGAGACAAATCCAGCTACACATTTGATATGACAGTCAGAAAAAGACATTTAGCGTCTATAATTCTGTTCCAAAATCACCGCCTCAGTCAAAGAAGCGTCTGCACTTCATTTAGGTTTGTCATTTATTTATACTTGTGCACTGAGGAAGCATTATATTTCCACTTGTGTTTCGTTTAAATGCTTTGTTCAAGCGATAATCTGAGACATTACTGCCAAAATAGTCTCTGTGTATCGCCAAGTGATCACCATTACCAAAGTCATTAAATTACTTCATAATCTTTATTCACAGTATTTTCACACAGTATAAACATTTAAAATGACTCATTACTTTTTTATATTCCGACACTCAAATAATGTTTTAAATCACATGTAACCTGTATTTTTTTATTTTTTTTTGAAAGTTGCTTTTGTTTCAAACTGGTCAAATGATGGGGAACAGCTCATTTGTGATGCTAAATTAGAGCCGCTATACTTTGAAAGTCATGGCGCGTATCAGGCTTTTTTTCTCTGCTGATTTTCAGCGGGTAAGCGATGTGATCCTTAATGGTTTGTGAGGCCCAATGAGCCCGAGAGATCCAATATATCTTTAAACTCTGAGATGTTTTATTGATCAGAGCAAGTCAATGTTCACCTTTTGTACGCTAATGGGATCACAATTACACTTTATGGCACTACAATTTGTGGCACAGCAGTAAGAGTGAATTTCTACAGCTAAACCTTTATGGGCACACGACTTACTTTTCTGGAAAACGAGAGGAGAAAGATGTCGAGAGAGAGACGGAAGGATCGTAAAGAGAACGTGGAGTGAATCTTCGCTGTGCTCACCACCCGTTGCTCTAATTGCCCTTTTAACGCGGTGAGGGGATTTATTCAAAGGGGATGAAATATGTCAAGTGAGTGAAAATGTGCAAAAGAGAACAATTGTTTTATTAGGACTTTTCATATTATAATACCCTTACAGGAAGAATAGGGGTGCCAATTTCATAATGACACTGTTTCAGCTCATTAAATGTGCGGTAATCCCACAAAGAGAGATTAGAGACGAGGAAATGACTGAAAAGAAAACCTGACAAAGCTTTTGTCTCGCATTGGGCGACCAAGCATGCTGCTGCATTATGCCCTTTGGAAGACATTTCCAGTGTGGCGCATATGGAAATGGTTTTCCAACAGCAGTGGAGCAGAGCTGTAATCCTCCACTCATTTAAAGAAATCACCATGTAGTCACTGAGCACTTTCTGTAGCAATTATTATTTTAATCATCATGTGGGGTTTCAATATGGACTTTCTGTCAGCCATCTGTCACAATAGTCATAAATTCAAAGAGAAGACTGTGATATTACCAAAGGTTCAAGTAATACATATGAATATTTGGTACATGTCACTTTGTTCCTTGAACCATTAATTGTTTCAGTGTTTCGGGTCAAAAGTGACCAGTGTCAACACCATCCATCATCGTCAACCGCTTATCTGGGATCTGGTTACGAGGGTAGCAGCTCTAGCAGGGGGCCCAAGACTTTCCACATCATCAAGCACTGACTGGGGGTTCCCCAGGTGGTCTGATGCCAGTGAGGAGATTGGTCACCACCGAGTCCTTGGTCTGCCCCTAGGTCTCCTCCCAGTTGGACATGACAGGAACACCTACCTAGAGAGGTGCCCCTGTGGCATCTTTACCAGGTTCAACTGGCTCCTTTCCACATAAAGGTGCAGTGGCCCTTCTCCGAATCCCTCCTGGGTTGCTGAGCTTACCCTATCTCTAAGGGAACCTAGCCACCCTTCTGAGGACTCTTCTCATGATTTTGGGTAGGAATGAAGATCGACTGGCAGATCATGAGCTTTGCCTCTTGGCTCAGCTCCCTTTTCATCACAACACAATACCGCTCCCCCTACTCCGATTCTCCAACCAATCACATGCTCCGTTGTTCCCCTTAGTCGTGAAGAAGACCACGAGATACTCCGAAAAGGCAATCGATTTCCTACTAAGAACCATGACCTCCAATTTAGAGGCGCTGATCATATCCTCACAAAAAACATAAATTGTGTAGGCATACAGTATATGGGGATTTTCTCCATCTGTTGTATGACAGTATAGTTTTGTTTATGTTCAGATGCTCAGTGTGGAGTATACCATGAGGTCTTGAGGTGATATAGTTTCAGTAGCTAATGTCAAGCAATCCCGTTGTGCATTTCTCGGTAACCTAAACTATGCCATTTTGGCAGGAAGCCTTACAGTTCAAATCTATACATGCTACGTACAGTACACGACAGGCAATATTTGTGTTTGCCAGTTGTATTCATAAAAACTAAAGATGATGTAGAGTCAAGGTCGAGTAAAGGGAAGACATTTTACCAAAGATGCTGAGTGGTAGCGAGGATGGATCACTGCCATCACGCAAATTCACAAACAGGTTACTAATATCGTGTTTATTTTACATGCCTTTACTGCAGTAGTAAGCGTTCTCTGGAGTAGACTGAGGGTCTGGAAGCATGTCCTCTATGGCTGTTTCCAGACTTGTGAAAAGCACCAGGGGGCGGTATAAGGCTCAGATATATTCGGTCTGTCAGGTTTTGCGATATATGGTTCGAAATCCATTAACTTTAGGTGCACTGTGAACTCCAGACGGCTTAAAAATGCTACTGGCGCCATTCATCTTTGCAGTTTTTGCTAATCCTGCCAACATGGCGGTGTAAACAATCTTAGTCACGTGATGAAAAACACAATAACTATGCTTTTGGAAAGTAATTAAATCAGGCCGATTAGACCAAACATACCTCCAAAAATATAGGTACTTGTATTTTTGTTTGCATTCACTAAATATGAATCTCGCCACATGTAATTTATGTTTATTCTATGAATTAAACACGGCGAGATTCATATTTTTCATGTTTCCTTTGCGAGATCGTGAGCTCACGCCTCAGCCTCATGAAAACAATAACAACAAGATATGGTGATGTTCCGGTAGGTGAAGCCTCTCCCACAGCTCGCTGCTGCGCTGCCTCCGGAGTCATCATTCTACATTATTCTGTTTGTTCCTACAGAGTGTGACATATCACAGCGGGTTTAAAATGATTTCTGAACATCATTTCACAACCTCAGAGTGATATTTCTCCAAGCTTGAGCCCTCGATTTTTCCTCACTTGAAGTAGAGTTGTTAACAACAAAAAAAAAGGGGTGTCATTACTGTGAAGACAAGCCTCAAAATTCACACATTAATTATGGTTAGCAACACTGTTTCCAAGGTGTTTCCGAGTAGTAGAATCCCAATGGTTTCAAATGAACTACACGACATATGCAAATAGTATAGTAAGTGTTGATTAACCTCCACAGTTCCAAATTTACCCTATATTTTACATAGTAATTACTATTTAATACGACCTGGGTGGGTGTATAGGGAGCAGTAGATGACAGTTTTGTGTATTTCCCACTCTCATAAGAAGAGCTATTGCAATCAAAGAAAGAAAGTCTAGGTTGAGTTGACACCAGATAATTTTAGGAGGTAGACAGTTTGACAGGACGCTGTTTTGTTTTTAAATGCTACCAGATCGGAGCGGGCGCTTTAAGTGCCTCACAGACCAGACCAGACAGTGTACCGCTGAGAGTAGCAGGTGAAAGGAGCTGTAATTCAAAGAAATGTTGACGACAACAACCCTGCACTGTAGACCTCACGCCCTATCTGGGGTTTTTTTGCATCACGCTGAGACCTGATTGCAAACTTTGCTGGATACAAAATCGAGTTTAAGACACTCTTCCCCTCACTTTTATATCATCCTGAAAGCACACACAAGTTGACATTGAAAGCACTGCAGTGGCATCGCTTCATAGGCGCAGCAGAATAAAAGAAAACAGATTGAAATTGAACTTCTCCAAACATTATTGGAGCGGAGCACGTGCCGAGGGAGGAAACGGGCTCTAAAAATATGATGTAACCCCCCCTTTTCGTCTCACAACACTGGACATGTTAAACCCAAATGTCAGGAGAGATTTGTAACAGATCTATTGCGGGATTGACCCTCTGCTCCATGGATCAATACTGGCCTTGTAGAATCTGTTAGTATGTATCACACAATCTGGCATGGAAAGAGTTCTGGAAAACTCTGCTCCAATAAAAGTTGCTGTGGATATTGTATACGCACAGAACTAAAAATAGTTCTGAGGTTATAATGATTCCCAAACACTGCACTGGGTTGGGTCCCTCAGATTGGTCATGGAAGATTATTTTTGCCTCCTCATAACATAATTGCAGAGTTTTCCCAACATATTACTGAAGATTTATGTGTATATGACCCGTCTTGTCCCAACCCATAGGTGTAGTGCTGCTGTATACACACAAACGCTCCCCTCTGATAGTTTTGCTTGACAGAACCGGTTTTCCAATGAATGACACAGCATATATAAATGATGTAGGTTTTTGTTCACGAAGACCAAACAAATACAGAATTAGGAGTGAGTGAAAATGTCACTACATTATGCACGAATGTACTCTTGTCATGATTTATATTTCGATTTGGGTCATGATAGTTTAAAAAGTGGGACCTCATATAGTGAGAATTGTATTTATATGTAGATAGTAATTTATAAGTCCCACAACGGGGAAATTGACAGTGTCACAGCAGCAAAGACAGTAAAGATAAAGGTAATGCATAATAAAAAGGCATTTTCACATCTGTGAATGTGCAATATTGAAAATATCAACAATATCATATATGATACGATAGACCATTAAGTTGCTATAACCAATTAAGGGATTATTACATTATATTATACTCAGAAATGGTGAGCGGCATTTGTGCCTCACAGCAAAAATGGTTCTTTGTATGAATCCCAGTTTAACAGTTTAGATACATATGGAAAATAAAAGGTGCATCAAGAAAAAAAAACACATTTTGGGGAATATACTGTATATTAGATGTTTTTACTCATCATCATGCAGCCTTTTCTATCCGGAAACCAAAGTTTGTATACAGACTAATTCTCTGCACGTCCATAGAGTAAATCAGCATTTCTCAATCACAGCACACTGGTGTTGTTGATCCACAGTTGCCTCCATCACTAAGTCCAAATATGTTATCTATTGTTAAAATACACTGTTCAGATTCACCTTAATGGCTTACCAGTAGATAAAAATGCAGTTATTGTGAATGGATTTCAGTTTTCAGGCCGAAAAAGGCTGTCTAACGGTGAGAGAAAGGGCCGACCATGTTCTTTTATACTGTAGATAGACTTAGGATGAAATGATTTATTAGGTAAACCCTTTGGTGAGTGGCTAAAATCGTTTTGGTTTTTTTCCTACTGTCCCTGATGGCAGCCATGATATCAGTGAGAGTGAGTGTTCAGCTCGCAGGCAGGTTAACAAAAATAGCTGCACACTGTGACCGCAAGCTCAGCAAAGTCACTGTTGACAATATGTCGATGGAACTATGGAATAAGATTTGTGTCAGTGTTATTAACACAAAATGAATCACAAAATCAAAATGATTGGATTTTATTACTCCAACTCGTTTGCACTTGTGCTCCAAGCTTGTGCTTTGCGCTCCCTGAGTTTTTGTTTGCGATTCTGTCCATGGGCGGGGCTTAGGAAGCTGCATGCCGATTGGCTACTGAGTTTTTGGAGCAAACTCATTTGTGATATCTCAAAGATAATCTGACTAAACTTTATATACTTACAATAATTTTGGTTATTACGAGTAGGGAAAACTTGGGGGAACGAGTTCCAGATGGACAGCGACTCCAAGCCAGTGGTGGTCATTGAGCTGTCGCTCCAAAACTCAGTAGCCAATCAGTGGGCAGCTTCCTAAGCCCCGCCCATGAACAGAATCGCAAAAGCGAAATTTCCGATCATTGCTTAAGAAAAGTGTTGTATATACTGACACAAATCTAATTCCATGTAGAACCACATGTTCAAAAAAAAACCTAACAATTTAATGTTAAACTTTGAGTTTGTGAAATAAATAAATATAATGTATCATTATCATTATTGTTAACTACTATGTCACTACTTCACCCAAACCTAACTCTAACCCTACCCTAAAGGAAAGAAAACAAACACAGACACAATTTTAATCTGCAAATCTCTGAGGGCAAAATTATATTTGCATGATATCATTAATCCTTTCAGCATGACTGCGGAGACACTTCTGACACATACAGTGTAAACACATGTACACACACACACACACACAGTACGGTTCATCACAGGTTACACACAGAATGACAGCTCCAACCTTTCTCCCGGCTCAGTGCTGCCACTTTACAGTAATTGCTCATGCGATTCATGACAGGAGCCACGAGGTATCGCTAAAGAACATCCACTTTCTGCGACGTCCCTATGTCTCCCTCTGCTAGTCTGGTAATTAATTTCCTCTCTCAGCTCTTGAGATGGTGTGTGTGTCTGTGTGTGTCTGTGTGTGTGTTCGTTACTAAGTATTCCAGCGTGTGCTAATTCCCTTTCTCGGGTGTATCGGCCCGTAACATCTCAGTGGTGTTTTGGAATTCAGAGCTGGCTCTTTCTCAGGAAGCCTCGGCTTCTTCAAGGTCACCACAGCCCGGAGACATCTCCACATGATATGCCCTCTTTATGGGGGAAGTGGAGCCCTCAGAGGGAGACACAGCAAGGGGGACAAGGTCCAATCTTTTACCCACTTGAAAGATGTCTTCCACCAGAGGGGTATGCACACACTGTCAGCACAGTGAGAGAAACTTTGGGTGCTGCTTTTGGAGATTTTCGTTGATGAGGATTCTGTATCAGGGTGGGAATTACAAGGTCCCTCGCGATACGATCAGTTTAACGTGGACTTGGCCTCAGAGGGCAAAAACGTCCACCAAGTTCGATTAGGTAATAAAAGTCTTGCCTTGTTCCTGTCTCTAAAACGTGATGGGCTCTTCATACATCATGCACCACCACTCCACAAAATGTAATGAAATTCTTCAGCGGGTAATCTCACTGACAGAGAGTTGACAGAGAGTTCTTCTTTCTTCTCCTTTTCCCTAATGTTGCTTTAACTCCTTTCACCCGTATGCTTGATTATCTCTATATTCAGTTGTCGTCTTCTTCTTTTTCTTCTCTCTCTCCGCCCCTGCAGGTGGATTTTGCTTTCATTGTATGGCAAAGTTTTCCAGAGCGTATCGTAGGTTATCCAGCGAGGAGCCACTACTGGGATAGTTCCAGATCTCGCTGGGGCTACACCTCCAAGTGGACCAATGACTACTCCATGGTCCTCACGGGAGCAGCTTTCTACCACAGGTTAGAGGAGGTCACGTGATCTCAACTGGTTCTATGTATGGATGCAGTGATGTAACATGAACTTACAGATTACATAAAAACCTTATTTTATACCCTGTATTTATGCAGTGTCACTTGATATAAACCCTTTTATTTCCACCCCCCCCTATTTCTAAAGCCATTAAAGATCAGTCATCTAAGAAACCATGTCTCAGGAAATACTTCTCCACATGATACAAACCTCATTAAAAGTCATGTCTCACCAGTCGCACTTTATTTTTTTACTGAGGTACTTGAACAGGAAATGAGATGTGATCATTCTCCACTTCTCTGTTATGTCATGAAATGATTGTTAAACACACAAAGCCGAGGGCTGAAAGGAAAAAAGCCGAACGGCACAGAAGAATGTGTTGCGCTCTGAAGAGGTTCGAAGCGTCTTGTCACGCAGATAAACAGCTTGGTCTTTGTTCCATTGTCTGGACGCTCTGTGCAGCACGTTGGGCCTTTTGTGAGACACTCAAATGCCAAAGCAGTGTGTGTGTGTGTGTGTTCATGTCTATGAATTTGTATTCATTACCTCTTTAGGACCTTCTCTGCCATAAATACTGTACTTGTTGGAACCAGAACCTGGCCCTAATGAGGCAGAATCTCTGAGGAACTGGTTAAGTTTAGTGTTAAGGGTAAGGGTAAGGTTAAGGCTCAGGCTCAGGCTCAGGTTAGGCACTAACTAGTTATAGTTAAGGTTCGGGATAAGGCTTTATTTAGGCTGTCCAAATGAATGGAAGTCAATACAGAGTCCTAAGAAGTCGGTAATGGTACGTGCCATTTTCCATATGAAGTCAGAACTAGGTTCTGGGAACTGGGAACCTCCAAGAAGACCGTGTGCCAAGTATATACTACAAACAAACAGTATAGCAACATAAAGATTGAACAGTTCTGTGTGTACAACTGATTAAATATGGAAAAAATAAGACAGAAGTGCAATTAACAACGTTTTGCTCATTGACATGAGTGTCAGTGTGATATGGTATGTGAGCTTTCTTAATCAGAAAAAAAGACTTCCGACGACAACCGGAATGCACCATAATCTTGTGGTCCCATGTTGCTGAGACTACACAGAAAATCTGTCTTGTAAATAACGTGACTTTGTACGACTCTGTCAGGTACTACCACTACCTGTTCACGCATCACATCCCGACCAGCCTGCTGACCATGGTGGACCGCATGGCCAACTGCGAGGACATCCTCATGAACTTCCTGGTGTCGGCCATTACCAAGCAGCCGCCGATCAAAGTCACGCAGAAGAAGCAGTACAAGGAGACCATGATGACCCAGGTCGGTGAAGTCTAAGCTTGTCAAATTAAAAGCTTTTATGTACTCTTTTTTTTTTGTTGGTAAAATTCTATTCAAATGTGTGATACATCTAAAAGGAAACTGAGATGAAACTGTTCATTAAAGCAGTATTTTCTCCAACCTTCTTTTGAGAAGTTTCCCTGCTGCAAGACACCTGGGTCTTTACCAGGCTTTTGCAGAGCCTGTTGATGAGCTGACTATTTGAATCAGGTGTGCTGGAGCAGGGAAAACTTCTAAAACATGCAGGTCAGTGGGTCCTCAGGATGAGGCTTGCAGCATATTCTTTAGCTGGGAGCAGAGAAAAGGAAAAGCCAAAGGTTTCAGAACTTTTTCCATTTTAGGGGCTTCAGATTTAAAATGTTGGTTGGTCTGTTGGTTTGCACTTAAGACATGTTGACTGCGTCCATCGTGTTGCAACACAGATTTCATTTAAGACATCCGATATCCCTCTGTGTGTTTATGTGCCCTCCATTTCCCTTTTTTAAGTGAACTATGGAAATATCAATTCATTTTTGCTTCACTTTAAAGCGGCTGTGAAGAGCTGAGGCCGTATATCTTAGAGAATAAAGAGTCATTTCCTTATAAAAGGAAAAGACGATAAAAAGCGCTTCACATTTTCTCGCGTTGGATAAAGGAGAAGAGGCGCTTTAGGCTATATACAGTTCTGACCTTCTCTGTGGGAGATCCCACTCTGTGTGTGTGTGTGTGTGTGTGTGTATATATACTTCCTGTGGCCTGCCTTATGTCAGGCTCTGATTGATAGCCTGACCACAGGCAGTACGATGACTCGGCAGTATGGACTCAGTGATTAATGTCTTAATTGTGAAGGCAGCATGGCAAACTGAGATTTACACGTATACCTTCCCTCCTTCCTTCTTTCTTTTGTGTCTCTATTTTTCTTGCTCCCTCACTCTCACCCCTGATTTGTTACTTGGCCTCCAGCTACGGCAGATAGGAGACATTTAACACAGGAGGTGATGGAAGTTGACATCTTGAGGGAAACTTTGACCGGGGGAAGTAAAGTTTTGATGAAGTAACAGAAGTCGTGACCGGAGCTGTAACAATTCTGAGACCAAGCGCGGGCTTGTGATACAATTTATTTTCTAGAGATAAAGTAAAACACCTTCACTCGCCACTGCTGCAAGTTTACACTTGTTATTACTTTTCTAATGTAACTAAGAGCATTTATTTTTAATTAAATGTACCTGCTGTTCCTGACAGAAGAATCTTCACTGGTGCTTTATGACTGTGCAGTTATGTTATAATCTATGACCACTTTTCTAGATAATCTCCAGCCACTAGAGGCTGCACTGACAATGATGGAAGCTGATAAAAACACTGTAGAGCAAATGCTGCCCTAATTTGGTTTAATTTGATTCGTTGGTTTATTATTTTTTTGGTAGTGTTGTTTCCCCACCTGACCTCTACAACAACCCTCGCCACCCTCCTGCAGCTCAGAGGATGAATCTTCTTCTTCCTCTGAGAAACTGCCCTGCCACACTTTAACAAAGGGGTCTCTACCCTCCCACCTTGCCCTCGTATCCGCCCCCTTTTTCCCAATTCATCTCCCAGCAGCAGCAGCAGCAGCCCCAGAGCCCAGTCCTCATCTCTTTCCCCACCTGTTGTCGTCCATCATCATCGGGTAACCAGGTGTGGACACAGATCAGCAGGAGACAGTTTCCCCCGTGGCTTTTTTAAGAAGCTTCAGTTCCTTCAACTGTTGAGAGGGAACCACACACAAGCACATCATGCTGGAAGAGTATTAACAGAGTGTGTTTCCTCTCGCTTCTGGCACTGAATCTCATCACACCTCTTCAGACAAAGGAACAGGCTTATAAAGATGCAGATGATCCCCCGCTGTTGTGAAGCCCTTTATTTAGTAGCAGTAGTAGGTTGGGTTTGAATTAAAAAAAAAATGACTTACTCTGGAGAACCTGAAGGTAAATGTCAGTGCAACAAAGCAGTTGTTGGTTGTAAACATCTCACCAAGGACTATTCTATTTTCCTGTTTCTAAAAAAAGGGAGTGTGGTGCAGCCTGTCGTCAGTCGCAGCCTATTTTTGCTGTAATGTCCTCTCCGGCTGCGCAGAGTGAGTTTATTTGGACCAACTCACTGACTGATGGACTGAGAAACCTGCTTGTTAGAGGCAAACAGGGACGACAGGCAAGCTGTACTTTCTAACAATATGTGATACTCGCCTCCCCCCCCTTTAATATTTCCTACCTGTGCTGTCTGTGACTTCCCGTTGTTTGCCGGAGTGTCAGCAGCTACTCAGGAGGATTCCCGCAGCGTGATCCAGCTGGTCAGGTCGAGCGGCTCTGTCACTGTGATGAACCTGGATTCTCCGGGGAGAAAACAAATAGTGACAAATATGTTTTGCGACGAGCAACGCCTTCCTGTCTGTGTCCTGACAAGCTGTCCGCGATAAGGAGGAGCTTTCCCGGCGAGGTTCATTCAAATGACATTGGAAGGGACACCTTTGCTTCACCATCTGGGATGCGGGGGGGAAAAAAATCCCCCGTCTTGTCAGTGTCTGATTGTGTCGTAGCCAATATGTCAGTGTGTCTAAGTCTTAAAGTGGGGTTTTACTCAAAATAGTTGTTGTTTTTTGGGTTCCCTTCAAGAACAGTTTTGTACAGATTTAGATGCATGGGCTCAGACACACACAAGGAAATCAATCAAATCAATGCAATATAATTATTTGTTTCATGTAGACATTCAATTTCACTTGGAAATTAGAATAAGCCAAATCTAACCCACTTCACCATTGGGTGACGGTACAAGTCTGAACACTGGGAATAGGATGCAGTCCTACCAAAGAAGAAGAAGAGAATGACGCTACAGCTCACTAAGACACGTCCGTTTCGAGCGGTTCATGGCTGAAAGGGGCGTCAGCCGGTTCATGGGTCGCCAGGTCGAGGCTCGGATGACTGTCCTCGGCGACTACTTCTTCTGTTGTCGGGCTTTTACTCCACCTATTGGTGTAGGTGGAAATTCAGTCCGCGCATTCGCTGTCCATGCGCACCCAACAAGCTCTTGCGCGTGGCTCCAAAATCTGGCATTGCACAATGGGTATACCAGTATACCAGAGCAATAGAATTAGGCTACCATGTTCTTGGGTACCCCAACGCTTGACCTGGCAGAGATTTGAACCAACATCCCTCTAGTTAAAAGCCCAATTCCCTTTTAATTCACACACAAAAAAGAAACAAGAAAACAAGCATGCGGGAGAGTGCGCTAGAACCCTGTGGGGGACTAAATGAAAACCACACAGTCAGGAAAATGTACCATGTACTATATAGACACTCAAAGATCACACTTAGACATTGAGGAAAACATATAAAAAATTATAATGCACAGTAGAAAAATTTTTTGACACTTGGTGTCCTCTTATACACAGAAAATGACACCAAAGAATCTTATAAATGCAAGATTTTAACGATAGAATACTGACTTTGAGATGTTTTATATAATGGAGGATGAAGCCTCATGACTCCTCTGGTTAAATAATTAGAAAAGGTTTTATTGAGGACATGCAGGTTATAGAGCGATGGAGGGTAGTTACAATTAGAGAGTAGCTTCTTCCCTAATTTGGTTTTCTCCCTGTTTTTTTCCCCCCGTTGTTGATGGAAACCACATGCACTCAGTACTCGACCCAGGTCACGTCAACCCAGCATCTGTTACTGAAGAAAAAGAGTTTTTCAGTTCAACAGGCAAAACCTAAGATCATTGGACGGTGGCTCAGCGGTAGAGAGTGTCGACTTTCAGCTGAAAGGTTGCGAGTTGCAAGTTGTGGCTACAGCACGTGAATAAGTCTGAGAGATGTGTGATTGAAACATGAGTGGGTCATCAAGACATTTACCAAATTTTTATAAAAATGAGAGGAAGTAGTGTAGAGGAGAGGTTAACTCGTCACAAGCTGTTTCACATTCATCTTTGTTGTCAGTTTTTTCTCTTCCACAACATTACACAGTCAGGATTGCTGTCACCATCCTTGTGGTGTTACATTATCACCTGCTGCAGAGCTGTGTTGACTATTTCCTCACTTCTTTCCCCTCCTTCTCTGTGTGTCTCTGTCTTTTCCATCTCTCTCTCTCTCTCTCTCTCTCTCTCTCTGTGAAACGAAAGGGCTCCAAGGCGTCTCGCTGGGCCGACCCGGACCACTTCGCCCAGCGTCAGACCTGCATGAACGCCTTCAGCCACTGGCTGGGCTTCATGCCCCTGGTGCACTCGCAGATGAGGCTGGACCCTGTGCTGTTCAGGGACCAGGTTTCCATCCTGAGGAAGAAATACAGAGACATCGAGAGGCTGTGAACGCACACAGGGAGGCAAAACTAACACACAGAGAGTTCTCATTTTGAACCTTGTGAGGGAAAAACTCATTCACGTGGACAGGAAAATACTAATAATGCAGTTAACTGCACAAAAAGACAACTCGATTGCGTCGGTGCGGTTGAGTTCATGTGAATGCATGGACGCACATGCAAACGAAGGCCTGGACACTTTGGAGGCCGTCGCGACCGCAGACGTACGATAATGTGTTGCATGGTTTGAAAACGGACCTGAAAAAAAAGTAACGTCTTTTATTTATTTTTTTATTTTCAGATAAAGATATGTCTATTGTGGCTATCGGACCGATCGGCCGTATCATAATATAGAGTTAAAAAAGGGTTCAAGAGATTGATAAGTTATAGGTTTTATTTATGAAATCCAAAGTCACTTTGATGTCCAGAACAGATACCTATACAGTATGGGAAGGAAAAAAAGGAGACAAATAACTGCTGGATAGGGCTGCACAAACAGCTGCTTCCCCAAAAACACCCACAGACAATGGCGATTCGCCGTGTGTACACTATTGTAGATTTTTAGCACAGGTTCCTGTCTGTATGAAACAAATGGAAAAAAATAAAATAATGTAATAAGACGAAAAGGGCAGGTGTCCGTTTTTCCTTCCTTTCTTATTTTCCTTTCTACAGTTTTTGGGTTGTAGTTTTTCTGGTGTCTGATTGTCTGTGCCATTAATTTAAGGTAGTGTCCAATACAACTGCCTGTGGTTCAACTGCATTGGGCCAAAAAAACCATAAGATCCATAAAAATGCACAATAAGGAGGAAATTGAAATACCATATAATGCTCCAACAAGGAAAATACATTTAATATTTAGTAAAATAGTGGATGTAATGGTTGCATTTCAACCTTCTTTCTTTATTATTATCTAATTACACAGGAGAAAAAATCACTTCATGTCTTGATGAACAAACATGGGTTTAAAGTTTTGTTATCCATTATTGTAACAACACCAAAAACCACCATAATATACAAGGGTGGGCTGAAACTATCCCTAACCCAACTGCATGGTTGCCTTCCAAATAAGCCCACATTTTGTAGCTTGAATATTAGCACGAGGGACATTTCGTGAACATGGAGAAAATTTGGTACCATGTCATGTCATTCCATGGTTGCTCCAGCTTTTTCAACTGTGGAATAGTGGGAAGGTGAATTCAAGAGGGGTAGCGAGAGTCCCAAAGATGACCCAAGGTCTTGACGTCTTGCCACAGGTGCCACCCAAGAAAACACTGATGGTGTTCACCACATGGTGATGGATGACCGTCGTTTGACTCTTCATCAGATAGACAACGCTGTAAACATTTATCGTGAAAGACTAGAGGACATTCTGCACAAGGAACTTGCCGTGTTGAAGGTTTCCACACAACTTTTCGACACCATGCTGGTCACGTCGCAGGAGATATTTTAGGCACATTGTGTGGAACGTTTTCTAACCCAGGATGAGTGTTGTGTCAACCACTACAAGCCAGAGACAAACAAGACAGTCCACAAAGGGGACATATCTGCTGCTGAGAACTTTTTGACTAGATTAGGAGCTTCTATACCAAGGGTATCCAAGTGCTGCAACACCAATGGAAGAAGTGTGGAGACCACAGGGGAGACGACGTTGAAAAATACACCGCATTTGCATCACGGTCAGCCTATGACCTTTCAAATTGTATTTTCCTTCTTGTTGTAGTTCTTTGGACATCAGGCCGATTAGCCAATCAGAGGAAAGGCCCAGAGCCCACTCAGAGGGCCAGTTCATGAAGCTAACTGCTAACACCGCGGGCTAACAGTAGACAATCTGTCTGTTTTCTCTGTTGTGGGTTGTTGCATCTCTCCCACAGGCATTTTTGTTCTCCCGTATTGTTCATCATGCCATTTAATGGAGTTGCTATAAAAAGGGAAAAAAGCGTCTGAGCTAACAAGCTCGCAGACTCCTAAGAGTGAGTCACCGGGGGCTGCTTAATGGAGATTGATTTGTGGCAAAATTAGAGAAGTCCTGGCGCCTCCATTCAAGCCGTAGTTCCTGGAAAAGGGGACTAATGCATTTTGCATTCTTTTAAAGTGTTTATATTCTCTGTAAAACTAGTATACATGTGGCACTTTGCATCCAGACATGCACTATTATCAAAGGAGACATGGAAATCTCACTCCTACATTATGCAACCTTTAAAAACATCTGTCTGAATACAAATAATGCCTTTTCTTTGAAGCTTTTTTCTTTTCAAACGAAAATGTACATAAATTCAAATATTTATCATCAGATTGCATCGTGTTGCATACAGAATTGTAAGAAGTGTTTCGTTTTCATTTCATGTTTATCTTGAGTTAATTAGATCAATATACTGTGGACAAAAACAGACGATAGACCGAGCCAAGTGATTAAATATTCAGCTGAGATGAGAGAAAAGGCTTGGAACCAGCGAGAGTTCAGAGCGTGAATGTGTGTAAACAGTATTTGTGCGTCGGCACGTACACGTTTTATTATTTTTTTGGAGTTCTAAGAGTGACATGTCAAAATGAAGTGACAGTGTTCAGAGTTGTCACAGTGCGAGAGCAATGCTGACCATCTTTCAATCAAATATGAAAGGATTTTTTTCTCCCAATACACTTTTATTTTTTGTCCCCCCCCCTAAAATCTGGCTCTAACTCTACCAGAACTAACAGATGATTTAGTGTGAGCTCCAATGGCTTTCATTCCAGTTTCCTTTGAGGAAAGCACCCTTTGCTGTGATGATGCATTATTATGGTGTGTGTGTGTGTTAAGTGTGATGAATCTGGTATTTTTCTGTATTATTAGCTCTTTAGCTCTCTAAAGTATCAGGCCCTTGCTTCATTTACTCTAAGCACTACTTCACTGTCCGTCTGACGGCGTTGACCTTTCAGATAATAACACAAACACAAAATGTCTTATGGTCACATCGTCTCTTTTGGGACGGAGGTAATTGGCATCTAAAGAAGTCTTTGTCTGGGTAGTGCGGTGGTTCAGTGACGGTTAGCGCAAATTCTGATTTATTTATTGTTTTAGTTTGCAAACCCAGAACTCAGAAATAACAGAAGACAGAGATGCTTCTATGCTGTTGCAGTTTAAAGAATTGAATATGTTAAAGTTCTATGGATGATAGAAAGACTCGTAACGGCCTGATGCTAACAAGCTGAAAGGGGGCATAACGCCAGCTAGCGTAGGAGGTGGACCCACATCAGTCATGAAATTGATTCCCCACTAGAGCTTGTATACCAAGAAAAGGACAGAAGACCAAATAGGGGATTCAACATGGCATGTACAGCCTCCGCTAGTTTCTATAATTATTCACTAAACACTCACGATCTCTGCATCGTTGGCCGACAGATTACGGGCTGGATTATTGTATTGCAAACCAGGAAGTGACTGAGCCTATTGTCAATTGGATTGCATTCTATACCAGCTGTCAGACACATCATTTGTCCTCTTGTATGAACATCATTTACAACACAGACATTGTTCTAAGCCCTCAGAACAATCCCATTCAGTAAACTGTTAAACTGCAAACCAGAAGATGCCATTGAAACCTAACACATTAAAAAACAAAGTGCCCCAAAGTAAGCCTGCATGAAGTTAAAGGAAGCTACAATACTACAAGAAAAAAAATTACAGCAATCAAAACAGCACATAATAGAATAAACTGAAAGGGGAAAAAAACATTCAAAATGGAAATACAAAATAAGAATAAATAAATAAAAGACAAACTCAACTGGTATTAAAAGCCAAACCAAATAAATTGGTATTTAGCAAATACTTAAAACTTGCCATAATTCACCATTACTTCACTATACTAATATCTTATAAGTGTTTTTTAAATCTTTTAAATTGTAAGAGCATATTAAAGCATCTTGTCTCCACTGTGATCAATACAGGTCAGTGTTAGTCATTGAATGTGATCATCCATGGTTTCCCTCAGGAGGAAAACTATAACCACTTTACTTCTCCTCCGTTTGTTCTTAGTGGACAGTGACCATGGGTCCATGTTCACTGTTGATGTCAGTGGAAGCGCAAAGAAACACAGAAGGAATAAATCCAGCACAGAGAGACGGGGAGCGTTAAAAAAAAAACGGACAGAAGGCTTTTAAAGTGACGTAGAGTGGTAAAAGTCCTCGGGGACCCATGAAGACGTCTAAGCAATGGTTAGTTTGGCTTCACTTCTGGGCTAAAGTGAGTTACGGAGCAATTAATTTCAAGTCATTTAAAAACCAACTGCACCGCTGAGTGTAAGAAGTCAAACGCTCACTGTGCTCGTATATTTTATTGATTTATTATCATATTTTTATGCATTTACAGGTTTGTTGAGACTCAGGAAACGGCACACGTGCTGCGCATGGAAACATAAACGGTAGATAGTCTCTTTAGATCTTTTACGCCATGATTTTGCAATTTACTATTGTCTCGAATGTGTGTGCAGCACTTCTTTTCATTTACACCCGTTCACACGCCACCACGCAGGAGCCATTTGAGGTTAAGTGTCTTGCCAAAGGACACATTAGGGCACGCAGACTGCATGGAGAACCCTGGGATTGATCAGGTTACAAGGCAATCTGCTCAATCTAGCAACAGGTGGCGCTCATTGATCTAATCTACCCAAAGTAGACTCATGGCGGATTCTTTTTTGAAAAATGTTTCCAGCGTTTCAGCTAAAATGTATATGTTTCAAATAACATGCAGAATATGAAGTTGTTTTTCATTTACAAACATATTTAGGGGAAATAGCTATTTTGAGAGTATCCACAAATAAGGGCTGAAACAATTACTCAATGAATTGATTATTAATCGATTACGAAATGAATTGTGTATTTTGATTACTCGGTAAAATATTTTCTACTTTATTTGCTCCATATAACAAAGAAATCATTACAACTGAATCATTTGGGTTTGTGGACAAAACAAGACTTTTATTGAGAACATTGTCATCTTAAAAAGTGGGTTCACCATTTAAACATTTTGGGAACTTGGAACATGCAGCTGTTACCGTGGTTACTACATATTACAAACAATCTGCAGCATAAATAACAGTCAAAACATATTTGACGAAAAGAGAAAATCCCAGCTGATGTAAATGAAAGCAACACCAAATATTTGTCTGGACCAAACCTAACCAGACTTCTGTGTGTGATAAGAGATAGTCATCTGCATACACTGGTTATTGGGTCAATTGTGAATCATTCAAAGTCTTTTCAATCACCTTTTTCCCCCCAATTCTGATGCTCAGTTTGAACTTCAGCGGGTTCAATTTCCACATGACAAAGGTGAGTTTCTGCCTTGTGATTGGCTGATTCGATATTTGCATTAAACAGAACAGGTGTACCTAATAAAGTGGCCGGTGAAGGTAGTCGTGGCACTTGTGTATTAGCACTTCAGACTAAGCCTGCGATAAAATTAGATATTCTTGGCACAGGGTTCCCGATTGTTTTTTTTGTTTTTTTACTTGTCAGGTTCCCCGCTGATATTCTTATACAAGCACCAAAGAAGAACAGATGCAGTAGTTGAGCGTCCTGCAGTGACTCACGGCCAGTCCGTCCTGTGTGTGTCTGTTGTACGGCAAGAGACAGAAAACAGAACATCCATCCATTCCCATCAGTCCACTGGAGTCAATCAGTCCTGACAGGCGGCCTCCCCCCTCCTTTCATCTCTCACTCACTCTCTTTATTTATTTTAAGCCGTCAGCATTCATCTCATTCGTTACAGCTCTATTATGCCGTGCGGCCTCAATAAAATAACAAACGCATGAATAAATCATACCCAACCTCAATCTCTCTGATTCATTGAGTTTGGATAATTATTCAGTTTCTCGTGAGAGAGAGCGCCCATTGATTTGCTGTGACCCAAAACCGTTTCCAAGGTTATGGAATGGGAAATTGATTGGCAGGGAGCGATCATGGAGACAGAGGAGAACTTGCCGAATATCCAAATATTCAAATCGCTCCCTCCCTCCCTCCCTTCCCTTTCTCTTTCTTTCTCTCTGTCTGCTCCCGTCTTCTCAAATATCCATGACCAAACAGGCTTATAATTGGAAGTCAAGGGGCCCAGAAATACTCCTCACCTTCTCTCTGAATCGTCATGGATATTAGTTCTGGTGAGTTATGTGGCTGATATGAGCACATGGGGAGAAGATGATGAAAAGGGAAAGTCATTAGTAGGAGCCAATTGCTGGTAATTGTGAGGGACTTTCTCATTCTGTCCATTTTTTTTATCATTCTTAGGGCCGGAGTACTGGAAAGGCCCCATTGTTATGACTTGGATTATTATTTAATGATTTACGGCTTGGAGATAGTGACACTGTCTGAAAGACAGGTGGCAGAGCTGAATATGCTGAGGTTTTAGTTGGGCCTGGATGGACAGGATTAGAAATGAGCATATTCAAGGGTTGGCTCAGGTTGGACGGTTTATATTGGACAAAGTATGTTAACGATGGAGGGCCAGAGGAAGTGAAGGTTCACGGATGTTGGGAAGGAGGACGTGAGGATAATTGGTGTAACACAAGAGGACACAAGGGAGAGGATGGAGGCAGATGATCTGCTGGGTTGAAAGAAGATTATTACTTTACTGGGGCTTGATCAAGCATAAAAAATTTATGGGCAACAAGAACATGGGCCTCACGAAATGATTCAACAGTGCCCCCAAAATTCAGCCTCTGGAATCATTGAGGTACCAAAATTTGGAGGCATATGTCAGTACGAGCAAAAATGTTTCTTGGAACCCAAGTCTAAGTCATCCATTTAAATTCCCTACCACAGTAGCCATGGCAACCCTTGTCCGTCCAAATTCCTGTCTCGTGTAGAGCATGAACTCCCGCCACAAAGCGGGTGTTAGTCCTAGACATACCAAATACAGTTGGCCATTTTGAATTATATGGTCATTTTTTGGCAATTTTACGATAAAGTTCCCTACCACTGTAGCCACAGTAATCATGACTATGGTCTTCCCCCTTCATCCAGTTTTCTCAATTAGCATTTACACACAGCAGCCTTAGCCACCTTCAATTCAGAACCCAGTCCATGCTGCGTTTTCTGGGCGGGTATTTTTGTATTGGATTTGTAGCCATGTTTCTACGAAGTGAAACGGTTTGGTACGTAATTTTTTGGGAATAGTACGAAAGTAACTGCAACTCCAACTGTTCCAGTTTTGGTACTCTTCCCTTGGGGAACCAGAATAAAATAGTGCGGTATGGTCTGTCAGCACACCTCGACTAACAAGTAAATGTATTGTTTTCAATCGAAGCTCAAGCCTGACCCAGGACTTTACCGTTCTAAAATGTAACATACTGTATCAAACCGAACTGTACCATGATGGAAACACGACATATTGTGTCACTGAAAGTCTCAACAGCTCAATCGAATGTCAGCCCCTGGAATCTGTAAGTCTTAAGGCCCTAGTGTACACCCTGACCTTCCTGCCCGAAGGGCCTTTCATCTGTGGACCAGACGTGTCAGAGGCTGCTTTAGCATTGTACTCTTCTTCTTTGGTAGGAATGCGTCCTATTCCCTGCATCCAGACTTATACCGCCACCCGATGGTGAAGTGAGATACTACAGGACCTTGACACGCGAGTAGACCAGGGCCTTTAGACGAAGTTGATAGGACACAAGTATATGGTCAATACAAGAACAGAATAATTCAAAAGCCATTTGGAGCGATTTTCTGAAGCCAACAGGAAGTTGCCCATTTTACATTTTGTGTTCATTCTCTGCAATTTTACTCCTCAGATGAAATTGCCCTACCATTATAACATCATGGCAACCCAGTTTGAAAATAGATGAGGAGTAAATGTCCTCCTGATCTGTCCAGTTTCCTGAGTTAGCGGCAGTGCAGAGCAGCATTGGCCACCTCCCAGCATGCACCCTCGACGGGAAGTCAGCCACTTTTAATTTGTGGTCCATTTTTGGCCATTTTTATATCCCAGATGAAAATCCCTGCTACGGCAACGCCATGGCAACCCACATTAAAGGCAGACAAGGAGAAAATTATTATGTCTTCCTCATCCGTCCAGTCTCCCGAGTTAGCGGCAGAGCACAGCTGTGGTGGCCGGCGTCCAGTGTTCACCCCTTGACAGGATGTCAGCCATTTTGAGTTTTGTGGTCATTTCTGGCACAATTTTTTTCCACTTCAGAGTAAATTCCCCGCACGTTGCGGCCACAGTGACTGCGTAACGTCTTCCTCGTCTGTCCAGTTTTCCTGAGTTAGCAGCAGCACACAGATGCTTTGGCGTGAGGACCGTGCAAACACTGCTTACAGCTCTAATTTCGACTCTTCTCACTTGTGCTTTTGTCATTTTCACGAGGACAAACACATTCCCTCGTCTATCTTCTCTTGTCTGCTCGCAATGTTTCTCATTATCGCCTGTCTCCACACATATTGTCATACTGGGCAGTCAACCATGATGATTATCATAAGGTACTGGTGGGACATTGTGTGTGTGTGTGTGTGTGTTCCTGTGTGTGGGAGAGTGTGTTCCAGTAGTTTTGAAGCACTGACTTTTCTCATATGTGTTTTCCCACACACTGACACAGAAGTCAGGAAGTCCGATTTGCTTCCCGAGTCCTTATTTCTTCCTGGTGGGCGTCGAGAGTCTCCCATTGTCGTGAATTGAATGGGACCTGTCTCTGGACGTACGAATCCTATTATGAAGGAAGTGAAAAGAGGGCAAGAAGGAAGACGGCCGGATTTAAAAATGGAGACGAAACATGTGTCAAACCACCGGACTGGTCATTTGTCAACTGACAAAGAAATACAATGTCATATTTAAACAACGTGGAGTGTGTCATTATTTTTAAATTTTGTACATGTTTTTTTGTGTGTTTGAATTGCCACATATTATGATTGTATGCTGTTGTTTCCTGAAAAGCCTTGTGCTATTCCTTTAGTGCTACACAAATAACGTTTTATTACTATATTATTAGGATGGTGTTCTGTGCTACAGAACGGTACTTTCAATACAGAACATTTGCATTTTATTTTTTTTAAATATGCAACAAAAACATTATTATTCTTATGACTTCAGTGTTTTGAATCTACTAAACCCGAACTGTTGTGTTGTTTTACTAACACACAACATGTTCTTTTATTTTTTTTAAAAGTTCTATGTGAATATTTTTCTTTATTCTCTCCCCAAAAACAATATTATGTTATTCATATATAGTTTCTAAACTTTGTGATACTTCGGACACCAAAGCCACACTGTTTAATTATTCAAGACTCACAAAAAAACACCTCTGTGTTGAATATTTATATTTAAAATAAAGACTGGAAATATTCAAAGATAAAATTTATAAGGAACAATCTACATATTGTTTCTCTTAAAAATGTCAAGGTTAATGGATCTGTTTAGTTCAGGTAAACATACCATCCATCCAGCTTTAATCTGATCCTTAACCCAATTCTAACCCTAAAGGTCCTCACTTTCCTAAAATGTCCTCACTCTATATGTTAGTTTGTTTTTTCAATTGTTGGTCCTCACAAAGCTACACATGCAAGAACACACACACACAGAGAGACGGAGGTCAGATTGTTTCAGTGGTGTTGATTTGTTCGACTTCTTTCAGAATCCAACTTCCTCTGCTCCCGATCCAGATCTCATTTCCTGAAACTTAACCCCCGAGGAACATGGTCTATATATGAGTGTGTGTGTTTGTTTGTTTGTTTGAGCGTGTGTGTGTGTGTGTGTGTGTGTGTGCGTGTCTGTGTATAGGCAACAAACAAGTGTAAATTAAATGACGTGCACACTTAGTAATTGCTTCCTAACATTGTAATAGTACCATTCCCGTGACTGTGGGAGTGAAACGCACTGACTGACAAAAAATAAATAAAAATGTTTTTTCTTCATTTTAGATTGTTAATACCGTGCAGTAACGTGCAGTAAATTGTAATTACCTGCCAGATTTTGAAAGTTATTCCGGAAAAATGGGCAAAAGCATTTCATTTTTTGATAATAATAATCGCCGTCATCGCCGTCCACTGAGGACAGTCTGACGCGTCTCGACATGAATCCTCATTAGAAACAGATCGACTGCAGAAAAAAAGCTGGTTTTAGTGGGTGTTAGCTTCAATTCCCGCTCTCCGAGTTTGACGAGTAGCTCTCCGGTGACAGTCAGCTGACAGCGACCGTGTAAAAAACACTTCTGTTTGTAATAAACCAGATATCCACAGGCTTACAGTTTATTCATGTTTGTGAATTTTTCACTTTCACTCTACAATCCACCAAATAACAGAGTCGAAGAAATTCTCTGTTTATCTCAGGTTTGTGAAGGTTTTCAAAAGGTTTTGAGATGGCAGGGGATCAGTGGAGTAGACTTTGGAAGGACCATTTTTAATGACATACATTCTTGGAACTTTGTCCTTTCTGTCGTCCATTGTTTTCCTTTCACCCCAACCTGTCTAGGCAGATGGCTCCACATCTTTGAGTCTGGTTCTGTCAGAGATTTCTTCCCTTCACTGATGCCTAGATAGTGTTTGCTCGTTGTGTGAACTGCTGGGTTTCTCTGCTCTCGATGATGCAGTGCCTTGAGATTTTGTATGTTGTGATTTGGCGCTATACAAATCAAATTGAATTGAATTGAAATTTGGAAATATGTCACAGTTCAAAGTTCACTTGGCTCGTTTCTATGAACAAAAAGAGAAGAAAGACAGTCTATTTTATGACTTCTGCACAATTATAGCTACTTTACATCACGACTGAAAATGCGATTTAAATTAATCATAAATTTGACTGAACAACACATAAGAAAGACAGGAAAAAATTTGCATTTTTTAAAGCCTGAATATGTGACCTATAAACTCGGGATGGGAATCAGTATCGGTATCGGTCCGATATTGGTCAAAATAACTGGATCAGATATCGGACCCATTAAAAAAGTAAAATCCAATACAATCGAAAAAATCTTATATATCGCACACTTCACTCTGCACATATAGTAAAAATGTAAATAAAAATCAGCAAAATAATTTTAGCTGAGTCATGTTTGGGCTTTTCTAAGTATTTGTTACACACTTGGAGAATTATGTCTTTGAAATGACTCAGCAAAAATGTGTCGTTAACAGCTTCATACGTTCATAAATGGTCTAAAATAACTATACCGGAAAATATTATCGGTATTGTAGATACTGCAGTTTTTGACATCGGTATCGGACACAAACACACACACCCAGGATGTCCATATAAGGAGTTGTGTATTATTCCCCACTGCAAATTAAGGGTCTCATCTGGTCTGTGAAAGCACGTTGTAAAAAAAAAAGAAAGGTGCTATATAAATAGAAATAAAAGTTATCATTACGTAACGTCTGAGACAAATATAAAAACTCTGACTTGGCAGATTTTTCCTGTCACGCAGAGGAAAAAGCAGCTTTCTGTCTGCGAGTAAAACTCCAATCTGTCACAGAGAGAGAGACGGAAAAGAGACGAAGCAGGGATGATAAATACGTCTCTTGCGGGGAAATTTGTCTTAAATGTCCCCTGTCTTTTGTCGTTGTTTGGAAACTTGTGCACCGTGGAGCAGAGAGAAAGAGCGAGGCAGCAGAGAAGCGACAGAACAAAAGATAAGAGTCATTGTCGGGTTTTTTTGACAAAATAAAGCTACTTAAACTTCAGAGAGAGAGAGGAGCCTCCTTTTTATCTGGGATTTCCTTGATCTGCCAGGAAAATATTCACTCTCAGTTAAGTTGTTTACTGTTTTCAGATATTATTTTGTACAGCACTGTGGTCATTATGGCTTCATCACAGTCTTTTTTTTTTAAAAGTGCTAACTGACTGATGCAACTTTCTTTGAAAAAAGGAAAACAATTTTTTTTTTTTAGAAATATAAAACCCTAAGAATTTGAAAGAAGTTGTGAGGTTCATTATTTAAGTTTCTAGAGTAAAAACCCAGTGGAAGATTCTCTGACACCTGAACAGCTTTTTTTTTTTTTTAAAAAAAAGAAAGAAAGAAAGTTCATACTTGACCTTAGAAACAGTAGCTGTCATTTTATTATCTATTTTTTGCTGCTTTCCCATTTCCTTATCTAATGTCTATTTAAACTCCATGGTAACGGCATCATCAGCAGACTGTGGCTGAATGTTATGAAACCCTGTCTGCTGCCAAAGATCGGTTATTGTTTAACTTTATATATAAACTATAGGACTTTTAGACGTGAAAACTTGACTTGTTATTCAGAGGACATTTCAGTGTAAAAAAAAAAGCTAATTTATAGCATAAAATTGCAAACGATTGCATATTTGTAGTGTTATTTGTTTTGAATGAACTTATACACTTGTTAATTAAAGGTGAATTATTTTTATTTTATTGTATGATGACGATTGATTTGATAAAGTCGACATTTATCTGAAATTATTTTTTTATTACAAGTCATCGTAAATGTACAGTACTTTTAAGGTAAAATAGATTGATGTAGTTGTTTTTGTTTCAATTTGATGTATGATTTTGACTTGTTTTTATGTTTATTTTGTGAAATGATGATAATTTATTGCTTTTAAAGTCAGTTTATTGTGTTGAATTTATCAAATTGACTCTTATTAATACAAGTCAGGTCATATACGTTATATAGGTGTTATTATTATTATTTATATTATTTTATAAAGGTGAATAAATCGTATGTTTGATTTTGACTTTTTTATGTTTATTTTTTATTAAAATGACAATATATGATAAAGATGGAATTTAACTATAAAATAATGATCATATACAGTTTTTCTGTCACATTTCACTGTTTTTAATGGTGAAAAATGCTTTGTTATATTTTACATTATTTTCAAGAAAAAATAAAACGTTTCTTAGTCAGCCCATAAACTTTACTTGTGAAGGTTATAGTCACTTCTGCTTCCACCTGTGGCTCCTGTGTGTGTGTGTGTGTGTGTGTGTGTGTGTGTGAAAAGCATAAAAACAAAAAAACGATACGTGAATGAAATATGAACATGACAAGAAATGAAACACTGGTATTTAAACAGAGGCTGATACACAATTAATTCACACACACACAGAAGATACATGGTGTGTGACAACAAGAAGCAACAGGAGAATTTAATCAGCATTTAAATTGAAAAGAATTGGACTGTCATGACAGTATGATGTGCATGTAAACTGTGTTTGTTTAAGTGTGTGACTGTGGTAACAGTGTAGTCTCTCCACTGTTGTGCCGCAGTCTTCAATTTGAGGGTCATTTGTTTGCATTATCCGCTCTGTGACAGGTGAGGGAAGGAGGGAGGGAGGGAGGACGCTACCGTTGTATCTGATTCTAATTATTTAGCAGCTGTAAAACACTTGTCGCTGCCTCTCCTGTTTGCCTCCACCTCATTTGTCTCCTGTCGTGTCCTTTTTCTGCCCCCCCTCCCACACACACACACACACACACCTTATTTTCTCAGCAGCGGTGGACAGCAGTCATTTAAAAGGGTGTTGCAGTTTACATATGACTGACGCAGAATTTGGAGCAGGAACATTTATGTAAACATCCGGGCGGTGGGACGGCACTCGCTCACTGGGTGTCAAACATAGGGCCCGCGGCCCAGAACTGTGGGCACCAGTGAGTCCAATCCGGCCCCCAAATTTTTGTTCAAATGTACACGACACAAACTATGATATTTTTCAGTTCCTCATACCTGTGACTAAATGGTTTGTGCCTATAAATCCACTGTGACGTGTAAGTTGAAATTGCACTTGTTTTTAAAAAAATCAGGTTGTTTATTTGATTAGTTTTGTAAAAAGGTACATCATTGAAATGCAAAACAAAGGGAAAAACTTGGGGTTCCTGTTATTTATAGGTAATTATGCTATTATACCAAGTACCACCTGAGAAAATATAGAGTTGTTGAAGTTAACACCATTATCACCAACAACCAAGAAGGCAAATTTATTCCCAAAAAGATAATTAGCTCTCTCATCATCCTCCTCTTCCTCACATATACTTCCCACACAGGTATAGTGAAATTAAAGTGGCAATTCTGATACCACATACCCAAGTATATAGAGTAGAACTGTATTTCTGATTGTCCTCCAAGTACCACAAGAGGAAGCTTGCGTACCTCCAGTGGTACACGTACCACAGTTTGAGAACCATGAGTCTAGACTAGATTAAACAAAGTGAAAAATTCTTATTGCATTACTTTTTACAAAATAGCCTCCTTTAATGTCAGTGCACGTGGTCCACAAACGTCCGCAGTCCCTTCCTGGAAGAAGGTCACATCCTGCGTGTCCAGATTCTGCTTCGAGAGCATGACTCAGCATTATTGTAGGAAAATGGCGAGCTCACAAGTTCAGAGTTCAGTTTTTAGAAACGGAGGGCGGCAGCAGGTCGTGTGAGTGAGGGTTCATGGGGCGACAGTTCAGAGCCACATTTGGCTGCTTCTGCTCTACTGTCACCTCCTTGTCCATTATTTGGTTTCCTTCCCACCAAGAGAGCAAACACCGGAGTTTTTGTGCACAGTGATAAGATGTGAGCTACGCCTGTAATTAAGTTCTACTTTTTAAAGGAAGAACCTCTTTGTGGATCAGAGGTGTGGAGGTGTGGAGGTGTTCATTAGCCACATTGAGTCACACTTTTGCTGACGATGGACAGTTGTTCATGTACATTTTTGAAGCTGTTGACTACAACAGTTTAAAGGTGACATTGAATGCTTGTCTCGCACATATATGTTAGTTATGGAGGTCTACTTACATATATTAACTTGTTTTCATGGTTAAAAACCTCCTAATCGCTGCAAACGAGCCGATCAAAATATCTCCTCACTGACGCTCTCGTCAGCCGTGCTGTTTCAGACCAAAACCACACCCCCAGAACGTGGACTGTGTTGTGATTGGCCAGCCAACGAGAGCTTTCCTACTGTCCTGTGATTGGCCAGGTACCTGGAAGTGACGTAATAGATAGGCCAGCTCTCAGATACACAGCTCCCCCTCTGGCACGGTGGATGCTCTGCATCTCAGCAGCTACAATGAGAGTAGTTCTTCTTCTTCTGCGGTTGAATGTACGCAACCGGATGTGCCCGGACTAGTGCCCGCACCGGGAGGCGCTACGGTGGTGAGAGGAGTGGTGAGGATTTCTGATGACATCATCAAATTAAGGAAGTGCCGATCCACTTCGCAGAGCCCAGGAAAACAATTCAACACTATTTTCTCAGCAGTGGCTGAACTGTTTGTTCTGAAACTTTAGGGTTTCATAAACGAGGTAATGACGCAGATACACACACAAACGCAGCGTTAATTGGAGCTTCCGGTCTATGTGGCCTTTAAGTGAAAGCTATGAGTGCATTCATGTTTAGAACTCAATCACGTACTTGTACGTTGGGGGAACTGCTTTCTGGTCGCGACGTCGCTTCTTCGCCCTTTTGCAGATGACGCGCTGTTGTTGATCTCGCTTCATTGTACTTTGTGAACGCAGTGCTTTGATTACAAAGTGGTTGGTGTGCGATTCTGCAGTTCTAATTATCCCTCGGAAGACTGTGAATTATTACTATCACAAAAAAGCGGTGGTTCAACAACTTTAAGACATAAAAACTTTAGAAATGATGATGGAAACTGGATAAAAATGCAACAACTGCACCTTCCTGTGGAGTTCAGAGACTCCTGGAATCAATTTGAAGGTGAATGTAAAGTATTGTGATGGCACTTGTTGGCCCAATACCTTACTAAAACACTAAAAAATACTGTTTAATTTGTCACTCATCTGTGTCAAGAAACCAGTAACTATTTGATGTCCTGTGAATGGTTTCTTGGAGACAACAGATTCCTAGACTGATGAAGAATTCATATTGGTACAGCTCATTAGGTCTGGAATGACCCCGGCTTTGCAGAGTTGGAGCAGGAGGAAGCTGACAAAGCAGAAGCTTGTCGTGGATTGTATCATGTCGCTGGCACTTGTGTGGTTTTATCTCCACGGACAGGTTCGGCCACCTTGATCCATCCCTGGGACACAACCACGTCACCGTCACTTCATGCCAGAGTACGACCTCCGACAGATTTCCAGGACAGATGGCGTGTCTCTCTCTCTCTCTCTGTCTGTCTCGCCATCTCTCGTCTCTCTCTCCCCTGCTTTTCCCCCCTTTTCAGAAATTAATCAGGCGACGTGTTCTTGGGAAATGAGGTGACATTTTCCCATAATGAGAGCGATGGGTGGACGGGAAGGAATCACCGCGTTTGCAGGGTCTGCCATCGACAGAGATTGACATTTTCCATTACAGAGTCAAAATGTACATGTGTTCCTCTTTCTGTGTGTGTGTGTGTGTGTGTGTGTGTGTTTGGGTTCATTTTGGCAGCATGCAGCACGGAGGTTATCCATCTTGTTTCAGCCATATCCCAAAGTCCATGCGGGTACCCGTCTGTGTGTACAGGTGTGTGCGTTGCGAGTGTGTGTGTGTGTGTGAGCGCGTGCACGTGTGCGTGTGTGTGATGATTTATGGAAGGGAGTGGTGCTGGAAAGCTCTGGGTACAGCAACTCCTGTAAATCCTGATAAAAAACCTGGATAGAAGCAATTTAATGCCATCAATCTTCCTACCTAGGGGCTGTGATATATTGGCAGGTAGAAAGGAGTGTGCGTGTGTGTGTGTGTGTGTGTGTGCACATGTGTATGAAGGAATTAAATTGTTGAGCTAAAGACAAATATGGTTTTAATTAGTTCAAATGTTGCCAGCTTTGAGGATTTCGTTTCCACCGAGCGAGGCCGTAATGATATGAACGTACACACAGTTTTAAATCAAGAGAATTTTTTGTTTTGTTTTATAGCAAAGTAGACGTTTGCCTCAAGGCCCCAAACAATATGCTAAGCTTTAAAACATCATCTTTTCCTCAGACTTGGATACGTACAAAAGTTCTTCTCCTTGCAGCAAACCTCAGGGAGAGGAACAGAGGAGAGCATCCGTCATCCGAGATGGATCGACATGCAACAGATGCCGGAGAAGATTAATGGAAGGCCAATCAGTATGAAAATATGATTTTGTAGGATAATCAGGAACATGATCTGGGAGGATGTCGAGCAACATCCAGATGTCGTCGGCATACACAACCTGAGCCAAAACGTCCGGGATGATTGAACGGAAGGAAAAGAGAAATAATTACAGAGTCTCTAAGCTGTTTCACAAAGCTCTTCTCAACTGTCTGAAGTTTATGGTTTTGAATATTTAGCCTAAACTAAACTAAACTAAACTGAACAGTATTTTCAGGATGTTAATGCTGCATTCAGACAGACGTAAATGGCTAGTTCTACTCTCTCAGGTTGCACAATTTATAAATCAATGCTTTAATGCAGATTCAGGGTCCAGACACTGATAAACAATTGTCTTTTTTTATCATTTTTGGCAATAAAATCTAGATTCGATTGAAGTAAAATTCTCAAATTTAACGCTGAATTCTGAAGATTGGAAAATTACTCCTTCTGATAATTTCCAGCACGCTGTACACACTTAGAGGTTTATATATATATGTATATACATATATATATATATACATATATATATATAATAGGTCGCCTGTCTGTGTCCATAAATCAATATCGTATTGTGATTATTAGACACAATGTACAGAATTTATAAGCACTAAAAACATGCTACGTTCTTGTTTAATCTCCATGGATCACGACCATAAAAACGAGAATCATTGTTGTCCAGACTGGATTGTTTTGGGTCCATGTGGGAATTATGGGCTATAATATAAGCAGCAGCTGTATATTTTATCGTTATGGCCTGGTGATATCGTAAAAAACAAATTGCTCATATTTGCATAAATGTATAAAAACAGTTTTTTATACACGCACACGCAAACACTGTAGGTCCAAGGCTGATTCTGTCCACGACGGCAGACTGAAGGCTAAAAGAAAACAAGCCAAGTATAAACAGCCTGGTGTTGCAGGTTCCCCAGAGGCTGATGTGACTTTACATTCACTTGCCCAAGGGTTAATAAGAGTATGATTTATAGCACGACAGGGCTCCATCCATCTCAGCGCCGCCGGCATCAGCGCCCGCTCGGCTCCGCTCTTCTCCAAATGCTGCTAAACACTTCAGCAGCATCTCAAATAAAACGCCCCGTACAGAGTTATGGTGTTAGTGTTAGTGCGGCAGGTGAACAACAGCACAAATGAAGCGTTTCATCACTGTGAACATCAGCCGGACGGATCGTCTCTGGATTCGTTCATTAATAATTGTTGTACATGTGCATGGATTTATTCTTTTTTTGTGGAAACGACTCGGGAAACACTAAAAGTGAATTGTTGATAGAAATTTGTCGTCCGATGTCCATATTTTGGTGTCTCATCTTTTACCTCTTTTAAACAATGTAGCTGTCAGTTGTGTGAATCATCTTTGGATTCATTCGTTACAATTAGGTTCCGAGCACAAGGTGCGTAGGACCCTGTTAAAATGAAGTCATTTTTTAAATGTTTCACAGGGTGGTCCAAAAAGTCAATAAGGACTTTGCTGTAAGTCCTACAGGAAGGCCGCCATCTTGAGTTGAACAGCAATTTTATTGGGCGATTTTGTCGATTTCGCACCAATGATATTTGAACAAACTTTTCCTAGCGCTTTAGTGCGATCACCTTCAAACTAGCTTTATATTTATTACTTTTATCCTTGGACTGGATTTAGATTTTTGACATGGAAAAAAAATGGATTATAAATGAATAGTTACACAAATAAAATACATGCTATACCATAAACAATACCTGGACCTAATGTACGCATAAATTAGTCAAGCTACTAATTAGTGACTTTTTCCATCTGGCATCTGGATACAAATAACAACATTTTTGTGTCTGATACCAAATACTAAAATCATAACCAATATTTAATTCCAGTTTATAGCCATATCAGTTTGATAGCATTTTATATATTTTTTAATAAATAGCATTTTCGGCCTCCAAACACCCCAGTTCCATGTGGACAAAAAGCCGATACAATACCAAACTTTTGCAAACTTGTTCTTGTGTATGTGACATGAATATGTCTGGTTTTGTTTCAGTTTATTTCTGAACATAATTTGGTTCTTAAAATCAGATTTCCTCTGCAGTTACACTCTTATTGCTAATTTGCTACATGCAAAATGTTCAATCTTGCATTTTATCTGAGGTTCTGCTTGACAAACACCAAACTACAAATCAGAAACATTTTATAAAGGATGTGTGATAGTAATATATAACTCGAGAAATATTAAACCTGACTAAGCTCCAACTGAATTATTTACACATTGTGTTGAATTATTATTTTTCATTTCATTTTTTAAATGTCAGACTGGTTTATTCTTCCCCGCTCTGTGGTGACGATGAGTTTTTTTGTGTGACAGACTTGAGTGGAGAAGCCTTGGGGGAATGATTGAATTTGCCCCTGCAGGCCTTAAATCACATCCAGCATCCACTACTTCACACACATATAAGTCGATTTAGACACACACACACACACAAGAAATCAAGCGCACCCACAGGTGAACTTTCCACGCTATCATAAACACCTGACACACACCCCATGACAAGACAGTCCATCAAAAGTAGCAGCGTCTCCTACTTTCACTCCAACTTTCTTTTTCTCTCACATCAGATTTTGTAACACGTGTAAACGTCTTAAAATAAAGTGACAATGTCAAGTTGGACGAATGTCACACATGCGCGACTGAGCGACTGCTGCTCCAGCCTGTGATTTAAAACACACCAGTTCCACGCAGAGGTTTGATTGATTTGAAAATCACCAGCAGCGAGTTTGGTGGAAATTTTGTCTCACTGTTGGCGACAGAGAAAACTCTGTGTTCACGTCTTGCTGGAGTCATGGCAACTGGCTTTTGTTCTTATCAACATCATGACTATTACTTTTTTTTTCTATCACTGACTCTGTGTCGGATTATGGAGGAGGATTAGGGCCACATGTGAAAGTGTTTTCAGAAACAAAATTCAAAAATATATGAAAAAATGCCAGAATTTTGAGATTAGTATTGAGGTTGAGTTTCTTTCCAAAAAATTCTGACTTCAATATGAGAAAAAAGCCAAGCACTACATGGAATAAACTTGGAACTGTGTTAAAGAAGCTTAGTCCTACGTTGAAGGAACTTTGAACCGTGTGAATGAATTTGGGACTACATCGAAGGAACTTGAAACTGCGTTGAAGGAACTTGAAACTACGTTGAAGGAATTTGGGACTACAGTGAAGGAACTTGGAACTGCATTGAAGGAACTTTGAACTTTGTGAAGGAACTTGAAACTACTTTGAAGGAACTTGGGACCACATTGAAGGAACTTGGAACTGCAATGAAGGAACTTTGAACCTTGTGAAGGAACTTGGGACTACATTGAAGGAACTTGAAACTGCAGTGAAGGATCTTGGGACTACATTGAAGGAACTTGAAACTGCATTTAAGGAACTTGATACTGCATAGAAGGAACTTGGAGCTGCGTTGAAGGAACTTGAGACTATGTTCAAGGAACTTGAAGTGCATTGAAGGAACTTGGGACTACATTGAAGGAACTTGGAACTGCATTGAAGGAACTGTGAACCTTTTGAAGGAACTTGAAACTATTTTGAAGGAACTTGAGACCACATTGAAGGAACTTGGAACTGCAATAAAGGAACTTTGAACCTTGTGAAGGAACTTGGGACTACATTGAAGGAACTTGAAACTGCATTGAAGGATCTTGGGACTACATTGAAGGAACTTGAAACTGCATTGAAGGAACTTGGGACAACATTGAAGGAACTTGAAACTGCATTGAAGGAACTTGGGACTGCATTGAAGGAACTTGGGACTGCATTGAAGGAACTTGGGATTACATTGAAGGAACTTGAAACTGCATTGAAGGAACTTGGGACTGCATTGAAGGAACTTGGGACTGCATTGAAGGAACTTGGGACTACATTGGAAGAATTTGGAACTATGTTGAAGAAACGTGGAACTGCTTTGAAGGAACTTGAAAAAAATATAAACAATATTCACACATCTGTAACTAATACTGTATAACAGCGAAGAGCCTATCAAATGTGAACATGCAACCAATACATAGTTGTCAGTGCATGATATCTTTAATCTGTTACCTTATAGTTTGAAGTCATTAAAGAAGTTAGCTACATTTTTCTTTGAGGATAAATCAAGCAATTTAGTATCATACCCATAATCACTGTCACTCTTTGAGAATTTGAAGTATTTGATTCATTCTGTTTAATGGTCCATTTGCACAGTTACCCCAGGTAAAATTACATCATATCTGTGTTCACCAATGCATTAACAGACATTTCCTCTCTGATCGATGAAGCTGAGAAGAAAGTGTCAGCTGGAAATGTCTTGTGATGGACACCGGTTGTCCACATACGACATCGGTCCAACTTTAAGCCCAGCGTCCACACACCTCATGACAGATAGATTAACTTTTTGACAGCCTTAAGCCTTCAAAGCTCACGACTCGACACATTCGTCTTTGAACTTTTTACTTTTCTGCTCTCTCTCTCTCTCTCTCTCCCTCCCAACCACTGCTCGCTGTCTCACTGACAGTGACAGACGTGTGTGGCGAGGGAGTGACAGTCAGATAGACACGACATGGTGAAATGATTCAATTGCATCACAGTGATAAAATATTATGTCCATAGTGTTGCATGAGTGGGTTGTGAATTGTATATGGACATTTTAGTCTTGAGGGTTTTTGTGGGTCAGGATTCACAGATTGGTCAGATGAGAGAATGTTTTTTGGATTGACAAATACCGGATATTTAATGAACACATGCATAATATTAAGACCTATTGGAAATTCAAAATAATACTAGGTGTTACAGAAATGGCTGTACAAGTTACTCAGGGATGTTTCACAAATTTTCTTTTTTCGTCATGATTTATGTTGTGAAGTGGTTTGCAATGTTTTGTTATGTTTAAAAAGTAGTAAGAACCAAGTAGTAGTAGTAGTTTGGGAAACACTGCTATATTGGACTTTCTTGGATCCATGTGTTGAAGGAACTTGGTACTACGTTGAAGGGACTGCGTTGAATGAACTTGGGACTACATTGAAGGGACTTGGGACTACCTTGAAGGGACTGAGTTGAAGGAACTTGAAATTACGTTTAAGGAACATGGAACTGCGTTGAAGGAACTTGGGACTACATTGAAGGAACTTGGAACTGCATTGAAGGAACTTTGGACTACATTGAAGGACCTTGACTCTTATAGTGTCCATCAACTCCAGAGAAGGAGACAAGTATCATCATGTTTCCAACAATAATTAAGTTTCCCCTTGTGTGTCTCAGGAACGTTTCCTCTCCTCTCCTCCACAGTAAAAGAGGGCAAACAGCCTTGTGATAACCTTGCCCTGTCATTGCGTCTTTAGAACAAATCTGCTCTTATCGGGATCTTGTAGCAGCCACCAAATGCAATTTCCCCGGCTACACTGGTAGGCGCCTGCCTCAAATCCCTCCACGGGCAATCTGCCTGTGTGATCTGACGTCTTTAAGAGGGACTTGAACTCAGGTAGCATTAACCCATCTGACAACGAGCTCTTTCTCTGACAGAGTGTCACCCTCGCCCGCTGCGCTTCCCTCACTCCCGCTCTTGTGTTGTCACGCCGATTGCCTTCTATCTCTTTCATGCTTGCTGAGTATTAGCATCTCTCCTCCTCTGCCTCTACTGACTGTTATTTTCTCTGCGAAGCCACAGATCACAGTGATGTAGCAGCGGCTTCTCTCATCTGTCTCTCGCTCTCTTCACACCGGGTCGCAGACCACTACTTTATCCTCGCATGGAGTCCCATTTTTCCACAACTTCTGTCTGAGTGCAGCTAGTTTCATGGTGTGCGACATTTACTTAAAATAAACTACCTGTATATCTACTCACAGATGAGATGTGAACATGTTGCTGCGTTGTTTGTATGTGCAAAATATTGTGAAAAATGCAATATGGTCATAGTTCTCAGACCTGTGCAGGGGCCCAGGGCTTTATAGCGCACCTAAGGTCAAACGCAGACAGAGCAAGCCAAAACTAAGTTGCACAGAATTTCATAAAACTTGGTGGGAACATGTTACAGCCCAAGACGAACAAAAAAGTCAATTGGAACCATGACTTCAACGCAACAGGGCGTCATCCATTTTTAAATGTTGCATCCATCTTAGTGATTTGCGCGCTTCGTAAATGAACAGACCCGGCTGAGTGCGTTTATATAAAAAAAAAAGAAACACGTCAATTTGTACATGTCAAGGCACATCAAATATGAAAAGTTATCAATAGGTTGTGTGGCTTCGAATGGGTGCGGCCATGGCAACCATCGGAATTTCCCTCGAAACTTCATACACGAGACAAGAAACTGACCCTGGTCTACAAACATGATCTCAACCCAACAGGAAGTCTAGAAACATGAACTTAACCCAACAGGAAGTCTACGAACACAAACATAACCCAACAGGAAGTCTACAAACACAAACATAACCCAGGAAACAGGACAGGAAGTCGGTCATTTTGCCACAAAACAGAAAGTGCCCTGTAACTTGTCCGTATTTTAACCGATCTGCTCGAAACATATTATGCGAGTCCAGGGACCTGCCCCAGGAAGGTTGTGTACCACTGGTACACACATGTACCACAATTTGAGAACCATGGCTCCACACAAAATGAAGATGAATTTTTTTGGCAGAGAATTATGACACATTATTGCAAGCTTCATATCACTGTTGGAGATTTATTGTACTGTACGTACAAACCACTAAAGCGTGATGTGAAGACACGTGATTCAGTCCACGGGAACAAAAGCAAACTAATCATGTCTTAACTCTCTGGTTGTGGCAGTGGTATCACTGCAGGAGCCCGACAGCAGCCAGATGAAAGTGTGTGTGTGTGTGTGTGTGTGATTCTCAGTCAGAGAAATCATGCGGCGCTTTTGATGAGGTGCCACTCCATCACTGTTTCTCCCTCGGTGGTAAAAAAATGCATACTCTGAAATGGAGCCAAGAAAAGAAAACTGCAAAATAAGAGTTACATTTATGTGTTTTATGTTTGTCCAGTTTTTCCACTTCACTACACAACTGGTTGTTCTTGGAAAACGAGTCTTTGTGTGAGTTAATTAAGCGCTTTAAAGGTACAGTGTGTAAACTTTAGTGGTGGAGTTGTATGTTGCAGCTAAATGTTCCTCATTCTGCTTGACGTTTCATAATTTACTGTTAAATCGACAGATACACACACCTCAAAAAACCTTAAATAAAACAACACATTATAACACAATATCATGTCATGATATCGCAATAAAGATATTTGTGATGATATTACACAGATTTTCAAAGTAAAAGTGCTTGTTTGGATATGGAATGTTGTATCCTTCACAATAAACTCAAAGAGATGATGCAAAAAAAACTATTAAAACAGAAAACAGAGAAATAAAAGACATGTATATATATTGGTATCAGTTATCGGCCCTAGCATTAATGATATATCGGCATATCAGAACCATGTGTCGGACAAAAAGTCCAATATCCCTAATATTCTGTCCATATTCTATTATCTTGCTGTGTCTCTGCCACACACGCTGTGTTGAAAGGCCATCGTTTCATTATTACATGAGATTAAGTGGTGGGGGGCCCGCATGTAATCCATCAGGGGGGGCCTCATGTCAGTTTGACACCTCTGCTTACAAAGTTTACGATCACTCTCCTTGTACTATAGTGAAACGTCTGGACAAATGTCTAATGTTAGGGTTGGAGGACTTTAGTTAGAATAACTTCATTTCACCCCCGTGTATATTTCAGCCATAGGGATCAGTTGTGGCACTCAGTAAATTAACTGCTATTGTCCATACAATGGTTCAGCCCGTGTGTGTGCGTGTGTGTGTGTGTGAATGTACTGTATATGGAGCTGATGGTAGGGGGAAAATGTGTAGAGCTAATTGGTACAAATGTGCGCTGATTGGCTGAAATGATTAAAAGTGTCTGGTCTCTTGCAGCTGCAGTCACGACTGACTGTGAGCCTCCCGTTGTGAGACAAAGCTGGTAATGAGGGGAAAAAAGAGAGAATTATTAAAATTTGGGGAGTCCGTGTATCGGCATGTGTTGACGAGCGCTCTCTGCGAATACAGTCACAGGTAAGGTTTTGTGACCAAATGTGCAAATGAAAGGTGTTCGAGAAACTGCTATCAGCGCAGCCGCTTCGTGTTTCGTGTCGCACCATCGAAAATAGGCTAGAAGACAAGAACATGTGGACAAAGTTCCCTCAGTAGTACAATATCATGCCTGAAATGTATCGTTTGATTATCAGAAAGGGTAAAAAAAAATTGATTCAATCAAGAGGATAGAGCAAATTTAATAAGAAATTTGAAATTTCAAATAAACAGAGAAAATCTTCCTTAGAATTCCTTTGCAATTTTACCACATGAATGAGCTCAAAGTTGAATTATTGTGTGGACAAATGTACATTTTGTACTTTGTATCCTATTAAATAGTCTTAAATAATCACACGTTTTCGTTATATATAAGCCGGGTTTTTAAATGTTACCACATGAGCATCAAATCCAAGACATAAAAGGTTTTCACGATGGAAAAAAAAACAACTACCAATCCCTGACTTAACAAACTTGATATTTGAGTTTGAAGCTTCCTTGATGAATATCATGGATTAAATATGATGTCATAATTTATGGTTTCTCAGTCTTTAAACGGATTTCTAGTTGAATTTGCTGGGCCTCATTCTCAAAGTTTGTATCATTAAGGCAGGACACGACACACTTTCTGTCACATCTGTACCAGGTTCATCTCGGATTCTGATTCCCGGCCACGCCCATTGATTACACCTGCTTCTAATTGTCTCATCAGCTCAGCTGTATAAAGGCTCAGCCCAGTGTTGTCTCCCTGCCACATGGTCGTGGTAGTTTTCCTGCAATGTTCCCTGTTGTTGTCGCTAGTGTTTGACTCTTTTTAAAGGAGAGACTTTCAACACACTGTTTTTCCATCTTTTAAGTCAATGTAGCATTGAAATGTTTTCAAATATGTTATTTTTAAGGTTATAAAGTAAATCCTTAAACTGATTTGTGGCTGTCGTTTCTTTTTACCGTTTACTTAAACAGTTTTGGACCAAAGTGATTAGTTTGCTGTCTGCCTGATGAAAATGTCCCATATTCATTCTCTTTCTGCTCTGTTTTTTTTGTCTACAGCAACGTTATACGTCCTTTTGAGGCTTTAATTTTAAAGTGTTGACAGTACTGGATCTTCGCGAGGACAATGTCCAAGATATTTCAGTCTGGACCAAAAAGATTGTCCAAATTTTAACCAGAATAGAACTTTTAAACACACAATAAAACACCTGTGCTGAGTAAACCTGAGGATTCCACAAGTAAAATGACCTTTCCACTCATGAATACATTTGAGTGAACTGGGTTTTTTTTTCCTCCGTCATGTTTTTAAATTTGTTCTTGCGACCTCTCGTCGCCTCTGTTTTCAGGTTGTGGGTATTTTTGAGTCAACTGGACAAAAACACACGCTTCCCAAAATTGACAAATTAACAAAATAAATAACCACTTGCACCTGTGACACCTCAGCGGTGATTTGTGTGGTTTCAGGTCACAAGGAAACTTGTTAATTTCAAGTCTTTTTAAACATGTTCTCTGCCGCATGTGAAGGAAAAAAACCCAGCAATGTTCAGAAACTGCTCTCGACTCTCACAACTGTTGCAGTCAAACGATCAATTCATTCCTAATTATGAAAGTTATTTTGGCCCCGGAGAGCGGAGAGAGGACATTTACCCGTCCTGTCATTTTAATTAGATCCAGATTTACCTCTCGCTATCTTAAAGGGCCCCGTGGAGAACGGCACAAGTTCAAATGACTTGTGTGTCTGCATAAGCCTCAGCCACAGTTTGCTTATAGGAGAGACGGGAGGAACGCAGCTCAACGGGATTTACTCACGTATGCCTGTGAGCTTTTCTAGCGTCTGCTGTAGATTTAAATCACAGTCTATTATCAACAGTTTGTGATACCACAACGTGTTATTGTTTAAATCAGTATAGCGCTGGACAGAAGGTCTTTGCTCACTTTAACATCTTTTTTTTTTTTTATATAATTTTCCTTGATTGACTATGATAAAATCAGACGTTTTTAAAAAGTGAGAATGCAGTTCACATATTCATGTCAAGAAAGTCTTCATTTAGGGGGATTAAAATCAGAAGGATCAACATAAAAAAACCCGATAATTCACATTATAATGTTGCCAGAAAAGTTATATACGTTTACAGAATTTAACAGATGTTCCCATGTGTTTTACAGTGACTCACAACAGCATGAAACGGCTCATTACTGTCACGACAGAGGAAAATGGCCGCCGTGTAAACATGGCTAATGCTAAAGGATTGATCTCGACCAACTTTTGTGTTTTTTGGGTCTTAACTTACAAACTGTGAAATCATATTTACAACAGTTCAAGAGTCCAACAGCTAGAGGAAAATAATTCACAATGATTTTTACTCCTATTCTTTCATTTTCTTACCAAATCCTGGATGTGAACGTTGATACAGGTTAGGCTATGCTAAGCTAATCACCAGCTGAAATAGACAACTTTTAGGCTCAATTATTTCTCTATAATGTTAAAACTGACAGGGTGTAATTCTTAGTTTGTCACTGTTATGTTATTATCTTACAGTATGTTGTTATCTTTGTCATTAGGATGCAGTTTTTAACCAAAATAAATAATAATTTACAAAGGAAAGATTTAAGAGAAGCTAATCTTCTACCAGTCACATGATGCAGGGTTATAGCAGATTATTATAAACTTTTTTATAAAATAATAAATAGAATGTAAATAATCAACAACATGGACATTATTTACATGCTATCCATGCATTTACGGAGGTGTTTTTCATGAAGGGCTGCTTTTTATGACACAAAACATTGGCTTTGGAGAAAAGTATCTGTATTTATACTGGTATCTTTCGACTGTTGTGTCTTTTTCACAGTGACCAAACATCAGGAACACCAGTGTCACCTCATCATTTTGCTGCAACAAAGCTTGTACGTGTATTTCTTCTCCATTTAAAAAAAATGTCCCAAATGTATTCAGTGACGAACGTTTGGAATTGTGGGTTTGTTTTTAGTTTTTTTTTTTTAATTTCATCTACATTCTGCCGTCTTTTGCCAAACACTGTGTCGTATCAAAAGCTGGCGGTAAACACGCGCGGGGCGTCCACTGAATAGTAAGTTGTTTGAAGAATGTCGTGCAGATGGGAAAAACAGACAGATTTGTTTACTGAACCTGCTCTCCGCGTGTGTTCCAGAATCTCGATTCAAATAAACTTTGATCTATACGGAACGGAGGATCCACAACAAACAACCACGTTTTTTTATTAAATCTGGAGCTATTCACTTCACGGCAGCCTCCGTCAGAGGTTCATTATTTATCTTGTCAGGAATCAGTTTGTGTGTGTGTGTATATATGATTTTTTTGTACTACATACACACACATATATATGTATATGTGTATATATATGCGTGTATATATGTGTGTGTATATATGTGTGTGTGTGTGTGTATGTATATATATGTGTGTGTGTGTGTGTGTGTGTGTGTGTGTATATATATATATATATATATATTTGTGTATATATGTATATGTGTGTGTGTATATATATATATATATATATTTGTGTATATGTGTGTGTGTATATATATATTTGTATATATGTATGTATGTGTGTGTGTGTATATGTATGTATGTGTATATATTTGTATGTATGTATGTGTGTATATATATGTATGTATGTATGTGTATATATACGTATGTATATATATATGTTTCTATATATGTAGTGTCTCGTGTTTAAATGTAAAGCAAACGCACGTCTCAGTGTGTGGAGCCATTTTCTGGCTAATTGCAGACATTAGCTCGGTATATTACGATCCCTGCATGTGTGTATTATGCAAATATAGTTAAAAATGCAAATGTTTTCATTCAGCACACTAATTGCCGATCTCAGAAGAGCTTAGGTTTGATGAATTGTACAAGTCAAAAAAAAAAAAAAGAGATGACTGCATTAACAATAATTAGTATGGCGGGAAAGAAAAAAAAACCCACACTGTAATTCCATTACACTTATTGTTTGGCGTCCACTGTCTCATCTGTGACCACGATCTTATAGACAAGCTCATGCTGAATTATATTACATATGTAAATGACCACATTACAGGACAGATGTTGCATTCAGATATGTTTTTAATACTCCTAATTATTTAAGGTGTTAAAGTGAAAACAGTCTGACGTGTGTTTTTATGTTGGTCATTTCCCCCGAAAATCAAAGATGTAAAATATCAACCTGTTTCAATAAAACACAGCAGGAGTTTTATTCATCGGTGTGTGTTTTATGCGTGTCACTATAAACCCAAAAATAACTAAACATGAGGATCAATTAACACTAATTATGTAAATGTGACCTAATAACCAAACATTAAAAGCCATGTCTAATAATACAGCTCAATAATTAAACATAGTGACACTTTTTTTTTTTTTTAAAGACTTTAATAGTAAATTAATCATCATATTTTGTAGATGACAATTTCAACTTTCTATAAATATCTTGGGAACTGCCACTTTCACATTATTAAACTATGATTATGTTTTATAAACCATTTTAATAAAAGCGTATCCATTACAAGTAAGTAATAATAGTCAGCCCTTTAAAGGTACAGTATGTAAAGTTTGTAACACTTAATAGATGAGTAGTTTGTCCTTTTGTGGCTCTCCTGTAAAAACATGGTGGTCCAAAATGGCTGCCGTGGTCCAGGCTCATTCTGTGTTTATTAAAAAACAACAACACACACACAGTACACGTGTACATGCAACAGTATCATTTTATCGGCACTTTCTGCCAAATTAACACATTTCACCTTTTAAACACCTGTAACTTTTATGCTATGTTTACCCAGCATGAAATAACATGCAGTTAAACTGACCCGCGGGTAAACCGTGGGTTGTTTAAGTGAAATGATCTTCCTCCTCCTGGGTTTTCTTTAAAAGATATTCCGGTACATAAGACTGTAATTTCCCACAAACTGCTAGAAATGGCTGTAGAACATTTGTGCACCTCCACGGATCATTTCTGATTCTAGTTCCTGCGGCGTGAAAATTGTATTTTTTTCTATGCTCTCGGAACACCACTTTCTTTCTTTCTCCCTCTTAAATTGTCAATAAAGAAAGAAAAGAGTGGTTTAACGGCGAGAATATTGAAGCTGAGCTGAGATGTTTTTTTTACAAAAACTCAGAAACCCTTCTCAGATACACTCTTTTTGTTACCCATTCATTCACACATTGATACAGCGCGTCTATGTCTCACACCTCTCTCATCATCCATTCACACGCTGCCAACACAGCTGTCGCGAACAATGTGGGACCGAGTGTCATGTAGACGACCATTACACACGCTCAGGAATCGAACCCCCAACGTTCAGGTTGGAAGACAACTTACTCCCCCCCGACGCCCAACACCCGCCACTTTATCAGATACAACTGAACCGACTATAAACTGCACATAAAACAACGGTCAGCCACTGCAGGTTACTAACCAGTTTATAAGGGTGTTGCCCTCTCACACACACACACACACACTTGATACAGCTTGTCATAATGTAGCGGATAAAGTGCTGATATGGCGGCAGCTGACACTATTATACACCCCCACCAGGGAGACATGTATGGATGGAGAGCAGGAGAAAGCAGGGATGGGGGCGGGGGTAGGTGGGTGGGTGGGTGGATGGATGGATGAAAGGATGGATGGATGGACTGAGTGTGTGTATATAAGCAATTTGGTGCGGTATCTTTAGATGAACCTATTATTTGTCAGTGAGTGAGTGAGTGTGAGAGAAAGGGCAGTATGGATGGAAAGTGGCGGATTCGCTGGCAGCAGTCTCTTAGTCAGCAACAGAGACACAAAATATGATGAAAAATGCTGCTGCTGTGAGTGAGTGTGTGTGTGTGTGTGTGTCTGTGTGTGTTACATCTAACGCCACACACTGTGCGCTCACAGAGAGTCAAGTCTGACACCTGGAGGATGATCGCGTGTACTGTCATGTGACCCCGTCATTGCACTGCCACGTACACCTAACATGACAGCAACATAATGTCTTCATTATTTTTCAGTCATTTCAGTTCGGTATCGCACAATGACGTGTAAGTGAAAGTTGGATTTTAATTGGATTTTGTTTCTGGTTAAATAAAGATTGAATTAAAAACATAAAAAATAATTACAGTGGCTCTATTCTGTGCAAGTCGACGGTGAGCCAGCATATGCACCCTGAAACCACGGAAACCATATAAGCTCAGCTGATAAGGCCTAATCAATATTGTATGGAATCATTTCACAATAATTTGACTGTAACAGGCCTTCGTTTATGTTTAAATGATACACACTACAGCTTTAAATTCAAATATCTGTGTTTTTTTTTTATTCTAGGGGGCGCTGAGTAATATTTCCACTTGGACACTGTAATTGTGGGACTATCATCAAAGATAGCACGTTCCATTCAGACTGGACCTTCTATAGTGGAGTTAATGGGGTTTTGTGTTTTTTGCCACAAACTTCCTGCCCCCTAGCACCTATACCGTGTGACGCTAAATGAAGCTTTTAGTAACTTTTAACTCTTATGTTGTCCAGAGTGACTTGACTAAATTTGAAGTTGATCGCATTAAACCTCTTTGTTTAAATACCATGTGTGAAATTGCTAATTTCGCCACAAATTGACTTTTGTTCCAAAATGGCTGCCGTCCTGTTAAGTGTGGGTCATGGCACGCGTTGACCTTTTTTGTTCATCCTGACCTGATGCACGTGTGTACTGATCTCCGTCAATGTACGTGAAACTTTCATCTCTGTTTAGACCAGGGGTGTCAAACATACGGCCCGGGGGCCAGAACCGGCCCGCCAGAGGGTCCAATCCGGCCCACAGGATGAATTTGTTAAAATTTCACACTAATCTAAACGTAATGTCAAATGCTCCAGATACCCGTGACTAAATGTTTGTGCCTTTATAGATCCAGTGTGCTGTGTAAATAGTAAATTTAGGCATGATATTGTTGAAATTGCACTTATATTTCTCAAGAAATTTCATGTTTTGTAAAATTATCCTTCAGTAAATGTAAAACAAAGGAGTTCTTGTTGTTCATAGGTTATTATTCTATTATTTTGCTATTTTTACTGGTCCGGCCCCCTTGAGATCAAATTGTGCTGTATGTGGCCCCTGAACAAAAATGAGTTTGACACCCCAGGTTTAGACCCACAGACATGCAATTCATTAGGACAATAAAAAACTGTCCAGAGACAATCATGACAGTCCCATAGTATCTAATTTTCTCTGTTAATGTGTGAAAATGTAAGTGGGACTACATCAGATCAATTTTTTCAATGAATTGGCATCATTTTAATTCATAGGACAAAATCTTGCGTTTTTGAGCTTCATCACTAAAAACAAAGACAATCTGGTCCATGATTTTTATGTCAAGTCACTTTATTTACAAGCTCGTTTTATTAAACTGCCCGTACATTTGGTGCTGAAAACCCACCAAACTCACACTCCCTTCAATAACTGAAAGCGTACATACACACACACACACACAGACAAAGACACAAAGGAGTCAAATATTAGGACATTATATAAACAGCTGACAACGTTTGGACGACGTGTTGCGAGGCAGATCATCGACATACAAAGGTTTGTCAAACACAGAGCTGCTCCGTGGTCAACTCAATGTTTCACGTTTTCAAACATTACGAGTTTGCGTATCTCATGAACATGGCAACCAAAGATGGAGTTAGAATTTTAGGACTTTGGAGTGAGTTTGTTATGGTGAAGTTTGGCTTGTATCAAAACTGAAGATAAGCTAAGGTTGCTTGGTAACAGATAACGTCCTTGTATTTCAGTGGTGATTTCACCAAGTGTGTGAAAGGAATAAAACGCAGTCCCTCAGATGCTCTACTCTTTTTTAATTAGAACAGTCCGGTAGTGAAAAATAAACTTTTTCGTGCAACTGCTTTATGTAGAGACAAATTTCAAAAGGCTGCATTTATGAAATGTGGCTTATTTCGTTGGCAGATTTCTTAGAGGCTTGTGTTTATAATCCTGTATAATTCTGTTTTGTTTTGGCATGTGAATATTTTCTGCTTTCTTTGAAAGAACTCGTTGTGGACAAAACGACATTTGAGAAAATCGGGATACGATACGTATCACGATACAGGATCCACAATATGATTATTGCGATTTACGCGTTGATCTTTAACAAAATGTACTCGCACAGTTGCTTGGATGTGTTTGCCATGATAAACGGTGCATCATCTGACCTCTGCTGCCACCCACTGGCTTTATTCTGGTTGATGTTAGCGTCTCAAAACTACCGTCACAGCATTTGCTGCCACATCACTTTTTTCCAGTGAAATTTAAAATAAATACACGCATCGGCAAGGCGTACCTCACAACATTCAGACGTAACAATTTATTTCAGTACAGACCAAAATCCAACCTTTTTGTTTCTAGTTAACAAACGCCTCTGACTTTTACCCGTTTATGAACAGTCATATGAGCCACTTTCAAAGTAACATGTACTGCACTGCTTACAAACCAAATAAATAGCTTCAATATAAGTTTTTTATTTAAGTTTTACTTTGAACATTTTGACTAAAAATTGCAAATGTCTTAATGCTGTTTATTCCTGAGTCGGGAAAGAGACACATTGTCTCAGTAGTTGTCAAATTCATTGTACATTACGTCCCGACGTGTTATCGTTTTCTGCTTCGGTGACATTTTATGATCATTATTGTTCCTCCGAGTCTCCGCTCCGCAGTTACTGCTCCTGTCTTCATTTATTCTGTCTCGCCTTCCTCCCTTATTTACTTCCTTCCCTTGTAACAAATTACATGAAGCCCATTTTGCTTCTTTGAGCATAAATAAAAGGTTTCGGTATTAAGCGACGTTTCAGTTTTATTGTGTGGCTTTAAACAGGAACTCAGTAACTATGAAGCAACTTCAGTGGTTCGAGAAAACTGGTAACTTACGATTACTCGATTATTAATCGAGTACGAAACTAATCTGATGAGCAATGAATTGGTTTTAGTGTTTTTCTTAAAGTTCTCTTAAATGTGAATATTTTCTGGTTTCTTTGCTCTTCCGTATAACAAAGAAATCATTCAAACGAATCGCTGTGGACAAAACCAACACATTTTGAGAACATCATCATTTGGAAACACCGATTAACATTTTCAGACATAATCGACAGCTCAATCGATTATGAAAATAAGCTAATTATGAGTAACGTTGATTCAACAGAAGCATATTCCTTTGGTGTAGCTGGTAGTGCTTCAGTGTAACTAAAGCCGTGTTTTCCAATACGGTTTGGTTTGGTACAGTAGGGTACGTATTTTTTGGGGGTTCCATTAAAAATAAGCAGCCCCAACCTGTTCCATTCTTTGGCACCCTACCCCTTGACATACCAGAGTAAAATGGTACGGTCAGGGCGGAGCTAGACCTGGATGGTCCCAATCGGTGCAACTATCCCATCGAAGTCGAGGTTACTGGTACTGGTAAAGGTGCTGATCACGCAAGCCTGACGCCAGGACTTTACCATTCCAAACTGTACCAAACTGAACCGCACCATCATGGAAACACAGCACACTGCAATTTCATCTGGAGTTTGACATAAATCTGGCAAGAAATATCAAGAATTGTAAACAGAAACAAACCTAAAGCTCCGTCTGTGTCGCCCGTAGTTTTGGCAAAAGGCCCGCGACAGAGATATCAAGTTTATCTTCTTCCATTTTAACACCTTTGATCAAACTATATTAAGAAGAAGACGGAATAAAAGAGGAAACTGTGCCAAAATACTAATCACATAAAAGGTCCACACCACATTGCATTTAAACTCAATAAAGTGCTTAAAAAAAATAAAACAGTTGGGGGGGTGGGGTTAAAGGATGAGAGAGGACAAGAAAACCCACAAAGCCACACTGATTATAAGAGGATAAATTCTGTACCAAATGCATTAATGGAAAATGGCCACGATCCTGAGTGGAGATGGCACTTTCTTTTTTTCCTCGCACAAATGCAAAGGCTGGTTAGTTACTCAAAAAAAACAAAAAAAACTAAAAGCAATACAACCTCAAAGGCCTTACTCATCATCTGGTTTTATGTACGTGTATAAAAGACATTTCAATAGAAGAGTCTCAGGGAGGGGGAAAAATAAGGCATTCTGAAAAGAGAGGTGAGGAGGTGATTTGAGAAATTAAAGGAGGAAGAAAATAAAAAAGACGACGTCGAGCTGTCTCCAGATGGCTTTTGTTCACCTCTCATAGAAAAGCAGTTGGGCTAGACTTTCTTTGTGAAAAGCGGCGCCTCCTTGTACCGCAGCGCGCCGCTTATGAGCCGAGACGTCATGAGCCGAGACGTCATCGACAAGAGGATTTGACCTTCTGAGTCTCCTTTGGAATCAAAGGCGAGCGACGGCGGCTTTCTGAGTTGGAAGTTTTCCACCTGGACGATCAGACAAATGAGGGATGATCTTAAAAAAAACCAAAACCCTGCAAAGTTATTCTCCTGTGTGCGTTCATGGAGCTCTTTTCTTACCTAAAGTGTCCTCCAACGAGTTCACCATCACCTTGTTGACTTTTAAAGTTCCCTGCTGCGCTCTGAGGTTGAAAACAACAAAGTGCACCTTTACTTTCAGCCCCAAGTATTATATAAAAATTAAGAAAAACTGCTCAAATTTCAAGACTTAATGTCTGTTCAGTATTGGAGGAAATAGTTTATATTCATTATCTAAGACCATACTAATAGAATCAACAATTTAGTGCAGAATGACCATAAAAAATCATTTTCATCTTTCTAATATACTGCATCTCATGTGTGTCTGTTCAGTTCATCGATTTACCACATGGGGGCAGTGTAACGTAAGCTGCAGATAGTGTCAAGCACTCAAAACCAATATCCGATAATTCCCAGTTACTTTCAAATGTTGTATTTCTTTTTTATTTGCAGGAAAATGACCATAGTTGTTTAGTTGTTAGTTAAACCTGCAATCAGTAATGTTTTGCTAACATTTGGCTAACTTCCTGTCTATTTTTGGGTTGTTAGCATTCCCCGCCTCCAAACATCACCTCATGAACGAGTTGGAAATTCATAACTAGACATGTGATTAGTTTCACATAAAGTGCAGCTAATTCTGGTAGTTACTCTTGTAAAATAAATATATATTAAGGTTGGGATTTCTTCTCTTCTCTTGTTTTAGGACAGGAAGCAAACACAACTGACGTAAAAACAATAGCGGCAACAGGAAGTAGCCACGCTTTGTGGGATTCTCCTAAATTCACTGTCCGAACTCTCTGAGCTGAGCAAACACTGACAGCAGCTTTAGTATTTCAAAAAACAACGTCACGTACAAAATCCTTCCAAAGTCCGAGTCACTACATCATGTTTTTTGCTGCATAAATATCACTGGAGTGCCGCCGTGTTTGATCAGCGAAACGAGGGAGATCGAAACCAAACGTACCCTTTCATTTTCTGCACAGCTCCAAGTCTTAGCAGAGCAGCCAGAGCGTTCTTCTGGAGGTCAGACGACAACACCTCAGAGTATCTGAGTCGACCTTGATAAAACCACAAACACAGTACGTGTGTTTATCTCGTCTTAAAGCTGCAGTGGAGTCACGGTAAAACACGAAGAAGCAGAGCAAACCTGCGAGAAGATGTTTGATGATGAACTTCCGCACGTCAGGAATAAACTGCTTCTCTGTCAACGCCTCGCTCGCCTCCTCACACAGGAACCTGCACACCACCTAACACACACGCAGCTGTAAAGTTAATGCTGAGTTCACAGCGCCCTCTAGTGGGAATCAGCAGTTGGCACAAGCAAAAAAGAATACAGGATTTAATGAGCATAATAACACTGTGTGTTTGTTTCAATCACCTGGTATCCTTGTAAGAAGGGGTCGAGCATATTGGTGAGGAAACCCAGAGTTCTCTGTCCTCTTTCTGTCACCAGAACCTCGTGCTCTGTGACCTGCAGCTCTCCGGTCTTCATCAGCAGGAAACAGGCCTCCTCAAAGTCCTGCAGGACACATGACGACACATGAGACATTCACAATCACATTGAAGGAACATTAAAGGGTAGAAACGATGCTCCTCACCTGCACTGTGGCTCCGGGACAGAGGATGAACTCGTTGGAGAACATGTTTCGGAGGAAGCTGAAGCTGTTGAAGACTTCCTCTGGAGATATATTTAATATTTATTGTACTTATTTCATGTTTGAAGAGGTGTACATGGACGAGTGTCTGCAAGCCAAATCTTACGTTTGTGGTTGGAGGAGGCAGCGTGCAGGGCTGAGGCCAGCAGTGCCGGCCGGAGGAAGACGTGCAGTGCTTGGTTCCTGTAGGAGGCGCAGGAGAGGATGACGACTGCCCGGTTCAGGAGCTCCTCTTCTGGGGTAACAGCTGTGCGAGGCTCCCCGGGGTTCACCTGTCCTCCTGCTTCAAGACATAAACGTTCAGTAACAGTTGCTGCTGTGGTGACTTCACATTTGTTTGTTAATCATCGAAATACACCTTAGATGTCTCACAAATGGAGTGACAACAAAAGTTTGAGTGGTCAAAGTTAATATCCATGCTAATATAGAACTTATCATCATTATAAAAATCATAAAATACTGCCACTGTCTTAATTTTACAGCCTTATCTATGAATCGCTCAGTAACTATTTCTACTATATAACTATTATTTTCAGCTGAAGGTACATTTAGGAGTTTGCTTTCAATTTAATTTGAGGTTTTTGCCATTTCTAAACCTTGTTGCTGTTGGAGAAAACTTTCCTGTGACAATTACTCTTCATTCCTGTCTATGATCTCGAGTAAAAACAAGTAAAAAAAAAAAGTAATGTGCCATGTCGCTCAACTTTGTTGGATTATAACAAAATTTTGAAGGATAATATTTTTTTTTTAGAGAAACACAGGCTAGTAAACACAAACCTTGTTCTACTGCCAGCTGGATTCTTCCCTCCGACATCTTCACCAGACCTCGGTGGAGGGAGAGGCTGGAGGAGACGACCTCGGATGGAGACGCGTGGTCTGAAAGAAGAAGGAAAGAAGAGTCCGAACAGAGAGAGGTGGAGAAGAAAGAAGAAGGAGGTGAAGTTCAAGGACACAGAACCTTTTCCTGGGTGTATCGCACACAGAAAAGTGTCAGCTGTATGTTAAACAATAATATACTTGTGTCATAGCTTTATTTATCAGAGCTTTTAAAGAAACTGTTAACAAATGTCTTTATTGTGTTTAAACATCTACGTATTCTCATTCTTTTGATTCTTTCTTTTAATAAGAGACTAAACAGGAACAGAAATACATGTTTTACATCCTCTGTATTTATCCATGTTGTATTTGTGTTTGAAACGGTCATGAGATACTTTCAAGACAAAATAAAGATTAGCAGCCACATCAGTGTCCTGAAACAACACGTTTAATTTCGAAACAGGGGTCTTTTGTTCGACTACACAGAGTGTTCAGTCTGACTGTGGTGAGGGGGAGGTTTTGTCAGGGTCATACTGTACCAGGCCAGTGGAGGAAGGCTCCGTACTGTCGAGACAGATCCCTGAGCCACGCTGCTTGTTGAGTCAGCTCGTCCCGCGTGAGACCCGGTCTCTGCCCGGACGCTTGGCTCTGGTGGTGGTTCTGGAGCAGCAGCGAGGCCAGGAGAACCCACGGCTTCAGGACCATGTTCTCCTCCTGGGCTCGGACCAGCCTGTAGGCCGAGTCGTTGACAAAACCTTGGATCTCCTCAGTGGGTTTCTTGGGGATGTGTCTGAAAAATGGGAAGTTCACAGTTCCCAAATCTATACTTATTTAAAAAATAACAGCTGCTTTTTAATAATGAAATCCAAAGAACAGAACTCTTTACAAGTTAATAAATTAAATTAGTGATGGAAATAACAATGTTTTTTTTGATTAATTGATTCTGGGTTTTTTTTAATCATTATTATGATTCATTTTTAATGAGAAACCAGAAAATATTCATATTTAGGAAGCTGAATAATCCGAGAGCTTGGTTGGATGATGATCAATTCATCATAGCACCCCACAATTAAATCACAAAGTAATGTCAAAGACTGAAGTAATTCACTTTATAAACAGCAGCCAAAACAATATATTTCGAATTAATTAAGCTCCAATTCTTCCTCCTGACTCAATTTTGCCAATAATAAACATTTGACAGCTTTACTACTGAAGCACTTCAATAGCATATTCAATGTAGAGAGTTTATTGGCAAGTATGTATCGATAATTGTAAAAAACATTTATAAACAAAAATGTGTTTTTTTATATATATTCTTTAAGCTTTAATTCTTTAAAAAAAAATCTTTAAAATTCTTTCATTTCTACAGTTGCCCAAATAATAAGAAAAACAAGTTCATACACTTTTAGTTTAGTAAGAACAGACGGTGTGTGACATAGTTTTAGTATCTGGTTGAAATCTGTTAAATCTCACCTTGGAATGAGGTTGAACTGGCAACGGTCGATTTTACCCTGAGATAAACTTCTGACAGACACCGGTTGACCAAAGTAAATATGGATGCTGCCGTAGTCTTCACTGAGGACCTTTCTGGCTTTAAAAAGACCCTGTGATAGAGAGAGGACACAAATGCAATAGGCATGTTACTTACAGGCAACAAAATACTACTTTCATTTCACCACTTTTTGCTCCGATTTTCCATTCATGCTCGTTGTTTTGGTGACTCACTGAGGTGGACTCTTTGGGTTTGGGCACACCCAGCAGCTCTCTGGCATAAAGCGACTCCTCCAAGATCCTCTCATAGCTGATGCTGACCGGGACCAAGTTAACGTCAAACACTTCCCCTTTAAAGAAGGGATCCATCACTATATTCAGCAGACCTGCAGGAGGACAGAATAACAAATATTAATTTACTCAGTCTCCACAATCCCGTCATTGACTTATAATGTCTTTTGAACCAGAACCTCTTACTAACTCTTACCTAACTTTGGAGTCAAAGACTTGGCTGTTCGGCTTCTGGTCCCTTCTAAGAAAAATTCAAGGGGGGCAAATCCGTTCTGGAATATAAGAAGTAAAGAAAAACCTGTATTAATTATGTTCCTCCAGATATTGATGAGTTTTGTGTAATATATTGAGGGTTATGGGGAGCTTTTTTCTGACCTTAAGAATGGTCTTGACGTATTCTGAGAAGACGGCCCAGTACAGCTTGTCTCCACCAAACGAGCGTCGAATGAAGAAGGCCCCAGACATCCGCAGCATCTCCCCAACAACCTTCATTCCCATGAAATCTGCAGGGAAACGATCACTTTTACTCAACCTACGAATAGTACAGCATTGTAAAAATTGTAAATAAATAATAATAATGATATCGATGACAAAACTCATTAGATTTGAACAAAATTGTAAACAAAAATAAACTAACTTTTGATATGTGTATGCAGGATCAGACACGCTACCATCAGACTAAGATCTGAATCATGAATTTGGTGGCAAGTTACATTTGACATGGAAAGTCTTTTAACAAGTTCAGACTCGTATATCTACAAAACATCTTGGCAGATCAGGATGAAATTTGTCTTGATTATGCAAGATGGTAATAGATATGAGCAGGTTTAAGTCCTACACAGATCCATATACAGGTTTTTCTGGATCCAGTGTTTCAAAATGTAAAAAATCCCAGGTAACACTATGTAAAACACAGGTGATAAAGTGTTTTAAGTAGAGGTCTATACTCTCTGAGTGAATATAAATCTGTGCGGATAAACACAATGTGACTCCTATTTTCAACCTCAGCATGTACACACCTCCCCGAGTTAAAAAAAACCCCCAAACTTCTCATTAACACTGTTGTGTACAATGTTTACCCATGCCAGCAGCAATGACAGGAAGAGCCAGGTCGTATGTGTACAGGATGTATGACATCAGCAGGAAGTCCATGTAACTACGGTGACTGGGTAGCAGGACTACCGGGTGCTCCTGAATGGCCTGTTGGAGCTAACAACAACAACGCAAGTTCAAGTTTGCCATTTGTGTTGCGATTGTGTGTGTGTGTGTGTGTGGAGGGCACTCACTCTCTGGATTCCCTCTTCATTAACACAGATGCTCCTGAACAGGTTTTTGAAGACTTTGGTGAGTGTATAGGCGAAGAAGCGAATGGTGCTGAGCTGCAGGCGATGAGCCATCTCCTCCAAGATGGCCGACGCCTCCTCCTGGATGTCATCGACAGCCTTGCCCGTCTCCGTGGAAACCTTGACAATTCAAAAAATAATCCTTTCTTCAGTGTATAATAGTTTCTGCTATTAATCGAATGACATAGCAGCAGAAGACCACAGCGGACACTTTATGAGGTACAGATGCCAGTGATGGACGTTCTACCTGTTTCATGACAAAGTGCAGCTGATCGGACTGGAGCACCATGCTCTTCAGCATGCTGGCTTTGCTTGGAGTCATTCCTTTGTACAGGACAGGTGTGTAACACCTGAGAGCGTATCGCAGGTCGCTGGAGCTCCTCCTCTCCTCCAAGACGTCCTCAAAGTCATCTCTTTTCTTCAGCATGGGATTTCTGTGCAGCTGTGTAAAACCACGTTACAGCAAGATGAAATTTAAAACAACACAATGAACACATTTCAAAGGCTGCAATACAATAAAAACTCTTATATTTCGTTCACTTTTCACAGTGCTTTTCACAATTGTATTACAGTAGATAATAATTTGATGGTATATCATGTGTTACCGTTGTGTACATTTTAAATGTGAGCAAAGAATATTACACTGCAAACTGACTTAAACGTGCAGTGCAAATCATAATATTACAATTGTATTACAGTGCAATTGTAATATTACCAAAATGTACTGGAAAATTGCATTTCTTAAAGCCAACATGTGTGTCAAATTACCAGTTTTGATCACATATTCTGCAGACTGAGGAAAGCATCTGTTTCTAACATTTTAAATGTTATTCAAATGAAAATGGGAATAATGTAAACACCCCCTCATATTGCGAATTCCATGACGCAATTTCAGTCAAAAATAATCGCAATTAGATATGTATATAAATGTCATGAAAATGGGTACTCATCATTCAGCCCAACGCTGCGTTATTAAAACGCATACAACCACTATAATCTTAAAATACTGAAACTGGATGAAATATATTCTACAGTGTATGTCTAATGCTGAAAAGTTGAGATTATGCTGGTGTAAAAACAACGTGTGACCTTCCGGTTCCTTGTTGTAACACCTGCATGAACGTGTAGTAGGCTACACCTGTTTGAATGAAATGTCAAATGGTGGGAAGAGGAGCGCAGGGCTAAGTTAGCTTAGTCAACTAGCAAAATTAGAGCATACATACCGAGTAAACAGGCTTTGACGCCATAGTTTGTCACTCTTTATATGCGCACATGTACACGCTGCATCCGGTGAAGTTAAACCTACGCTGCACACAGATATATAACACTTCTTGGTTGATATCCTGAAGCAGCAGAAGTTTACATGGGCGTGTAAAGTCATGGGTGGTGCCATCTCAATGGCATTTCCGTAGCCCTATTTTGTATCTACGGTGGCCACGAAGGCTCAACCCTGGACCCTGCCTCCCATGTGCTTCCGCGGTTTGTTGTCATTCATCCCGCTGTTAGAGACCGCATTGAATGTAGTTTTTTAGCTGCGGTATTTACTTTTTTTTTGTCGTGAAGTTGCTCTTTATATTTAGCTTGAAATGAGCTCAAAGGTAAACGGTGCGAAGGACGAAGATTCGTTGTTTATTGAACAATTGCTGGACACGTTTTACGAATATGGTGAGTGTAGTGTGTGTTAGCTCGGTGGCTAGCATGCTAGCTGCTGCTCCTTCTTTCTAGTTGAATTCAACACCACTGCCTGAACTGTGTAACATTAATAGTATATTTATTGTGTTTCCTAACTTGTGTTTAGCTCAGATAAATGGCTAAACTGTTATATATTATTCACATTATTAGTTTACTAGAAGTGGGAATCACAGGGTACTCCACGATACGATACATGGTCCAGTTCAGGAGAACTCTAAGGGCTTTTCTACAAATTCATGCACAAGTGAACAAACTGCTTTGGTATGACTTTATTACTAAGTTGTGTAACACAAGTATATTATGATGTAGGTGTCCCTAATAAAAGTGTTTTCTGAATGTGTTGAATTGCTTAGAATGTATGTGCTAAATTATGTGTATAGTACAGAGGCAAACTTGTCTGAAATTTGTCACGCCACTTCTTTGGGGTCTGGAGATTTATTTTAATGCTGCTGTTGTTGACTTTTGGTGCAGATAATGGACCAGCATCAAAGTTTAAGAAGCTCAAGTCACAGAAGAGGAGAAAACGAAAACATCAAGAGGAAGAGGAGGAAGAGTTTAGTACGGTTAAGGATATTTGCAATGACACTGATGACCAGAGAGAAGAATCTACAGGCACTGAACAGCATCAACATCCAAAGACTGAGCAAACAGGTAGGCTGCATTGTAACAATGCACACGTTTGTACTCCCCACTAAACAGTTTTGCTTTTCGGAATTGTAACCAAGGTTACTGTGATATTATGACACATATTTAAGCCTCCCATCCTCCGCTGTCCTTTAATTACTTTAATTTCTCACTCAGGTTCAACCACCCAGCAGGTGAATCAGGTGGAAGTAGTGACATTTCAGGATCCCAGAAAGATACTGAAAGCCAAGCGGACTCCAGTTGCCAACACGATACCCGTAAGTTAGTGGTACTCAGGCTTAGATGAGCAAAGTCTGAGGAATCAGTTGCCACACTCGTAGTACATATATTAGATAATACTCCTTTATTATTACATGTTTTGCTCTGTCTTGCTGCACACATTTGTTACTTTTTTATCATTGTTATCATTATTATTATTATTATTGTTGTTATTTACACTTTCAATGTTAAAATGTGTACTTGGTTGTTGCCATGTCATGCGCATCAGTGTAGAGTTACCACATCTGCAAATTGTGATGATACTCAGCCGAAGGACAATCTCAAATATATCAGTTTATTTGCAGACTTGAAATGTCAAATTTGAATTTTCTGAACCTAAAACCACTCATTCATTTATCTTTTTCTTTTTGTTTTGTTTTGTTTGGTTCCTTGTGCTGTCTTCACTTCAAGGCCGCTCAGACTACAGAAACGATGAAGAATAGCGATCAGCTGGAGGGAATCAGTTTGGAAAAGGTAATTTTTAAGTACAACATTCATATTTATGATGTGTATAAGCTCATTCGATTTTACGGGTTTATTGTTGAACATGGGTTTGATGGTAATCCTTCAGTCTTGCTGTGTAAAATTGTTTTGTTTTATTATCTTTCTATATGATGTCACCATGGAGTGTTTCTCAATAATTATAGCCCACTTTACCTGTTAAAATATCTGTCAAGGGCCAATGCAACCCATCACACTTTACAAAAAGTGATTGTATCTCCTACTCTGTGACTGAAAATAAGATGTAACCTTTAAAATCCCTTGATTTTAACAGATTGCAATCCATTCAGTCTGTTTTTTTATCTATTAAAACAACTGTAAAGAGGCTGTACAACCGTTTTTTTCCACTTGTACACTGATTGTTTGTGTGTGTCTGCATCAGGCTCGTCTGGAAGTCCATCGGTTTGGAATCACAGGCTACAAGAAGGAGCAGCAGCGAGTCTTCGAGCAGGACAGAGCGATCATGCTGGGAGCCAGAGTAAGAAAAACTCATGGCTGTAATTCTACCACTCGAAGTCCATTGGTTTCATTGATTTTTTTATGGATTATTGTCTTGTTATTCAGCCTCCCAAGAAGGAATACGTCAACTACAAGATGCTGCAGCAGCAGATCAAAGAAAAGAAGCAGAAAGTAAAGGAGGAGGTTGACCCGGTGAGAATGTTAGCTCATTAGTTAACAGGTTATAGGAACTATAATGTCAAAACCATTTTGATAAATGTATGTTTTTTTCCACCCGCCCTGTAGGAGTTGAAGAAAAAGAAGAAGAAGCCAAATAATCAAAAGTGAGTGGACTTCAAATATTCCTTAGTATCAAAAAATATCAGATGATTATCATTATTTAAGTTTCTGTTAGTGTTTCATCTGCACATCCTCAACGATTCCCAGTCGATTCATTTTCATACAGTCTCTTTTTCTGTGTCTCGACGGCTGAAACCCATTTCTCCCTGTGCTTCTGTTTCCACCAGAGACAAGAAGAAGGTGTCGTCAGGTTCTGGCGCAGGCCCCTCGGGTCAGGTGGGGCGCTTCAAGAATGGCATGTTGGTCCTGAGCTCCAAGGAGATCCAAAAAATCAAAGGCAGGAGGAAATAGGTAAATATTCATGTTGACTGATTTCCCAAAACTTTAAATCTGATTCACAAGATCTAAATTCTATTTCTAAGTAAATGTGTCACTGATGCATTTATACTTGGTGCCAATTATGCTTGGATATGACTTTATAGTTTTTAAATCCAATCTGAAACCAGACATTTGCCTTCAGGTTTGCGGTGGTTTTATGTTTGCGACAGTGATGGATAAACACTAGGACACCAGAGGAAGGACCTTACAGCTCACTGCAGGACAGATTTGAAGAGGAAATGAACGATCAAGCTGATTTCCTGACCACAGTGAAATATGACGCGGTGTTAGCGGGTGACAGACTGCAGAGTCAGTATATTGATCTGCACATTGGGGTCCCCGGGCGTCCACTGCGGCAGCACACATGAAACCTGGAGACTTTGTTGAATCATATTCCATCACAATTTATTTATTTTGTCTTTTTATAAATGACCACAAAAAAGAAGACATTTTGCGTTTCTGCTGCTTTTGAAAAGTAGATACAATGCATTTCTCATATACAAACCATGTAGTCGTACAAAACATTTACAGAGAGAGAGAGGATCATAGCAAGACGGATGGAGGTATTTTTTTTTTCTTTTCTTAAAGAAATGTACACACAAGTCCTGGCAGACATTTTCATGAAGAGACACACACACACACAAAGCAGTTTTTCTTAAATAACCTTTGTTTACACAGTTTCCTGAAGCTGTGTCTTCGTTGTAAACATTAAAATCTCCACAGAAACCTTTTGTTGTTGTTGTTGTTGTTGTTGTTGTATGTATGGCGTTGACAACAAAACCAAGACCTGTGATCCGACAGTGTTGAGCGGCTGACTGAGGTCACAAATCCTCACTCCGTCTCCGTGAAGCAGCTTTGTTGTTGTTATACATTTAAAAAAAGAAAGAAGAAGAATGTGAGGAGATTCTGAGGCTCATCCGCAGCACACCACACATTAATATGTGGTCAAACCAATTTTATTTTCTAAATATGTGGTATTTAGAACCTTTTGCTGTTCTGAAATAACTAAGACGACATTGTATAAAAAGTAAAATTAATATGTAATTAAATACATTTACATACTTTTGAAGTAAGTGTGATTTCTTCTTCTGCTGTTTTGTTTTTTACACAAATTATAATGACATGCATTCCTTTTTTCAGCACCAAGTTAAATTAGTAAAATATGTCACATTCATGGGAGGTAAAGGTAAAGGGACATGCTATATAATATCACAGGAGTGACAACGGTGTAAATTTTGTGTTTCTATAGCTTTCAGAGAGGAAAACGAATACGATTTGACTTGGTAAACACTTATTTTCTTAATTAAACCTCTGCTGCAACTGTAAGATTCTCTACATACCAGTTTGATATCAACACAGTCTGCAGACACGTAGAAGCAAAACGATCCAGACTTATGGATTTCTTTTTGCTTATAGGTCTGTAAATCTATTTATGGCCACGAGGCCTGTTTCTCCTCTGGTGGGAGGACAGTCAGAGGGCAGTGCTGAGAACATCCAATAATACTCGCTGAACAACCAGAAAGCCCTCAAATGATCTAAGTGTAGCCCTCGGGATGGCACAACAAAAAAAGTCCCTTCGGCAAAAGGTCAGTCATAAAACTGTTTTATGTTTTTGACCAAAAATACACCAAGCCGATAAGTGGCGTCATTATTATATACGGGTTGTCTAATTTTTGTCAGTTTACTCTAACTTTAACTCCGTTTTTGGTCCTGAGGGACCATAAACTTGACTCTTTAGCTATTTGCTAACTGGCTAACAGTAGCAGAACGGTGTTTACTTATGGAAAAGTTGCATTCATTGTAATTTTCTAGTGTATCTCGCAAAAACAATGAGCTAAAATACGCACAAAGGCTAAAAAAACAGAAAAATGAATAACCATTTAGGATACACAACAATCCCACTTAACAAGAATGTAGCACCAGATGCTAAAAGCTAACGAGGCCTGTTGCGTATTCATAATGACATAATAATGGAATTAACATTCTGGTAAACTATGATAAACTATGATACATATTTAAATAAATATAATCCCATTCATCATCTCCTGAAAAAGGCTAATTTATTATTCTTTAGTACTTTTATTAAATAGAAGAAACCATCTGTAAAACCAAGATTTACAGATTTACCTCTCTCGAAGTTTACTAATATCTAAATTATTTTTAAAATAGGTGATTGTTGTATTGAAAAATAGATATCATTAATTCCTGTAAAAAAAAAAGAAAAGGAAAGAAAAGAAAATTTTAATTTTCTGTTGTATTTATGTTCAGTGGTATAATTACAATTAGTTTTGAATTTCACAGAAAAATGTGTGATAAGATACTATGTTGATTTTATTTAACATAAACCTATACAACAAATGCTATATTTTTGACTAAATATTTGAATGTTATGATGGCTATTTTTTGTTAGTAAGGAACAAGAGGATAGGGAGCTGTTGTTGCCACTGTTGAGCAGCAGGGGGCGGTCTGTCGCAGCAGTTGGCTTATTCAAAATGCAGTAATAATAAATAATGATAATTGTAATAATACAGTTGACTATTTACAGTCCAGCTTCAGATATGTTGTAAACATGGTCTATGTTTGATTCATGCGTCACGTTTCATGTCATAATCATGACCCACATCATCATTATTTACACTTTTTGTGAATTCACACACACACACACACACACACACACATTTTATGTGTATGATGACTCATATTCTCACACACACACTCATGACTATCAGGAATATAAATATTTCAACATTAATACGTTGTAAATTATAATTATTAGTAATAAAATCCAGGATAAAACGTCTTAAAATTTAAAAAGGAACCGTTTTTTTTCCCTCCCTCTCAGTCTCTGCTGCTTTAAGAGAAATGATAGATTATTTACAGATGGTGTGATTACAGTGGTTTGGTTGGACAGTGAAGCAGCGAATGAAGACTTTTCGACATCATTTTCAGCTCCGACTGTCTACACAGAGACTTCGAGATGAACACAGAATGAATTAAATCACAATTTTGTCTACAGAGCCGAGAAGTGAAGTGCTGCAGGAAATGTTCCTTCAGGCCACTAACGATTTTTGGTCCTTTGAATAATTCAGCGGGTGAAAAAGGTGGAAATTATTTGCATATCAGAATAACACATGAAAGTGAAATGGATAAATGTGATTTACGGGCATGATTTTAACCTCTCACGTCACTGCAGTCATCGCAGACTCATGATGTGCAACTAAACATTCAACGACGTAAAATTCGATAAATGCCAGATATATTATGTTGGATTAAGGGCTAATGTGCTGCATAAACAACAGTATTTCTGTTTATTGCAACGGAACCGCCATAAACTTCATCATACACTTTTCATGGCTACGCTTTAGGCCCTCTTCACTAAATGCAGCTTTAATCAAAAGTTAACGTACTGCGTGGACATTTTAGCAAGCGAGGTTTTTTTGTGTTAGATGTGTGGGTAGGTGAGGTTGTTCCAGGTGGCGCCACCTCTGACTTTCCGAGTTATGACTACAAATGGAACACACCTTTAGATTTAGCACCTTGAACTTACCATGATTAATGTATGACATAGTTTATGCATAGCTAAACTAACAAGCAGCATCACAGGGGCATTTCAAGAGACTTTGATGGGCCCCAGGGGCCCAACACTGACCAAAACAACTTCAGTAGATCATTCTTACAGTTTGTTTTTGCACCTTTCCACTATACAGTTTCAGCACAGCTTGCCTCGGCACGGCCTGGTACTTATTTTGGTACCTGCGCTGGCTGAAAACATGCGTTAATCTCCTACATTTAGCAAAGGAAATGTCTGAAATCTCAATATTTAACAGAGGAGTCTGGTGTATTTCTGCCTAAAGACGGCGATCGCGAGCCGAATCCCAACCCGTTCAGTCATATTTCAGCTCAGCTCATGTTGCAGGAAGTACTGAACTGATTCTAATGATTCAGTTACACCAAAAACAACTGCTTTACAAGTCACTCGTTTGTGTTTTTGTTTCGTCACGGCAGCCGTGCTATGACACCCACATTGAGGGAGTTTTCATGACGTAATGGAAAACAACGTGACTGATACCAAACTGAGTCGAGTCGAATAATGCTGTATTATGGAAAAGCGCCATTTGAGTATATGGTGGAACACTACAGCTTTAAGACGTAACTGTCAGAAAAAATGGTTTGGTCCGAGTCACTCCCAGGCTCTGTAGATCGCTCACATGCTGAAAAATGAAATGAAATGAAAGCCCAACTTTCCCTTCTTCCCTAGACCTCACCGACTCCTCTGTAGGGAGAGGTGGTTTTTTTTCCCCCTTCTTTTTAATGTCGTACATGTTCTACCCTCAGGTCAGAAATCATTTCTCCATTAAAAACTCAAACCAAGGATGAAAAAAAATCCTCCAAACAGACAGAAGGCAGCACAGCTGAGATTAAGCTGTGCGGTCAAGGGAAAGATTCTTAATATTTCATGAGGGGGAAAAAAAAAAACTACCGACAATGCTACTACAACTCCAACAGAACATCATGTAATTTGATCTTGCAGGCTGTAAACACACCCGAGAGAAATCATTTCTCTCTCGTTTTTGTCCCATGAATGCAACTTGTTGCTGTGGAGTAGAGGTTTCTTTTTGTTTGTTTTTTTAAATGACGGTGTCACTCTGATCTGATTGTATATCTGTTGTCACGGCACAGTGTAGAAGTCTATGTCGTTGTTTCGGTTGTTCATAAGTTTGGTCTCAGGCCTCGTGGAGGAACGTTTTTTTCCCCATCACGCTGACGAATACCAGCGACGGCAGCAGCTGCAACATTAACGCACGAGTAATTAGAAGTACCGTAACTCCACGGGTACTCGCAAGCGCGTCCGCAAGCTCCGCTCGTATTTACAGCCGACGATAACTCAGATTTATGCGTTTGTCCCAAATTACCAGACATAAACGTCCGACATGAAGGACACCTTGAGAAGGATGAGAGCAGAGGAGGAGGAAGTTCCGCCTCACGTTACTGGGAAACATCCACGTGGGAGGATGAAGTGAGGCTGAATAAAAATGAGTGTGTTTGTATCCAGAACACGCTCAGAGAGAGAGCATCAGAGGAGCTACTACTGTCTGATGTTCTTCGGCACCTCCAGACCGGTCAGTAAGGTCACCTGAAACACACAGACGCTCGGTGAGTAGGACGTGGTAGTTTATTTCAGGGATGACACACACACACACACACACATGCACATGATGAGCTGGATTTACGTAACATTCACTCAGCAGCCAGCTGGATTAAAGTTTTTGGAGAAAATAATCCACTGCAATGTTTGGATTAAGAAAAGAGGGACAGAAGAGATTTTAGTCACTTAACTTGAACCTCGCCCAAATAAACTCTGTGATATCCTGAGAATATCTTCATCTGTCAGCAGTTAATTCATCAAAGTATTACTTTAACTTTACTCGTAACGTTCATTTATGGTCATAATAAAGGAAAATAAACACCGACCTGAACGTTCCTGTTGAGGCTGACGGCCGGCACAAAGACCCCGTCCAGGTTGGCGAAGGCCGTCGGTCCGTGCTGCTCCTTGTTGATGAAGAAGGTCAGAGTGTGTTTGTTCAGATCCAGCAGGACGCCCACCGTCGAGCCTTTACTGATGCCGCCCTCCGCCCTGCAGAGACAGTGATAATGCAGATAAAATACAGCAAATCCAGCTCATGCCAATCATTGACCCACAGACTGGAATTTCACCTTGTGTGGGCTTTGGTCCACACTAAAGCGTATGAACATAACACACCAAAGCAGAGAGTGAACAGAGAGTTTGATACTTGTGCATTTACAGTATTATGATATTTGCAGACGTCAGTCTCCACTAACGTGTATAAACCAGTATGAGTGTGTACGTCTGTGTGTTTGTGGCAGTTTTACATGATTTAAAAACTCATTTTTGTAATCATTCAAATTTAGTAAGTAACAAAAATGAGTTAATGAGTGTCTGGTCTGGTCAAGACGGGACCGGTCTCGAGAAAAAGACCCAAAAAGTTCAATAAGACGTGTCCAATATGAGCTTATAAATGTTCCATCATGAAATGCCTATAATGATTTCACGGAAATTCAAAGTAAAGTGGGTTTTTTTATGTGGAATGATGAATAGATATTATGTGTTTAAATCCATCTCAGATTAAATCCATCTCAGATTCCACCTGTGATCGTCTGCTTCGCCCTGATTGAGTGGAATAACTTTCACCTGTGTCTCGTTCGTTAGTTTCTCTTTATCTTCCAGCTCCCCGTGGCTCATCGTCAGTGTCTCTTGTTTCCACGTTGCTGTTGTTGTCACTGTGTTTTGAACCTGGTTCAGTTTGTGGGCGTTTTGTTGCTGTTTTGGGGGATTTTCTTCCTCGTGCCACAAGTTATTTAAAGAGCGTTTGTATTATTACAGCCCTGTGTTTAGTTACTCGGCATTTCAGCTTAAATTGCCGTGCCTGAACATTTAATCAAAGGTTTTTTTTCCACCTGTGAAAGAAATGTGATGATTTGTTGCTCCTGAGGTTTTTTTCAACAGTAAAATCTGTATTTATTTATTTGTTATTTAAAAACAAGGCCCGTGAAACACAGTTCTGTGAGCACAAACAGAAAATGGCTGCCTCGGGAGGAGAAACTGGATAATCAATAGCAGTTAAATAACAGGAAACGCACACAGAGGAGATGATTAACGGCATGAAAGTAAATGCCTATAAATCTGCGGACGGATCTGTGAAGAACTGCAGGGAAATAAAGTTCACATTTTTCCCGTCAAGAGCCGACTCTTCCTCTTGTAAGAAGAGAACCATTTTCTCGTAAATAAATGTTTGATGAGAGCTTGATGGCTCCGCCGTGACACGCAGAGACGGTGCCGGGGGGGATGTTTTCATGTCTTCAGTAGCCTGCGGTCCTCTTCCACTGCTGCTCCCCGGTGGCTTTGTTAGTTGGTATTGTACGAGCCCTGCAGGTCCCCCTGCCACCCTGTGCATATATATCATCATTCTGTGTGTGTGTCTTAGCTGTGTGAGTGTGTGAGTGTGGACTGCATCAAACACGAGTGCCACCTCACAAAGTCTCCGTTTTGCAAGTCGACAGTGAATTGTTAGAGATGGCAAATGCGTAAATAAAGGTTTTCCGAAGATCTCCAAATCATAATAACGGACAAACAGATTTCTTCCAACTATTCATTCTGTATTAATTAGATGATCCTGACACACATTTTCTGTTGTTTGTCAACTTTAGGACAGTTTACGTTTTTGTCAACTAATCTATGATTTGATATTTACTCAGTCAAGAGATCTTTATTGTCCCCGGAGGGCAATTTGTAGTGCAGCCAGCAGCATAAGACAACAGTAAAAACCGAGTACAACAGTGACACAACATACGCTAATAATAGAAATAGCAATAAAATACATACACAGGACAACAGTTAACAATAGTTAATAAAATAGGTAAAATAGATAAAACATATATATATATATACATATATATATATATATATATATATATATGTATATATATATATATATATATATTATATATATTATAGTTCATTAGTCACTATCCAGTTGAATAAGTGACAACTGTTTGTTGACATGACACCAAATACCTGTTTATTAGAGAGTCAACAAAGGACTGTCAAAATAAGTTAACGTTATAAATCAAGTGAGAAGTAGAACTTCATTTTCCCGGAGACTTCCAAAGTCCACTTCAAATAGCAACAAGCAGAGTTGCCCCCTGGTGGCGAACCACTACTCATACCGCACAATTTGATCTGAAGCCTATGAACAACAAGAACTTCAAATGTACTACTATACCACATTCGATGAAGTGTGTTTTTACAACACATGACATTCCTTGAGAAAAACAAGTACAATTTCAACAATATTATGCCTAAGTTTACCATTTACGCATCACAGTGGACCTGATAAAGGCACAGACATTTAGTCACAGGTATCTGAGTGACAAAAAATAAAAAATATAGTATATTTCATGTGATAATTAGATTCTAATTCATAACAAATTCATCCTGTGGTGCCGGATTGGACCTTCAGGTGGGCCGGTTCTGGCCCGCGGGCCGTACGTCTGACACCCCTGCTTTATAGGCTCCACATTTCAAACGTGTGGACTGTGTCCATTTTTGTCAAGACTGTCAATGAGACTAACACTAAATACCATCAGCTGTTTTGAGCTGAGACCGCAGGTGCGTTTTTAAAACAGGCGCCCCCTAGTGGCAGTTAAAATAACAGCAAACTGGTACTTTTGGTGTGTCGTCATCAAGTAGCTTCGATAACTGGCAGTTCCCTGAGTGGTAAAAGCACTTTACTTTGGTGTGATCGACACGGGTTCAACTGCCACGTTAGACTTTTACACATACGACATGCTAACGTTTTTTTAGCGAGTTGAAAAATACTGGTACGCTAAAAAAGTATGTGTCGCATTCAAGGGTCGGCCAAAACGTCCCACAGTTTCACATTTCACTTGGAGGACACAGAAGTGAACACTCACCTGTTTGTGTGGGAGTTGTTGTGCATGAACCACGAGCGGTTGTTGTCCACGTACATGGCCCAGGCTTTGTCGTCCTTCCCCAGCATCATGTCCTTCATGGTGTTGATCCTCGCCACACCAAACGCCGGGTCCGGGTGGTTGTCGTAGCGATCGATGCAGACCTCCCAATAGTGGACGCCCTGGAAATTCCAATCGGGGGTGGAATGAATGAATGAATGAATGTGATTAATTCGTCCTACTTTGAAAAGAGATCCACTTCAGAAACAAGGCCAGGTGCTCACTAATGTGACCTTTTAAGTTTAAAAGTCAATGAAAAGTGTAACACACGAGACGAGGAAATCTAACGTTTACCTTCGAGAAAGCGGCCGTTCCCAGCACCACGCGGTCGTCGTAGCTGTTACAGCTCACAGTCTGGTTTTCGTTGGACAGAACCATGTCCCGATGAGCCGAGGTGGGGTCAAAGGTGAACCAGGCCACTGTAATTTAAAAAAAAAAGACATTTATTACAGGGACACGCGACAACGTTACAACAAATGAACATCTTTGTTGTTGAAAAGTAGGATTTTTTTCTGTGTGAAGCTGCACGAAAGCTGCAACCTTGGGGGAGAGGAAGAAAGGAGAATGACATAAAGAGGGACGGATGAGCAGTTATCAGACTGAAAACAGACTGTGATGCACATTGTTCCTCAGACTCAGACTCAGTGTGTTTGAGGCTGGTGGTCACTCACTCTGTCTCCTCTTCATCCCCACTGTCCCCTAATTCCTATTCTCTCCCTTCCTTCCCTTATCTGCATTCCGACCCCATCTCTTTCTTTCCTGTATCTCTTCCTCTACCAGTCTTAATTTATGCACCTGTTTCTTTTCTCTTTCCGTCCCTTCCCATTGTTTTTCCCAGACTGTTTGTCTTTTCCTTTCATTACCCACCGCTGTCCCATCTTTCATGTCCCCCTTTCCCTTTTTGTACCCTTCTCTTTGCCTCTTTATGTCCCCTTTGTCCTTTACATTCCTCGTGTCTATTCCAGTTCTTCTTTCCCAGAATATAAAGCACTCACTATAATATCTCAACGCAGAAAGAACCCTGACGAAAGACCTGTTTTATTAAAAATCATCACAAAGAGAAATATGTACTGCGGAGAAACAAGACGAGCCGAATGAGACGTGATGAAAATCAAATACTATCTTCTTGGCACTCAAGAGCAGAGACATACACACTCAACCGCAACCATCGTAACTCAACGTCTAACCCCACCCTGAACCCTAATTCTAACCCTAACCCTAAATCCAAGTCTTAACCCCTTGGAACTGAGGGGACCTGCTAAAATGTCCCCAAAATGTCAACGTGTCCTCATTACAAAGGTGTTTCATCAAAAATGTGTCCCCACAATCACAAGACAAGACACTTTGGTTTGGCTTGTTAAATATCAACAACCAAATCTCTGTTTTATCTTCTTTAAATATCATGGTTTTCACTTGACTTTTCCTCTAGATGTTATCAGTCATGTTCTGGGACATTTACTTTAACCAGTGTACACACACACTCACACACACACACACACACACACACCGTACCATCTGAGGTCTTGAGAATGACTGTCTTGCTGTACGGCCCCACACCAACGGCATTATAGGCTTTCACCCTGGCGTTGTAGGAGCTGTTAAAATGGAGGCCGTCCACTGTGCACACCGTCTCCTTCCCCACGTACACTTCCTGAAAGGACACACACACACACACACACACACACATTTTAGTATCATTTCATATGCAGGTTAAGTTCAGTGTACCATAAAATCATCTCCTGAATTCTACCATCTATATACACTGTCAAGTATCAACACTTCTAATAATAATTGCATTTATATAACGTGTTCTATGTATAAAATGCAGTATAAGTACATAGATAGATCACTACGTGTGTAGTAAAGGGAGATACTTCTGTATGGTTTTAAGGAAAACATGGGAAAATAACTATATTCCAAAGTTTTAGCTTTAAAAGCACTCCTTTCTCTGGTCTTGTTTTGGTTACTATGGGAACAGTTACAAAAAAAAGAAAAAATCAGCATGAGCAAGACCTGGAGGTTCTTTCTTTTTGTTTTCTTTAAATATTAAAATCAATTCTAAAAGAAATGGGAAGCGACTGCGGGGGGATGCTACTGACAGGAGCTGCATGTGAATTACAAATGTAGGTCGAGTCAAATACTTAAAATGTTTGACGAGGCCTGATGTTCCAGACACACACACACACACACACACACACACACACACACTCACATTCACATCACCATCTGGGCTTTTGTGAGAGTTGAGCAGCCAAGTTGGATTATTAATAACACGGAGTGCAGTACCTGTTTTTTTTGGACACATTTCTACTGATATCTCTTGCATTTCTTATTCAAACAGCATCAAAGTCGGCACTTCACACGCCGGTTCTCTAAGTAAGGCGCCTACCAAGTTTGACGCCTGTCAAGGGAACCGTTGGACAGTTACGCGATTGACAGACACACGTTCCTTGCATTTACAGATAGATAAAGTCAAAGAGATGAAGCCTGGATGCTCATCAGATCATCATCATCCTAACAGTGTTTCTGTGTACTGACCCTGTACTGTCCTCCGTTGCCGTCGTCCAACTCCAGGATGTAGCCCTCGACGGGGTTCCCGGGGAGCGCCGCCACCCTCCAGGCCAGAGTGGCGCTGTTGTTCCTGGTGCAGCACTTCTCCAGCTGCAGGAGCGGAGCCGGCGGCACTGCGGGACCCGCCTCCACTGCTGAGGACACATGGACGGATGCGAGAGACGTGAAGATTGTGACGGAGAGGGGGAATGAGAGGAGGATGACGAGACGAGGGGAGACAAAACAGAGGGATGACGTACAGAGCGGCTGGTGTTTAACTGAAAAGCCTCTGGGTTGGTTCACAGAGCAACAGCTGGGAAAGTAGGCCATGTGAGGTAGCAGTGATGATGGTGCAGTGTTTCTTTACAGACCAGTCAGTGTTTCATAATTAAAGCTTCCAGCAGCAATTATTTTGATGCCGCTTGACACGAAAACCTCTAAAAAACGGGAGATTTAAAGTACAGTGCGTTTGGTCTTCGTGGTTTGTGGCTCCCTTTATTTGGCTCTGTCAGGCAAAACTATCAGACCTGACTGAGAAAGCTTTAGCGCTGTGACACTCGCACCATTCGAGCCTCGGGATCGTGTCACGCAAATGGCGCAAATTGACAGACGTCCGCCCATTTTGGCCGCCAGGTGTCGTGCAGTTCAATGTAGATTGGTTTTCGCATCACCTGAGCTACAAACTTTCAGCGCTAGCAAATGGAGTTCACGCTAATAGCGCAACATTTGCGTCCAAGCTAAGTCTAAAGTAATATGCACAGCATTCATATTTTTTGTTATAAGACTGTTATTATTACTTAAATTCTGGTTCTGACAAAGATAGATGTACCTCAGACTAAAAATTCCATGACTATGTATTTATTTTTTTGTGTTGAGGACAAAACTTTTTTTTTTCTCGTAGAGGTGTCGTTCACTGGGGACGAGCTGGAAGACAGTAACCATGCATGCAGGATAAAGAGACCGGGAAGACGCTCTGGGACGAGGAGAGACGAGATGGGTTTGCATCCAGGATTTCTGTGAGGGACTACGGGGACCGAGGGAGCAGGAGTGGGAGTAAGAAAAATAACTTCAGGGAGGGGGGAAAACAGAGGTTTACTTTTAAAAGAAAGTAGATTCTCTGAAAATACCTCCTGGACTCTCTGTCTCCATCTCAGTCTCACCACTGTCTGTGGCCTGCATTTGTTTCAAAAACGGATTCTCCTGCACATCTGGAAGTACGAGCTTGGTTTGAGTGTTGTGATGGACAGAACTCATGAAGTTACAATACATGGAGCCCGGGACGTCATGCGACTTTGTTGATGCCGCCATGTTGACAGGAAAAGCTTCTGCTACAATGAACAGTGACAGTGAAACTTTAGAGCCATCAGAGTCCACGTTGGACATTAAATCGATGCTTTTCTGACCCTTAAAATGCCCACATGTGTCCCGAAACAGCCGCAGTGGACATCATTTCGGATCTGCAGTATTCCCAACATTCATTCTTAGAGAATTTCGCCATAAAAGCAGGTAAAATAAACGAGATACAAAAGTTAGTTAGCAGTGAATTGTGTACCTGATATGAAGAGATCACTACATAGACGTAAGTCATAACTTTACGCAATAAACCACCTCTAATGTCTCTCAGGAGCTAAAGTGCCCTCCTGTTTGGTGGTCAGTGTACTTGACCGCCAACGGATTTTCATTTTAAGAAAATACCACCAAAGAAAATTGGAAAACGAGCCGATTCCCGCTTGCCATTTACAAATAGGGAAATTAAAAATGATTACATTGGAAAATAGTTTTTCGACTTTGCACAGCTCATTTTATTGTGACCTAGGAAACTTTTATTATGGCGCTGGAACCCGTAAGTCTGAAGCACTGCGCTGAATGGACATTTGCCTGCAGTCTAAACATGTCTTTACATGGATTTACTAGTTTTATAGCAGAAAACAGACTGAATGGAAAGTCCTCTGGTGAAACCTAACCGCGGCTGGACCAACTTTGTTTGTACACGAACCCCCGTTTGCTTATCTAAGACTATTTTGGTATCTTGGTATATCGGAGCGCAACATCTATCTGTCCACACCACATTTAATTGTGCAAATAGATGATTTCTACCACCTTTAGTACATACATTTATATCGCCTGGTATATACATATATATCGTTGAATTAGAAAAGCGCAGCTTCCTGCCAACATGGTGGCGTTTTGGTTCCAAGGGTTGCAAGACGTCGGCGTCCACGTCAGGACTAAAAACGCACCTCATGTTTACTGCCTCACTGAAGCATCACCGGAATCATACATGCAGAGTGCTGATTGCATATTTAATGTACATTAACTATACATCTGGGTTATTTCTGGGAGAGTAGCCGAATGAAAACGGCGAATGCCGCGTTTAGTCATGCACGCAAGCGGGTTGCTGGGCAGCAGCGGCGGCGGCAGCCAATGAATAGCTAATCAGCTGTGTACGTCTTGAGGAAAGTGGGAGTTAATGAGGGTATTTTTCATCCTCTAATGTTTGGGATGTTTATGTAGACTGGGTATTCTTGAGTCCTATCTGCCATTTGAGAGCAATTTTTTCTTATTTTCTTTGAAAAATCACTGGCATTTCCACTTATTTCACAAGTTTTAGCTTTTAAATTTTAAAACCCCCAACAAATTGGTGGCATGAAATTTGAAAATTATTTGCATTTTTATGGTAAGGTTGCTTCTAACTGTGCATTTGTGCAAAGTTGGCACAATTAAAACACTACAATAAAATACTATACTATACTATATACACTACTGTAAAATAAAACAAATATTTTTTTAATTTATTCAAATGTTCTTGTTTTAATTGCCTTAAAATTAGGAAAAACAGGCCAAAATATAGACAAAGCAGGCCAAGCTGTAACAAAGTTGTACTTACTACATGTAATAAATGTTTTTTAAATTTAAAATTAAAATTACTTTTCCTTTGCTGAATTTGAGAATTTATAGCATTGAATTTCGTATTAGCTTGTTTTCTTAGCTTCTTACAGGTAAATAAAGCTTTAAGTAAGCTGTATTATCTTATAACGACAGAGTTTGAAGAATAGAATAGAATTATAGTATGTTTCCACGACGGTTGACACAATGTTATCTGTGGTGCAAGAGAAACCACAGAGAAGTAAACTGGCCGTGGAGCCATGGACCATTTACTGCACATTGATTAACCCTATTGAGTTGCATTATGGGAAATGAAGGTCAGACTATCTTGGGGCTTCGGTTGCATTGATTTTCACTTTTTCTGTGCGTTTTCTGAGACACAACGGCGTCAAAAAACCCCGGGAGAAAAAGAAAACAGTACGATATAAAATATAATATAAACTATCCTGTAGTATATATAATAACAATATATATTATTGTGTGAGTGTTTATAGATTGCACACACATGCTTGGTATTGGTTTATCCCATAAAATAATTAGTAATGTTTGTGAAATACTTTTTTTATTATTATTATTATTTGCTGTTTTCTGCCCATAAAAATTTGAAAATCCACACCTTTAGGAATCAATAATTATTGACAATCAGCTGATATATGAGGTATTTTTGTTCATTTGTTACCTTTGCCTTGGCAGAAGTCCAGCTGCAGGATGGTCTGGAGCAGCAGGTCGGTGTTGAGTGTGAGGTCAAAGTCGGGGCCGACCTTTGGCTCCAGGGCGCCTTTCACCCACTGGTCCTGAGACGACGTCACCCGCTTGATCAGAGCATCTGAGATCTACACACACACACACACAGAGTAAAATTAGAGCACATGCATTCAGCCGCTGCATTTAAATCTGCTCTCCGCGGCTCCGTTACAGGGTTTCTGACAAGTGAAATGAGGCGCACATTAGTGCAGTTCAAATATTTAAGGATCGGAATTAAGATACCATCGGAAGAGCTTCACTGCCTCGGGAAAAATAAATGAATACATTACATTAAAATGCATTTAAAGGCAGAGAGAGAGAAAAAAAAAGGCAGATTGCCGTTTTATTAAAGGTCAAAAACATGAGCTGGAAATTCAGCCTCGAGCTGAACACGGATGATTTAATTTAGCTTCATCTTCTCCTGTTTTAATTCACAATGTTCTCTGAATTAACATTTAATATACACCGTCTCACATAATGTAACTATATAATCAATACACGATTAAAAATTCAGACGAAATAGAATAGGGTGTGTGTGTGTGTGTCCCTCAGGAGTTTCTAGTTTCTCTAATTTCATCTGACTCTACAGGAGCAGAAAACGTTCATAAGCAGGAGCAAAAAACATTAAAACGATCACATGTGAGATTTGTTTTATTTAGGAGCAACTTGTTAATTGTAAAATTTACTTTTTTCTTTCCGTTAACGTCAGTATTTCCCACAACTCACAATATAATAATTTACAGCCATTTTTGTGACACGTGATGTCATTTTCAATTAGTAAACAAAAGAATTCCGAAAAGTTAAATAGAACTTCATTTTATGCATGGTATTCAAAACATATACACACAAATATTCACTAAAGGTTTGAAAATATGTGTTTTGAGGACCCAAAAATATTCTCCCATGACCCATCTGTGGGTCCCGACCCAGTGTTTGGTAATTACTGCTAGTCAATTTCTAGTCGATCTGGACTGAATAATTTCCTCCTCTTTTATCCAGTAACCATTCAGTACTCAAGTTCAACCCACACACAGAATGAGACATTCGTACCTGGAGGAACCCGCTGGGGTCGTTCTCTTTGAGGACTTCCAGACAGAACTCCATCATCCCTGTGGTCTGACGCAGCTTCATGGTGCAGTGGGTGATCTGGTCGCGCACCACCTGACACACACACGCACAAAGAGTATTATTCTACTTAAATGAATCAGTGTATGTACCAAAAAAAAAAACAAATCTGCAACAAGGTGTGTAATTACAACAGCGCATGTTCCAATAACCAATAGCAATGTTCACTGGACTAAAAACATGTTACTCCAAATACAAACAATCAAGGATTGAGGGATTTCTCAGATTATTTTGTCATATGTACATTTTCTTGCCCTTCATTCCACTGTTTTTAAGGCTTAAGCAGATAAATCTTCACCTTTTACATTTCCGTGTGTTAATATTCCTTTGCAGACGAGACGAACACACACACATTCACACGTCACATGTCACATATCATCTGCAGGCTAAAGAGGGGAATGAGATTTGGACGCGTGTCACCGCCAGTTGTTTCCAGACTAATTGAAAGGCAGCGAAGTGTCACCACATTATTAGCCTCTTTGTTTACATTCGTCTTAAATCACCAGCGAGAGGTGATACATGTCTGTGATATGTAGCTTGTGCACATGTGTACATGTACATGATGGAAATAAAGAAACAACAACTTTTAAAAAAGTAGAATTAAAGAGATTATAAACATTTCTGTGATGTTGGAGAAATCTAAAGGTAATTGATTACAGCGTTAAACAGCGCTCTGTGGAGATAACGAATGGGTTTGTTAATCAGACGGAGTCTAATTAGATCCTTCATTTATGAGGCGGTTAATGAGATCACAGATAATTATCCACCTGTCAAGTGCTTTCGAAAGTGAAGGATGAGGACCCTGAAGAGTCATCTGTCTGTCTGTCCATCGATCTGTCTGTCTGTCTATCTATCTATCTATCTATCTATCTATCTATCTATCGTCAAGCAGCAAGCTGGAAATCAATTTAGCTAGCAAGATGTCAAGCTAGTGGGCAATTTATCTATCTATCTATCGTCAAGTAGCAAGCTAGCAATCAATTTAGCTAGCAAGATGTCAAGCTAGCGGAAAATTTAGCTAGCAAGATGTCAAGCTACCGGGCAATTTAGCTAGCAAGATGTCAAGCTAGCAGGCAATTTATCTATCTATCGTCAAGTAGCAAGCTAGCAATTAATTTAGCTAGCAAGATGTCAAGCTCGCGGGAAATTTAGCCAGCAAGATGTCAAGCTAGTGGGCAATTTATCTATCTATCTATCTCCTGTTTTCTCTGCTTTGTTGCAGACGTCCAGGCTCTTTGTCGTCTCCGTCTCACTCCTCAGCCTGTGGATAATCACAACAGCTGTCCTTGGGGCATGGTACCAAAAAAATCCACACATCCCCCCCCCACTCCCACTCCCACACCCGCCCCTCTCCCCTCCCCCACCCTCCTCCAGACGGCCAGCCTGTCGGCGGGCATGTTGAGACCTCAGCAGTGCACACACACAGAAAGGAAAGAAACAATTTCTCTGCTGAACAGGACAAAAAAAAAAGATGTTTTATTTCACACTAATCTTTCAATTAGCTGTAACATATTTAAAGTATTGTCGTATATTTTGTGCACCAATCTGAACATAACATTCCCTTAGCCCCTTACACTTACCTTAACCATCACGATTAAATGCCTAACCCTAAACTTTACACTAATCTTAACCCAACCCTACAACCATGTCTTAACCCCTCAAAATGTCCTCACTTTAGGTCCCAACAAAGAATTGTGTACCTGAATTGTCTTTCATTTATTTGGACAACCCAAACAAAGCCTTGTCCCCCTAACCTTAACCATAACCACACTTCAAATCTAAGCCCTAAACTTCACCAGTTCCTTCAAAAATGAGGTTCTGCCTCATTAGTGTGAGAGTACATCTTAATCATCAGCCAACTTTAAGTTGAATTACTCACATATTCTTATAACCAGAGCCGGGTGTTCACTATAAACAGCCATAATTTACAATAAGACACAAACTAGGCGCCTTTCAAGGCTCTAACCCTAGAAACCAAGGCACCACAATGATGCCTTACTGTTCAGATGTCAGGCTTTGTCTCAGTTCTCCTCGCATGAATGAAGACAGCTCAGATCTGAATATCACTGACTCCAGAGGTTCCATCTTCTGGTCATCAAGATCTCCACAAGTTCTCCATGAGGACTACTGGTCCTGACGAGGTTGGTGTTTATGTGAGGAAAATGGCCCATAGAGGTAATAAATACAAAGAAGACACACACTCACCTTGAGTTTGTACTCCTTCTCCTTGGTGACCTTGGTGAGCAGTTTGGCTTTCTGTCTGGTCAGCGCTTCGATCAGCGAGTCGCACTGAGCCACGAGGCAAGCTTCAAACTCGACGCCGCTCTCCTGAGGTAACGCACACACACAAAAAAAAGAAGCATTATATACAGTATATACTGTACATGTTAGAGATGATTCACTCTAATGACTGCAGTTATATTTTAAATTATAGCCCCTTTAAATATGGATAAGAAGAAGAAACTGTTTTCCTCTCTGACTGTCAGACATTACATTGTAAGCGACACTTTCAGTTTACTAAAAAAGATTATTTTAACTGATGTTTGCTTTGCCATCTTTTTTTTTTTATTTATATGTTCATTTATGTGACAGACCGTCCTCATTATTTTTGTCCCAACTGCACAAACATTAGAATTAATGTGAGACAGATTTAAGATTAAAAGTATTTGCTTGGTCCATAAAAATGTCAGAAAATGTTTAACAAATGTTGATCAGTGTTTCCCAAACCTGGGAAATCATCATGTCTCTCAAAAATCTTTCACTTTTAATGATTTTTCTGTAAAATGGAGCAAAGAAAACCAGAAAATATTCACAATTAAGAAGCTTTAATTTTAAAAAATTAGCTAAAACCAAATAATCGATTATAAAAATACATGAAGATAAATTTAGTAAGCGATCAATAATCGATTAATTGAATAATTGCCAAATCAGGGTTGACCGCTTCAAACCGTACCATGGTGAGCTGGTCCCAGTGGGTGAAAACACTGCTTTAAGCACCAGACAGTAATATGCCAGATTACAGTCATGGGCTAAATTACATTTGTAGTCCCCATGGGCAGGTTGATTAAATAAGACGAAACACTCAAGTTCATACGCTAAAATGTGACAGAAGTATGGAAGTGTATTAGTAAAAAAAAGAATATTAAAACAATGTGAATTCTGAGATTAAATGCAGAAATCTGAGATTAAAGTCAGAAAGTCAGAATTCTGAGATTAAAGTCAGAAAAAAAGTTGTAATTCTGAGAAAAAAAGCATTTTTTCCATGCGGCCCTAATACTGAGGAATAAAAACAAAACAAAAAAAGTATCTAAACAAGGAAAAAGGATGATAATCTCAGTGTTGTGTGGATTTTTTTGTGCAGCAGCTGCTGAAACTGAATAAACTACAGTGTTGACAGAATGAAAAGATGAGATCTTAGACGGCAGCAGATTTCCAATCAAGCTTCGTCCACAGTGAGACGACTCTCTAAGAGGATGAGTGCTCAACATTTTTATTTATTCCTCACTCTCACTCTCTCTTCATCCGCCCTCTCCCTCCTTTCTCTCTCTCTCCTATTAGTCTGCACAATCCTCCTCTTCATTTTACAATCACACTCTAAATGCCTGCTCATGGCTGAGAGGATATGACTGTGCAGCCAGCTTGTGTGTGTGTGTGTGTGTGTGTGTGTGAGACTGGCAGATGCTGTGAGAGAGATCAGCCGCACAGTAATTCTGTCCACAGGGAAACACTCACACAAATATTCTAAACACACACACACACACACACAGTAGTTTGTTTTGGTTTGGGGTGGATTAACATCCCTGCTGCACAGGAGTCAGGAGTCCACACTGATTTATTTATACGACACAAAAGCAGCTTCTTCAGCAGGTAAATTAGGCAAAATTGCAAGGGAAACATGAATCCCACACGTGTTTGGTGAGAACGTTTACTGTACCTGGATCTGCTGAAGCATGTTCTTGAGCTGAACCAGAAACTCCTTGGCGTCTTTGGCTTTGTCCGAGACGCCGTTCAGGGCCTGGGAGATCTGACACTGCAGCAACATCAACAGGAAGAACAACAAAGAGAATTAACGACATTTATAGGAGACGATTCCACCACTAACGCATCACTGAATAAGGAACACTGACGTCTCTCCGTTGCTGAATCACTGCTCGTCGGCGAATCCAGTGAAACGCCGGAGGCTTTTTACTGAGTCGACAGTTACGTCATCGCTGACCTCAACACGCCGCTGGAATCTTCCTGCATGCTCAGATTACGCAGGCAGAAAGCAAATTATTAACTACCGCACCCTCCCATCTGCTCGGTAGGCGCTGTATTGTTTTAATAATCAGGATGAAGCGTATAATCTAGATTAGAGACGACAAAAACCATGCTGATTTCTGCTGTTGATCTTAATTTTTAGGATGTTTTGTTTTTACTCTTATGCCTGCCCCTTTAAACTGATCCTGTCCACTTTATTAGGTACACCTGTTCGAGTCTTTATTAACACAAATATCTCATTAGCTTCACTGCATGAGGCATGTTTTTATGTCTTTTAATTTATCCTAGTTGTCTTATATATATCTTATTGCCTCGTGTGAGCTTCTATGCCTTTTATTTATAGTGTCTTTTATTAAAAACGTCATTAAAACCCCACGCACACAAAGGAAGAACTTCCAAACCCCGCGTATAAAGGCCCCCAGTCCAAACTGGTGACATTCTTGATGTTTTTTAGGTGTATTTTGTCAGCGAGCTCTTAACTTGTTTACAAAATGTAATTTTAATTTCCATACAATAGCATTCACTGTGGAGCAAATGTAATAGAAAATATTAAATGTCTCTTCTGATGTTAGCAAGGAAAATATACAACATGGAGGAATAAACCAATCTGAGGTGAGCTTTAACATCTACAATCCCCCAATCCAATGTTTCTCAAACGCTCTGCAGTCCAGATTATTTTTTCCATACATGAATAATGTGACGGGTTTGTGTGTTTGTGAGGGCGAGTGAGCGAGTGAGGCGGCGTCTGCTGATGTTTGACTTTATCTCCGTCCTGCAGCTGCGAGACGGGACGAAAAAAACGTGACGCCGCCATCAGTTACAGCCGTGCAACAAAAACAAAGGTTAATGAACGCGTTTAACCTTCAGGCGCCGCTTTTTCAACACACAACCTTAAACATCCAATAATGTCCTGTCCCTCTCCCCCACTTCCGCTCCCCCGTCCCTCATTTTTCCTTTCACCACAACCTGTCTAGGCAGATGGCCGCACATCATTGAGTCTGGTTCTGTCAGAGATTTCTTCCTCCACTGATGCCTTAGTGCTTGCTCATTGTGTGAACTGTTGGGTTTCTCTTCTCTCTATAATAGTGTAAAGGTTTTTTATTACAATGTACAGTGCCTTGAGATAATGTTTGATGTGATTTGGCACTATACAAATACAATTGAATTGAATTGAATTAATTGAATGCTACATTTGTGCTAATGTACAAATTTAGACGTTGGATTTTCGAGGTGAATCTAAAACTTCTAAGATTGTCTTGCAGTATTTTTTTTGGTAGTTATTATTTTATTTATGAGAATTTTACCACCTCTTTATTTCGTTATTACTAAGTGAACTTATATCCTATAGAGTGTGGAAATGACACATTCAGCTTAAGCTAAAAACGGACACCCTTTTTTGTGGAGTGGAGCGTGTGTGTGTGTGTGTGATAAACAAGAAAAGACAGGACAAAGGAGACACACACTGTTACACACACACGCATGCCAAGCTGTGATGAATCTGTTCTGTTGTCGCCGCACACACACACACACGCACACACACACACGCAGTCATTCATAGTGAGGACCGTCATAGACGTAATGCACTCCCTAGTCCCTTATCCTAACCTTAACCATTGCAACTAAGTGCCTAACCTTAAACTTTAACCTTAAAACCAGGTCTTAACCCCCAAAAACTCCCTTAAAGATGTGAGAACCAGCCAAAATGTCCTTACTCTATGTATATGATGGTCCTCACAAAGCCACAAATACAAGAACACACACACACGAGAGGGAGAGAACCAGGAGATGACATAAAGGCGGACATTTCTCCTTTTTTGTTTCTAGAAATCGTAAATAACAAGGGTCAAGGGTCAGATTCTTTTTGGTTTTGAAACTCACACGTGACGTTGAAAAGCATCAACACAGACTCAGGAAAAGCGTCTCAAGTTTATTTTTAATCGTCTATTATTGGATGTTCATCTCCCCCGAGGAAGGATCAGTCACTCTCTGTGAAGTTACCTTCTTTCATTTCACTTCACTGAGGTTTTTTAAAAGGAGGTTTTCTCGAGGCTGAGTGTAGATGACATCACACACGACATAGATGTTTCACACAAGGAAGTAACACAGTGTAGTAAGTTTTTTGGTGGATATTTCAATGTACAACAATGAAGAAATCATAATTATGTGAACGCAATCAAAGTTGGAAAATATGAAACAAGGCAATTAACGTAATATGTTTTGCATTTTGGAAACAATTAATACCACGCATCAAAGTGTAGGTCAATATTTGGATGGTATTTATGAAGCAGTGACCATTCACTGGTACACATTTTACCAGTTAAATTGTGAGTAGATCATGATTAATAAGCCTTCAGTGATCTTCAATTCCACATATAGTGGTTGAGAAAATTCCAATTTCCACGTAATCTCCGTTCCACATCTCCACAATAACCACACCCTCTCAATCTCACACACACACACGTACACTGATCTTATCCGTGCCCACACGTGCTGACCACCAGAGTCAGCAGGGAGGGACATGTGGAGGTCATGGTTCACAAATCAACCCAACCCTTGTGTGGATCTTCTCACTGCTCCTCACCAACAGGCCATCTGGCCCAGCAAGCTGTGCTAACATGTGTGATTGTGTGTGTGTGTGTGTGTGTGTGTGTGTGCTAACAAGGGGATGACGGATGTGTCGCACATCCATGTGCTGTCTCCTCCCTCCGGTCTTCCTCCTCATTCGGATTCTTCGTGGATTGAATTCATCGGGTCAAAGTTCTGAACCACATCCACCCATCTGTTTTGTCTGCCGCTTCATTTACACCTCGGCAAACCCCCTTTTAATTCATTCATTGATTTTCCTTTAACCACCACTGCTTATTCTTCAGAGGGGTGTGAAGACGAAGCATGTCCCAGCATGCTTTGTGCTGCGGGTGAAAAGGCACAAACAGGAGGTTGTTTCCTTTGGTTCCAGGGTTGCGGTTCTCCGAGGTTTGATTAGACGACATCAGAGGAAAGTTAATTGACTTAACAACCCAGAAGATGAGCAACACAATGAAAGATGTAAAATATTATAGTAAGAGTAAGAAATTATGTAGTATAATAATCAAGTAGTTTTCTCTATTTTTGCATAAAGTGTGAAAAATAGGCAAGAGAGTCAATATCCAGTTTTATTATTGTTACGCCAATGTATTTGAAATATTTAAGAGTGTTAGTGTTTGGGTTCTCACAGAAACCACGACCGTACAATGAAAACAAACATGGAGGTGGACTATTGTTGCCACTAGCTTGTAGCTGTTGTGTTTGTGCTATGTTTTGCAATGGAAAAAAACACAAACAAAAGATAGAAAAATGTGGAGGAAGTCATGACTAAGAAGATGAAGATTGGAATTGACATGGTTTATAGATGCTACAGTGTGAGCTGGAGCTAAGTTAATAAAGGCGAGTCTCAAACAGGGTTAGTACCAGAAACTGCTAAACGCTAACAGGGACAACATCAGATATTGTGAAGCTAACTGCTCATCTTACTCTCCTTAATTACTGCTTTATGATCATTTGCCCGATCACTATTTCATTTTCATTCACAAATTTGATTAAACATCAGGAAAACTAATACAGAGGTGGACTGTCGTTGCTGTTAGCTAGTAGCTGGTGTGTTTGTGCTATGTTTTTGTTTATGTTATGTTTTAACATAAAAAGGGGAAAGAAATGTGCATAAAATCTTGGCTGAGAAGATGGAATTAACATGGTTTGTAGATGCTACAGTGTGAGCTGGAGCTAAGTTGGCAAATAACTAGCTACGGCTAAATGCTGATCAGGTTTTCGAAGCTAACTGCTCAGCTGACTCTCCGTTATTACTGCTTTATGCTCATTTTTCCAACCACTCTTTCTCCCATTTTCATTCATAAATATGATTCTGGCCTAATTTGACACCAGCACAGATAACTGTAGACACCTGTGGTCAAATATGGATGTTTAGAAGGGATTGATGAGTATTAATGAGGAGGGTTTTTTAGACATTTTAACCTTTTGGCTACTTTTACATTACATTACATGTCATTTATCAGACGCTTTTATCCAAAGCGACTTACAATACTTAAAACAAATGCAGAATGACTATAGTTGAGTTGTGGGATGCTAGTTTTAAATGTAAATTAACATGATTTCATGTTTACAGTTTGTTTTAGTGTGATAAGTCTTTCAGGAGGTTTCTTCCACCTGGAACCTGATGGGAGGAGTTGAGTCGTCAGGAAAACTCACTTCACCTGAGTCTGACTGCATCTGCAGTATATAAGCTGATGACAGTCAGTGTCACTCTGTTTGTCACTAACCTCCTGGTATCCACTGTGTTTGTTTGTGTGTTTTTATTGTTGGGTTTGCTTTGAATTTCTCTTAACAGAAACCTACTTTCAGTGAAACTCGTACATGATCTTTGCTCCTTTGCCAAAATGTGACATAAACTTCTAAAAGAAGGATTATAAGTCAAGCCTATAGGAGTTTTTTCCCCCTTTATTTAAACAGTGAGATTCTTTTCAAAGGGACCATGGAAAAAAGGTGAAATAAAACACTGTCACAACGATAAACACAACAGAACCGGAAGAAAAACAGTCCTAAACCAAATACAGACACACCAATATTTCCTCTTGTTGTTTTTTAAGGGCCAAACAGCAAATGAACGTATAGATCACAAATTGATTCCCTTGCTTTGTCATAAATCCATTAGGCAATGCTGTAATTACTGAAAATGGATTTTTATGTTGTTTTAGTAAATTCAGTGTACCCTGTTGTGGCCTACATGTATTAGGTTTTCATAAAAGCCCCTATCCTTTGTCCTCAAAACAAACATAAAATAAAAAAGAATCATGATTTAGAAGTTTAAAAATACCCTTTTTTTTTGGAAAGCCTTATTCACACTCTACACTCTACCCACTCGCTGCCTTCAGAGAATCCACGTCTAAATTTGGCTGCAGTCGTGACGCCGTGTCGTCCTACAGTGAATATAACGGTGTCCAAGTGTGACACGTCTGCCCTGAGGGAAAACGACCAGTGTGTGACAAACCAGGGAGTATATTTGGAACAAAAGAGAAACACCATGTAGAGAATAAAAGGAAAGACAAGATAAGACAAGAACGAGAATTAATCTCAAATGGCATTGACGCTGAAACTGATTGAGAAAACTGAATTTCCTGCCTCCTTTTGTTTCTTTTCTTCTCCCCTTGACCTGTTTTTTTTTTTATTATTATTTCTCCTTTTATCACTCGCACAAACCGGAGTGTCATTTTTCTTTTTGGGCCACTGTCAGGGGGCCTCAGCACACCTTCTCACGGTCAAGTGCCATTATCTCGTTATCTTATTACGAGACCATTTATTCAGTCTGTGACATTCAGAGAGACCAGTGACATTCATGGAGGCTGAGCTGCTGCGCTCATACGACGCAGCTTCAATGTGGAAAACAATATGAGGGAGAGGAGGGAGAAACCTAAAACTCAAATATTATTATAATAATAATAATAATAATAGTACAGATTTTTGTCTTTTTCAATATAAAAATCATAAAAATGTAAATTTTAACAAACAAAACAAATGTTATGTCGGAAAAAGCAAGGTTTTTGCTTCAAATTATAATGACTTCAAACAGAACCAGTGAAAAATCACGCAAGTTAAAAAACATTTATTTTTTGAAGGGTCGCGGAAGTCCATTCCTGCGTATTTCTCTTCACTTTCTATCAATGTTAAAATAATCATTATCACACATCCTTATTTCAGGACATCAGAGCCACAGTGAACTGTAGATCCATTCACTTATGTACTTAATATACTCATAAATTTCAGTTGTTCTGGCCTTATGAGGTGTCAGTTTCTGTCTATGAAAACTAAATAGAAACACATACAGGTCATGGTTCTTTACCAGAACTCATGCCAGAAATATTTCCATTGCATTTTGAGATCATTTTCAACACTCATATCACAAAATTTATAATCCAGACAGCCTCCAAAACCTCATCTATATTTAGGTCAGTGTTGGAAAGACCTCCAGGTTAAAGTTCCAGTGGTTTAAAGCGAGAATCTACTGATGTACTATCTAAAAAAAAATATCTTTTAGATATTTGCTCTAACATGAATCAGAGACTTAACATTCCCAAAAGTAAGCTTTTAAAATGTTGATCAGTGTCGTAGAGAAACGGTGTTTTGTGGCGTTTAGTTGCTGCAGACAGTGGTTCCTCTGTTGCTGTGGACAACAGAAGAACAATAGGTGCCTCTTATGTGTTTGGCTGACACCCTGAAATGGCTGACGGCGGCATTGACCTTGTCAAAATTATACCCACGGGACACGGAGAGGAGCAGGGGGAGGAGCCGAGCCTGAATCCCCACTTTTACTTCCATCCTCCCCATTTCATTTCTTCTCATTTGCATTTATAAGCCATTCTCTGTTATCATTCACCCTGTACTCTAACATTTTCCACCTCTTTTGTTCCTCAGAAGTGGTTTTGAATGGGATCTGCCATTAAAATAAACATGTGTACTGCTGGAATCAGTGCTGAGCCATCGCATAATCTTGTTTTTCCTGTAAAAAAAAAAAAATCATGTCTAAATCGCATGTTGCCTTTGGCTGCAACCCAGAGCCACTTCCTGACGCTGCCACCTCCACAAAATCTACACTGTCTGTGCCTCATCGTGCAAACACACTCACTATATATGTGTTAAAATACAGCTTTTGATTTCCTCCTCTGTGCATGCAGTGAAGGAAAAAAAAGCTAATTCTGCTTCTTGTGATGGCAAAACTCCACCGAAATATATACGGAAAGCACATTGATGCATTATTGTGATTTATGTGAGAATAAATAATCATCACAGGCCTTAAATTTCTAAAATAAAGACTTTAAAAATGTACAATTGAAATTTTTACAGTGTTACAGTATAATACAGCAAAGCTACAGCAAAACAATCTGTTTCTCAGTCTGGTCATCCAGCTGTGTTACATTGATATTCGTGCTTCACATCTGGTGGAGGTCAAGTCTCTGGTCACTCTCCTCATCCTCTCACCCACCATCACCCTCCACTGCCAAAAACAGCCTGGGTTAAAGCTCGAGTTGCACAATTCTAAGACGATGAAAATGTTTTCAAAATGTTTACAGCCAACAATTTATCTTGTGATTTAACATAAAATAAATCTATTTTTTGTTTAAAACAATTCATCTTCTCTCTCACACACACAACAAACAGATATCACAAATATCATAGGTTTGCGATTGTAATTTGAAGCTAACATTAGCATGTGTCCATAAACCTATGGCTGTATTATAGTTTCAAGCTTATTGATGTGCAACATGTTTTATCTTTAGCAATTTGAAGCTAACTTTATGTGGCTATAAACTTATGACTGTGTTAAATTTCAAGCTAATGTGGTACACAGGTTTGCTAGTTTAACATTAGCATGTGGCTATGACTTTATGGCTGTCCTTTAAGCTAATTTGGCACATTGTTTTTCTAGTTTAACGTTAGCATGTGGCTATAAACATGTGACTGGATTATAAGTTTCAAGCTAATGTGGAACATGGTTCTTCTCGTGAAATTTGAAAAAGATCAACATTAGCATGTGGCTATAAACGTATGGGTGTATTAGTTTAAAGCTAATTAATGTGGAACATGTTTTTTCTTGAATAATTTGAAGCTAACGTTATGTGGCTATAAACTTATGACTGTGTTAAATGTCAAACTAATGTGGTACACAGGTTTTGTAGTGTAATTTGAAGCTAATGTTAGCGTGTGGCTATGAATTTATGGTTGTAGCTCAAGCTAAGGATGTGGCACATTGTTTTTGTACTTTAGAATTAGCATAGCTATAAAGGTATGGCTGTATTTTGTTTAAGTTAATGTGGTTAATGTTAAGGTTTTTCGAACAAAATTTGAAGTCGTTAAACATTAGCATGCGGCTCTAAATTTATAGTAATTTGAAGCTAATAGTATGTGGCAATGAATTTATAACGTCACTGTATATTTTAAGCTAAGGAACACAGACCTAATGCAATGAATGTAACCTGCATTAAGTTTGAGTTACCCTGTCCATTAAATACAATTATTATCATGGTTTACTTCTTGTCTAACCCAATAAATAGATATATATATGTACCATATAAATGCTGTTTAAACACTTACATCAGGTAAATAACTTGCCAGGCCGATCTAAACCATGCTCCACAATGTGGAGCAGACGTTGCAGAGCATTTAAACACCACTGAAAATGCTGTATAAGCTTTTTAGGCCTCTATATGTATAAAACAAATCAATATTTATGGCATAAGGGTCAATGCCCAAACATGCCCGCTGCAAATGTGCAAAAAAAAAAAAGGAAGTGCTTGTTTCCACTGCTGTGATTGGACATTGATTTGCAACATCTATTTCATGTCCGGCACATGTTTCATATTCATAAACACTTGAGCTGAGTGTTTCCTGTGGCTTTTATCGACCATAAAATATTTGAAAATTATATGAGTGAGTGAGTGAGTGAGACATAAAGTTTTACCACTCAAGCGGAGGCAAAAATCTTCAAAGCTACATTTAAAGTGCTTTTTTTTTTTAGCTCTGGTGAGATGTTTCACAGTTTGCTCAACACTTTTATCCCCACAGGAAGAAAAATTCCCCCTCGGTCATCGTGTATAATAATAATAAACCATAGCTGGCATCAGTGGTTACGGCCAGAGAGGCCGGACTGAGCTCCCGGAGGAGAAAGTGAGCATCTTTTTTTATCACCCTGACTTTTCCTCACAGGGGAGGGAAAGAAAGAAAGTGCCACGGCAACAAAAAGAGCGGCGGAGCAAAAGAATTAAGAGCATGCAGTTGTCGTCGTCCTCCCCCTGATCAATAATTGATCAGGGCATCTTCCACATTAATAAATGTATTAGAGGAGTAAACTGCCAGGGGCGTAATTGTCACAAAGCAAGTGCAAATTATGTTTGTAAAGGTTGATGTATCTGTTATGGGATTATCATAGCGGCTGCTGTGCAAATGTACCATGTTGAGGTTTCTTTGCTGCTGCTGCGTGACAGAAAATGTTACAGACGCTGACAAATGTGTATAGATGCTGGCATTTCACATCCTAATGAATGAGCAGCCACTTGTAACCATGGCTACGATGCTCATTCTTCCACAATACATCCTCACTCTTCGCGGTGGTCTGGCATTAGCACCGACTGGCTACCAGGAATAGAGCACAAATACTCCCACACTCACATTTGGACTATATTTGACAACACACACACACACACACACTGCCTGAGTCTATTCTGAATAGACTGGGTTACACAGTCAGAGGAGATGAAGTGTGCATTAACCTACATTCAGCGTCCAGCAGCACAGCCTTTAGTTACTTCATGTCGTGCTGTGTTTGTGTGTTTTCCTCATGACACTGCGAGGAGAGAACCTTTCAAAACAACATGGGCCTAAGTGGTCTTTTTTTGTTCCAGGCTTCTTGTTAACCAAAATCTGGCGACTAAAAGAAATAACGGCAAGCTCACAAACCCACCGACATAAGATTCCAAACACTGCACTACTATCTTATTTGTTTCACAGAAAAATCTCTGTTCATCCGGACGACTTTGTGTCCTCTCAAAGCTCCTCTCTCTTTCCTGTGGGGTGCCACAAGGCTCAATCCTCGGGCCTCTTCTGTTCTCACTGTATTTACTGTAGAGGCTGTAGAGGTTGATGAGGATGAGGAATCATCATAAGGAAGAGTGACATGTCGTGTCCCTGCTGTACAGATGACTGCCGATCATTATATATATGTATGTATGTATAAAATACTAAACTTGTACTCAACTAAAGAACACTGCCAAAGCCACTCAGTTTTCAGACGTGTCCTCCCTTATCTCGCATGATTTACACGTGAAATTACGACATCTGGATCTGGATCATGACCAAAATCTAATCGTTTCTTGCTTGAACCATAACCGACATCGCTGGAAAGTTGAATCCTTTTACTTTTTCAGTCATTTTGCTCAAAGTCAGACGAAACAAACGCAGCCAAAAAGAAAATACAACCTGTGAAATATGTCATCCAAGTGCTTCCAGTCTGTTTTTTTTATTAACAATCTGGCAAAATAATCAATAAATCCGTGCAGAGTGACTGTTTTCAATCCACATAAAAGCTTCACGAACAGAAATAGTCTGCACCACGGGATCACAACAACAACAACAACAACAACACAAAAACACGCTTGTCAGAAACGTTTATCACAGCAGCCACAAAAGAGACAAAAGTGTTCACTGTCAATATTAGATGAAGGAACAAGAGATGGAAAGTGAATGATTCATATTTTAAACTCTTAACACGTGCACTGTGCATGCCGAAAGGGCCAGGAGCGACGCGGCAAAATAAAAAATAAAAAAAAGGCTAGCTAATCACATGACACGCGACGAGCGGTGATAATAAATAATATTCTGAGTTTTCCTTAGTTTCCTTAGTTACTGCACCAGAATGAATCTACATCATGACTGTGAGCCCACACATCCACTGGCCATCTGCTCGTCTGCGCCGCTCACTCATCATTTTCACTTTGCGTTAAACAGCCATAAAGTCATAATTTACCACATACATGAATGAATTCTTTGCTCCTCTTTGCTTCATCTATTTAAAATTCTCTTGCTGTACATCTACTCTGCTGCTGCAAATGTGCTGTATACATTTATTATTTTTCTATTTTCTTTCTTAACTTAATCTGCATTCATGTGTATTGATCCCGGGCCTTGTCACATTGTTTGTTCTGCACAAAAGCTGGAACAACAAAATGTGTTTTTCCTCAGTGGCAACATAATAAAACGTCAATATACTCTACTGTATGTTGTGCAAACACATTTTGAGGTATGGGACCTACTATTGCTTACAATATTGTGTCAAATGTTTCTTTAATAGGTCATTTAATGTGACATATTTATTACAATATGTCCAAATGTAGTTATTGCTCGAAGTTTCCCTAAATTGAGAAGCCACTAGAATAGAATAGAATAGAATAGAATGCCTTTATTGTCATTATACAAGTTGTACAACGAGATTTACTTGACTTCACCTTGAAAGTGCATACAGCTAACAACGAAGAACAATAACAACAACAACAACAACAACCAGTGTATGGATCAAGGACATTAAAAAGAAAAGAAACACTAGCAGCACTACAGCGCTGCCTTCAGCAGCCTCCGCAGAAAGAGTCACAGCAAGAGCGAGCAGAGTTTGGATGGATAAAAAAAACGTCCTAAGAATTAAATAAGCGGCCAGTAAACAGCGGGCGGTGGTTCAGATCCCCAAACCCCCAGGCTGTGTATTAACTGTGTTCAAAGGGAGAGGAGAGGAGACAAAAACTGCAGGGGTGTATATTTGTCTCACTCTCCTACAAAACTGTGTGTATTTTCTCCTGTGTTTCTCGCCGATAACATTCAACATTTACCTCCCGCCTCTGCCTGTCCCTATTTTGTTTAAAAAAACACATGAAATGATGATTTGGCACATTTAAATTGGCAAAAAATCTGAGGGACCTCCATGATTTCACTCCAGAGGGCAATAAAATAAGGTTTCCATAAAATATTCAACATGTACCACTGTCTGTGCATGAAAAGCACAACCAAATGAATCCCTAAACTTGTTAAAAACACCTGTATTTATGCCATTAATTGATTATTTACCATATGAAAGACTAGATTTATGTTAAAGTGACACTCGGATGCAGAATCATGTCTTTTTTTATTCAATATTTAACACAGAGTGATGCCAGATCTAACTGAGCCAGGTCACATGGTTTTATATGCATGTGTGAACATGAGCGTGTGCGTGTGTATGTGTGTGTGTGTGCGTGCTTTAAATAGACCATGTGTCTTCTGCTCGGCTGATTTGTAGGAAACTGGATCAGTGGGTCTTTCCTCTTCCTCCCCTCAGTGAAAGTTCATCCACAGCCTCCGTGTCATGACAACAACACTACACCACTGTAGTGCAGTATTATACCAGCAAATACAGCATAAAATATTCATATTTTACGATTGTTTTTTTATACTTGACACATGCACGGCACACGGTGATCTCGCCCTTTTTCATGGCAGCCATTTCTCATTTTTAGGGGGCGCGTGCTAGTTTACTTAAGGAACTTGACTTAATAGATCTTTTATTTACTTATAAATGTTAGTTTATTCCCTGTAACTGCTGCCAGCCGTCTAAACTCGTGGCTCCAGGGCCATATGCGGCCCTCCAATCACTTTCATGCAGCCCACCACCTAATATTAAGTTATAATAATTACTTATTTCTGTATGTTTTGGTTAATTGTGCATCATAAAAACATTTCTAAACAGGTTTTATTGTTGATATTTTTCTATAGTGTACTTTTCAGGGGCCAGTTCTGGCCTTGTGGGCCGTACATTTGACACCCCGATCTACAGCAGGTCGAGATGCATTCAAGAAATCTTGTAAATTTCATTTCCACTAACTGGATACTTGTTGCTGCTGCTGCGACCTACAGGTCGTCACTGTAGTAGAAGGATTTGTCACTTTGTCACAATCACTGACAAATAAATAAGTCTTTTATCTATTTAATATATTACAAATAGTCGCAGTAAGTGATTGACTTTTTATAATCAAGCGAATAATTGAAAAAAGGTGTGATGACGATGATGATGAAGACCTTATTAAACAGGTTATGGTTAATTATGTAATATCACACAAACTGCACATGCAGCTTCTCGTCGTATTCACTTACATTTGAACCTTTTTATCGTTTGCCTCCAGGACCATGTTAATATGTTGACAAAGGTAACGTAGTGTAAAAAATACTGTAAATCAACCTTGTTTAATCAAATCTGGGGTGTTTTTTAGAATAAAAGTGTAAAAAAAAGTCCTTATTTCATCAACAGTGTAAACAGAATTTAAGGACAAAAGCGCCGTGCTTTCAATTTTCACAGCAAATTAGGTCACAATGAAAAGCGTGAACTTAAATTGACCCCACCTCGAGCTCATTAATCTTTGAAATTAATGAAAGACTCGTTAAAACGTGAATTAAATCATAAAACTCACTTTAATCACCCTTTAATGAAATAGCAGGGTGATATATTTGGCAGGCTGGGGGCGGGGGAAGAAGAATCAAAGCTAGTGGAGGGTAAAGCTGTGTTTTAGCCCTCATGTAGTTCCAACAAACTAGATTATTAGAATTATTATTCGAGAATATAAATTGGGTTTCTTGGTTTTAGACCTTCATATCAATTGTTTACAAATATAAATGTGTTGCATGTGTTAAAAATACAATAAATACAATTAAAATGTCCCAAACATGGAGATTTAGACACAATACAATTAAAGGACCACTTCTTGTTTGTCTTATTTAGGGATTGGCTGAGCTGTTTCTGGGCAAATTAACTTTTAAGAGTTAAATTAAATTAAAACAAACGCAGATTTTAATTTAGGAAATCATGGCAAATGCAGCTCTTTATTTAGTCAATCAGGGCAATGGTATACAATAATGGAAAACAATTATAATAAACTCATATTTAACATACACTACTAATACACTTGGTGGTGTTAACTACAAGTTATTTCTGTATTTATTGTAATTTTGCATCATAAATCCGTCTATTTACCGTTCCATATCCAAGCAACCACTTTTATTTTGAAATTATGTGAACTATCACCATAAATGTTGGAGTTTTTTTCGCTAGGACGGCCCCCTACTGACACTCGAGGTGACCCCTGATGTAAACAATACAATATTCATGCTAAGAGAGTAAAACAAAAAGGGAAAAGGAAAGTGTCATGTCATGGAAAAAGTACCTTTTAAATTGAAGATAAATACATTATAATTACAGTAGGGTGTTTTATCCCGGCTATCGTTCTACACGCGTATGTTTCAGTTGTGTTTACCCACAATGCCCTGCGTTCTAGTCCTCTACCAACGGTTTTTTGGTGGGCAAACGGACTGGGGTTTGATGAAGAAGGGCTGGTGTGAATGCACTCTTTTATTCGTGTTACGATGTGTTGCCATTACAGTACACAGCACACTTCAGTGTGTCCTGCTCCTGCCTGAGGAACAACACTGACCTCCTCTTCATAAGTGGGCCAGTAAAACATGAAACAGCTGCGGCACGGTGACCTCCACTCAAGTCATGACACATATTTTAGCGCCGACAGTTATTAACTTGTTCTGCATAAACTCTCATTAATCACACTGTGGTTTTTTTCTCTTCATTTTTGGTACAAATTCCCCTCACATACGACACACAAAGAGGGTGTTGCACCCCGCGACGTGCTTCCCCCTCTTCCCTGTGATTAATAGTTTGACCTCAGCCTTGCTCCACTTTCAAATTCACCAGAGACACACAGCACCACCGACTGTGAATCATTTATTTACATCCACTCGCACGCACAGTGGCGTCAGGGAAACGCGGGAGATTCTGCAGGATTTGGTGTGAAAACACATTTGATTGATTTATGCGACTATAATAACATGGCATGAATCTGCATTCTGGGCTCATAGGGTGTGGTTTTCAGGTCAGAATTATAGGTTGTGATTAAGATTAAGAGGAAAGACGTGATGGTTAAAGGAACAGTGTGTCGGATTTTAGCGGCATCTGTGGGTGAAGTTGCAAACTGCATCCATCTGACGACCTTTAGCCCCCTCTATGTGTATGTGAAATACTGTATGTCTCCATGACAACAAGGCAAACGAGTCCAGGGCTAATCTGTGTCGCATTTTAAGTGATTCTCACAACTTTAAAGGGCTTTTTGGGGGGGTTAAGACCTGGTTTCATTGGGGTTTAAGTTAAGGGTAAGGGTTAAGGCATTAAGTTGTGAGGGTTAAGGTTAAGACCTGGTGTTAGGTTAGGTTTAAGTTAAGGGTTAAGGTACTTAGTTGTGATTGTTAAGGTTAGGGTAAGGGGTTAGGGAATGTATTATGTCCCTGTGAAGTCCTCACTAAGATATAAAAACAAGTTTGTGTGTGTGTTCTTGTATGTGTACATTTGTGAGGACCAAAAAGAATTATATACCATGGGGAGTGAGGACATTTTAAGTGAATCTTTATAACTTTAAAGGGCTTTTTGGGGGGTCTTATTAGGATTTACGGTTAGGTTTAAGTTAAGAGTAAGGGTAAGGGAATACATTATGTCAATGGTGTGTCCTCAGTAAGAATGCTGTACAAGAACGTGTGTGTAAACAGACTCATTAGAGTTAATTAGATGATTAATATCAATTAAAGGCGTCTTTGACTCTCACCTTGTGTTGTTTCCACATCACTGCCAGAGGCGTGACGTCATGCTTGGCGTGTTTTCCCTCCTCCAGACACTTCATACACACCGGGGCTCTGCAGCTGCAGCAGAACATGCTGAAGTTCTCCGCTTCATGGTCCACGCAGGTCGCCGGTTTTCGCGCCGTGGCAGGCGGCTGATGCGGCTGCTGCTGCCCGGTCCCTCCCGATCCTGCTCCTCCACCTCCACCTGCAGCCGCCTGGTTCGGCGGCACCAGCCGGTGTTTGGCGAGCGGACCGCGGGACGGGTGGCACCGCTGCTGGCAGGCGTTGCAGTAGTAGACGTCGCACTGCTCGCACATCACCGCCGCGTCCACCGGGTTGCGGTCACACAGCTGGCACTTCACCGCTGCTGAGGAAGAGGAGGAGGATGAAGATGAGGATGAAGAGGACGCGGAGGCGGCGCGGTTCTGCTGGTACCGCGTCACGATGGCCTCCAGCAGCCGGTTCCGAGGGAAACCCCGGAGCCCCCGCTCGTCCAGGGAGACGCTCCGGTGACACAGCGGGCAGGTGAGCGAGCAGTGTCGGTGAGCCATGGCTGGCGGAAACACCCGAACCCCGTTCGGCGACTTGAGCTGGCACGTCGGCGTGTAGGAGCCGTATCCGCTGTCCGTCTCACTGTACAGACTCATCTTGTCCATGTCCAGGTAGTCGTAGTCCGAGCTGCCGCCCGACGCGCGGCTCTGCACCGCGGTGTCGCCGTCCGGCGTCTGCACGGTGATGTTCCGCGCGCAGGCCAGACACACGTTGTGGGAGCAGGGCAGCAGCACCGGGTCCTTGAAGAGGGAACCGCACACGGGACATTTTAACTCTTCCTCCATCCTGGCTGCGGAGGAAGAAGAGGACGAGGACGATGGTGGCGACGATGCTTCTGCGAGGAGACTTCAGCACCGACTGACGCGGACAGCTCCCTGCGCTGCACCGCGCATGTGCAGGCGAGGAGGAGGAGGGGCGTGTGGTCTGAGGGTTTGAGTCAATGATGGTTTGATTTTAATAAGGCTCTGACGTCACAGTGATGACAGTTTGTCATCGTTCGTTAACAGGACTGAAGATAAGTTTTAAGATAAGGTATAATAAGATAAGATAAGGTAAGATCAACGGAATATGGTAAGATGAGGAAATAAGGCAAGTGAAAAAATGAGAAAAGAGAAATGAAGATAAACTTAAAATAAGATGAGATAAGATAAGATAATGAAATAAGGCCAGTGAGAAAAAGATAAATTAAGATAAAAATTAAAAGAGATAAGTGAAATAAGATACAATAGGATAAGCGAAACAGGTAAGAGAAGATAAAATAAGTGAGAAGAGTGAAATAACGAAAGTTAAATAATATAAGTATGATTATGAAGGAAAGATAAGTGCGATAAGATAAGGTAATATAAACGTAAGATGAGGAAATAAGGAGAAAAGGAGATAAGATAAAAAAAACAAGACAAGTGATATAAGATAAGTGAGATGAGTGAAATTAAATAGTGGCGAAAAGAAAAGCAAATGAGATAAAAAATAAGTGAGATATGTGCATAACTCTCCTCTGGTTTAGACATTTTTAAGAGCAGGACTGAAGCTTTTTCCGTCTGCAATCGTGGGCGGAGCCAAAGACCAAAACATAAACAGAGACTGTGGCCCACAAATTTGACTACAATTTAACAGCAGTTTATTTCATCTCTCGTTTTATGCCTTATTATTATACATTTCTTACATACATCACCTTTTAAATATAGATTTTTACCCCTGACTGGTTTTTATGAGTTTCCTTTAAACTGCAAATATGTAAAAATTTATTAATTTAAAGCAAAAAAACTTGGGCTGAAAAGATGAATCTAAGTCATTGTAATCTGAAATGTTGCTGAGAAGCTTAGATACAGGAGCTAAAACTAACAGCCTAATGTTCCCTTTCCTTTTTTAAAAAAAAATAATAATACAATATTGACTCTCAATTTTCCTGGAGAGTTGAATTATTCCGGTGGAATAATCCTCTCATCCGCTCGCTCGCTCGCTCGCTGCAGCTCTGAGGTGATTCTCTGAGGATAAGCTGATAACTTCACCCGAGGCTTTTCCCCCAAAGCCCTCGATCACAGCCGTGATTATGACACGACGACGAGCCGTGAAGCGGAGAGAGAATGATCGCAGCAAAGATATTCACTGCACACACACACACACACACACACACACACACACACACACACACAGAGAGAGAAGCATTTGTTTCAGTAAAATCACACAGATGGTTTTTTATTGGATTTTACCACAGGGAAAACTGGAGGATGTGTTTGTGTCATTTGACCAAATTTAGAATCCTTTCACGTCTTTATTGTTATTGTTGTTGTACTGATTTTTTCTAGTTCATTAAAAAAAATATATACATATATAAATATGACTTTGAGGATGGTTAACACAAAACACAATAATCTGCATGAAAATTAGGTTTAAATGTGGGATTTATTTTGAAATATAGGAAAAGGTGGTTAAAAAAATCCCTTGAAGGTCACGATATGTTATATGTCAAAGGTCATCACTATAGAAACTGCTATTAATTGTTAATTATTAACATTTGCGTCCAAATTAACCATATTTTCCATAGTTTCTGCCACAACCACACACTAGTAAAATTGACAGTATGTCAATGAATTATTGTGATTTTATGTTGTAAAGATGTAATGATAATGTGCTTACGCAGGTGTTTTATTGTGAAAATAAAGCTGCCTTTCATCTGTTTTTGTGTCTCCAGTGCTTTTTACACAAGTGTCATTAATGTGACAACAAATCTGATTTTCAACAAGTAGCCTAAAGCAGCCTTTTCTGGGATTTAAATGATTATTTTTCAATATTTACAAGTAAATCTTGAATTGAAGTGTATATGATAACCCTCCTGCATCACATCTGTGGGTCCTGACCTTAGTCCTTTCATTCATATTGTTTAGCGTATGTTTGGTGTTGAGCTCCCCCTGGCGGTCAGTAAGATACCAGCAGACAATTTAGACCAATCCAGTATGTGTTCACTACTGCGTTTTCTCTCTTTTTGGAAACTATAATAAGCCAAATGAGTATTAGCAAACTTGTTTTATGTGAGAATTTAAAGTTATTATGTAGTTTAGTCAAATGTTGATGCTTTTTATGCCTTTAAATTCTGTATATTTTATTATTATTATTTAACTATTATCATTATTCATTCATGCTGATGATACAGCTGTGATAATGTGCAGAATCTTCATTAAAATGGACTATAAAAATACGAATATAGGACACTTTTGTCCATGTAAACAAGCCTGTGTTCACTTTATCTTTCACAAATTAAAAAACAAAACCGAGTTATGTGGTAGTGCATAGTGATGACATTTATTACATGTTATGTTACAATCAAACACAAGCGTGTACATTTTTCACTGTTGGAGTAAAACAGTGAACATTTACCAGTGCATTCTCTATTTCAGTCATCCCTTTTCATCAGTCCTCAGTTAACTTAGCGTGACTTTGGACCAAACATGATAACCAGTCACCTCCAAACCATTGGCAGTGTGATGAGAAAACAGATTAGGGCTGCAACTAAATACATTTTATGTTTTTTTCAGCTTCTTAAATGTGAATATTTTCTGGTTTCTTTGCTCCATTTAACAAATAAATCATTAAAAATGAATAATTTTGCTTTGAGGACAAAACAAGACATTTGAGAACATCATTATTTCAAGGTTTTCACCCATTTTTGACATTTTTAGACCAAACAACTGCGTGAATAAGGGTAAATAATCAACAGATGAATCAATTATGAAAGTCATTCATAGTTTCAGCCCTAATACAGATACTTTTTCATCTTTTTTTGCCAAAATGAAGAGGAACTTTAATAAAAGTCAGTGGTAAATCAGGTGCTATGTCCCACAGTCTCAAAAACAACCAATATCTGGCTGTTTTCTTCTGAAATCCACTCAGAGAATATGTGTTTTGTTCACTCACCTTTTTTATTTTTGTACAAATGTCAGTCTCAGACCAAAGACGTGGTGCTCTCTGGGTTGATTCGAACAGACCTGTTGCTCTTCCTCAGGTCCTGCAGCTGTTTGGCCGGTTTGCCCACGCCCTCCTCGAACCTGCGCTCCACCACGGGCAGCACCGTGTCGTGGAGGAACGTGGCGTTCTGCAGGATGAAGGCCTTCTTCTCGGGGTCCTGCTCGCAGCGCAGGCTGTAGTCCACGTGCTGCACGGCCACCAGGATGATCTCCCTCAGGCTCTCCAGCAGCACCATGTGCAGCTCGGGGAAGTAGAGCTTCAGGCCCTCGTCCAGGAAGTTCATCATCTGCTTGGTGAAGGCCACCATGGTGTAGCTCAGGTTCACCCAGCAGTCGTCGCCCGTGTACTGCTCGAAGCTGCCGATGCCACAGCTGCGCATCTCGTCCTGTGGAGAAGACGACGACAAATGTGACGCCAAAGAGTCCCCCAATTGAAAATGGAAACAGGACAATTAATACATATAAAATAAAATAATGGAAACAACCACAGAAGCTAAAAACGTACCTTGAGTTTGACCAGAGCCTCGGGCGTCATGAGGTTCATCCTCCTCCACATCTCCTCAGAGTTGCGGTGCTTGGTGGCTTCGATGATGATGTCCTTGTAGCTCTGCAGCGCCGCCTTGACGTCCTTGACCAGCAGGGACTGCAGCGTGAAGGTCAGGTCCAGGCCGATGTCCACCAGCTGCTGACAGTGTTCTTTCGCCACTTTGACGCACTCGGCCGCCGTCGACAGACTCTCCTTACTGTCAAACACCTGAGGAAGACAGAAAACCAACCTTAACTATCACTTTTTGTAAAACTTTTTTATACATTTATTCGCTGATATTTTCTATATTTTCTACCACAGACATCCTTGAAGAACCCACATTTAACAGATCCCCCTTGATCTTCTCCTCGTCTTCTTACCTGACTGCTGAAGGCGTCCACAAACATCCTCATGGCTGACTTGGACCAGACCACGAAGGCTGAGTAGCAGCCCGTGTTTCCCGCAAAGTCTGTTTCGAACTCCTTGGCCGTCTCCAGCAGGCTGGTGAAGAAGATGTTGCAGAGCTTGTGGATGTAGAGCAGCGTGGCTCCCTCGATGCGAAGCTGCCGTATGGCCGTATGGACCGCGGCGGCTCGGTTATTCAGGAACAGCTCGCAGGCTTTTGTGGACTGACCTGCAACGTAAAGAGGAAGTGAATGATGTGCACATGTGAGACCTGACTTTTATTGTTGATGTGTGCGATGTTTTAAAGATAAAGACCTAGTCTGATCAGCTGTAAAACAGCCCTCCTGGTAGCTTTAGGTCCTCCACGAAGTGACCGATCTGGAGATAACTCAAACACCAGGACCTCCGTCAGCTGCCGCACACGCTCGTCCACCGTCAACCGCAGCTCTCTGACCCTCTGGTTGACCGGCTGGTCTTTGAGGTACTCATTTAGCTTGTCTAGCAGGTCCACAGCGCCCTCAAAGTCTCTCTGGGCAATGCAGACGTCCAGATCCTCTGGAAGCTCCTGGATCCACTCGAGGCTGAGGTCCACGCCTTCTTCAGCATCCGCAGGGTCGTCGTCGTCCATGTCGAAAGGGTTGGTGGACACTTCAGCCCTCACAGGGGACGTCGGCGGCTCCTCCTCTTTCTTGTGCCTGTCCTTGGTGACTTTGTTCTTCTTGGTTTCATCCAGGATCTCAAGCCACTCCTTCTTGATCTTGCTGTTCTCTGCCTGGAAGATGCGACTGTCGGGGAACATGAGGATCTTGAACATGTCCTTCATGGGATGGTTGTCCTTCACGTTGACGACCGCAAAGCTCTCCAGGTCGTACAGGGCGTTGTACTTGTACTTCACCGTTCCTCTTCGGTTTGGCAGCCAGGTGGCGATCAACAGGCAGTCGTTCATGAGGAAAGCGTGCACCTTCTGGATGGGGGACATGTTGTCTACATCAAACTCAACAAGGTCACCATTGTAGACAAGGTGCCTCCCTGGGGTGTCCATGATGTTTTTACCGCCCTCCACCTTCTCCAGTAGGGAGGTGAGCGTCCTCTGCTTCACCTCCTCTGTTTCTTTGGGGAACGCAGCCTGCATCTCTTTGGAGGTCTCATCTTTATCCGCGGACCACAAGGCCTGGGTGATGCTCTCCATGATACTCTTCTGCTCCGTCAGGATGTGGCTCAGCTGGTACATCTCACTCTCCAGGTAGGAGATCTCCTTGGCCGTCTCGATGAACTGCCTGTAGTTCTTGTAGACATTCTTCTTCAGGTTTTGTGCCGTTTCGTCGGCCAAATTTTGGATTTTCTGACGATGCTCCTGCAAATCTCTGTCGCCGTCGGACTGCTGTGACAGCTGCTTCACGTAGTTCTGTGGGTCGAAATTGGGCGATTCGAGCAGTTTCCGTAATCGATTTCCAGTTTCTGCCATCCTGTGTCGCTTGCGTGTTTACTTAACAGAACAAAAGTGTTTGAAAATCACGGATTAATGTGCATATACGAGGAGTTTATCGAGGCTCCTCGGTTCATACCCGCTTACAACCCAAACAGGAAGCTGTTGACTCCCTGAAACGTCACGGGATTCTGGGGAAAAAAAAGATGGTCAACAAATCGCGGAGAACACAATAATTTCTCGAATATAAATTGGTCTACAAACATCCCGAGTTTATGATATTATGAAACAACTTTTTATAAAAACTATCAATGTTAAAATAGTTCGTAATTTGCGTATTTTAAACACTACACGCCAATACAAAAATGCCGGGTTAATTTTATATCGGCCCACTATTTAAAGTTAAGGAAGACTACGCATCCCAGCATTCAATTCTTTAGTTTGAAATTATTTTGTAAAGTTTACGACATTTACCCAACCTATATGCGGAAACTATGAGTTCACGTTTCAAAGCAAATGCACAACATCAAAGTGTGCCCCAATTTAACCTTTCAATGTTCGCTTTCTAACATGCTGTAGAGTCGAATCATATAATGGCAAACAAATACAGTATACGTAACTCAAAGTGACTTGAGTGTGAACCAGTTTCGTTCCAGACATTTTTTTTTCATTTGTTTTATTTTGAAATCCATAACGGAAATGAGTTCTGTTTTGACGAACGACACAGAAGACATGCTGTTGGCGGTTGTTACCAAACGTCCCTGTCATACAGAAGATGTGGACCATTTTTGTTGACAATTATGACATAAAAGTGTACAGAGAGTGTTTTTAAACGAAGCTAATTAAGCCGGGCTCACCCGGGTTACATATTCTACCCGTGTTAACCCCCCTCTGTTGTAATGGATGAAGATTTTCTGCTCGCTGTTCAGCTCCAGGAGCAGTTCGACGGTGAATACGTGTCGTCGTCGTCGTCGTTTCCGTCCAGCAATTTTGAAAACAACGACTTCGGACACAGCAGCAAAAAACGGAAAGTGGACGCTACTGATGGACGTGGTAACGATGTTGTCCCTTACTGGAAGCCGACTGCCCAGCCCGAGAGGCCGCTGTCCATCGTGGACCAGTCGTGGGAAACGCTGGACCCCAATCCCGACGTCAGAGCTATGTTTCTGGAATTCAATGACATGTTCTTCTGGAGTAAACTCAGCGGTGTTGAGGTGAAATGGAGCCCCCGAATGACCCTGTAAGTATGTCATGATAGTGTGGATTCATGTAGTAATAGTTTCGTTTGGCTAGAATCACAATAATTGTAAATACAGTACAATTGAATATTTTTTGAATGGGATTTGGTATAATGGCAGGAGAGTGGCTCGTCAGTATCAGCTTTAACAACCTAGTAATTAAATGCTGCTGATTTGTAAATAATATTATCAGTGGCATGTATGAAAGGGGTGTGTTTGCAGTATTTTAATGTCTCAAACGCTCATTATTGCACTCTTATAATCTGTTATGGATGATCTATGCTAGTATTGATGAAAGTTTAATATGAATTTTACTTTAGAAGACTCTAATGTAGGGGAAAATGTTTATTTATATCAGTGTCTGTATCAGTATTTGTTATCGGCCCAAGCATTGCTGATGTATCGGCACATTTGATATCGGCCAAAAGTCAAATATCATGCTTCCCTACTATGTTTCACATTAAAACAACATTATGCTTTGGCATTGTTATTGCCATATAAAGCAGTATGTGAGTCTCCTCTGTGAAGTGGTGTTTAAATAATCATCTCCCGTGTTTCTCTCGCAGTTGTGCTGGCGTTTGCTCATATGAGGGACGAGGCGGACTGTGCTCGATCCGACTCAGCGAGCCTCTCCTGAAGCTCAGGCCGAGAAAAGACCTGGTCGAGGTGAGATTTTCTCACTGGATTCATTACTAACAAACTTGCCACAGGAATAATTGCCCCACATGACACTGTCAACACTTGGTTTGCTGATGGTAGGAAAAGAGAAACAACCACATTATGTTATGAAAACAAAAGAAACCGGTCAACAATCACTGTAGGTTGTTGTGAGGAGACATTTTCCTTCCTGTGAATGTGTTTTAATCTTTTTTTGCAGACGTGAACACTGAGTAATGTCCAGAGGTTTCAGTCAAAACATTCACAGAAAGTCAGGCCAGCAGGTGGCGTCTGTCTTGAGTAGCTGTACATTCACCCTGTCATTCCCTGATTAATTTGAGTACCAGGTTTATTCTGGCTGATGGTTGTGCCATATTTTTAATAACTGGCATTGACTTATTGCTATTTATTGCTCGGTCAATTATTACAAATTGTGCATTTTTGTTCTCAGAAACCTCATAAATGTTAGTAAATCACTTAACTTTTTTATTCCATCCAAAAGTTAGTTTACTTTGGGTTTTGACAACCTGTTCTATGTATTTAATGTACAGTTTATATCATCAGCCATTGACTGCACTGATGTCAAAAAATGGGTTCATATCAGTCGTCTCCTAATCATCTCACGTGAGATTTTGAAACATTATCCAGAGATGATTATATTCGGAGGCAGCCGGTGGAAGAAAACATTAATATTTTCTTGTTTTCCTCAGACTCTCCTCCATGAAATGATCCACGCGCTCCTGTTTGTGACCCAGAACAACAGAGACAGAGACGGCCACGGACCAGAGTTCTGCAAACACATGAACCGCATCAACCAGGCCACGGGAACCAAGATCACTGTACGTGCTCTTTATTTTTTTTCTTGTACATTTAGCCTTTGCATATTCGATTACAGTCCTGTTCTCCCTCCGTCAGGTCTACCACAGCTTCCACGATGAGGTCGACGTGTACCGGCAGCATTGGTGGAAATGCAGCGGCCCCTGCCAGAGCCGCAAGCCCTACTTCGGCTTCGTGAAGCGAGCGATGAACCGCGCTCCGTCTTCTCTGGACCCTTGGTGGGCGGACCATCAGAGGACGTGCGGCGGGACTTACACCAAGGTCAAGGAGCCCGAAGGGTACGGCAAAAAAGGCAAGAAGGACAGCAAGAAGGAGGGAAAGACGGCGAGTACGGAAGCTTCGGGAAATGTGAAGCCTTCAACTTCCTCTGCAGGTAATTTGCTTTTTGTTGACAAATATTCATGTCCAACCCTAGTATTAAGCTGCAATAGATTGGTACTGTCTTTTATATGTTCTGTTAAGGACATGTGCCTTTTAAAAGAGGTTAATTGACTCAAATTTGCACCTTTTCTTCTTCATTAAGGATCTGGATTACAGGATATAAGGAATATAATCCCATTTAGTGGTAAAGGCTTCCTGCTCGGAGGCAAATCCCAGTCTTCCCCACCACCTGTCGCCGTAAAAACAAACTCTCCTCCCAAGAAACTTCCCCCGCCTTCGTCCCCTCTTCGCCCTGTCGTGGAGAACACAGGGACCTCCATCAGGCCGGGGGGACAGAAGCCGCCGATAAAAAGGTCCGTCAGCAACACGCGGGTTTTCGCCAACGTCAACGGGTCGCCGGTGCGAATCCCTAAACCGCACGGTAGCAGCAGCAGCCAAGGAGCAAAGAAAATAAGGCAGAAGTCCATTGCAGACCTCTTTGAGAGCGCAGGGGTCAGACAGTCAGCGGGACAATCGAATACAGCGACGTCGGCAAAGAAGAGTTCTACCTCGACCTCGTCCCTGGTTCCCGTGGTTCAGAACAAGGAGAGTCAAAATAAACCGTTAGAGTCGAAATATTTCAATCATTCCAGCAGCGCCGGTTCATCAGGAGCAGCAGGCGGAGGTCAAACCTCGAGGAAGAGGTCGTGGGACGAGCGCGCCGGCTCCTCGGGCATCTTTGACCTTTTCCGAAGCAGAACGGCGGCAGCGTCGCCAGCGAAGGAGTCGACAAAGACGAAGGTGCCTACGGTGCAGCAAAGAACTGCAACTGCTGCCACTGCTACTGTCACCTCCTCCTCCTCAACCTCATCGTCTTCCACATCTTCTGTCAGCGCTGCTGCTTCCTCCTCCTCCTCCTCCTCCTCCTCGATGGTCAGCTGTCCTGTGTGCCAAGTAAAAGTGCAGGAGTCAAAGATCAATGAGCATCTGGATTCCTGCCTCTCCTGAACGTAGCAGAGCAGATTTAAAGTAGGTAAGAAATGATGTCGCATTATCTTCCAAAAAGTTTTTAATCCCTTTTTAAAGGGTTTTCACTGTTACATCATTGTAATGATGATATTTATTTTAGTACGGGTGCCTGTGCAAGATTCAGTGCCTTAGTACGTCAGGGTTAGACTGATAATCCAACACTGTTCTGTTCAATAATTGGTAAAAGTGTTGATATTTACCAGAAACTAAAGCACTGGTGTTTTAACTGTCTTGGATTAAAGAGTTCACATCGTGTGAGAGTGAATTCAAACGTGACCTCACTGTGCTGTGAGTGAACAAGCCGCTGTGTCACTTGAGTAGAAAGGTTTTTTTTTTTTGCTCCCGGTTTGTGACGTGTTCCTTTCACCTCAGACGCGACGCGACTGACCCCGGCTGGTCTGCAGGAGTCAGATCTCACACTTTATTTCTGCTGAGTGTAAATTATCATTTATAAGCTGCGGAAACGCGTGGATTTTATACGTCTGTGTTCTTAAATGTGTCCGTTTTAAAGGAAATGTGTTTACAAATAAAAACGTTTTCACTGTTCTGTTAACTTGAGTGTTTGTGTATGGTCTGAACATTATATTATGATGCTAATGCACTTTTATGTATAAAAAACCTTTAAAAAACAACTTTTAGGCAATTTTTTTAGTAATACATAGTAACATTTTCATTCAGGGGGATTTTTTTAATATGAAAATCTGGATTTTTGTCACTTTTTGAAATCTGTGATCAAAGAAACTGACGTGGAAAATCTGAATTTCAAAAGAATTCAACGATAAACTGACAGATGGTGAGTTTCTATGACTGAAATAGGCTTTGTACGACATTTTTATGTTGTCCTCAACAAAGTCTAACTATGGTGAAAGACAGGGGACGTGCTGGAGACGGGGAGGCAGACAGATAGTGGGCGTGTATCAGAGCTGGTGGGTGCGTTGGAGGAGGGGAGAGGAGGAGGGGTCAGGAGGTCAGACGGCAGGAGTCCAGCTGCTGATCAGGACTGATGAGTCCTCCTGTCCCTGCAGGGTTGACTGGAGTGAGTCCAGGGGCAGTGACGCAGCACGCCGACGGTCTTTAGAGCCGCTGCTGCTGCTGCTGCTGCTGCTGCTGCTGCTGCTGCTGCTGCTGCTGCTGCTGCTGCTGCTGTACATCTTTGATTACCATCTGTCTGCACGAGCATCAAGTGACATCTGGGCCTGAAAGCTTAAAAGAATTTACATTAGACTGACAACCGCAGCCACAGTCTGGAAAAGACACATCATCTTTACATTGTTTATATTTTACATTGTACCTGTATGTAGTATTTTTTTTTTTAATCCTATATTTTGGCAATATTTCTATCACGATTTATCTCTCATTACACTTTGCTGCTATCATCTATTGTATCTCAACTTATTTGATCACATGGGATCATTTCATATCATATCTCATCTTTTATGATATCATATTCAATCGTGCTGCATCTCAACTTGTTTTATCTCATAGTATCATATCGTGGCTCATTTTATCCTATTATATCTCGTCTTTGAGCTTGAGTTGTGTTAATTCAGGCAGAAAAATACGTGTTTTTTTATTCCCATTGACATGTTTCGACCACTTCCTGTGGTCAAAGAAAAACGAAACTGAAGCTCATGGTTTTTGTGTAATATCGTGCCGTATTGTATCTATTATGTCATCGTATCGTAATTGTCATTTCTCGTTGCATCTCATCATGGTGTCTTGTATTACAGGAAGCACATGATGTTGTTTTTTTTGTATTCCACACATACATCCTTTTAAAGTCAACAGACAATATCACTTTACTCCCGCTGACCCCATAACTCCTAACACTGATCCCATTCTTGTTCGACTGAACGTCACCTTCATCCTCTCCAGAGGCCCCCGCGTGTTTGCAGCTGCTCTCAGCAGCAACACTACAGGAAGCGGACGACCTCCTCACTCCCTCCTCCCATTCACACCCTATTGTCTCCCTGTGACTGTGTTACATCCCAGACAAATGGCAAGTTCAACGCGATGACGCCGATGATTGGCTGCTGTGGCATCATGACACACTTTGGTGCTGTCATTTCAGGTATTAATTATCTCCCAGCGAAGATCACATGTTAGGAAATAGGTTTGTTTACATTTAAAAACACAGATATTTTAGATCGGCTGCAAAAAAATGTCATTTTAAGGACAAAATACACCATATAATGTGTGCAGCCCCTAGATAAATACATAATAACATATAGTACCAAGTGTATTCACTATAACATTATAGTCTTGAAAGATAAATTGATTCTTTTTCTTTATTCATGTCATAAAATGTCATACATAATATGTCTAATATCATACATTTTGGGGAAAATATCATAAAATGAAGTATAAGACACATTTTTCTTATTTTATTTTATTTTTTTGGATGGTTTGAGGTAAGATATCACATTTATTTTAGCCGTGTAGATTAACACCACACAGCCATGGTTGTTTTATGTTCAGTAATTTGCATTTGCTTTGTCTGTCGACAGTTTTTAAAGGTTCCATTAGTTATTATAATAATTATCTATAATTATCTACCTACAGTATTGCTTACATAATAGGCTCTTTTCTTCTTTTAAGCGTGATTACAGTATTATTAGCTCTTGGAAAGAAGTTAGTGTTTACGTTTCAACCTTTAGAGGGAAAGAAGTTGGAAATGATTTATTTTTACACGCAGTAATAAGGAAATACCATGCTTCAGGCCTCATCCATCTGCCTGTGTGTGTGTGTGGTATCACACATGCCTCTCTCATTCTAAAGAGCGCGTGTGATGCTTTTGTGTGTCGGTTTCAAGGTTATTGTTGAGTTATTGTTGTGTCGGGGGCTGCGGGAGGGAGGAGGAGGGAAGTGAAGCCCACCATCTGTCCTTTATACTCAGACTATTGTCTCACACACACACGACAGACACACACAAACAAACAAACACACACACAGTGCCAAGTCAGTCACTGTGTCGCAAATGGCAATTTCTCTATATCAATAATTCATTTAATTCAAGCTCAATGTATTTGAAACAATGGAAACTTTAAAATAAGTCTAATTTGTCATTAAGAGCATTTGTCTCGCCTTTTCATTTTAGTCTATGTTTAAAATTGATTGTGTTTTGTTTGTTTTTTTACTTTTGGGCTGTTGTGGTGTTTCAATCACCATGTGATCTGATAAAACTTATATGACATGACACATGAAAAAAACATGAAAATATGAATTATAAAGAGAAGTAAAAGCCCTTTTCCAATCTGTGTGTGCTGGCAGGGAGACGCCCAGCAGCCACTGTGATAAAAGGACCGGAAGCGGATTTGATACTGCTCACACAATCCACAAACATCAACTTTACAATAATCAGTCATTGAAAGAGCACGAGTTCAGTTTCAAAATAAAGGTAAATAAATGAAAAATAACATCACCCCAAAAAGTCCGTTGATTTATATAGTTATATTTAGTATAGTAAAACTCTTAATTCTTTATACAAATCAATCAGATTTAAAGTGTGTCACCAATTATGTTACTAAGTGTTTATTCGTGTAAACATTCAACATTTAACAAGCATTCAAATTCAATCAAAGGTATTGAAAAAAAAGTTTATATTATTTACATATAAAAAATCTGGAAGGCTATAAAATTAACTACAATTTCACCATTGAATTAATACAATCATAAATGTACCTCACATACGTGATTTTACGCTTGTTATGTATTTTGTCTAAACAAAAAAAAAACGAATTTAAAAGAAACGTGCTGATATTGCATAATTAAAACAAAAAGTATACGCGTCATACATTAGGTGTGGTTTTATTTTGTTGAACAACCGGAAACACGCTGACGACGTTACGTACAACTTGACGTGGCGTATTTGGCCGGCGGCCGCCTCGGGCAGAGAAAACCAGGCTGTTGCTCCGTGTGTTACTGTTTGGTGCTGCGGACTCTTCTGTCGTACGTTCCTAACTTGACAGGGAACTTACATTTGGGGGAAATAAATAACATTTTATTCGCTTATTAACACACAAGACGATGAATGGTAAGTCATCGAACGGTGCGGCTGGAGGAATGGCCTGTATCGAGGGTCTACCGCCGCTACCGAAGAGCCTGAGCGGCTTGCTGAACTCGAGCGGCGGCTCCTGGAGAGAAATGGAGAGGATGTACGTGAAGAAAACCATGATCCAGGACGACCTGAGCCGAGGCAGGAACACCGACAACCTCCTGGCCAACAAGCCGGCCAACCTCGACGCTGCCCTGGCTCTTCTGCGAAAAGAGATGGTAAGATTTTCCAGGGAGTGTCGACCAAAAAGTGCCCCGTTTTTTCACCTCTGTTTTCGTAGGGAGGCGTTTAATCCCAACGCGTGCTGTGCATTCCTCATTCAGCAAGATCTCGTGAAGAAATTGTGGAAGTTTGAACTTTTCGGGCTTTTAAGCAAACTAAACTGCATCCAAATGCTAAAGTTAGGGTTTTTTATAAATCTATAGAAACATACGACAGATTCGGCATACATAGTTTTCACCTTGCAGTGAACTGTACAAGCAAAATACCTATTGCCACGATGCACATTCCGATTCAGCCAAACCCCCCTAAGAAATTGTAGGAGTCTGAAGTCGCTTGGCTTTAACACACACTTAAATGCATCCTAGTGTGCAAGTTGAGGGTTCTTCCAAATCAGGCGAATCATCTGGCAAATTCGGCATTCATATAAGACATGAATACATGAAAGAAAAATGCTCGTTTTCACGTATGGATCTTTGGTTTTACACCAGTCCGTGTAGTTTCTCATAGACAACAATGCAACCAAAAAACACCACTTTAACGATCATTTTATGCATTGTCAATGCATTAGTAATGCATTTATGTGATTTATGTGCTACCCAGAGACAAAGTCGTTTGCATACACGAAAAGAAATGTGGTTTTCAAAAATGGAGTCTGGCATGAAGAGCAACTCCTGTATGTGAGAAAACAGCATCACAGGCACATTTTCATTGGGTTAAGCAACATAAAGCAATTCTAATTTCAATATAATATCTTAAATTATGAATTAAATCATGACACATGAGTAAACATACTGTAACACCGTGTAGCGAGCTCAAACATTAAACCAGATGGAGGCATTTTGAATATCAGAACCAGACTTCATTAAAAATTCAGGCATCTTTAATGGGATTTTGTTCAAAAACAGCAGTCTGTTTTCCATATTTCAAGTAATCTCGAGCAGGGAGTTGACCTCATTTCACAATATAAACCGTAAGAGAATTAAAAGTTGTGCCGAATATAAATGTTTCTGACAATTTTTGTTGCTAAATCTGTGCAAAGTGTGTTGTTTTTTTTCCCCCATATATGTGATTTACTATTGGTGCAGCATGTTGTCAAAATGGCTGGTTGCGGTTTAGTAGTTTAATTAAACAAGTTCCCATTTTCAGCTGCCCTTTGCACCATATGACAAAGAAATCAATAAAAACTGAATAGTTATGGTTTAAGAATATAATAGTTTTGAGGTTTGGGTAACCCCAATCAAAGTATTTCAACATTTTATGAACGTAATCATAAGTTGCCGCCCTAAAAACATCTATATCAGACTGATGTTGTTGTCGGATAAAAAAAAAAGAAGAAGGTTTTACAGCCATTAATCATTTTTAGAAAGCCTTTCATAGTCACAGCTAACTGCAGAGATAAATCTTTGAGGAAAAACCTTGTCGCATTTATGACTTGTTTTTTAGTGTACGTGCAGCAGGTCCCGAGCTTTGTTGCCGTTAATGTATAACTAGGATTGCTCAGTTGACCGTGTGCTGCAATTAAAAAAAAACAAAACAAAAAAAGAACTGTGTGCAATAAGAGCTGCTCCCCTGCTGTCACTACAGCACAGAGCTCAGTGTCACTGTCTCGGCTGTAATTTGTGTGGAAGACAATGCAGCAGTGACCCTCAGTGCTTCAGACTGCATCGTCAGCACAGTGGTATGCAGGAGAAATGACCTTTTCAACCCTGCCTGCCCGCCTGCTCGACGGTCATGTTTCAGCCTCGAGTGTTGTGCATCAGGTTCAGCTGCAGTCACAGTATTTTTTACCATGAGCTCGATGGAAATGTTCTTAAAATGACAGAAATATGCCGGAATCAAGTGTGGTTAAGCCACTTTAAGTAAAAAAAAATATTTCTTTTATGTGACCGTAAACAAAATGTATGGATATTTTGACTGTTTTCTAACTGTTCATAGACCACTGAATTACCAGGGAACCTAAATGCAACACCAGTTTGAAACTCAGGGAGCTACGGTGGCCTTTGCCTGCCACAAAATATGTTGTTTTTCTTCATTTCACATCGCAAGCTTCCACTTTAAAATACAAAATAACACGTTTCAGCTGTTGTTTTTCTGTTAAAACACAAAATCCTATCTCACAAATGTATATATTTATTTTAAGGGGAGGAAAATCAAGCGTTTTTATTTTATTTATCAGTTTCTCGATTAATCTATAAGTTGTTTGTGCCATAAAATGTCAGAAAATGTTCGTCAGTGTTTCCCAAACCTCAAAATGATGATGTATTGTTATTGTTTTTAATGATTTCTTTGTTATATGAATATAATATTCCAATTTAAGAAGCTGTAAAATCCAAAAAGGTTTTTTTTTAATGAATAAAAACAACACTCAAACTCTATGGATGATCAAAATAGCTGCTGATTAATTTATTAGTTGATTAATAATTGATTAACTGCTGCAACCCGAGTAGTTAAGTCAATTTCTGGCAATAAACCCTGACTATAAATGTTACACGCTGAGCCTGTGTGTGTATGTAGCGTGTAGTAATGATGGGATGGTGCGCGTTGCAGGTGGGTTTGCGTCAGCAGGACATGTCGCTGCTGTGCCAGCTGTGGTCGCTGCACGAGTCCATCCAGGAGTACAAGGGCAGCTGCCAGGACCTGAGCGCCGCCTCCAGCCTCAGCATGATGGAGAACGGCTACTTCGACGAGGACGACGAGTACTACACGGAGCCCGGCGCCACTCCCACCGGGGAGCAGCCGGACGGGGACGTTGGAGACGGCGCGGCGACAATGGGCAAGAACGGCGGCGGCCTGAGCAGCAGCAGCAGAGACGACAGCTGGGACTCTTTCCGCGTCAACATCTGACGCCTCGGTGTTTCTCTGCAGACGGAAGGACATTTGTTGGCACAAAGGGACCGAGTGAAAGCCGGAAACCCACTGGCCTTTTGAGAAGGCGGTGATTTGGTTGGAGACAGCAGCTCTTTAACCAGATTTAAGCACCAGCTTCAGCGTTAACCCTCGCTCCTCCTCCTCCTGCTCAGGTGAAACTTTGACCTGCTTGTGCTGCAGATGTTTCATCAGACTCTGGAGCTGAGCGCTTCCCGGGTGTCCTGACCCTCACAAACCCTCAGGATTGTATTCAAAGACTCCAGATTAAGCAAAATATACCTATCTATATATATATATATAATATACATTATAACTCTTTCTATAACCAGCTCTGCTGCTGCTGCTTCTGTATCGAGCAGTTTCAACAGCCAGTCTCACGTTTCGGCAAAACATCCTTTTCTTTCTTTCTCTGTCTTTTTGTTATTTACGTAATCAAGATATATGAACAAAGTTTTTATTATTTATTCTATAATATAAGTAGCGAGTTGTTTGCTTCACTGTTTTTCTCAGTAGAAGGCGCAGCATCTGCAGAACTATGGGCTTCAAACGGAAACGAAGAGGATGGGGATTTTCAAACGTTATAATCAGTGTTGATGCAAAAAAAAAGGGGAATTGACAAATCGATGGAAGTGGTAAACGTGTTTTGTTGTGTTTTTTTTTCCCCGGTGGTAAATCTGGAAGCGCTCTCACACCTGTGGTGTTTGTGTTCAGCGGTGAGCGAGGAGCAGACATCTGTTTTTGAAAAATGTGAAATGTTGGAGAGGGAAAAAAAAAAAAATGCTGGAAACTGTTTCAAACCACGAGAGGAAGCCTGGTGAACACAGGCTCACGGGGGTTTAAACACATTATGGATGTTATTTGTTTTGTGTTACTCATGTGAGTATCACTAATTATTGTCATTCTGCTTCATCAAAACTATATATTTGTTTTTTTGAGTTGTGGTAGTTTTTCCTCTATCAAATGTCACCAAGATTATAGCAGCATGGCCCAAAACTTAGCTAAATTTGGCAGTAAAGTTCATAGAAATGTCACTGAAAACTACAAAAACTGTCATTTAAAGATAATTATCCCTCAATACAGGTGGGAGGTGCTAACCAGTGTGTGGCAAATGAAAAAAGAGCCTAACCCTGAAGGTTAAAGGGCTAAAATGAACTGTCTACGTAATTTGTTTGATAAAATTCTGTCAAAAAATGTCGATAAACTCAGATTGGCTTTGGTCAACTTCTCGTATTATTTGCAAATGCTAGTTGTAACGGGGTTTCTTGAATTGTGGTATAGTCTCGCGTGACCACAGTAGTCTCACGTGACCTGGATAGTCTCAAGGGAATGCAGTAGTCTGGCTTCGGTAGTCTCACATGACCATGGTAGTCTTGCGTGACCTTGATAGTCTCACGTGACCACGGTAGTCTCACGTGACCACGGTAGTCTCACGTGACCACGGTAGTCTCACGTGAACTCGGTAGTCTCACGTGACCACTACGTCTCACGTGAACGGTGGTCTCACGTGAACTCGGTGGTCTCACGTGAACTCGGTGGTCTCACGTGAACTCGGTAGTCTCACGTGACCACTGTAGTCTCACGTGACCACGGTAGTCTCACGTGAACCTGGTAGTCTCACGAGACCACGGTAGTCTCACGAGACCACGGTAGTCTCACATGAACTCGGTAGTCTCACGTGACCACGGTGGTCTCACGTGAACTCGGTAGTCTCACGTGACCATGGTAGTCTCACGTGAACTCGGTAGTCTCATGTGACCACTGTAGTCTCACGTGACCACTTCACTTCATGTACTTCATTGTCGTGATTATTCACTCAGTGTAGGCCGAGGTCTCACTCACAGCACCCTCTGCTGGACAGATTTGTTAATTGCTTCTTTAAAATGTCTCGTGCACTTCTAGGCTTTGAATAATCATTCTGAAATGTAAACATTTATATTTTCATGATGTTCCAGACTGAAGTGCTGTGAAATTCTCTTGCATAACCCAGAAAATTTGAAAACAAAATTTTAATATCACTGAATGAGTCCACATTGAATCAAAAATGGATCGATTGTAGCGGATTGGAACAGTTCTCTTCATCTGTTCTCTTCAATGTTAAAAACAGTTTCCTTGATCTCTACACAAAAATAATACCTGCCTTATCTCTTTCATAATCCTTTTCTATTGAAGGAAAAAAAAACCCGCAGCAAAGATCTCGTAGCACGTAACAGCATCGTAGCGTCACCTCACAGTAGCTCACGGCTGTACAATAATATCATGTCGCGTAAACGTTAAAAAAAACACCAATTTAAGTTAATATTTGTGTGTATAGATCATGTGACGTCATCTGTAATCTGTACGTGTGTGGAACACAAACCAAAGAGAGCACAGCACTCGAAAAATGAAACGTGTTTGGTTCACGGTGCTAAAAACAAGACGACTAAAAATGAATGGTTGCTTTTTTTACTAAAAAAAAAGAAATGTACAGAACATAATCATATCTGAATGTCTTTACAAGTGATGAATACAGTTGGATAAAATGTTGAATTATTCCTTTGATGGTTTCATGATTTTATTTGAATTAAAATGGATGTAAAATGAGGGTTTTCCTGCTTTTAAATATGAAACATTTACCAGCTTCATATCATCTTCATTACATGTCTACAAATTCTTTTTTAAAACCAATAAGAAAACAAATCTAATCGATTGAATCTCTCCTGAATACTACCTATATTTCCAATCAATTTCTGATGTAATACTTTAAATAAGTTTCATTTGAACACGTACTGTGACTGTCGCTAAAAGCAAATCTAAATCAAGGCCTTTTTATTGGATGTCGACACATGTAGTGCCTTTAGAAACCTTCAGGGTCTATGTTCCCCTTAAATAAAACCCTTATTGTGCTGATGTTTGATGATGTCCTCATTACAGAAATGATGTCTGTGTAACCAAACCTGTTCATTTGTGTTGTGCTTTTTATTAAAAACCCAGAAAGTCTCGCTAAAGATAAGACACAACTTCGCGTCTAGGTTTCTGTCACTTTTTTCTTCTTAACTTGTTTTTTCATGTTTATTTGTTTCTCTTTATCTCTTTGTTGATAAAGAACCAGTTGTTGATTTAAGGGTCGACTGATATTGGTTTTTCATGAGTGATAATTGATTGAATTGGCCCCTATACTGTATTTAGACAATTTTCTTCTAAAATAAAATATAACTGTTTAATGATAAATAATACAACAAAATGTGCTTAACTCTACTCTTATCTGCACTGTAGTGCAATACAGTATTTCTAAATAAAATAATGTTTAAATTTAAAACGAGTCATCAAAAACAACACAAAAATCTACTTTTTGTGACAAAATGGAAGTTTAAGTAACATTTAACATTAATTAGCAAGTTTCTGTGAACAAAAATGTGTAATTTGTAATAACTTGCTGATTTAAAAGGAGGAATAAAAGCCAAATTTTGGTGATACTTGTTAGCATATTCCCTCAAAATGATGTCCACTTCGTCTGGGGCTTAGAATCTATGAAAATAATTACTTGCAAAAATAAGAATTGTTTTAAAATTCTACATATATATTTCCTGTATTTTCTGGTGAAATTCTAATATAGAAGTTGATTGACTGTAACTAAAATCCAGCACAAACACGTTTTTTAAACAGTGCACCAGCTAACTGGCCATTATTGTAACATGTTTTTATGTATGAGATTATTGGATTATGTGTAATGTGGTGTTGCCCTTTTAGGGTAAAATAAAAAAGGAAAGGAAAGGAAAAAAAAACTATATTTAAATGTGGTGAATATTGACTTGTTTTTATGTTAGAGGGACAAAACAACTTCAATGTGGTGTTTTTTTGTTATTCAGTTGTTGTTTTTTGTCCCGGTCCCTTAAAAGGTGTGGCCATATGCAGACGATATAATGATCTACTTGGCCAGTTTTTCTTGGTTTTAAGCAACATTACAGTCTAAAAGTGGCTAAATGTACAGGCTACTTTCAAGTTTTCGAGCCCAGCTAAATTTGCTAACCTTATTGGCAGATTTATTTTTTCTTAAAACAAGAATTTTTAAGATAAGAATATTTAGGTTATTTCCAACAAGGCTGTTTTTTACAGTGTAAAGTGGCCTCACAGCTGCACTTGAGTGGTCGTTTTGGAATCGTTCTGGGAAGTGTGTACAGGAAGACGGGCGTGGAAGTGGCTGAACTGAAAATAGCAACTTCCATTCACACAATAACCTGATCAGAGATGATGATGATATTTAACGAGTAGGTTTCGCCGAGGAGATTTAAGGTCACGTTTCAGCCGCCTAAATCTTTGTTTACCTCCCTATAAAAAGCCCTCAAATGTATGAAAACACATTTGGCTGCGTCTCTCCCGGTGACAAAAACAATCGTGTGTGTGGAGATTTAGAAATGAGCAGAATTTTCTTCAACCTTTTAAGTTAGGATTTGTGTGTATTTGGATTTAAGTAATTTACCGAATTGACTAAAAGTGGTTTGTTTACAGTTTTACAGATATGTCTGTGAATTAGTCGCTACAGTACGCACACGATTTATGTTGTGATTTGGGTCACGATAGTTTTAAAAAGTGGGTCCAAATATAGAAAGTTTGGGAAACACTGAGCCCTGAACAACCACACGACTGTTCCTTTTAATAATAGTCTCAATGCTTTTCTCTCATCGCTATTATTCTGATATTAATTTAATAAAAATGATTCCTTACTCTTAAGGTTTGCTGTTTGTTTTTGTGGGTTTTTTTTTTTGCACAGTAATAAAACTACTTCTCGAGATTATTTATGAGAGTTTGTCTTATTAATATTTTATTTTGTGGCTTTGTGAGGACCTAAAATTGAATAAACAACCAGGGGACTGGGGACATTTTGACAAAGTGAGGACATTTGGCTGGACCTCACATCTTTAAGGGGCTTTTTGGGGTTTGAAGACCTGGTTTTAGTAAATAAAACAATCTTTATATTGTAAACTTTATATATAGTCCATATGAACAAAGAAATACTCAAAAAAAACTTCACTCTTAAACATCCTAGACCCCTAGTGTCCACACTAGGTACTCACAGGCCCCCCAGGTCATTTGACTTTAGAGAGGGTTAGGTTTAGGCCCTGAGTTGTGATGGTTAAAGTTAAGTTTATATCTATTCAATTACAAACTAGTTTCAAATGTATGAAAGGCCTATAAAATAATAAAAGAACTGTAAGTGAATATAATCGGAGGTAGTAACAAAAAATGTGTCACAGTTGTTTCTCTTTAAAATTAATTAAAATAAATTAGTTTAAACTCAGGTGCAACTCAAGGTGCATGAAATCAAAAAGGTGCACAATATTAGCAACAGTACTAGTTTGTCTGAATTCAGTAAATAAATATTTGTCACATGTGACCGCATGCACGGTCAGTGCCACTGGAGGAATTTATGTGGGAATATTTGAGGGACAACTGGCTGTTGGGGCCACTGAGAGGTTGCTTTTGAGCCTGCGGGCCACCATTTGAATAGGCTGCGCCTAGGGAATGCAAACGTGTGTGTGATGTGTTGCAGGTGTGTATGTTTGATTAAATGACGTGGATCCTCAGAGCTGATTGGTCGTGCACAGGAGCTTCTAGTATAAGAAGCCTGATTCTTGCAGTTGCTGTGGAACTGGGACAAGTAGTTTGGGGGCCACGTGTATGAGTTTTATTGCATTATTTGAGCGAGTATATACTGTATATTCTCCAGGGTTTGTTTTATGTGTTATGCAGGTGGTCTCCTCACTCTCTTGTTGCCGTCATGTTTTCTCCCCTGAAGGCCTGAGGGGATTGAACCTCACTCGTCGTCGTTCTCTCTCCTGAATTCATGGGGCTCTGTCTGACCTGCATGTAAATGCATCCATCTGCATTCTGGTGTGGAGCGGCTGCCACGTCGGTGCAGTTCCGCTCTCACTGATTCCTTCCTGCAGCGGAATGAGACCGCTTTGATGTGGCAGTGATCCTCACATACTGAGAGCAGAGAAACGAAGTAAAGGACTGTTTATGTTTTTTAATGAGTGGAGAGACTCTGTTTAAGTTTTAACAAACCTCATGTGGGAGGGGAGAGGGAGGGAGGGAGGAAGAGAGTGAAAGTGGGTCACACACGTTTTCTGATGTTTTTCTCAATCAACTTTGAAAATGTGAGTGTGTGACGAGGGAGTCAGAACGTGATAAACCAGTTGAACAGTGTCACTGTTTGTTTTCACACCACGTTCAACTTCAACCACCAATATTACTTTTTAAATGTTTTAATTTACCTTTTATATCATATTTCAGGTGTTTGTCCCTGTTAACCACCCATTATTGCATAAAAAAACACTGTTATTTATATATTAATTATCCAGTGTTACCCTTGTTTACAATCTTAAAGTTTTTAATATTTTTGTTTTACCTAACCATCCAATATTCCCTTTTAAAACATTTTTTTTTTCACTTTTCACACCCTGTTGTACTTATTCATCAATTATTTCTTTTTTTTTCTTTATTTAATCTTACTTTGTTCTCAATTTGTAGAAAACCCAAGACATTTTGTCCTATATTTTCTTTTTAAAAAGATGTTTTTTCACATTTTACACCCTAATATATAGAAAACCAAGACAGTCGAACCATACAGTGACACAAATAACATTAGTTCTGAAATATCTTCTTGCATCATGCGCAGCCACGTGACACTGCTCTCTCTCTCAGTTCTCTGGACTCGTTTGCTGCCTATCTGTGCGTCTGTTGGCAGATTAGAGCAGATTAACATAATCTTGACCTCGCGAGCAAATCCAAGGTGCACATCACTCTCGCTCTCTGAACTGAGCTCAGTTATCAGAATAACATGAAAGCAGCTGTGAGAGACTTTGCTCTGACGTCAGAGGTTGTGAGATTTGAATCTAGACTCCGTAAAGGACTGTTGAGTGACCGTTTCTGTAAATCTGATTAGATTAAAACCCTGCATGCCACAGTAATTTGACCAAACGCTGTCACAGCACTGACATTTTGAATGAAACATTTACATTTACACCAATTTAAGCTTGAGATATCATCACTTTTCTTCATTTTTGTTTACTTTTTTTAAATGACATTTGTGCACGTAAACGCTCCACAGAGACTCCGGGACAGATCCACCCAGGGCGAGGACACATTCCACATCCATGTGCTGTCTCCTCAACTCTTCACAGACGTGTAATAACGTGTAGAAGACACAAAGACACACACGCGTACAGCATGTACAAAGTAAATAAACCACACACAAACCTGAACAACAGCTGTATGTTTAAATATAAACTTTTTATTCTCTCTTTTTTACCGCGTCAATCTGGCAACTCGCTCGACAACAAGTCTGTCGCACATAATTCATCAGTGTCCTACACCCTTTTTAAATATTTGACCTCTTTCGACGTTCATAAAAATGACAAAATACTCTTAGTCTCTGCGATACAAAACTTTTTTTTTTTTCAAGTATGACCTTTTATAAATAATTTGTGATCATTCATAATTGCATAATATCATAAACGAATGAATATTTTTACAATGGAGTAACCGTTTGATCCATAAAATGTCAGAAATTAGGTTCTCAAATGTCTTGTTTTGTCCACAAGCCTCAAATAATTCAGTTTTAATGTTTTTTTCTCTGTGATACGGAGCAAAGAAAGCAGAAAACATTCACTTTTAAAAGGGCCACTTGTCATTCCCACAACAACAAGTTGGGATTGAAAGAAAATAATAAACGAAACGGCCAAAAAAACCCTGAGAAAACTCAACAGCTCCTCACTGTGTTTCTATCATTTATGACTAGTTTTAGGAGTAAAAGTCAAATAAAAAACAACTGTAGATCAGTTACAAAGATTTGTAAAACATGCGTTAATCTCCAACATTTAGCAAAGGAATCGTGAGCCGAATCAGGACCCGTTCAGTTCAGTCGCTCATGCAGGAAGTACTGACCGATTCTGTAAAGAAATCTTTTTGAAATCAACAGATTCTAATGATTCAGTTACACTGAAAAACAACTGCTTTACAAGTCGCTTAGTTGGTGTGTTTGTGTCGCGTATATAAAACCACGTGACGGCAGTTTCGGAACGACGAAGTAAAGGAAATCGACGTGACTGTCGGGCCGAGTCGTGCTAGAACAGAACAGAAGTTACACACTAGTGCTTTAAACCCATTTTCAATCCAAAATGAAAACAAGTAATTACCAACGTCTTTTACTTCCGTATCGTCTCTCCTTCAGTTAACACTGTTTTTCAGCCCAGCATTGGTTAGTGTCCTCGCTCACGTGTCCGTGTCTCGTGTCCGTGTCCTCATTTTAACCGTAGCGTTACGGCGGAGCAGAGGTTAACGTCAGCGTGTCCTGGATGCTCCACGGAAGCTTTTTACACAGCTGAGCGACGCACGTCTCCGACAGCAGACCCAGACCCACGGCCATCAGCGACACACGGCGACTGCTGTTCAGGATCACTGCGCGACACCCACGCAGAGAGAGGAGAGAAGAGAAGGAAGATAAACACATTAAAGAAGCTTTTATCCTTTTTGAACGTACAAGTGTTTTACGGTGCTTTTAAAGACGGTGTTTTGACATTTGGGAACAAAGCAGCTGTGATGTGATTTAAGACAAATAAATGGCCTACTTTTGTCTTAAAACCTTGTTGTTTTTTACCTTAATTCAAGCTTTTAGAAATATTTGCTTTGCACCTATTTTTTTAGACTTTGTTGTCATTCTTATTTGTTCCTCGTGTATTTTAAGGTGTTTTTTGAATTTTTACTAATTTTAAGGCTTTTATTTTGAGTCACAACTTGGGAAAGTACTGAGTATTGACCTTACTTGATGTCCATTTTTTAAGCTTTTTTTTGGACCATTCATTGAATATTTATTCAAATAAACAAAGAAAAAAAAGTCAAAATGACGCGTTCACTTTCTAAAATCACACTGAAACACATGACGTTGCGCTAAAAGCAACCACATTTGTAGTTTGTAACAGCAGATGGAAGAAATTAAAAGAAAAGACTAAGAGACACTTTAAAGGGACAGACACTAAATCTGTGGTTTTAGGACATATTTGCCTGTTCACTGCACTTGGCATCAGTTCTACTCTCATTAGTTCTTCATTAATATGAAACAGAGCAGCAGACCATAAATCACTCAGCAGCATCTCGTTGTTTGTTGTTCACGGACGAGCTGCCAAGAACAATGAGCAGACTATTGTTGCCAATGCTGCTGCTGCTGCTGCTGCAGCGGGAGAAATAAAGAAACATATTTTTCCTGTGCTGTAACACATTTATCTTCAAAGTTAGGGTCTCTGTGGTCTGCAGCACAGAAGCAGGAGGAATTTCAAACAAAAGCAGGACTTAGTTTTCCAGGACCAGTAACGTCCCCGGTGACTCACAAGGTCCAAGCTGTTCTGTGACTTTGCGACAGAGGCCGTGTGACATGTTCTCTTACCTCTGATCGCCTGTGAGTTTGAGGTGAGCACAAACAGTTTGATGAGGCCCAGACACAGCGGGGAGTAGTCGTGCTCCCAGATGACGGCGGGGATGAGGAGGCATTTCCCGTAGCAGGAGAGCAGCAGCGCTCTGACGAGGAGGCTGAACTCCAGGGTGCCGCCCCGCAGACGAGCTACTGCCACCCAGAGGAAGAAAAGGACACTGCCGCAGAATGCTAACAGCTCTGCAGGCGCAACAACAACAACAACAACAACACAGAATCAAAGTCTGACTTCACAAAACAACACAGACACATGATTGATCTCTGGTTGTATCGGTATCTCAGTATCGGTCTGATACAATATTGTACCGGTCCAATATTAGGATACAGATACTCAGTATCAATATTTGTTCAATACAATATTCCGTATCGGTCCGATATGAGGATACAGATACTCAGTATCAATATTGGTTCAATACAATATTCCTCGGTCCAATATGAGGGATACAGATACTCAGAATCAATATTGGTTCAATGCAATATTCTGTATCGGTCCAATATGAGGATACAGATACTCAGTATCAATATTGGTTCAATACAATATTCCGTATCGGTCCAATATGAGGATACAGATACTCAGAATCAATATTGGTTCAATGCAATATTCTGTATCGGTCCAATATGAGGATACAGATACTCAGAATCAATATTGGTTTAATGCAATGTTCTGATATAAGGATATGGTTGCTAAGTTTCAATATTGGTCGATACAATAGTCAGTATCGGTCTGGTACAATACTCCCTATCGGTCCAATGAGGACACAATACTCAGTATCGGTCCAAAAATAGCCAAAATTACTCGATCTGATATTGTAAATTTAAAAAAGTAAAATCCGATATGATTATACACATAAATGCTTCACTTTACAAAGACAAAACAGTGTAAAGAGAGACATCCGTCACGCACAAGATGTGATATTTACAGCTAATTCAGCTTAAAAGAGGTAAAAGACTGTATCGTATCGGACACAAAACAACATTATCTATCTTTTACCGAGGGCGGCCAGTCCAAACATGCCGTAGAACTCCCACTCCTTGGTGTATCTGATGATGTCAGCGGGGTCAGTGCTTTGCTCGGAGCCGGGGAGCAGAGACCAGCGGAGATAAGCCTCGCACAGCAGGCAGAACACACACAACTTCCAGTGGATCTGCAAGGAGGTGGAGAACAATGTCTTAAAATGTGCCCCATGTGATGATATGTCAACATACCTGAAGTAATACTTACATTTAAGCTTGTGTTGAAGAGAATGTGCCTAAAAGCCTGGGTCTTACACAAAAGGGCATCGATGAGGATGATGACAGGATCGTACTCGATGTATTTGTCCACAGGCTTTTGACAGGACTGCTGCAGAGACACACACACACACACACACACACACACAGGTGGAGAGGACATCCTTTAAACCTACATCTATATAACACGTGTGGTTGCTAGGGGTGATACTGACAAGGTAGATTAAAGGGATCATCCAAATAATTCCTAGTTATCTAATGCTACATGTCTATGGGAACAACATATTACACGTTAACTGACCAATGATCTTCATATAGTTACACAAATAATTTAGTTTCACAAAACAGCAGTGAGCCTCCTTAGCTAGCACTCTCATTCGAGCCGGAAACGTTGAACTAAAGACGTAAAAAAACAGTTACAACTTACGCATATAGTTATCTTTAAAATCCCGTTGCTGTAATCTCGGTGCAGCTCCGGTGCGTTCTCGCTGCATTCAACACACCTAAAGCCGCCCTTATCCATTATTTGCTCAAGTCTGGGAAGGTAAACAAACACGAAGAGAAACGAGGAAACTACTACTACCATGTGAGACCATCTAACCGGAAGTATTACGGTTTCTTAAAATTAGCCCTTCAAAATAAAAGTCAAGATGTGTTCTTTGATGAGAAGTTGTGAAAATAATGTTCCGTTTGCGACGTATGTGATGAACAGCAAAGAGTTCTTCCACAATTAAATTTAGAGGTACAATTTACTACACATCCACCAACCCAAAAATATTTCAATTTCATAAATCTAACACTTGTTATTCCAAAACCTACTGCATGGACGACAAGGAGAAGATAAGATAATCCTTTATTAGTCCCGCAATGGAGAAATTGACAATGTCCACAACATCAAAGACAGTAAAGACAAAGGTAATACATAATAAACATGCATTTTCACATCTGTTAATGTAAAATATATGAAACAATAATAATACATAATATAATAACGAGCACTTCTAAAGGCAGTACCTATAATTACCTTTATAAAAACTAATATATGATACTAACGAAAAAAGACGTTAAATGAATAACTGTATAAATATTTTTAAAAATAATCATAATATTGAGTAATTAAAAAGCACTGATGACTAAAGGAAAGAGAAGAAGGGGGCTGTGATGCAATCAGGCAGTAGTCTAAGATTTTAATATGAAAGGACAAACGGAAACGCTGTCTCCTTCTATTGTCTGATCTGGAAAACGTGACGTCGGAAGGACCGGTTTGACAGCCGTAGTGCATGCCGGGTCTTGTAGTGTCTTCTAGTGTTCCGGTCTGGTTTGAATGGTAATCGCTGGCTCGTGCGCAGCTCGCCCTCGTCTGTTCAGTTTTGCAGGAGCAGCAGCTTCCGTGCTCTGTGGCCGGCGTGACGTCACCCACGTAGAGCAACAACATGGCCCCTGTTAGCCGGGCTGTGGTTGTTGCGGCGCTCTCGCTGCTCTGCCTGAGCCGAGTCGCCCTCTCCACCGAGTTCTTCTCCACGCTGACGCTGTTCAACAGCGACCTCCACAAGCAGGGATGCAGCTCGCTGTCCGAGTGGGAAGAGTACGCGGCCGACTGCGGTAAAGTGTCCTCGTCTCTCCGCTGTTACGTTTGCCACGTCCTCCTCCCCCTGCTACAACTGTCACTACCCGGCGGCTACTAGCTTCACCGTGTGAAAGCTAGCGCGTACAGAAGCTAATAATAACAAAGTCATTCCTGCTAATGTCAACAAGCTCTGACAGCCCAGAGGAGATTATCGCCTTAATCTGAAGCTCTCGTGGAGGTTAAATTGGATTTAAAAGTAAAAGGTTGTACAATGAGAATATTATAATATGTGTATATACTCGAAATGAATGTTTCTATACCTGTGTATTTAGAGTGAGACTGGACGATGTGGCCAAAAAAGAAAATATCACGATAAACCGTTTTTGTTTTTTTAATCAGTCGGTATTGATAATTACCACATTAAATGTCACACAATTAATGATAGAAATTAGTTAATTGCACAATTTCTTGGCAAAATATTGCTGTTTTATTTAAAAATTTTATGAGATATACATATGTAATAGTGTGAAGCTATCGGCTTGAGGAACGAGGGCTCTGTTTGCGTCCTGTGAATAACGCTTCAACACTTTTGTCTTTTCAGAGTCTTCAATTCTACAGTTAGAAGATCCAGACTGCGAGGAGGGAAGTAACCCGCCCTGTGAGTCGGTCTTCTCGCTGAACGCAGAGAAAATCCTGGTGAGGTCCTCTCTTATTGCATGTACACGTAAACATTAAGATGATGAAATCATTGATCCTCACAGGAAATTGGGTTTCATTTCAGCTCCTCCGACTTAGAATAACAAAATTCACTGAACTACAAAAAGCTAAAGCATTAGAAGAGAAGAATAAAATTTATAGTCGAGTATATCTACTACTTACTATCTGTGTTACAGTATGTTAATAAGAATCTGAATCAAATTTAAATACCAGTATTCTTTCATATTGTCACTTGATTCACACGTTGTTTTGGAGTTTCCTCTCTGGTGCATGTTTCTCAATTTTTATCTGACTGAGGTGTTGTTGTGGTTTTTTTTTCTCTGTATCTTTTACAGAATCAGGCCAAGTTGTTTATAGAACAGAAAAAAATCCCCTTCCCCGTAGTCAACCACAACACAAACGAAGAACTCGGTAAGTTAAGGAGATCAGTTTATTACACGGTGAGTTATGTCATTTTGGGTAAAGGTTCTCTGTCCCTCTTTTGCAGCTATAGGCTACGTTCTGATAGGTAACGGCCTTTATGATGAGGCCATCAAACACTTCTCGCTCTTACTGCAAGTGAGTCCTCAAAATATTCACTATGTCACGTAGGTTGAATGTCGCTATTTTCCCTAGAAATAAAACCCTATCTTGTCTTTGCAGGGAGACCCAGAGCTGGTCAGTGCCATTTATGGGAGAGGGATAGCCTACGGGAAGAAAAGTCTTCAGGTGAGTGATTGTATTCAGTATAACACAAGTATAATTCAAACTGCAGGGTTTAGCTTAAATGATATTGATTTGGCAAATATCAATATTTAACAAATGAAGGTGCTGTAAATTAAACAGTCCCTGCCAGTTTCACTCGCCATGCGTTGCTACTTCATGTCTCCTCACAGCGACGCTGCTCTAAAGAATGAGGGCAATTCAGGGTGGAAGTTACCTGGCTGAAAAAGAGGGATATCCTAACACTTCTCTTTTGTTTTTTGTGTCTTATATCTTTGAATAAATATTGCGTGGCTGAACACGCAGCTACACAACCACAGAGTCAGCCATGGTTCGTTTAAATAGTCTAAATTCTGTCCGTGTTGAACTTTGTGTTTTACAAATATCGTTAAATCTGAACGCCCCACTCGCCTTTTATTACGTTAAGAGATGCTCCACCCACGTTCAATACATAGACTTTATACACTTTGTTCTCTATGTTGTGAATAAATTGAGAAATCCTGCACGTATAAGTTTTCGTTAACGTGTTGTTTTCTTCAGTTAGACATCGTGTACATGATTGTCTCGCAATATGTTGATTATCGCGGAGTCGTCATATTGCGATATTATTGGTATCGTGGACCATGTGTCGCGTATCGTATCATATCATATCGAGAGGTTCCCTGTGATTCCCACCACTAGTTTGTACACACAATACGTTTAGGCCTCTTTCACACCTCTGTGTGTAGTTGCTGCATTCCATCATGTTTTCAATTTCCTTCGGTTTCATTTGTTTTGGGTATCTTTGTTTTCGTTTTTCCTTGTCATTTGAAAACGGAACAAAAACGATGGCATAGTGAGAGTTACAGTATCTCACCATGCAGACTTACTGTCTTCTCAGCAAGCTTGATGAAAAACACTTGCCGTCCTTGTCAACATGCCTTTCTCGTTGGTTCATGAGGTCATAAGAGCATCGGCAGTGTCCTGAAAACAGAGTGATTCTGACAAAAGTATTTTTAGACTTCTTCCTAGAAGTGCACTTCATTATGATGATAAAAATGTCTCTGTTGGGCGATGTCTCAGAAACAAATCATGTGTTGAAGGCACTGAAGTGTTGCCTCTGTCTTTATTTATTTATTTATTGATTGATTGATTTTTATTTGTAAACAAAAAAACAGTATTTTACAGTTTTTGATCCCAGAAAGAAGATAATGGAAGATAAATGTAAAAAGGTAATAAATAATAAAGTATTTCTGACGTTTAAGTGTCAGCCACAGTGACTCAGTCAGGAATCTGCAGTGACAGCAGTGTTTCTTCCAGTAAGAAAGTTAGATGGAGGCATTTTTGCTGCTGCTGACTTGGATGTCAACAACATTTTGTAACTGCTTCCCTCTTCTCTGTCTTCTGCCAGGATATAAAGAACGCTGACTTGGCTTTGTACGAGCTGAACAGAGTCATCACGCTGGAGCCAAACTGGCCCGAGGTTTACGAACAGAGAGCAGAGGTGAGTTCTTCTGACCCTCTGTGAAATTCTTCTAATATCATATAAAACCCTTTTAATGCCCCAGTCTAACTTTTTAATAAACAATCGTCTCTGTATGGTCTCCAGTTCTTGGCACCCGCAGTGGATCTAGATGAGCCAATAAAACCATCAGATTGATTTGATTTTCCAAATTTCTCTCATTTGCGATCATTGATTATGAGTGGAAGTGATCGAGTTTATGTTTAGAGCGTTACTAAACATCTTGATAACGTCATTTGTCACAGTTGAATGGTGTAAATGGAGGTCGTAATGTTGTAAAGAGTAAGAAATATGAAGAGAGAGACCCTATTTTTGGCTAGAGTTCAGGGTTTAAATTCACAGATGGTTCATTTGCATGTTGTTATGAAACAACCAACCTCTTCCTGACCACTGGATAAGTTAAAGCATCCAGTTAAGTTAGTAAGTTAAAATAAGTTTTTAAGATTTAAATCCATCCTAAATGTTTTTCTTAAAGGTTTTATTTCTTTAACACCTCCTCCGCCCTTTTCCTGTTGAAAGAATATTCACCCGTCTCTGAAAGGAAATGCTGCACAATTGAGCATCGCTCGGGGAGGGGAAATGAAATATAAACCTGAAACTTGAGCAAGAGGAACATTATTGTGAAGGCAGCACTAATTAATTCTCAGGTTACAGGGAGAAAAACTGTGAAACAATAGGAAAGACAGGATTTCATTTAATATGAGTAAATAATTGTAAATGATCGTATATTAAGGCTGAAACTAACTATTACTCCATTACTTAATTAACCGTCAACTATTTAGATTTAAGTTTAAGTGATTTTTTTGAAGGATTTAAACCACTTTCTCGGATTTTTCAGCTTCTTAAATGTGAATATTTTCCTAGTTTCTTTGCTCCATAGAACAAAGAAATCATTCAAACTGAGTCATTATGGTTTGAGGACTAAACAAGACGTTTGAGAACATCATTATTACCAAGTTTGAGAAACAGTTATCAACATTTTTACTCGGATAATTGAGAAAATAATCGTCAGATTAATCGATTATAAAAAATAATCATTAGCTCACCAAAAATCTCACCAAAATGTAATTAAAGCAAGAACGTTTTTAGTCAGTTTAAGAGATGTCATGTGTCTCACCGTGTCCTCGCTGTCGAGGAAATTCCTGATCGTTGTTAAAAATCCTGTGATTTTGTGGGGTGATAAGACGTAGCAGCTGTGCTAAATTCAAGGCTGGCAGCAAGAAACAGGTAGTGAGTATCCTTTCCAGTAAAGAACCAATCAGGAACTCGCCACATTCCGTCCTTGGATGGTGATTGAACAAAGACAGAGGTTATTCAAGAGAGCAGGGGAACTCCACGGAGAAAGTCACTTAAAATGGAAGCAATAGCCAAACGAAAGACTTGCTGCTCTTTGGTAGCCGCCAAGTTGAACTCATCGCTCCAGCGCTTTTCTTCTCTGTTCTCCAGAACCTTGGTTGGTGATCATTTTAGGTATGCACGGATTTGGGTTCCTTTAATGGCGGAAAAAAGAAAGAGTTCCCTATTTAGGAAAATAAGACAAACATAAAGCACACAAATAATGACAGTAATAGGAAAGTTTCAAGTTTGGTTTAGCGAGTAAAACATCACCCATTCATCATCTTTTCTTGTCCAAACAAAGTCAAAGTAGACACAAAGAACATTGAAGGTGAGGGTGGTGTCTGAGCGCGGTATATTCAGCTCTGAGACGAGGTGGAAGCAGCTCTTCTGAGCGACATATCTCTCCCATTTCTACCGATATCTCCTTGCATTTCTCGTCCAAACGCGATCCGAGTCAAGCAAACGGCTCTGTTTGAATCTGTGTGTTGCAGATCCTGTCTCCTCTGGGTCGTATCAGCGAGGCTCTGGGCGATCTGACCAAAGCCATCCAGCTGCAGCCGTCGGCTCGACTCTACAGACACAGAGGAACGCTGCTTTTCATCTCCGAGGTTTGTTGATGCGGCGTATACAGTGTATGTGGAGTGAATGCGCTGTTATCTGTCTGCATGCGTGTGCTGTGACCGAGCTCTGTGTCACACCTCCCGCCAGGACTACGTGGCAGCTATGGAAGACTTTCAGCAGTCTTTGGAGCTGAAGAAGAATCAGCCCATCGCCATGCTGTACAAGGGCCTCACCTTCTTCCACAGAGGAATGCTCAAGGTGGGATTTCATATCAAAGTCAAGGGATTTAAAGGTCCAGTGTGGACTCCTTCATTTTCATCTTCATTTTCATCTTCACACACTTCATTTCAAGTGTGTTAGGGAACTGTGGCAGCACTCGCAGACCAGGAAACTTCCTCCTCAACACGTGACACGCAATGCTGTCGAAAAGGCAGACACAGTGGTTTATTCCAAGCCCACAAACACCATAATAAAACAACATAATGATTTTATTAAAGGATTATACACTTCTGCACACATACGTGTTGGTAGTTTATTCAATCACTGCCTATAAACACACGTAATTACACAGTGGGTCTTTAACAATTCATGTTTCAATTATTAGAAGACTAAGTTTACTACTTAGTAACTTTTGTGTTTTTGTTTTTTTTTTTGCCACCAGGAAGCCATCGAGACGTTCAAAGAAGCGTTAAAGTTGAAGGCTGACTTCATAGATGCGTATAAGAGCCTCGGACAAGCTTACAGGTACAGGGTAGTCTTGTTCCTTTGACTTGATTCCTCTTTTTATTTTGCGTATATCTCCATCAGTAAAACGGCGATCTTTGGCTGTCTTTTGTCTTCTCCCACGCAGAGAGTTGGGGGATTTTGAGTCAGCAATGGACAGCTTCCAGAAAGCCCTCCTGTTGAACCAGAACCACATCCAGTCTCTCCAGCTGCGAGGCATGATGCTCTACCACCACGGCTCGCTGCAGGCGGCCATCGGCAGCTTCAAGGTAGGAGGAGAATACAGTAAATATGGTTCATCCACCACATCCTTATGAATGTCCATGGAAATCCTCACTCTCCTCTGGCCGTCGTGCCCTTCTTTCTTCTCCCTTCTTCAGAGGTGTCTTCAGCTGGAGCCCTATAACGAGGTGTGTCAGTACATGAAGGGGCTGAGTCACGTGGCCATGGGGCAGTTCTACGAGGGCATCAAAGCTCAGACTAAAGTCATGCTCAACGATCCGCTGCTGGGACAGAAGGCCAGCTCCGAATACCTCAAAGTGAAATACCTCCGAGGTTGGTAATAATAATAATAATAAACTTTCACGCATTTGAATTACATTGAACGCCATCGTGTTGCTTCTTTTTGGTAGGAAAACATAGTGTAATTCATCAGAGGTAATGCTGTAGCCACTTATTATGCCTTATTCTGCTGTTTCATTTTAACTGTAGACATGTTGCTACGCTGTTTGTGTTTACAAAATACCACGTGGCGCTGTAATTGTAATCATGCTCATATAAATTACCAAAAATATTCAACAGTTATTTGAAATGACGGCATGATCCCCAGGATAAACTAAAATGATGTCTTACCTTCCGCACTACATGTTTCTAAGTGTCAGTTAAAATAGAGAAATACAAACTTTGAAAATGGTGGTTGTTTATTATTATTATTATTATTATTATTATTACCGCTTGTATCTCCTTATATTTGTCTCCCAGAATACTCTCGCTACCTGCACTCCCACCTGGACATCGCTGTGGCCGAGTACAACGTGGACCAGGATTTACCGGGCAACTTCAAGAACCACTGGGCCAAGAACCTGCCTTTCCTCATTGAAGACTACGAGGAGCAGCCCGGCCTGCAGCCACATATCAAGTACGTCTAATCTTTGTTATATATATATATATAAATACATATATAAAAAACTACAGTGCCGGCGTTGTGTCCTACACTTCACCCCAAGTGTCACCACCAGCCTCATTTCCTGAGCTACAGTTGGTGGCTGATTTTATGAGCTCATAGTTGAGGCAGACTGTGTTTTGTGGTTGAAAGCAAACCCCTGTGGTCTTTTCTGTACGGCACTTTTTCCCCCAGGATCTGTTTTTATTCTTCTGTCAGAACTCTTTTAAAACAGTGTTTCAGAGGTTTGACATGTCGACTCTTCCTCTTCTCTCCCTCTCTCTCTGTCTGTGTGGTTCTCAGGGACGTGCTGCCTCAGATCTTTGACAGCTACAGCAGCGAGGTGCAGAAACTGATATGCACAGCCGACCACCTGGGGGCGCTGATGCAGTACGACACTCCCGGGTTCCTGCCCAACAAGAGAATACACAGAGGTTTACCGCTGACAAATCCTGTAGTCCTGTATACAAGAATCATTCATGTATTTATAAACATAAATAAGAGTGTTTTTTTTTCCCCATGTATTTAGCAATGGGTTTAGCAACTCTGGAGGTCATGCAGGCTATGCATCGAACGTGGAGCAACTCCAAAGTGCGAGTGAACGGCAAGACGCGGCAAATGCAGTGGAGGGACATGTTTGACATAGCTGTTAAATGGAGGAGGTGAGATTCTTTTGTGTCCCTTTTTCCTGCCCAAAAAAAGACACCATAAATGTCACATATTCACAATATGCAACAGTTTGATGGGCTAAGATCTTTTATTTCATCTTTATTTAACCAGGGAAGTCCTGTTGACATAATAAAAGTTGTTACAGATAACAGCAGTAAAAGCACTTGAACCCAGACAATGACGTGTGTGCAGAAAACTCTTTAGAATCATAGAGGAAGGAAACTAATCTGGGAAGATAATTACAAGGAGTAGTGGAGAGAAAAAGTTAAATAACTAAACTTAGGCTGCGTTTTTAATAAAGATAATATTTACTGACTCATAAAATCCAGTCTAGAGTTTCCCTGACTATAACTTTGGCTTGGCTGAATGAGAACAATAATTACCAAAAAATGAAAATACATGAACATTAGTGTCTCTCCATCATCCAAGACACGTTCCAGGGCAGCCACGGAATCGTGATCATCTCCTGGAAATAACCAAAAACATGAGGGTTTTGAAAGGAATAAAGAGAAGACAGATGTTTGTATCTGATAATTATCAGTTCGCCATGCTGCAGCAGCCTTAGGAATTATAAATTAAAGCTGATATTGAAGCCATTTCTATTCTGTTTTCCTATGGGAAAGCCAATAAGAGAAAGGTAAATTAGTCACTACACGGTCTCTTTTGTCGTTATTGTGTTCTGAATGAAATCAACAGACAAAAATATAACAAAGTAAATGTTGCGTAGGATCGCAGATCCAGATCAGCCGGTCCTCTGGTTAGACCAGATGCCTGCCAGGAGTCTCAGTCGTGGCTTCAACAATCATATCAATCTCATCAGGTAAGACGATGGTGGCAGACACTCTCCCGAGTCCCTTAAGGCGTCTTGAATTTCCATGTTCCCTTGATTCTGTGCAAGTTTCTTCAGGTTCTTTCTCTCTCTGTCTCTCTCTGTTTCCTCAGGGGACAGATTATAAACATCAGATACCTGGCGTACTTTGACAACATCCTCGACTTTATCAAAGACAGAATACTGGTGTACCATGGGTAACGTACTCTCGCTTACTTTCCCCCTCACTAACATGGATTTAGAGAAGAAATCCTGAAATCACCTCAAGTACTGTGACAAATCAGCGTGGCACACCTGAGCCGACATTTCCAAAAATGCACGACCTGAAAAACTTGTCCGCTCAGGTTTAGCTGAGTTTTATCATCCATTTTCACATTAAAATGACATAAACTCGTTGTCCTATTATTCTGATGGGCCCACAAACATGTTCAAAATGGATTTAAAGGGCCACTTCAACCAAAAACATACAGTTTCCAGGGATAAATGTTATTCGATCATCAGACAGTGGATCTGAGACACAGGTCTCAAGCCCATAACAACCTTCAAAGAAAATAAAGCCATTCACTGTCACGTTTTATGAGTAAAAGCTCCGGAAAAAATCTAATAAATAAATAAAACAAATTGGTCTTATATGTGTATATATATGTGTGTGTGTGTATGTATACACACAAATGAATGCACAGTTTAATCAACACACAGATCTTTTTGTGCTTGTTATAACTCCTTTGCCTCCCATAGACCCTTTTTCCTTGGGCCTTTATTTATTGTCTATGAAAGTGTTGAGCAAGTATCTTACTGTTACTGTATATGTTGATATTTCTTTCTCTGTGTAATGTTTTCTTCTTCTTTAACAAACGCGGCGTTTCCCTCCAATCTCCGACAGAGCCTACAACCCCAGAGGTTTACTCGAGGTCCGCCAGGCTCTCGAGAACGTCAACAAAGTAGAAGACCTTTTGCCGATAATGAAGGTAAATGGCTTATATTTAAGGTTATGAGAAGCAAAATATTTTTATTTTAAAAATAGTGCCGACCTTACAGTAAACTTTCTTAATCATGACGCTCTGGACCTTTCAAACAAAATTGTCTATACACACACGCACGCCCCTTGATGTTGTTTGTGTGCGTGTCTGTTTATTTCTTGAAGCAGTTCAACAGTAAAACCAGAGATGGCTTCACGGTCAACTCCAAGGTGCCGAGCATGAAGGATCATGGGAAAGAGTACGACGGCTTCACCATCACCATCACTGGAGACAGGCAAGAAGAATCACTTTTATGTCTGTTATGTTCTTTTTCCAGCCGGTGATCAATTATTTTCTGCGTTAAAATGTCAAATTTAGTTCAGTTGATTTTCGTGCTCGAAGATCATGGTCATGTTTGATTTTGTGACGGCAATGTCTCCGCACCACCTTCACGAGAAGTTCTTAATACTTTGCTCCAAACCTTCACGGGGACTTGAAGCTGCAGTGATGGTAGTGCAAGCAAAACTGTCGAACCTTGACAGCGGGAGCGTTTATGTGTATACAGAGGCAGCACAGGGGTGGGCGGGGTCAAGAAGCGTTTATCATTTTAGCATCTGTGGGTGCTGGTTTTGTGTTTTCACGGGTTGATACAGTGAAATATTGCGATATTTTGTGTGGCGATTTTGTTAGCATGTCATTTTGTTTTTTGCTGAAGTTACAAATAAACATTTAACTTAAGAAGAAAAACAAGTACATTGCAATAGGTGATTTTGCAGTATCAAATAATATCGCAACGATTTCCACCCCTTAGTTTTCACTCATACTCGTTTTGCCGTCTTGCTTTACTCGCTCAATGTGGCTGTTTTTAAAAAAAACAAACAAGACAAATCACTTCCTGTGTGCAGCAAGGGAACGACACTGGGGCGACACAAGGTCTAAACAACACAATACCGCGAAAGACGAAGAGAGTTGTGTTTATAATGGTTTCGATGTAAGGGACATTTCTTGATATTTATAATTCATGCACTACAGCTTTAAGGATGCACTGAAGAGACATTGTTGCTCAAAGGCACTACGATGTTAGAAGTAAATGTGTAATTCCTTGAGATAGCCATTTCCAAATTGTCTTTTACATTTAGTGTTGTGTGTTGTGTGTCACAGGGTGGGCAACATGCTGTTCTCCGTGGAGACTCAGACGACAGAAGAGCGCACGCAGCAGTACCAGTCAGAGATAGAGTCCATTTACAAAGACATCACCGCCAAAGGAAAAGCTTTAATGCTGTCCACTGAACTCGGGGTAAGACGTCTTGAAAAAAAGAAAATTAACGGTATTTTCTCTGGTTTCCAGTTCGTAAAATATCAGGATAGACTGTTTTTCCACTGTTGAGCTTCAAATATCTTTGAGAAATTGGGTTTTTATGAAGAAACAATTTTGAGATTCTTCTCTGTTTTATAACATTTCTATAAAAGTTGAAGTCAGACTCCTGAATCCTACGATAGCTGCCGCTGTACAAACGCTGCCACGTTTACCTTTATCTGTCCTATAGGTTTCAGAGATGGCTTATGCTTTATGATCAGATAGGTGTCTATAGTCTAAATACACAATGAATCAGGGATGATAAAGTACATTTTTTACTAGTATTATGGGGAAATTTGCAGTGTTATGACAGTTTTTACACATAAAAAATGCCCATATTTGGGCTTCCTACGATGGCCGCCGTACAAACGCTGCCACTTTTACCGTTTATAGCATTTCTGTCGTGTTTGGTTCACAGTAAATCATTGTTCTGTTTCACTTTCTAATTATTAAATAAAGATTAACACAATTCCGAGTTTCAATGGACCTGGAACGCAGCATAACAAATGGGGACAATTGTTCTATTTTTAACATGTGACAACAGTAAAATAACATATCATTTTGCACCTGAAATCCTTTTTTCTCTTCTTTCTGGTTCCAGTTTCATAGAGGGTGGAACGTAATCTCTGGAAGCGGTTTCAAATATTTGTATAAGATGAGATTTTCTAGCTGCTTTTATGATTGTTTCTTGTGCTGGCAACTGTCCAGCCCTTGTTGATCTCAGAGATACTGAAACCCAACATTTTCTTTCATCTTTTGTCATTAAAAGGACGAGGTGATCCCCTGTCAGGTGAAACGCATCCCTGGAACACGTTCTTCTTACTCTAGACACAGTTTCATTATGTCTGCCGCCCTCGATGCCTTTTCACCCCGTCTGAGCGAACATGTAACCCAAGCCTGTCGTTGACCGCTGACTGTCTCTCCTCTTTCCTCCCGCCAGGATGCAGACGCCTTGTGCAACCTCGTCCTCTCCTTGATTTATTATTTCTGCAACCTCATGCCTCTCTCCAGAGGATCCAGGTACAGTACACACACAGTGTCGCGTTACACATTTACCTCTCTCTTGATTCAACAACGAGAGACACAAAGGCAAATATGTTACAGAGATAGCATATGCTATATGATCAGATAGGTAACTGTAGTCTAAATACACCATGAAACAGGGATGATAAAATACATTTTTTATTAGTAGGATGGGGACATTTGCAGTGTTACGACGAAAAATATAAAATAACCCAGATTTGACAGTTTTCTTTTTTTAAATTGGCATCTTATTTATCTGTTTTTAATCTTTTATAATATATAGACATTGGTTTAGACCAGTGTGTCACAAACGTACACTTTTTTAAGATGGTAAATAGACTTCTTATACCCCTGTATAATTTGTTTGTGTAGAGTTTTATGACTAAAATAACGGCAAATCTTCATATTTCATATTTATTTTTTGAATAAAAATTCAATAAAAATAAAAATGATTTTCTTTACTTGAAATGTTTCTGTATTGTACATCACTCAAACTTTCAACTTTATTTTAGCTGTACTTAACTGTGTTGTACTATACCTAAACGTTTACTGTATCTTACTTAAGTTTTAGCCTTTGCAATATTGTATTTAAAATTGTGCACATCTAAGTGTCACTCACAAAACCAACACTTTGTACCACAAGTGTAACATTAGGACGCTAAAGTGCTCTTTATGGTGTGTTTCTCCTCAGTGTGGTGGCTTACTCGGTTGTGATGGGCGCACTGATGGCCAGTGGCAAAGAGGTCGTCGGCAGGATTCCTAAAGGAAAGGTAAAAGATTTCAAACATGCTGTAAATTCCACGTTCTCCCCATGCTGGTGTTTTAGTGCTACTTTAATCGGTGAGCCTTAATTTTTACTACGTTTTCATGTGGACGTGATGTTTTACGTGTGTTTTAAAAGTCTGGATTTAGTCAGACTAACAAAATATTTTTTCCCCAGCTGGTGGATTTTGAAGCCATGACCACGCCCAGTCCTGACAGCTTCAGTAAAACAGCAAAGGGCTGGATGAATCTTAAAAGGTTGGTTCACTTTACTTTACTTTACTTAAATTTAACTTGAACTGTACTTAAACATTGCTGTACTGGACTTAAACTTGAATTTTCTGGTACTTTAAAATTAACTGTACTTCACTTAAACTTTAATTGTACCAACGTTTACCTGAACTTCACTTATATTGGTAGCGTACTGTTTCTACTTAAAGTTTAATAATCTCTTACTGTACTTTGCTTTAAACTTTCTCCTTTTAAATTTACTTTTTTTTTACTCTTACTGTACTGAAAATTACACTTTTACTATAGCGTCTTAAGTTAAACTGCACTTTAACTCTTACCGTACTGTAATTTACATCACTTTTGCATGTGCTTTACTTTAACTTTACTCTAATATCACTGAAATACTTTACTATATTTTAACTGTACTTGAACCTTTTAAACCTATTGTACTTCACCTAAACTTTAACATAACTTTAACTTTTACTGTACTTAAGTTCTAACCTTTGCAATATTCTACTTAACATGTTACACCGCTAGCTTACTGTTTTGCACTTAACTTAAACTCTAGTTACACTTTTACTGTACTTAATCTTTTACTATATTAAACAAAACTCTACTGTGTATTTCACGTTATACTTTAGTTGAACTTTTACTTTATGTACTACGCTCGTCACCCCAGCCCTCCCCACGCTGCCTTACCTCACTCAACCCCGACTTAATTTTCACCTTACCTTACCTTACCTTAACTCTTCTTTGTCCTGTGCAGTTTACCGAGCTGGTACCAGAGTCTTCCGTCTGTAGCAGAGACTTTCCCGTCGACCAGGACGATGATCGAGGTTCTCAATACAGACTCATTCTCACACTGTCCAAAGAAATCTTAACAAAACTTCCACATGTGAGACACGTTCAGGGAAGTCTTAAAAAATAATAATAATAATAATAATTTTCTCCACTGGACAGAACTACAGGACTGTCTTCTTCTTCTTCTTCGGTAACCCCCCAAACAAAGCTGGTCTCATCTCATCTTTAATGTTCTTTGTTTTAATGTTAACTTAAAGAAAATCCTCAAATAAAACTTAAAGACAGAAGAGGCCTTTGCTCTTAATAATAAGCATTATTTGGTTTCAAAAAAACACTTCCTGTTTTCTTCTCTGTCATCTCTCAATTAAAATTAAAATAGTTTTAAGTATATTTTTTTTCCCCGTAAAGTACAACAAAAAAGCTGCAGTTGGCGAGACATTTCTTTCTAAAGTTGATATTTAATGCAGTCTATGAATGCACTGAAGACTAGGACATAAATGCTGTGTTTTATTTGACCATAACTACTCAAATACACAGTCCATACAGTATACACATGACTAAAAAAACATCAGATTATTTTTAAGTGAAAACTAATCCGGACGTTTTGATGCTGTGTGGACACTCACTTTTTAAAGATGGCAAACTATCGTGACCCAAATCGCCACAAAAACTGTGAGAAGAGTCACTTTTTGCCAAATATAGTGACTCATTTACACCCATATCTGTCAAAAGCTAATATCATTTTGCTTTTTTTACATGTAATTTAAAGTTTATACACAGAAATCTTAAAGAAAAGGTTGGAAAAAAAATAAGTTTGGGGACCCGAAAGGACTCTCCTGTGGCCCGTCTGTAGGCCCCTACCCTCTGTTTGGCTCCTCACGCTGCCTGCCACTGCAATAACTGAGCTCATATTCTTTTATTTTCCGATTCTTAATAAACAAAACTACGTAAACAGAGCTGAAAATTGAATCTGTGAGGTATTGTTTTGGGGCAGCTTTGACGTGAAATCTTTGTTTTTCCACAGCTCTTTTTGAAAGATGACAGAGAAGATTAAAGCAGGTTTTTTTTGGGCTGCAGACCTGGTTCTGTCCTCCCTCTCTCTGTCTCTCTCTGCTTCATCGTCCTCAAACACACAAAGCACAAAGATTAATCTCACGAGCCGTCGGCATGAACAATCCCAGACGAGACACAATCCCTTTTAGTTTGAATGTCGCGCCTTCATTTCTTAACATGAGGTTTTTATTTGATTTTTTTTAAATTGACCACTGTTGTGCTCACTCACACACACACACAGTCCAGATTATCATCAGAGAGAGACAGTTCAGGGATTATTAAAATATATGAAACTAAACCTTCAGGGCTTTTTTTTTTCTTTTCTTTTTTTTATTCCTCAAGGGAAACTTGAAGCTGTCTCTTTTTTGGTTATTTTGTTTCGTCAGCGCTCACATGAGGTAATGACTTCTCTTTTAAAGGTCACTGAACCCTGTTTATTTTAACGTGACCAATGATTGGCTCGCTATAAACGATGTTAAACTTTAAAGCGGCTGTAAGAGATTTTAGAGAACAATCGGGAGATTTATTTGTTGCTTCTTTACTTGAAAGATCAAAAAACAAGTAATAAATCCACAAAAAAAAACATATGCAACATTATCCTGGCAGATTAAATTGTTAACTTTAAAACGGAGCTATACTTACGTAGAGTTTATGAAAAGAAAGAGGTAAAGGAGCAGTAACAGATAAAAAAAAAACAACTAATCATTTTATGCTCATTTACACACAAACCTTTCACTTTTATTAAAATAGTTTGTTTTTAAATAAAGAAATTACTGCGATTCCCACATTTTAAACTTTAAAATTCGAACATTTTATTTCAAGAAAGAAGCCACAGAATTAAATGTCCTGATTCTTCTCTGTTTGTTTGTACAAGCAATATTTTTGGGAGAAAAACATTTTTTCTGAACCCGATTCCTTCATCTGAGGCCGAGTCAGTGTCGTAAAAATACCAATATGGAGCAGAAATCGTATGAAGAAGCGTTGAAAATGCTCACGGAGACTTTTCATTTTGCAATTTAACACAATTTGAATGTATACAAAATATTCCCGATACTGTTGTTTGAATCTGGCCTGGTGGAATTATCTATTTGTAACGTTTACATGCTCGTAAAAGTGTCCGATATTGAAGCTACGCTGGTGCAAACTAACGAGTCGGCAGGTAAAGATTAAAAAAAAAAAACAACTGCTGAGTCACTTGAACAAAATATTTTTTGGGGGAGATTTTTTGGCTGCCTTTAAAATAAATCTTCATCACTGAATGTCCCGATATCGCTCATTGTTTTTTCGCTGTGTCACTTTTTCCTTTCCGTCATATCGCTGAGTCACCGTTTGACTCTTGATCTTAAAGCTTGAAACTTGAAGGAGGGGTTGTTGGGTTTTTTTATTTGTTTTTTTTATTATTTTATTTTAAATGAATAAGTGATTCAATGTTCAGCAGTCAATAAAACTGGTTAATGATTAAATCAAACTGTCAAACTTGTTTTGTTTTCTTTTGGAAACTTGTTTTTGTCAGGAAAGTCTACGGAGGACGAATTCCACCAAGAAAAACATCAAGTAAGTTGTGAGTAAATAAAAATGCTTGTGTTTGTTTTTCTTCTGTGAGAGGAAAATATATTAAATTAAGATTTCAGCAACACTATGTATGTTTTATTATACAAAACATGATGTTTTATTACTGTAGTATTAATTGTTTTGTTCACAAACCTAATTTAGTCAGTTTTCATGTTTTTTCTTGTTATGTGGAGCAAAGAAACCAGAATATATTCACATTTAAGAAGCTAAAAGGGCAGAAAAAAGGCACATTAATTACAAAATATTTTAATATAACAAATAAAAATGGATGGAAAATGAATTCTACTCCTAAAATATGAGTATTTATTGGTTTCTTTGCTGCTTTATGACAGTATTGTATTATTAAATACAGTAAATGTATTTTTTGTTGTGGGGAAACATTAAACTCAGTTTTCTGCTTTGTAAGGATAACACTGCTCACTGTTAATTTTGTTAATGGCAAAAAGTCTATAGCTTAATCAATAATGAAAGTAAACTTTAGTTAGGTCATTCTCAACCTCTTCACATAGTTAATAAAATATTTCTATATTTTTTATTTTAAAAACAATATTTAGTTAGTTAAAAATTACGTTCTATTAATTAAATTGTCTTATTTTAAATGAATCAAAAACGTAAAATATAAAATATCTGTTGTAGCGAAGATGAACGGGGAGAGAAAATGGGAGGAGCCAGATTTAAATATCTGTTCCGGTTGGTCAATCGACAGACGCGCATGCGCAACACCACCGAGTGCCCGACACTATTTCCGTCTAAATACGAGTTTTGCCAACTCCAGCATGTGACGGTTTCATCCGTGTGGTTCTTCTCCGGAGACCGGACGGAACCGGTGACTATGGCCGCGGATGTGACTGTGTCCCGGGAGACACTAACAGGTGCTCTGACCCGGCTCGTCAACCAGAGCAAGGCTCTGCTACAGAAGGCCAAGCAGGACGCAGAAGGTACTGTAGAACAAACCAGACCCCCTGTTAAATTCTGAGCTTTTAGCGCATGATTCCTCATTTTTTCAATGAAAGTTCACGCAACGACAACACCTTATATGCTCAGTGATTTCAACTTGATCGTGTGAATAATTCGGCATAGAGCGCATTCAAATGAGTGCGTACATTCATGAAATTCCAACTTTAATATTGTTTATTTGACTTGTACACGTGACGTTAACGGTGACGCGGGGTGAAGGAGTCAGCGCCGAATTGATCACGGCTTAAAACATGATGTTGAAATGATGTTAAGATTTGTTGTATAAGCATAATAATTTCCCCCGTGATGTACAGTAGTTTTAAAATACGAGAAACCTGAATGGAGTCCAGGGCTACATCCCGGTTTTATATTCCCAAAAATGGTAGACATCACTTACTGACACCAATGCCGAATTGAAGGGGACATCATATTAATTCAGAATAAATATGTCATTTTTGCAATGTAACCTTTGTCTCGTTTCCAGTAAGTATGTAAGTACCAAAATGATGGAAATCTGAATGGGGTCTGGGTTTATAAAAATAAAAAATGACTTCAAACCATGTTTGACCAATTTGCACTATTATACTTCATTCAGCAATGATTTCGTTATAGGCTTGATTTTCAAGGAGACGACACTTGCAACCAACAGTTACCATGTAATCCAAGTGTAATTTACTCATTTCCTTCTGCTATTTCACAATGTTTGTGCCTTTTGAAGTCGCTGGTTAATGACACCACTTTCAAGAAGGCGACGTGATCTAATCCACGTCGTGCTTTTTGGCATCGTAGTAGCGTTGCGCAAATCAGCTCGAGCAATAAAAGGTAATAAGGCAGCTCTTTGTTCTCACACAGTCTCCCTGGAGAAGCTGGTTCCATATGAAATCACCGCGTTATTTGGCCTCATGGCAGCTGGCACAGACTTCTATGACAGGTAGACGTTTCATAACCCAACTGTCACCAACGACACTGAGTAATGAGTCATAAACTGTTGTGATTTAGTGTTGTGTTCTTGTCTTTTAGCCTCGGCGTGAAGAAGAAGAGTGATGCAGAGGCCGTTTGGCGGAAGTTTTATAAGTAAGTATCAGGTCAACAAAATGATCTTGTCGTGAAAAAAATGTACCAAGAATTACGTTAGTGGTTCTAATCTGCTTCATACTAATCCCGTCCAAATAAGGCTTTACTGTAATTGACTGTTTCAATCTATAAAAAAAAATACTATAGCTATAAATGCTGCTGGTTTTATAGTCTATAGATCCAAACAGCGCGGTTTCCTGGCAAAATGGCCTTATTTTGGCAGTAAAAGACAACACACCTTCATCATCATCATCATCACTGTGGTTAATCTGGTTAATCCCGTCACACGCTGTCGTGTTTTTTACAGCCATGCAGCGGTGAGAGAGCTGGTGGACGAGTTTCTGGAGCTGGAGGTGTGTGTCTTTCACTTGTTTACTCTTAAGGCCCCGTGAGGTGATCGAAACAATCCTGTGTTTATTTGTCCTTTGTCTTTATTTTGAAACTCTGCGCACTCTTAAGACTCGCGTTTTTGCCCAACAACGATTGTTTTTTTTTTTAAATAAAAACACACCCAGATTCCAGTGCACATTTTATTGCCTTTTTTTTATTACATAAAATGTCAACATGACATATATACATAGGGGGGATAGCCATTAAAAAAAGAAAACAAACAAACTAAATAAATAAATAAAACTGCATCTTCAGTTTTCAGGTTCAGTGTCACAGCACCGTGGACAGCGCGCGCGCGCGCGTGTGTGTGTGTGTGTGTGTGTGCAGGTGCAGCGCGGTCGATAGACTGAGACCGTGTCACTCAGTTTAATCTTGTAAATAAAACTTTAGGCCCGAATTCAATTTCCCCTCGTATTGACGTAGTCGACGTAAACGTTCTCTGACCCGCCGCAATAGAACAGCAGTCCATCAAAATAGCCTATAGAGCATGAATTAGAAAACAAAGAAATTCTTTGTAAAATCAGATGTTCAGAAGCACGCCACCCCTATATAGTCAGAATTATATGATCTTATGTACAGTATTTATATATAATATATGTATGTATATACATATCTATACATAGATATGTTGTTGGTTGTAAATATGTTTTTAAACCAGTTCATTATTTCATTGAGAACATGATGATTTACTTCTACCCACTACTATAAATTCTCTGTGTGTGCAGAGCGAGTGGGACGCGTTCCTGGAGAACGTGGACAAAGGTTTGCAGGTCACCGACAGGAAGCTCGCAGGAGCCAAGATGGCCGACGGCGTGAGCCCCGACACGGCGTTCACCGACGCTCGCAGTGGAAAGTGAGTTCCCGCGCTCGACTGGTTTGGCGAGGGTTTTCTCGTGTCCTTGTTGTTTCTGAGGCTTTTGTCGTGTGTGTTGTGTGTTAAAGGAACGTGACTCTGGCTGAATATCTGGGTCGAGGTCAGAAGCTGCTGCTGGTTCTCCTCAGACATTTTGGATGACTACCGTGACGAGACCACTTGGCTGAGCTGGAGGCCAGTAAGGTCAGTTTGCCGGCGACTGTCGTTCATTATAACAACAAAGAAAACGTTCACTTTTCTATCTATTTGTTGATTTTTTTTTGTTCTCTGCTCTGCAGGCTGACCTGGAAGCTCGGTCACTGCGGGTCTTAATGGTTGCTTTTGGGAAGAAGGAGGGAGCCGAGTTGTGGCTCCAGCAGACGGGGTGTACGTTTGACATGCTGCTGGATCCACAGAGGAAGGTCAGCAAGTGTTTCTATCGCCTAATAACCATTACCTTACTGTTACATTTCCATTTAAAGATAAAGAAAGAATGGAAATTCTATTTAAAAAAGGAAATAAGGAAATATGTAGAATTTACATTATTATATAAAAACCGTAGTGGAAACTAAATGCCTGACTGATAAGTCAAACGTGTCTCAAAAGTCCGGCAAAATGAGCCTCCAAAGCTTTTATTTTGAAAATTCAAGGGTCCAGCAAACTGAGCCTTCAAAGCTTTTATTTTGAAAAGTCAAAGGTGTCTCAAAGGTCCTGCAAACTGTGCGTCCAAAGCTTTTATTTTGAAAGGTCAAAGGTGTCTCAAAGTTCCAGCAAACTGAGCATCCAAAGCTTTTATTTTGAAAGGTCAAAGGTGTCTCAAAAGTCCAGCAAACTGAGCGTCCAAAGCTTTTATTTTGAAAGGTCAAAGGTGTCTCAAAGTTCCAGCAAACTGAGCCTCCAAAGCTTTTATTTTGAAGTCTCAAAAGTCCAGCATCACACATGTGCAGATGTGATGGAAAACAATCAGCCCAAAATAGAGACGGAAGATTTTCCACATGTTGTTGCAGCTGAATGATCTCATTCCTCATTTTTAGTCTATTCTTATTATTATTATTATTTAATAAATGCCAAAATAAATGTCTGCGTGTCCTCCCTGTGTCCACAGGTTTTCAGGAAGTTTGGCCTTGTCTCGTCCTACGCCAAAGTGATGAAGTTTGACTTTCTGCTGCATTACTCGGAGTACAAAACTGTGGGCATAGACTTTCCTGACATTCCCACTCACCTGCAGGAAGATCTCTACCAGGTAAGTTGACTCTGAGCAATGTGGGATTCCTCAAGGCTCTGTTCTTGGGCCGCTTTTGTTCTATATCTACATGCTCCAGTTAGCTCAGATTATCAGGTTTTTACTAACTTTAGCACTTTTAGCTGCTTCATGTATGAAAATTAACTTGTGAAAAAAGTAATTATTTCACCAAATACTAAAAACTACATCGGTAAATGTGTTATAATAAATAAAATACACGTGTGTTTTTTTACAGATGGGTGGAAACTTTCTGCTAGATGAAGCAGGACAGGTTCTTCTTTCTCATCCGTCTAAGACTCCGTTGGACAGGCCGTCCGTGAGGACGATTCTGGACGCAGTGGACGCCGCCAACTCCACGTCGTAACCATCTGACGCGAACGCAAACACGTCACTGACACCACGGGGGGAAGAGCGGCGCTCTTTGATGCACATATATGACGTCACATCTCGCACTCGTGACGCTGCGATGAGGTGTGACTGAGGAAAAAAACGTATGCAGGAGACGACCGATCTTCTCTTTTTTTGGTGTCAGTGTTTTGATGGCTACATTTTTAAAATCCTCACCACTTCATTACATTTCATCGCGACTGCAAATGAATTTAATAGAAATATGTTATTTAATGATAAAATGCATTGATTTGCTTGAGCAAATCCATAATATGAGAGAATATGGCGCTTATTAAGACATTATTAAGTGTTACAACGATTAATGGATTACTAAATGAGTCTTTTAGTAATGTCCGGCTATACGTTCAGTTTATTGTTTTTTAAAACGATTATAACAAGTTTTCGGATTTTTCAGCTTCTTAAATGTGAATATTTTCTGGTTTCTTTGCACCAAAAAAGAAAACAAGAAATCATTAAAACTGAATAATTTAGATTTTGTGGACAAAACAAGACATTTGAGAACATTAACATCAGTTTGGGAAACACTGATCAACATTTTTCAACCTTTTTTTGGACTTAACTGGGAAAATAAGGTCGATCGATTATGAAAAGAATAGTAAATTTCACCCCTAATTCAAATAAAACATGGAAACAGTTATTTTCTGCATTGCCTCAGGTCTGATCTTTCCTATCTAAAATAAAATAGTTATGAACTTTGAATAAAATCAGATTTTTTCTCATGTATATCAAAATATTTTCACATATTATTCAGACATATTTATTGTATTTACATGTTTTCAAGTATTTAAATATGATTTAGCTATATTTTAATGATAGATGATAATAACATTGCTATTATTATTTTTCAGATTTACTGGAAATATTACCATGAAACTGCCTTTCAGGGTCAAGCAGACAATTATGCTGTCATGTAAACCAGGTGAACCTTTAGCAAAGATTTATTAAAAACATTTACATTCAGATTTTATGTACATTACAACATTGTCATTGTTTATATTGCAGGACATACAGGTTAGTAATGTGTCGTTTCTTTGTGTGAAATGCATTTTGAGCTGCTCTAAATCAAACTCCCACACACAGCGATTGAAATCGTATGTGAGTCCAGTTTGTGCTGATTCTGGAAAGAAACATGACTGCAGCTTTTCATGGTTGGGGAAATTTGAGCAAATATTTAGGAATTTGAATTCTTAAACTCACAGCAGAACGTCTGACTCACTTACATTCATATCACTGCAGCTGCACCAATAATACAATATTTATAGTAGTTACATAATCTGAGTAAATCTCAGTCTGTGATATTAGACGTTCAAGAGCAAAACATTTGAGACACTGTGTGAAAAAAAGCCTTTGAATATTGTCAAATATTTGACTGTTGCTACTTGAAAAATGCGAATGGGTAGTTCACACACACACACACATGCAATTTTGCTTATTATCTACTTATCACTATGTCATTGGAGGTCCAGGTTTGCATACAGGAGCTGTGTTAGCCACCGAGTTCTTGCTAGGTAGGTAAATGTCCACTTTAGCTTCCTAGCTCATGCTAGGTGGGTAAATGTCCACTTTACCCACCTAGCAAGGAGCTGTGTTACGCTCCTCGTTCCTACTAGGTCAGTAAATGTCCACTTTAACCACCTAGCAAGGAGCTGTGTTAGCCAACTTGCCCACTAGGTCAGTAAATGTCCACTTTAGCCACCTAGCAAGGAGCTGTGTTAGGCTCCTCGTTCCTACTAGGTCAGTAAATGTCCACTTTAACCACCGAGTAAGGAGCTGTGTTAGCCAACTTGCCCATGAGGTCAGTAAATGTCCACTTTAGCCTCCTAGCTCCTGCCAGCACGGTGTATATGAGAATATGAATGTATTTCTAGCTAGGAGGCTAAAAACATGGTAAATTATGTCATTTGGAGTAAAATCTGTCTATCTAATGGGGGGCTTAAGACACATGGACGATACATGTAAAACATGGGTTGCGAGTTGCTGCTGTTTTTGACTCATTTGAAAGCTTATATGTCAGCCTGTGTCATGTAAACATAACACGAGTCATGCTAGGTGGCTAAAGTGAAAATAGGCTAAAATATGTGACGTGAATGATGCCATATTCTGTCAAATTTGAATGTTGGGGCTTTTGGACACTTGGTTGACACCACATGCTCGCATTTTTGAGCCAACTAAATCCAGCAGCTCTTTTTAATAGTGTGTAATTTTTGTCATTTTAAATACACATTTTTATTAGGTTAATAATGTGGACATTTAAGCTAAAAAAAAAGAACATAGTGTAAATGAACTTGTTTCGAAGCTTAATTTGAATGTCAAGGCTTTCAGACACTTGAGTGACATTTCAGGTTTACAAACAACAGGGTCTTGGTCACAGGTTTCTTTGCTAATCAGAAGCTATTGGATTCACCTGTGTTCTTCCACAGCTGAGGGTAATCAGCCTCACTGGGAGGTTATATATCCAGGTTGGAGACTTGTTTCTGTGTCTCAAGGGGGTTAACAACTTTACTTTAGCTGGGGTTTCTGTTGCTTGTGTTTTGAAAATATGTCGGTTAATTATTTTGTGTATAGTCTCTGCTCATTGACTTCTGTTACACTTTTAGTTTGGGGTCCAGTTTTCTTTAGGTTAATCTGTAATTTGCCAGATTTATTGGGTGACTGTGGGAAATGTGTTACTTGATCCCTCTGATGTCAGTGTTTGTGACCAGTGTATTTTAACTGATCTAACATAAACATAAAAACTTATCACTACATTTTGTTAATACCTTTTCTTAAACTATGAAATCATGTAGTGTACCACGTAGTGGTTAAAAATCTTTATCTATCTATATCCCATTAATTTCCTGTGGTGGTAATTTTTTTACTAGGATCAATTAAGCTGAATAAACCACTTATGTCAATAAAAGTGGTGATATGAGATATGAGAAAAACATTCTGAAGATAAACCTTCCCCACACCCCTCCACTGGCATAGTGGTGAGGAGATAATGAGCACATTTTCAGTTTAGCGAACTGTGCCTTTAACCCAAGTTTCCAAGGAAAGTCTAAAGGCTTCATCACTTGTGAAAACCAATCCAGGTTTTTTTTTAAAGGGGAAGAATAAGTTATCTGAAAATGAACTGGACCATTATTTTTGATAAACATTGATGTTTTTGTTAAAGTGCCACTCGATCATCAAACTCACAGACATAATTCATATTCCGGTCGCAGTAGTGGTCCCACCAGTCGCCGTCGTCCGACGACATGGCCACGCAGTTCTCCCGCCACCCTCCGTCCGGCTGAGTGGACAGGAAGTGCTTGCGCCACTGAAAGTACGACACCCGCGTCCCGTCATCAAACAAGTACAGGCCCTCGGAGCGGAGGTCGTTGATGCCCAGCCACACGGGCCAGTTCCCGGGGTGGAAGAAGGACTTGATGTAGTCGGCCAGGGCCTCCTGCTCTTTGCGGTCGCGGGGCATCGCCATGCGGCCGCCACGTTCCAGACACTTTCTGGACGCTCCTGCGTAATCCTCGTAGGTGTTGTACACCAGATAGCATTTGTATCCTAACCTGAGACCCTTGTGACAACCTTAGAACAACAAAATGGACACTTTTATCACATGTTCAGACCTGAAAATCTATCATTCAATTACAGCAGCTCGATTATGATAGATGCTATTAGTTGCTAGCTTTGTTTGCTAGCTTTGTCGGGTGTTTGGTGCTGAGCTACTTGTGGATAGTCTATTTATTGCCCTGTTTCTCTCATGGTACAGTACAGTATGGTTCGGAATCATAAAGCCCTGGTCAGGTTTGTGTGTGACTGAGAACAGTAGCATTTCTTGGTAGCGTGACCAACGCGACGACAACAAACGATGACTGGGAAAGGGTGCCCAAGAATGGGACAGTAGGGGCTGATTATTTTGGGTACTATTCCAAATGAAAATGCAAAAAATACTAACCGTACTGTAGCGAACCGAACTGAACCGTTCCACTCTGGAAACAGTGCTTATAAGAGCTCTTTGTCTCAAATCAGCTTCATTCTGTTGCTAAGCGTGATGCTAGGCTAGTTCAAAACCAAAACAAAGTTCTGAAAGACACAAATGCTCATTATGGCGGCAGGAAACTGCATTAATGTTGGCGATGAACCAGAAACCTTTCAATGGACTTTGAAGGCCCCTGGAAAAAGGGACACAGGGGCTCCAACATTAAAGATATCGCTAATTGGCAATAATTGGCAACCAACACATTTTTCTGCTGTTACAAATTAAATTAAACCCTTGATATGACTCTTTTTTCAGTGTAAGACAATCTCACCAACAACGGTTTTATTTAAAATTTTAAATTCTTATCTATATTGTAAAATATTATGTTAAGAAGACCAACAGTCTTTGATATTGTATATAATCACTCAAATCATCTTTGAGTATCACATCATTTTTTATTATTCTAGTCTAAGAAAATATCAAAAATCTCTTATAACGAATGTTTTTATTTTTTATGAGTTAAATGAATAGTCCTTTACCTTCCAGTCTTCCAATCTCCTTGCGGTTGTCCTTGCTGTGCTGATGGACCTCGCGGATGTTGTCCTCCAGCTCCCCGACCTTAGCTGCCATGGTAACGATGGAGAAACACAAAAACAAGAAAAGAAAGATAAGAAAGTAGATTTTTCTTCATCATAACAAGGCATCTTTTATAAGGCTTTATAAACATTCTTCCTTTTATTTTAATTAATTTTTTTTCTACCTCAGTCCAGGCTTCATTGATGCCATGACTGAAACTACAATATATCCTTTTTAGGTCTCAAGGTGGCGCCACAGTAACTCTTAATGAGTCCATTTGGGCTGTTGTTTTTGTTCACAAATCGAAACTAATCAGTTGAAATGATTTATTTTGTTAAGTAGAACAAAGAAACCAGAAAATATTCACATTTAAGAAGCTGAAAAGCCAGAAAACCTATCAAAGTCATGCCGTTTTAATGTAAGGAGCGAAATCACCATCGATCTTGGACAGACGGTCCATCAGCTGACTGACTTTGACGTCCAGCGTGTAGTGACCAACGTTGAGTTTGTGGATGGCCTGGTCCATGCCGGCCAGTCTGGACACTGAGCAACAAATGGTTCAAGAACAGGGGGGAAGAGAATGAGGAATAATGAGGAAATATCACCCTATTATCACTTCAGAGATTGAAAACTTGTGATTAGATTCAAGTGATAATACAAACATCTGATTTGTAAATGAGTAAAAGTGACGCACACACGTAGTTGTATGAGTTTTCAAAGTCCGACAGCTGGTTCGTAGGCTCGGGCTCTGGAAGAACGTCGGGAACATCGCCTCGTGTCTTCTTCACCTCTGTTGAAGACGCCTTAACGCGCACACACACACACGCAGGACAATCTATTATGATTATTTTACAATTAAAATAGATACATGGGTAATCCATTCATACATACGTGTTAAGTCTCATTTAGTTGAAAACATTCAGGAAAAGTCATTCATGATTCACTTTTAAAAGCAATAATCCGTTTTTAGGAAGAAGCATTGATTTAAATTTGCTGCCCTCTAGCTCGTCCGCCGTGTGACATTAACAAAAACCTTTGACAACTTTAGATCCTCAACTTGTCCAAAGTGACCTCACCAAGTTTGAAGATGATCGCAGGAAAGCTGTGGGACATGTTTGTTTAAATACCAGAGCTGCCAAATTGCCCAAAATTGCCCAAAATGGCGGCCTTCCTGTAGCACTTACGACAAAGTCGTCATTGACTTTTTTGACCGTCCTGACATGATTAACATGTGTACCAAGTTGCGTTCATGTACGTGGGAAAAAAAGAAATCACCTGATGAAAGCTGATTTTCGGTTCCGTTTGCCCCGCCCACTTCCACTTTACGAACTTTAAATTAAAATCAAATCCACTTTAAATTTATGCCAGGTCTGATGCAGTTGCAAAAATATGTTTCATCAAAGGAAGGAAAATCCAACACATAACAGTAAAGTCCTTTCAAAATAAAAGTTTGACACACACACACTGGTTTGCACAGCTTTTCTTCTTTAGGACATTGAATTCCATTCATTTGGACTAGAAGACTAAACAAGGCGTCCATGGCTGAGTTAGGGAACCAGGTTGTGGTCTCCATGTGGACTACTGGTCCTGACAAGGTCAGTGTTTATGCCATTAAAGGTCCTAAAAAGAGGCAACAAAATACAAGAAAACACACAAACAAACAGTCCTGACCTGTGTTGGTGCAGCGTTGCTTGTTCCTGTTGGGACACAAACACCCAGAGAACACAAACTCAGGAGAGCGAGTGAGGTGGCAGCCGGTCCCATTTTCTGCTTCCTAATAATGTTTTTTTTTTTTCCCTTCCTGCAGCTGTGTCTCTCTGTCTCCACGTCGCTGTCTGTCTGTCTGTCTGTCTGTCTCCTGAGCCTCACTGGTTTCCCCCGCAGTGATGTGATCCAGGGAGCAGAAAAGCAGCAAAGCAGCAGGAATCTCCCATTGGAAATGTGAATGGGAGCTGCTGTGCCCTCCCCCCTTTTTTTTTTTTTTAAAAAAGGAAAAAAAACCTGTAAATAAAAACAGATATAAAAATCAGAATGACACTTCCCACTGTCTCAGTCTCTGTCTCTGGTGTGGATGAAGACGTCTCCCTCTTTTCTTTTCCAAACAAACAGGAAAGGTCATTGTTTCTGTTCCCACCTCCAGTTTCCACTCTTTGTGTGAACAGTGCACATGTTCACAGACATCACAGCTCTAATTTAAGAAATGTAAGATTGCTTTTCTTCCATCTCAGCTGCAGAAGCATTTTCTTGACCCACAGAGGAAAAACAAACTAACAATAATAAACCATGTTCTCAGCTGGAAATATACACTTTGGTTTTTCTTTTGACTGGATTTTGACCTTTTGGTTTCATCTTAAAACGTTTCTGCAGCTTTCCAGTGCAAAAACCATATCTTCTTGCTCGGGGGTTCCCAAACACTGGGTCGGGGGCCCCCAGATGGGTCACAGGAGATGTTTTTGGGGTCCCCAAACAAATTTTCCAACCTTTTTATTTCAGATTTGGGTATATATTTTTACATTACATTACATTACATGTCATTTAGCAGACGCTTTTATCCAAAGCGACTTACAAAAGTGCATTTAAACATTTGGGTACAAATAAGAGCTAGAAGTAAGTAAGAGCATATTTAAAAACAATTTACATAAAACCTCATTTTATGTAGGTTATTAAAGATACCAGGTAAAAAAGAGTCTCTTTAGTGTCAATTAAAGTCACAATGCCACCAAAGAATACTATCTTGGAGCAGTTTAATGCCATTAGTGTGTATTTACAAAGCAATATAAATTAATCTTGTTTCTGAATGCTGAGATCTAAGGAGGAATTGAATCTCCAATTCAGTCTACCAACTTCAATTTTTTTCCCTATTGCTTTTAACTGTATTTAATGGTCTTTATCACCTACTAATGTAAATATACAGTGTCAACATTGTTTCTATGGTTGCAGAAAAATATGAAATAAATATAATATAACAGAATCCTTCATAAAACAGTCAAGCCTCATAATCAGTTTTTATTCATTTGCCTTTGTATATGTCACTTTTTTGACAACAACTATTATGATAAAACATGTGTTTAAAAGTCTGTTTTCTGTGCTGAATTTGCTGTTGTTTTTCTTTTATATTTATTCAGCTCATTAGGGTGTACTACACACACACACACACACACACATGCACGGACATATACAGTATACGTTTTATTCATTTGGCCCAACATCAGGTATCCTAGACTGCATTTCTACTATAATTAAATAAATCACTGGGGAACAAAATAAGCTTTTGTCAAGCTGTTCCAGGGAAATACAGAAAAGAAAGACCTTGTGTAATTGCCTGTGTGTGTGTGTGTGGGAGGTATGCCAGTTAAAATGCCACAAGAATTCTGCAGAATTTCCAGGGGGAAGCGACTGAGGCAGCGCTCGGGGAGCTGGAGACTGGGAGGAGCTCCGGCAGCGGCTGGGAATGCTCTCAAACACCGACGAGGGACAGATGTGTTTAGAGTCTGCACACACACACACACACACACACACATAGACATGCACAGATTCCAAAACTTCACACTTTTTTTTTCCAGACTCCATTTTTGGGCCTGGATTACTTGAGCATAGTCCTTCTGTGTGTGTGTGTGTGTGTGACCCCCCCCCCAAAAAAAGTTGTTTATTGAGGTAAATGACCCTCAAAACAATCAATTAATGCAAATGCATTCAAATTACTGGTTGATTAGTTGATGAACAGTGAAGATCCTAAATGTTTTTGTCTTCAAAGCCTGCTGTTTTTTTGTTTTTTTTTGGTGTATCTGACATTAAATTCATTATTTATGTGGGTTTTTTTTCCACGATACTTCAAACAATAAAGTAACTTTTTGGGAAAACTTCAGACTCATGATGAAAATTATAGTTGCAGCTGTTAATTTAAGCATGTAAAAGGCTCAACATTTAGCATTTTCCATATTAAAGCGCCATCCCAATTTCCCCTCATCGTCGTTACGTAATACGTAATAGAACAAAGATGCTAATTATTTGACTGTTTTCCATTTTCCATCGACCCTCTTCAGATTTATTGCGATAAAGTCTGAATCACGTCTGCTCCTCAGACGTGATTCAGACAGATGCGCCATATTTTCTTGAGTCGCCCCAACCACTTGTTGAAAAAGCAGCAGAGCAGCAACATAAAGCAGCCATTCAGGGTGTGGAGGTGCTGGGAGGTGGTGCAAAACTGGACAGAGGAGCCTTTAATTCAGCGCGAGCGATGATAATCACAAACATAACACTTTCAACACTTTCCCCCCCGAAGACCACCACTGATGGATAATATATATTTATTGTAGATATAAGCCGTGTTAGGACTCCACCTACACTGTAAAACACTGACCTGCCCATCAATCTTACTCATACGAGCATTTATACAGTAAAAGTCATAACAAGCTAGCGTGGACCCCCACACGGGCATGTTTGCTGGGTGTTAGCTTAACTTAATTTTTTGTAAATAAAAAAAAACAAAAACTATGAGGTGAATTAGTTTTTATTTTGAGAAAACCCCTTTATTTCCTCTCTTGCTGTCATGTAAATGCAGTAAATATAAGGCTAGTTGTAGCTAGCAAGTCAGTGGCATGATAGCTTAGCACAAATAGCTGTTGCAATTCAAAGAATATGCGATTTGTTATGTCACCGAACAACTTGAAAATTGGAAGTTAACACAACTAAAACAATGACTCATGGTGAACATACCATGATAGCATGATAGCATATATATTCGTTATATATGAAACAAAACTTCATGTAACCCTTACTTAGGCTAACATCAAGTACAGTACATCATCTGTGTAATTGCCTGCTTAAATACTACATCGTGTACAACAGCTGCTCTGCACCCGGGGGAGATCACGGAACAAGGTTCTGACGAGCGTGAACCCGGCCGTGCGTCGTTTCACCGAACAACACAAAGTTTCCTCCGAGCAGAGGACATCCTTTCCCTCCTCATTCCCTAAATGGTATTTTGGGTCTGGAAGAAATTACAGCTGGAGGAGTTGATGTCATGGAGCTATGAGGGAGGTCAACACGAAAATAAACACACGCCAGGCAACACAACTTTAAAGGACCAACGTGGAAGAAATGGCGACGGTGTAGAACTCGTCCGTTAAAAACCTTGGTGTTACTATGTTAAAAATAAAAGAAAATCAGAGGCAAAGACGAAAGGGAGCAGGTTTGACTTTCATTTATTAGTTTCCTTCTGATCTGTGACCTCACAATGCATGAGTGCAATATAGTACATGTATAGCAGAAGATACAATCAGCGGATAAATATAAAATTCATTAAAATAGTTCTCTACTTCTCATGTAAACTGTGTCACGAATCACTAACATGCCTGCCCGCGTGCCCTAAAACACATGTCGCTTGTTTTTCCACGCGCTGGGTTTCTGCTTTGGCGACTCGTCTGAGGTTATCGGTGAAAGGTGGTGGGGGTGGAAGTGTTGTCAAGGAAACCGACCCACACAGGACATGTGCGGCAGCTTCCCACGGCGGCGCGGAAGTCCAGTTTTCCATGGACAGAACTTCCAGAGCTGCTCTTCCCTCCTGTTTTTGTTTTCGTAATGCCAAAGGGGAACAACAACTAAGTTTCCACTTCTTTACTTCAATGAATGATTTAAAAAACCTTTTTCACAATATCCCTGTTCGATGATATGACATGATTCTTCTCCATTACAGTAACATCTGTCAAGTTTCCTCGATATTCCAGGTACATTACACTGAGAGGGCCAGGAAAGCAGCAGCAAACACTACTTTAACTCTAAAACGCTAACAGTTTATAGGAATATATATATATGTAGGTATAAATAACAGAACATTGGAAAGCAAACATCTTCAGAACACAAAATTAAAAGTGTTTTTTTTTTTCTAGTGTTCGCTCTTAGCACGCTGGTAGAAAAAGAGTTCATGGACTGGCATCTAAAAGACACAAGTAAAGGCAGCTAAGTCACACCATGACTGTGCATTTACACTGCAAAGACCAGGGTTTAGAGTTAAAAAGGTAATCGGGATTACCACGACATTTTATTCCCGGGATGGTTGCAGTGTATTTTCGCGTACCACGGCTATTCATAGCGAGTGTAAAAATGGGTTGGTGGTTTGTAACAGGCAAAGGATGACAGCGAAACCCCTCAAGGAACAGCTGCACTCGCTGCTGGTTTGTCTAATTTAGGGTTTCCTCTTTTTAAAAACATCTTTGTTGAGACAACACTGAGCCAAAGTAAAACTGACACTAAAAGTGATCATGACTAAAGGGCCATGTTTGGGGCAATTTTTGGGGCAAGACTTAAAGACCCATGAACCAGGAACCCTGATTAAGTAAACTCAATACATTCAGTTTTTGTTTGTGAACCACCTCTGGTTTTCCAGACTACAAGGGGTTAACTGACGAGCGGAGTAAGGGCCGATCACTTCCTAGACACATCGTAAGAAAGGCATTGCCAGCAAAACTATAGTTTTCTTACGATAAAACGCACACTTTTTTCCCCACAACTTTTTCAGTACACACGAAACGGTAAAATATTTGTTCGGTAATGCTTGGTAATGAGTCGCAGCACTTAATCTCACACTTAACTACAACACGTCAATAAAATCAAGGAGGAAATGAGCTTTAAAGCCACAAACCTTTGCAAAAGCAAGAGCTCGACATCTGCTTGAAGCAGACACACACACACACACAAGCTAACCACTTTTTCCAAGATGTTTTTAAAGGAACATGTGACCATAGTGAAGCTTCTCTCAAACATCAGAGCAGGATTATGCTCAAGTAATTTCATCACGGCAATTACCAGTTTAGCTCGCTACATGACCCATGATTTCGATTGCATTTGACGTACCAAACGTGTGTGAACATCCATGAAAGACCCAACAACCGAGTCGATGACGGTGTAAATGCACAGTTGAGAATCAGCGTCCACGTTCTGTGAGGTTTAATCCCTGTTTACTCTACATGTCATGCAGCAGAGGGTGTTTGGCAAGACATTTAAAAAGATTCCAAACCAGGTTCAGAGAAGAGACGGAGTATCTCCTGGAGGAGGTTTAAAAAGAAAGAAACAAAAAAAAAACACCAGCACATGGGCAGTGAGATAATGTCTTAACAAGCCACGGAAGATTATTACAAAAACACAATGTGGTTGATTTAAAGCCTGGTGTGTCTTTCAAAATCTACATGGTGATGTCTGTTGTCATGGCAGTGTGGTCCTTCTTCAGGGTGATGGTGGCGATGAGTCATGGTCTCGGCTGTGGTTTACCAGTTGTCTAGGAAGTCAAACCCAGTCTTCAGGATGCTGCTGCTTGTGTTGAACTGAGGAGAAGAATGAAAGATAAAGTCTGGATTAAGTACGGGGCATCTCATGCGAAAAAAATGCCATTTGAATATTTGACAGGATTATTTGTCAAATCTTTGAATATTCTCAACTCCAGCGCATAAAAGAGGATCGAGGAGCAGCTAATGAGATGCATTCAAAGACCCTGTTAAATATCCTCACTTTTGCGGGATCTACAGCTTCAAGATGCATTAAAGATAAAAAAATTCATATTTAGACAAATAATCTGTGCCAATTTCCACCTGAATCCGCCAATAATCTATCTCTGAACTCACCTGGGAGAAGGTGGGGCTGGCGTCAGGGTTGGGTGAGGCTTCTTCCTCCCTCTCCTTCGCCATGACGGCGGGGATGTTGGGGGGCTTTGACATCCGGCTGGAGGAGAACATCTCATCCACTGTGTTGCTGACCGACGGCAGAGTGCTCTGAGAACGCTCCCATCCTGCCACTGACGAGGACATGCTGACCGGCGGGAGGGGGTTTGACGAGATGGAGATGGACGACGGCGCCGTACTAACAGCCACGGGGATGGAGACGGGGATGGGGGCGGGGGGAGTGGGAGCAGGAGGCTTAGGTGCTCTCTGCTTTGCGGGTTTGGTGGGAGCTGGGGGGAGAGACTCTGGTACCTCAGGCTCCTTAGAGACGACAGGAGGCTCCTGTAGAGGAATAAAAGCAAAAAAATAAAAGTAAAGATGATGTTCTCAAGCTACGTCAGTGCCACTATATTTACGTTAATGTTAAATTACCTGTCTGAGGTATGAGGGCAGGGGTTTCTCTCCTTTCTCAATAGATTTGATCTGGCTGGGCGTCAGAGAGTGGAAGTCGGCCTTCTCCCCCTCCAGCCTGGACCTTTCAGCGCTGATCTTCCAGAAGGACGACTCCTCCTCGGGCTTCCTGCCCTCGCTGACCGGCACCTTCACAAGCACACAATAACTGACTTGGTTAATAAATAACAATTTAGGGTTTATTAAAATGTCTACCAAGTAATCATGGATTAAAGCAGGCTGTTGTTAAGGGACAAACACAGTGTCTGCCTCTTTGACGGTTAATACTACCTTGGTTCCGTGGTGGTTGGAATGAGAAGCCTTGGCAGGTTTGGCCTCTGTCTGGGAGATGGAGATTCCTTGATCTGATCCTGGTGCCAAGCTGAAATCCAGCTGACTCTGAAACACAGAAAAGACATTGTATTATTTATACTACCATCAAAAAATAGACTGTGACCAAGTATTTCCAGAATAGAAAAATAGTTATTTGTTTTGTTTTTTTTACCTTTGTTTCCCATGAAAATGGAGCAGAATGTTCATCTTGCCAGGTAATATCCTAAACAGAAAAACACATGCTGCAGTTACAGTTCCAACTTCAACACATTCTGAACTCTAGGGTATTATAACAATATTTTACAATGAACTTCGGATTTATTTGTGGAAAATTCATTTTTGTGTCTGTAATATTGGATCCCAAGAGAAATGCTCTCTTTTGTCAGCACTACTGTTGTATGTACAACAAATTGAACATAATTCTCTGGTTCATAAAATGTCGATCAGTAAAATGCTTTAAACTGGAATTTTGATCATTAAAACACTTAGTAATGATAATTACCATTATCATCCTGGCTCAGTCATTATTTCGAAAACAGTGGTGAATGGCATTTTGCCTCTATTTAATCTCTTATATCCCTAAATAATATAGTGCAAAACCTGTAGAAATGAACAAAAACCAAGATTAAAGACATCTAAACAAGTTGTCCATGTCTAATAGCTGCCTCCATGTACCTACCTACATAAATATGCTGACGTCACTGTGACGTCACCAGACATATTTCAATGGCTACGTGGCTAGTTAGCAAGCTAGCAACAAAAGCTAGGCGTCTCTGGCCATTAAACGTACTCACAAAGCATTTCAAATGAACTCAAACGTGGTTTAAATACCTCCTCGCCGAAGTGAACTATCTTCTGCCCGGTCTGAATGAGCAGCTTGGGGTAACAGACCACTTCATCCCGCTCCACCCTGTGCATAGCGTATCGGGCTCGGATGTGCGGGTCCATCATACAGTTGTCGATGGCGGAGTCCTGCTCCTGCGGCGTCATCTTCTCCCACGACGAGCCGTGCTTGGCCTTGATCTTCTCCCGCTCCTGCATGATTTTCCTCGCCATGGAGTTGATGGAGGAGAAGTACTCGAGCTTCTTCTCCTCCATCCTGTGGCCGTCGAGCCCCGCTGACACGGTCGCGGTGGCCATGTCTCCTCGGCTGCGACAACCGCCAGCTGTTGTTATTTTGACTGTGAGAAGGAAAAAGGAAGCAGGAGGCTCATCGCTGTGTGGGCGGGGCTAAGAAAAAATACCAGCTTCAACAAGCCTGTTCTGACGACGCCATCTTGTGGTCTTTTTTTTAAATGCGTCACAGCGCTGTCTTCATTTTTTAAAGATAAACATATTATCTGTACTTGAAGTAAACGCCCTGCTTCACAGAGGGCGCCATCCTGTGGTCTAACAGGATAATGCTGTGTTCCATTTACACTGGAAGTCTAAATCTGTGGAAATTAAGGGGATAAATAAAGTTATCTGTAACAAGTAAATTGTTAGCATTAGCAGTTGATAACACTCTACTTCAGGGGAGACAACCGTATGGCCCACGGGCCAGAACCGGCCCACCAGTGGGTCCTATCAGGCCCCCAGGCAGAATTTGTGAAAATGTCACATTATGATTAGAATCTAATTTACTTGAGATCATGTTGAGTTTGCATGAGTTTGACATCTTTGCGCTACATGTTTATACTGTCATATAATGTACAAGGATTAAAACTTGAAAAGTACTATGTGTACGACTGATTTGAAGTACAATTAACGGTAAAAGTAGCATTGGTTGTACGGTGGCAGCAATCTTGAAAGCCTAACATGAGGTCGCTCCATGTTGGACAATCAAGTTCAGGGGCATTTCTGTGAACTACTAAAATGGGTCACAAAGTCATTCTTTGCATTTTCGTAACAACTTCTTTCACAACATAGATACTGTTTTAGAGCTTGGGGGTAGTGTATGGTAGTGGTTTTTAAAAAGAAAATATTGACTTCCCACTTCTGACACAACTGTATTTTATTGAATTTATCAAGTCAACAATCAGTGACAAAATACAAAACTTTTTTTTACAAATACTAAATTTTGAGTAAAAATATTTACACTTTTATGAAAGAACCTCTAAAACATTAACAATTTAAGCGAAACTGAAAAATTATATTAAAACATGAAGAGTGGCACTTAGTGCCTTTAAACATTGGCTTAGCTTGTAGTGCTACAAAACCAAATGTAGCCAGAAATCATTGACAATCTTAGTGGTTTTATTTTTTTGTTCAAAGTATTTAATACTTCTGACAATCCAACAATATATACTGTACGTGTCTAACATTCCCTCTCTGGACCTTCAAGGCATTAAATAAATACTTTGTGTTTAATTTTCCAGACCATCCTTGTGTATTTAACTTGATTAGTCACATTAGTCATCTTTGTTTGGCAAAGTTGTGACTATGTCTTGCACACTGGTTCTGGTGTTTCTCAGGCTGGTTCTGATGTTCCTCAGGCTGGTTCTGGTGTTCCTCAGGCTGGTTCTTGTGTTCCTCAGGCTGTACTCTTCTCATTTTTATCAGACTTTATTTATGGAGACGAGGCTGAATGGCGATGGCAGAAGCCGGCACAGTTTTCAGCATTCGTCTGGACGAGCGACAACACGCCAAGTAGAAGATCTCTACCACGTTGAACACCACTGAGACACAGGACATCACTAGCATGAATATGATGAAGATGGTTTTCTCGGTGGGTCGAGACATGTAGCACTCAACGGTGAAGGGACACGGAGCTCGGGAGCAGACAATCTGTGGGTCCATGATGAACCCATAGAGATAATACTGCCCCACGATGAACACCAACTCCAGGATGATTCTGAAAAGTATGGAGGTCATGTAGGTTCCCAACAGGTTGCCCGTAATCTGGACGTGGCCTTTGTCGTCAGAGTACTTGGGCAGCTTGGTGGTTTCTGCATGCTTCTGAATGTATTCTCTCAGCTTGTTCTCTTTGTGGATGACGTGGAGGACATGGCCGAGGTAGATCAGCGTCGGCGTTGAGACAAAGATAATCTGGAGGACCCAGAACCGAATGTGTGAGATTGGGAAGGCGTGGTCGTAGCAGACGTTCTTACAACCGGGCTGTTGGGTGTTGCAAATCATGCTTGACTGTTCATCGCTCCAAACCTGTAATAGTCAGAGAAAACATCATTTATGCCAATTCCTCTTGTCCAATACTAACGGGAGTATCTATCAATATTGGCGGTATCAGTCTGTTACAGTAGTTTCTTCAACTGTGAAACAACCAAAATATTGCTATGTACAACTTTTAGAGGCTTGGTTGGGCAAACCAAGCCTTGCCCGTTCATCAATCGCAGGGTTTTCAAGGTTTCTTTCCTGGAGTTATACGAAAACATTTATTTAAAAAATATTTAAAATATTTAACTATAAGGTGAACAGCTGTGGATGCTCACCAGAGGGTGATATTTAATCAAAAGGCCTCAGTGGGCCCTTTGGACAGGTCACATGGGCGTAAATGATTAAATCAAGGATGGCTGGGTTCCATTTAGCTTGGTTCACTGCCACTCTGTTTTAAGTCACATGACACGTGTTGTTGGACATGCTTTCATGCACAAAATGGCTGCCCTTTTAAAGACGGGCCCACTCGCCCGGAAGCAAACTCAGACCTTCTCTGCTCCGGCGCCGAGGACCATGATCCTGAAGATGAACAACACACTGAGCCAGATCTTCCCGATCACAGTGGAATGGGACTGAACCTTGTCCAGCAGAGATGACAGAAAACCCCACTCTCCCATGGTTTCTGATCTGATGAGGGGGGAAAAAGTGTTAATGTTAAAAAACAGGAGTTTGTACAGTAAACAACACAGCTATAATGTAATGAATCCAAATTTCCTACTGTTACATTGGTATCAATAATAGTCAAGCACAAGCGACTCCGAGGTGGCCCCCAAATCAAATTCAGCTTAGGGCCCCATAAAAGCTTGGGCCGGCCCTGAGTTCTCTTAAAAAGGCCTGATGTTGAGTGATATTAATTACTCAATATAAAGTATATACATGTATTTAATCTTATAATAGGTGGTCAAAGGTAAAAGTTCAATTAATAATGAATAAAATACTTAATTAATTGACAATAATTAATTAACAGGACTGGGAAAAACATCATAAACGACACTCCGGACAATCCTGTTGAACAGTTCCAATCGCATAAAAGTCATAAAATCCAATACAATGTTCAGACCAGAACATAGAGAAGGAGCTATAAAGTCTGTTGTATAATCTCCAGCTTTCTATTGTGTTATAGATACCAGAGGAATTTGTATTCAGCAGAAGTTTGCATGTGCCTTTAGCTTTCCCCTATATCATTTACTATAACTATATATATTATAACTATACTGTAAATAAAGCTCACTACACTATATCACTTTATGCAATAAATAGAGTAAAATAACGTTGATAATACATATTTTTATCGAACGGTACAAAAACAAAGTCCAAGACAGACAAAAAAACTAAGTAAATATTAATATACTAATAAAAGAAATCAATAAAAAACAACTGTGACTTTACTACAAGGCAGCAAATATACACATGATCATAAATGCCAATACTTTGCAGAATAGAATAGAATATATTATGCACTGTGGAATAATTAATTGATTATTGATTTAAAATGTGTATACTTATATATATGTATATATATCTATATACATAGATATATATATGAATAATATCTTACCGTTGAAACACTCAGGTTTTCTTCCTGACGGGCAGTCAGTCAGTCGGTCAGTGAGAGCGTTGCCTCCTGCAGCTGAATGATTAAAAACCAGAACAAACCTCTGATACCTTGAACCTTTAGAAGATTAGGACACCACGTTGTGCAACCGTGTGTTTGTGTGAGCCGTCACGTTGTCATGATATTTGACAGTGATAAATCTGGAGTGGGCAATTTTGGGCAGAGCAGTGAAAAAAACCAACAGTTTGCGTGGGTTAATGATCAACCATTTGATAACTGTTTGATATCATTTCTCTTTTTTTGTTATCACAAAGAGCCAGTGAATGGGTGAAATAAGTTGTCTGCTCACCTGTACCGGTTAAGCCAATAAACCTGCAATGATGACCACGTGAGGATGGAGCAGTCACGCTCATTTTTGTGTTAATAAAAGGATTTTTATACAGTTTTATTTACATAAGATCCTAAAAAATGCAGGGTATCCAATATCCAGATACTTTAGCTGCAGAGATTTTGTATTAAACTTTTATCACAGTAGTTTGATTTAGTTCAGTTTTTATTGCTTATCTTTATCTTTTATTACAGAAACTTTATCATCTTTGAATTTTGGACTTGTGTTCACGTGTCTTGCATGTACCATATTTAACAAAATGATTGCATGTTATACAAATGATGCAATTATACAATAACATGTGTCATTTTGCACAATCAGAAGTCGTGAAGTAGAACGAGTAAAGTGTAGAAATGAAGAGATAGGTGGGTTTTTTTTTTTCGTATATGCAACTTTAATTATTTATTTAAAAACATCAAAACAAACTTACAAAAATGACGTTACATCGTCAATCCATTCATTATCAACATTCAAGCAAGCAGATTATTTCAAGTCCTGGGTAATGAACATGACAATAACTTAAAGGGCACATCCAATAACAGGGCACAAAACAACAATTCTGCTTATTCATACATAAATACATTATCAGTATTGCACGCTTCCATTATTGGATTTCCGCCTTTTAAAAAAACAAAATAAAATAAACGTAAAATTCCAACTCTTCTCACCACATTATCACACGCACTTTTCTGTTTTCTGTCATGATGTTTTGTGTACACTTCTTTATTTTAGTCTCTCTGATGTTTGTGAACCAGAAAAATTACATTTTTTCATGATTGCTCAGCAGTTTTTTCTCCTCCTTGGCTCCGTCCAGGCTTCCTCCGATACTGTGGTTGCTCTCCATCTCCAAGTTCAGCTTGTTCTGCTTGAGTGCCTCCTGCGCCGTCGGCCACCTGGGACCGGAGAGGCTGGCGGGGTTCTCCGCTGACGTGATCTTCAGATTACGAGACCTGGAGCCACATCGGAGCCTGGTGCACAGCAGGTAGAAGACCTCGATGACGTTGAGGAACAGCGAGATGCAGGCCACGACCAGCATGAAGATGATGAAGATGGTCTTCTCCGTGGGTCGGGACATGTAGCACTCCACGGTGAAGGGACAGGGTTTTCTGGAGCAGGGGAACATGGGGACCATGATGAAGCCGTACAGGTAGTACTGGCCCAGAATGAACGCGGCTTCAATGATGATCTTGAAGACGAGCTGCGTCAGGTAGCTGCCCAGCAGGTTCCCCTTGATCTTGACCTTTCCCTTCGCATCTGTGTACTTGGGCACTTTGGAGGTCATGGGTCCACCAGGGCTGGACAGCAGCTCCCTCAGCTTGTTCTCCTGGTGGATGACGTGCATGGCGTGGCCCAGGTAGATCAGCGTCGGCGTGGAGACAAAGATGATCTGGAGGACCCAGAAGCGGATGTGCGAGATGGGGAAGGTCCAGTCGTAGCAGACGTTCTCGCAACCAGGTTGCTTTGTGTTGCAGATGAAGCCCGACTGCTCGTCGCCCCAGACGCTCTCAGCGCCGGCACCCAACACCATGATCCGGAACAAGAAAAGGACGCTCATCCAGATCTTCCCGATGACAGTGGAGTGGGACTGGACCTTGTCCAGGAGGGTTGACAGGAATCCCCAGTCTCCCATCTTTACGTTCAATTATCTATGATTTTAAAAACAAAATAAGGAGAAAACGTTAAAAACCCACAGTAAATGAGACAAATTCTAAGTTAATTTTGTGCCCAAAGGAGCTTTCCTTGTAGACAATGGGTTTGTCGTCCTGTTTAACTAAGACAAATCATTTTTCTTTTGTTGAACAAGGCTACACAAGAAGGAAGAAGACTTCAGAGCCTCCCGGAAAATTAAGCTTCTTTCCCAGTATTTATTCAAAGTAATGATTAATCAGAATATTGAACGAAAGAATGGTTTTTTTACACTGATGAGGCGTAGTAAAGGTATGCTGACAGAAAATCAAAGCTTCTCTCCAGTTGAGTTTGCATTGTTGTAAAAAGAAATGAAATAATATGTACTTTAAATACTGGAAAGTTAAACAGTTGGTTAGTTAATAGATTTTTAAAGCAAAGTATTGATATACAGAGAAAATATTAATCTACATCCATGAGTACATTTAAATAAAAAAACAACAATCTCCTAAAACCTAAAAGTGCATTAACTGATCATTTGATTCTGTAGTTTTTCGTAGAAATACAAAAAGCCGTCAATAATTTTCACAAATTGTTCATATCTGTCGCAGAGGAGAGAGCGCGCTGCATCTTACCTGCTGACCTGGTCAAAAAAGACTGTCTCTGTTTGGGACGAATCGCTAACTGAAGTTGGACCTTGGAGTTTGGCAATGGTTGAGGACAGCAAGACAGGATCAACCTGCACAACCCACACCTGGTTTTAGTGTCACGTTGTACCTGAGCTGCCAGCAAACGAGAACAGAGAACGCTGATGCAAGACAAGAGCCAGTGGAGGGCGAATGTAATAATTGACAGGTGCACCCGTATCTCATAGGTTCAGGGGCCAAGATCAATCTCTTCCTCGGAATTGGCATTGAATTTGTTGATTTGAAGTAAAGGTTTTTTTCCCCCCACGTATTTCATGGTGGCAATGACTGATGATTACTTGTGCAACTGTTAACACATCACTTCCTCCATTAGATGCAATTACACATGATTACACACATACAGATTGATTTTTTTTTCTTGTTTTTGAATCAATAACAGTCCGTGGAGACTGGTGCACCACACTTATCTTTCATTCACATCATGATGCATATTAATGACATACTGACAGGTGATTATTGACACTTGTGAGTTAGTGGATGGAGCTGAAAGTAAATGTAGTAAAAATGCTTATTTTTTCTCTGCTGCAAACACCTTTTACATAATGTCTTACAAATGTTATGATGTTCCAATTAACAAAACCAACTATCTCCAAATTCAGATTTTGCCTTCCTTCCACTCATGACACAGAACATGTCTGCGTCACACTAGATGATTTTCAAATCTGACTTGATTTAAAAAAACGATTGGGACGGAAATCTGGCCAATAGTGTGGGACGGGCATTAGCTTAATGATTCAGCACAGTCCGCAGATACTTACCCAAAGTTTAGCATACACAAGCTCCTTAAACTAAAACTTAATAATAATAACACATTCATTTGTGAGTTTCGGGGGAGTTAACTAGTGTACGAGGACTTTTGTTGTTGTCTGAACTGAGCTATTTCTGCTGATTCTGACTTTTCGTGCTAGCTTAAATTTCACTATAGCTCGATTTTTTACCTTGCTAACAAATAGTTTATTTAAAAGTTCACAGCAAAACACATTACAACTTTTCTTTTGTTCTCTCTCTCTCTCTCCCCTAATACTTTCAGCAATAAATGATTTAAGCTAATGGCAGAGGGTTACTTTGAAATACTATCTATGAATTCTTTATAGACGCATTAGCGAAACATAACTGTCTTAGCGCACATTAACGCAACCAACTGTCGCTCTGCAGTGTAAGAGATTAATGGTCGGGCTGGATAAAAAGCTGCTTAAGGTCAGATGAATGTTGTCGTTATCACGAAACCTCTGATGATTTACAATTGCGATGTCATTTATTAATGAGGCAACAGAGTGTGCGCCTTGTTAATAACACAGGGCAACATTGCTTCATCTCTGGAAAATGTGCTGAACAAACACATAAAAAAAGACAGATTGTTAAAAAAAAAGACAGTAATGATCAGATTGTGTATATGAGGGGGTTTATTGAATCAAAAATGTTAACATCAAACTGTCTTAAATCATCCTAAAATTGATCATAGATCTATTCTACAGTCTTTAAAACGTCTTTTTGTTTGTGTATTGTGTCAAAAAGGTCGCTTAAAGTTATTTTGAGTAACATTTGGCATGTGAGTGACACCTGTTTACAGCAGCTGGCTACTTCCCACCCTCCACCACTATTTATCATAGAAAAACACAGGTCTTTCCTCTCTAAAGCCAAGTACACAGACACTGAAACTCTTCTAGAACAACCAATCACCGACCCCCAGCTTCAGATGTGGACCTCCCCCACATCACTCTCAGATGGTCCAGTCTTGGCGACCTTGCTCACCCCACCTTTGGCCCCATTCACCCCCACTATTTGTCTCTCCAGCTCCAGGTTGACACAGTTCTGCATCATCTCGTTGCGGCTTTTGAACACTTTGCGTTCCGAGAACGGCGGGGTCACTGGGGTCACGGTGTAGTCCTGCCTCCTCGCCATGCACTCCTTCACAGCCCTCACACACAGATAGAGCAGCTCCAACAGGCAGAGGGCAAGGGAGATAACCGTCGCCACCAGCATGAACCAGATGATGACCGATTTCTCTGTCGGCCTGGAGAGGAAGCAGTCCACCTCGTGAGGGCAGGGGAAGCGGGTGCAGATGTAGCGCGTCTCGAGGGTGAATCCGAACAGAAAGTACTGACCCACGAGAAAAGCGACCTCTAGGATTATTTTGGCCAAAAGATGGAGGACGTAACTGCGTAGGAGGCGGCCACGGATGCTGATCTTGCCACTGCTCTTGGTGTACTTGGGGAGTTTGTAGGCCTTACCGAGGTACAGGCCGGCCTGATCATCCAACTCTGCCTGCTTCTTCATCCTCTCCTTCACCTTGAAGTGGGAAGCACAAGAAGATACACTTAGAAATATTCCAGTGATCTGATGAAAGACAAGAGGAAGGAGTTTGTTGGATAGGGTTTAGCTAGATACAGGCATCTGGACATTTTCTTGAGGATGTTTCTTCCAGTTCTGGTGAAACGTCTTCAAGAAAAGCCAGACCAGTTGCCCTTTTCTACACTCCTGAAAATACAATGGCTTGGCCGACAAGTTACATGCGCTCACTTGACACTTGATTTCCATTTACTCATTAAATGATGTGCTTTCCAATCAGGGTTGTTGCAAACGGGTTTGCCAAAGCAGGCAATTATCTGGGGCCCAGAGCCAAGAGGGGGCACCAAAGAACAGCTGATTACCATAGCGAGGATGATGAAAAGATATGATGTGCTACGTACAGGAGATAGCAATGACATGACGGTTAGATACCCTTAACAATACCCTTGGGTTTGTTGAAGGGCCCTAACGAGACCAAGACAAAAGAGCACCCAAGACTGGGACTAAGAAAAGACCCAGGCAAGTCTTTGTCTCGTTACAAGACTGGTCTTGGTCTTGTTAGTATGGTCTTGACTATAAATACTATCCGTCCCCAGTCTTCACTAGTGAGACAGCTACGAAAGTGGTCAATCACGGTGTCTTAACTTAAGTCCTTGCCATACTTTTCGTCATTTGAGTCCACAAAGAGCTGTGTACGTGCTCCGCTCATGCATACTAAGATCCACATCGGTCTGGCGAGCCACATATGCACACCTGATACAACAATCCCTTCCAACGGATGTGTATGACGAGCATGGTCAAAAAGCAGGGTCCTGGATGGATGATGACATTTTTATATCCCCTGGAACATAGTGGACCTAAGCAGACTTGCTGACCCTGAAAGTATGAAATTAACTTCACACTCAACCATACACACAAACCAAAATGGACACAGACATTACACTCTGATGTGTCAATTTATTTGGTCTATGTCAAAGGTTTACAACCCAATAGTGTTACATAAGGTGTTGATGAGACTACTAACTGATAATGGTATAATACTGATATTCATCCCAGCAGGATGAATCACCTGGTCCGTGATTCTGTTGCTCAACAGCACCAGTCCCGACTATCAATCACTGCAGTGACTCACCTTCTTCTCCATGTGGAGCACATGAAGGACGTGGCCAAGGTAGAGCAGCTTTGGCGTCGCGATGGCGATGATCTGGAGAAACCAAAAGCGAACGTGAGAGATGGGGAAGGCGAGATCGTAGCAGACGTTCTCGCACCCGGGCTGCTGAGTGTTGCACACGAACTCGGCTTGCTCGTCGCCCCACACCTGGACGGGACGACACGAGAGCAGAGAGTCCAAATTGCAGTTGGCACTCTGTCTGATCCAGAACCCCCAAAAAATAAACCACTATACCAGACCTTATCAGCACCAGTGGTCAGGACGAGGATGCGGAACACGAACAGCACTGTGAGCCAGACCTTCCCGATCACCGTGGAGTGACTCTGAACCTTGTCCAGCAGGCGGCCCAGCAGTTCCCAGCCGGCCATTTCTGTCGCCGCTTGTCCTGCTTACTGTTTGGAGGCGATACGTAATAAAGACACATTTTTATTGTTATTATTATAATAATAATAATATACAACACACATACAAACAGTACAGTTCTTTCTGCAGCTCTAATACATCAGTTGTTTTGTAGCACGGTGACTCTCCCGCAGTCTTTCGAGGCCAAACTTTCTTCACTGATAAAAGACGCAGCTGTTGATTTCAAGTCTCCAAAACAGCATTTATCTGCTGGAAAAACCGTAACCTTGGTCAATACCAACCACGCAAATCTTCATTCGAGGAATGTGAGACTCTGAGCTCGACAAACAGTACATTTGACAAATTAATGAAAAGACAAATATGTTTGATTTTGTGCTCAAATCAAAATGTAGTCAATGAAGAAAACAGATTTGGCCGGGCCTGATGTGGACATTTACTTTCTCCTATTTGTGCGTGGACTGTGAAATCGTCAACTGTAGCTTGATTGGGATTTGTGAGTCTCCAACACCCTTGTTCAACGGGAAGAAACGCGCAACCTAACCCTAACCCACCCAAGAAAACGTCAATGAGTGGGAGGGAAAAGTACAAAAATCGAATTGTTTTGATTGACATTGCAGAATAAATAACCATTTTCTTCACGTTCTGATTTTAGATTCTCAATTGAATATGGAAAGTACAACTTATTGTATGCATTCAGGAACACAGACCCTCAAACAGTGCATGGTACAAATATGCACCGCTATCTAGAATTGGTTAAATCAGTGCAGTGCGAGATCAGATTATTCGAGAATGTTAAACTCACCTGTTGGGCGATTCCCCGGAGAAAAGACAGTCGTGATGCGAAGCGGGCGAAGAAATGGCAAAGTGAAGGAGGAGGAGAAGAAGAAGAAGCTGAATTGTTCATTGTTTCTCTGGTTTCTTATCAGGAAGGACACGTTCAAACCACAACAACGAACCTCCGAGTCCTGACACTGAGGCTGGTACACACAAAAACTCAAACTTGTGTCTTAATTTAATTATATGCGTATATGTATACATATATACTGTATGTATATGTATGAGAAATAACGCAAAAACTGAAGAGCTGCCCTCCGTCATCACCAGTGACATAAAAAATACTTTTTTAAATAAAAACATTGTTTAATTTACTCAAATCCAAGTATTTATACACAATTGATGACCCAGTCAAAGTGCCATTCACACCCTGGTGTCAGGAGCAACGTGGGGGTTAAGTGTCTTGCCCAAGGACACATTGGCGTATGTAGACGAGCAGAGCCAGGAATCAAACCCACAACCTTCCAGTTGAAAGATGACTCGCCGTACCACTGAGCCACCATGTGTCACTGTGTCTCAAAAACGACTTATTAACTTATTGCTTCAAAACTCATCTATTTTTACTGATTGTTCAACGTCTGTTTTTACTATTGATGAAACAGTGAATCAGTCGAATATTGTATTATTTTCACGTTTTCCTTATTTAAAGTTGTTCCAGACTCCACGTTTAAATCCCACAAATACACACACACACACACGTGTTTACGACAAATTGCACCACACACGTGTGTTTTCATCTGGGTTTTTTTTTTTCGTTCAGTCTCTGACCGGAGTTATCTGAGGAGGAGGTCACAGGATAAACTCGTGCACTCGACCTGTCGTCTCTTCATCCATGTCAATCATTTACCCCCCAAACTGAGGTTTAAAGAGAAAAACAGCATGTGTGTGTGTGCGTGTCTGTCAGCACGTAAACGTCAACATTTGTGATCATTCACAGGAAACTAAAAGACAGAGGAACAAAAAAACAGACGAGATGTGTCAAAGAAAATGATAATGTATATTTTTAGTGGATCATTCACGACTGTAAGCGCAACACAAAAAACCCGACTCTCCTCCCGTTTTCATACAAACACTGCAGCAGCATATACACAATTTTATTCACCCTTTTATTGCATTTTAAACTCTCTCCTGGAGATGATTCGTTTCCTCGAACCCTGAGCAAAGACACCGTATTTACACAAAAACTGTCACTCATTCAAAACCACTATGTTTTTTTTTTTTATTTGGATTCAAAGAATGCGATAATATCCTACGAGCACACGCTGATTTTTATAACACCAAAGTCTTCTTCACACCAGGGAAGCAAATAAAGCTGAATACGCATTTACATTACAAGAATATTGTATGTTTTGTCGTTTATTTTGGTCAAGTTTTATGTTGAAAATTTGCCTTTTTTAAGACAAATTGTCTCGAGTATGTTTTTTTTTTTGGCACAAAAATAGGATTCAATTGAGAATATTTGAGCATTTAAATGACACACATTCCCAATAAATGACACCAGATGCATCCGAGTGAAAGTCAGAGCTGATTTAAATGCATTTAAGATCATTTAAGTTTGAATTTAATGCCTAAATATCTAATTTTCACTAGGGCTGCACAATATTATCAGCACGTTATCATTTATCAGGCGATACTGGCTTTAACATGTTCTATCAAATAACAGCAAACTCTCCAAATAGCTCCCATTAAGCTGCTACTGTACCTCCTTGACTATTATCTTACATCGGTTTCAGTTATTGGCCAATATATAGGCAAAAAGTCCAATATCATGCATCTCTAATTGTAATAATTTGTCTTTTTTGTCCCATTTGAGGTGAGATCTTCTGTAAAAAACAATACTTTACAGTGTAGGAGCGCTTTAATGTGCATGTTTTTGTTAGATATTTGACAATAATTAACTCTTATCCATGTCAGATTATGTTATGAAGAATGTTATGAGCAGGGAGGAAAAGGGTGATAGTGGGACAGCAATCGATACTTAAAGTTAGAGGGAGTAGACACTCGCAAAAAAAACAACACAACAGTGTTGTCGCCTGCAACGTTATCAGACAGCGGTAGTTAAGAAGATAACGCTGTACAGTTACGTAAATCCCAGATTAAAGCAGAGACAATTAAACCAGCTTCAAAACAAAAAGTACCAGCAGCAGACAATGAAAGACAATATTCAACTGAGCGCGTTTGTCGCCAATTTTTTACGAAACACATCGAAGCTGAAATCTTGGCGTCTCTTGGCGTCTTGACCCTACGTAAATGAGCTCGAAATGGTGCCAAGTATTTTCCTGGTTATTGATTAGTGTCTGTTTATTTGGTAAATGTAGACATTTTCTCACACCACGGTCCAAAATTAAAGGACATATACGTGTATATTCTCCTCAATATTTCCAAAAACCACAACACAGTTTAAATAAACATTGTCACAAAGACCCTGAACAGAGCTAGTCTTCACTAATCCAAGCGTAATCTACGGTAAAACATGACACGTGACTTCAGTAACAGAAAAAGATCCAGTGACCCGGTTTTAAGTCTTTGAGTAGAGCGCAGTGAGAGCTCCTAACGGGAAGTGACGAGCGCGCGACATCCGAGGACCCACATCCACTCAGGAACGCACCTCATCAGTCCACACTGTGAGGAAGAGGAGGAAAAGATGTTTACAACACGATTTGATCAATCAGGATTTCACAGTGAATCGGCGCTGACCTGCAGCGTCTGAGGCCAGTAGCCGGTGGTTCTGTTAGAGACGCCCAGCGTGGAGACGGCGTGACTCGCGTAAACGTCCGGTTTTGGCACGAACCAACCTTCTCCCGAGGGCGAGGACGACGAAGACGGCTGTCGCCTCGACGAGGCAATCTAAAAACACAATTGTACATCGAGAACTGAGATCGTCTACAGTGTCTGTATCACCTTATATTCAGCCTATAGCCTTAGAGCCCTTGCTTGACTGTTTCTACGGCAGCCCGAGTGGACAAACCAGCCAGAGAAAGTGTGTGTTTTTGCCTTTTCAAGGTGGAAGCTGACTACTTTAAAGGAAGAAGAACAACATGCTTTTTGGGATGTGAAGGCCACCGTACTTTCCTGTGGTGAGATCTGCAGTCTCACCACTAGAGGTCACTAATTCTTACACGGTGTACTTTGTAGGCCTGCAAATAACCATTATTTTCATATTGGAGGAACGATTTGGTCGTTGTTTGAGTTCATGTTTGATTTCTTACCTGGAAAGGAACCAGACTTTGAATGAAGATGCCTCTGCTGCTGTACTCAACGTGAAGAGCTCTTGAGAAGTTATCCAGGTAACCCTGAAGTGTCGGGGGACGACAGAAAGTCAGTGAAAATCACACTTTGAGGTCTAGGTCACTAAGAAGACATATATGTGTGTGTGTGTGCAGCTGTGTTTCGTCTCACGGTGTAAGCGGCGAGTGTCGCCCGTCCAGGCAGAGGCCTGCAGCAGGCACCCGACGATATGTTGACCACGGCGCCTCTGCTGCGCTCCACCATCCCCGGCAGCACCAAGCGCACCATCAGAGTAGCCCCCGCGACGTTCTTGTTCACCGAGTCCAGCAGGCCCTGCTCGGGCGTCTCGATCAGACTCTGAGGCGACGTCAGAGACTCGTCCACGCAGTTCACCAGGAAACCGACGTCCTTCCCCCTCAGGGCGTCCTTCACGGGCTTAGTCGCAGCCTGGTCCGCGGAGAAGTCGGCGAGGACGATGACGGTCTCCACGCCGTAGCTCTGGGAGAGCCAGGCGGCGGTGTCGCTGACAGACGAGCGGTCGTGAGTGATGAAGACGATGCTGATGCTGTGCTTGGCCAGCTCCTCTGCGTACGCCAGGGCCACAGACTCTGAGGCTCCTGGCAGGAGAGAGAGAGAAGACAACAGTGGAGAAATGAGGACACAGGAATACAGAGAGTGACCACACTATATTATTATCATAATTGCTTAATGTGTTGATTCTTTTTTCATGGAATTGAGAAGTTGTTTGATCCATAAAAAGTCAGAAAATGTTGAAAAATGCAGACAATTTGGAATAAATCTTGAAATGATGACGTTGTCTTGTGCACAAACCATAAACTATTCAGTTTCAATGATATCTTTGCCATATGGAGCAAAGAAAACAGAAAATATTCACATTTAAGAAGCTGAAAAATCTGACGTCACGTAGACTCACATTTTATACTTTCATGTCTTGATTTTTAGTAATTAAGTAAACTTTAATCTCAAAGTGTGATGTTTCTACACATTTTTTTGATTTTTCAGCTTCTTAAATGTGAATATTTTCTGTTTTCTTTCCTCCATATGACAAATAAATCATTAAAACTATATCGTTTTGGATTGTGGAGACACCAAGAACATTGAGAACATTGTAATTTCAAGATTTCTGCAAAAATGTTCTGCATTTTTCAACATTTTCGGACTTTTTATGGACCAAATGGTGTTTGGGAAATGCCCCCCTCACGAACCCTCACCATAAATGACAGCCCAGTCTCCGTATCTCTGCTTCAGCTTCCTGTTTGGGATGATTCTGGGCAGAAAGTGGACCCTGACCAGGTTGCAGCAGTCTCTCAGCAGCACCACAGCTTTAGTGGCCGTGTACACAGCACCGATCAGGGCCAGAGTCTCAAAATAAGACGAGCACGACCGAGACATTTCCCTGTACAGTAAATTAAAGCTGTCAACTGCCGCCATAGTCACACACACACACACACACACACACTCTGCTGCGATACTAAGCCTATTAAACTACCTAAAGCTGCAGCTGTAGCTTTACAATCATATATATATATTAGTTTTAACAGACAGAGGTGTCATTGAAAGCAAGACTACCCGGAAAGGAGCAAAAACATTGAGCCATGTGATAATGTACGTCACCCGTGATGCATTCTAGAACCCATGAAAATCTTGTAAAGTACTGTTTTACAATAATAGTATCCCTAAGTTGTGTTTGAATTCTGCTCAAAATGACTATACATATCTAATTATGTCTTTTAAAAATCGTAATATCAATTATATCTCATATATTCCTTTAAAATCTCACTTGTCACGCATTTATCCAACGGTCATGAATGCAGCGTGCAGTTTTTCCCACAATCCCACAATGCACCGCAGCTAATGCTAAATAGCCGTTTCCATAGAGACGCTGCTGTCTGTTTGGTTGAAGGGATGCCACACGGATGAAAAAAGCCTTTCATATCACAAAGACACGGTAATAGAACTTTCAATGATAATTCTACGATTTTTTTTGTTGTTGCTCAATTTCTGCCGTTGTGCCGCTAGCAAGCGAGCTAGCTGTGCTTACAGCGCTGTAAGTAGCAGCGTTAGCAGGCTAACAAGAGAGTAGCTGGTATAATAATACAAATAAAACAAATTAAATAATAATGACACCCGTTCTATTTGCTTGGTTATTAAACTGGCACCCGTAAATGTATGTGAACATAAAAAAGGAGGCGTTTGGCACTTCTCTGGAGACCAAAACACTTAAATTACCATCACCATTCACACGATTTGACAAGGAAACAGGTTAATTCTGACATGTGTCTGGATAAACACTGTCATTTTTAACCTCACACTATATTCTTTAACATTTTTTACTCTGGTTAACATGTTTTTAGTGCCCAGTTTCACATTGAATTGGATCATAGCTTTTTTAAAATACAAATTGATGACTGAAACAATTACTTAACGGTCACTACTAACACAAGTATTTTGATAATCAATGAATCGGTTTAAGTGTTTTTAATGAATTAAACCTACTTTGAAATGTAATTTTTTCAGGTGTCTTTGCTCCATATAACAAAGAATCATTAAAATTGAACCCTCATCATTTCCAAACACTTATTTCTGAAATTTATGGACTAAACGATTTCTCGATTAATCAAGAAAATAATCGTTATTTGCAGCTCTGTACAAATTCTTAAGCTTTTTTAACTATTTACAGGCAGCTGCAGTGAAATGTTTTACTTGTTATTTATTCTGTATAATGTATGTAATTTGTATGTTTTTTCTGTTTTACAGTGTGTTTTTTAGCAGATGTTATAGCACTTTTGCCCCCAAAGATTTGCCCGTAGAGACAAAAACACGCTCTGTTAGTTTTAAAGAATCTGTATCTGATTTATTTTATTCATATTCTTGGTTAAAGGTTAAAAGGATCAGACCTGCTGCAGCCATTGGGACATTATTTTACTCACTTGTGAATGATTAATGATTCATTTATTGTTCATTCATCGATTACTAAAATAACTGCTAACTATTCTAATTTTATTCTGGTGTCCAGCTCCGTAAATGTGAATATTTTCAATTTATAGAGAAGATAATCAACAGATTAACTGGTTGTGAAAGTAATCACCGATCGCAGCTCAGATTAAGTTAGGATGGAGCTAATTTGTTAAATAAAAAGATGACTTTGGGTGTACCTTGGACTGAGAATTGACATTTGTGTTTGTTTGAATGCAATTTATACATATTACTCTTCTGATGGTAAAAAGGAACAAACTCAAGTATCGTTTAATCCATTTTGGATTAACGTTGTCAGTGACCTGCGCTACACAAAACATGGCCCCCTCTCCTATCTAAAAAACCCAAAACAATTACGCCATTATATTCCATCCAAAGAATTATCTGGAGGAGATGTCTCAACTGTCAGCTGAAGACGAGGTGGAGTTGCAGTCTCTGCTCAAGCAGCTTCTGATAAGCGTCAACGACAGGATCTCTGGCGCGCCGTCGACCGAATGTGCCGAAGAGATCCTTCTTCATCTGGAGGAGACGGACAAGAACTTCCACAAGTGAGACCACCAGGCTCAGATTGTGTGGCATTTACTTTAACGCTGTACTACAATGATCTGCTCTCCTTTCAGTTATGAGTTTGTGAAGTACCTACGCCAGTATGTGCAAAGCTCCCTGGGGACTGTGGTGGAGGAGGAAACCAAGAACTTGACCAGAGGAGAGGGACAACATACCATTGGCTCAGGTCACGACAATTTGATCCACGCCATCACCCGCAGGACACGAGACTCAGCTGAGTGAGTGAGGCACAGAAAAGTCTCTCAAAACTCCCATGTAAAGCGATCCAATCAAATCATAACAGTTTTGGTAGATAAAATAACTTCCAGGTACTTTTCCTGTTATAGGTTCCAGCAGATGATGCTGACCTTGAAAAACACCATGGTCATGGTGGTGGAGTCTTTGATCAACAAGTTTGAGGAGGACCAGATGAGGAAGGAGGAGCTGCAGCGCAGTCAGTCAAACAGCCAGTACATCGACAACTGCTCTGATAGCGACTCCTCCTTCAACCAGGTCAGAGACACCGTAGATTCACTTACAAACCATCTTAAAATGATAAAATAGTACCACTTTCTCAGGTGGTACTTTGTATAAAACGTAGTTTGACAACCACTGCTGTATAGGAGAAAGTTTACAGTAGTTCTCCTTGCATGCACCAGGGAATCGAGAAACTGCCTGGGTCCAGTTATTAAGCAATAAAAGCACTTGTGATTATGGCTTTATGGCGCATCATATAATTCATTTTCATCTTTTCACCTCTCTTTTCAGAGTTATGCGTTCCTCAGACAGGAGCAGCTGCAAGTCTTGGCGGAAAAACTTGACGCCAGCAAACCCAAAGAGGTTAGGGCAACACTTTCATATGAAAAAGTTGTTTTTTTTCCACATAGAATTTCCTCTTGTAGTTTTCAGATTATCTGACGAGACTGCCATTTTCTTTCACAGCTTTGAGCTGTTTAATTTGCTGTTTCTCATTAATTCTCCAGTGTGTGTGATAAAGTAAGACAAATCATTGTGTTTAATTTACAGCGACAGTCAAAGACAGTCAAAAAGTAATGCATGTGCATCTAAGCACATACAATATGGACATTCTTTAATATTAAGGTCATAAAAATAGTATAATATATGCAGTACAGACAGTTGATAACCAGAATATATACAGCATGAGCCTAATATTTACAGAGTTACAGAGCACTGAATGGATATTGAATAACATGGTGTGTCAGATGCTCGCCATACCTCCTTTTAAAAACTTATTTTAAGGCTTATCCCAAACAATTTTTATTTTATAAACTCCATCCATACTCCACATATATATATGTATATATGTATATATATATGTATATGTGTATATATATGTGTATATGTGTATATGTATATGTATATGTATATGTGTATATGTGTATATGTATATGTATATATGTATATATATATATAAATGTATATGTAGTGGGTAGGGTCACACGGTGGTGTAGTGGTTAGCACTCTTGCCTTGCAGCGAGAAGACCCGGGTTCGAGCCCCGGTTGGAACAAGGGTCTTTCTGCATGGAGTTTGCATGTTCTCCCCGTGTGTGCGTGGGTTCTCTCCGGGTTCTCCGGCTTCCTCCCACAGTCCAAAAACATGCAATGTGGGGATTAGGTAAATTGGACACTCTAAATTGACCATAGGAGTGAGTGTGAGAGTGAATGGTTGTTTGTCTCTAGTTGTGTGTGGCCCTGCGATGGACTGGCGAACTGTCCAGGGTGTACCCCGCCTATCGCCCGATGTAGCTGAGATTGGCACAGCACCCCCCCGCGACCCTCTGGTGGAGGATAAAGCGGTAGATGATGACTGACTGACTGACTGATGTAGTGGGTACGGAAAGTATTCAGACCCCTTTAAATTTTTCACTCTTTGTTTCATTGCAGCCATTTGCTAAAATCCAAAAAGTTCATTTTATTTCTCATGAATGTACACTCAGCACCCCATCTTGACAGAAAAAGCCCAGAAATGTAGACATTTTTGCAAATGTATCAAAAAAGAAAAACTGAAATATCACATGGTCTTAAGTATTCCGACCCTTTGCTCAGTGCCAGACATATGAAAGCCTGCATAGAGTTTGCCAAAAAACACATAAAGGACTCCCAGACTATGAGAAATAAGATTCTCTGGTCTGATGAGACCAAGATTGAACTTTTTGGCGTTAATTCTAAGCGGTATGTGTGGAGAAAACCAGGCACTGCTCATCACCTGCCCAATACAATCCCAACAGTGAAACATGGTGGTGGCAGCATCATGCTATGGGGGTGTTTTTCAGCTGCAGGGACAGGACGACTGGTTGCAATTGAAGGAAAGATGAATGCAGCCAAGTACAGAGATATCCTGGAAGAAAACCTCTTCCAGAGTGCTCAGGACCTCAGACTGGGTCGAAGGTTCACCTTCCAACAAGGCAATGACCCTAAGCACACAGCTAAAATAACAAAGGCGTGGCTTCGGGACAACTCTGTGACCATTCTTGACTGGCCCAGCCAGAGCCCTGCCTTGGCCTAAACCCAATTGAGCATCTCTGGAGAGACCTGAAAATGGCTGTCCACCAACGTTCACCATCCAACCTAACAGAACTGGAGAGGATCTGCAAGGAAGAATGGCAGAGGATCCCCAAATCCAGGTGTGAAAAACTTGTTGCATCATTCCCAAGAAGACTCATGGCTCTACTAGCTTCTACTCAATACTGAGCAAAGGGTCTGAATACTTATGACCATGTTCCAGTTTTTCTTTTTTTATTAATTTGCAAAAATGTCTACATTTCTGTTTGTCAAGGTGGGGTGCTGAGTGTACATTAATGAGAAATAAAATGAACTTTTTTGATTTTAGAAAACGGCTGCAATGAAACTTTAAAAAATTTTAAAGGGGTCTGAATACTTTCCGTACCCACTGTATATATATATGTATGTAGACAAAAAACTATTTAACCATTCACTCTCACACCTACAGTCAATTTAGTGCATGCATGTTCAAAGTCCGCCCCGCGGGCCAATCACGGCCCTCAGTCAGATTTTGTATGGCCCACAGTTTCAATTTCATCATGTGTTATTTATTGCCAGGGCCTTGATTACATGGCCACAAATTTAGAGTATCCACTTAACCCTAATCCTCAAATTGCATGTTTTTCGAGTGTGGGAGGAAGCCGGAGAAAGATTATACACTCATAAAAACACATTTACTTATAAGAGGTGCCAATAAACCCTCTTAAATATTCAGCACTGGACCTTTAAAAACAGTTCTTTTCATCAGCAGTGGAGATGCGTCACCGTTATCAATCAACCCCGCAAATCTCAACCTCATTGATCGTGTCAACGACGGATAAAAATAGACGTGGTGGTCAGCGCGGCAGGTTTGACACAACAACAAAGTAAACTTTGCCGCAGTTAGAAGGTCGCGACCGACATGGGTTTGGAAACTCTGTGACAGAGGTGAACGTGATTGATGGGTGAAGTGTTGTTTTTGTGCGTGCAGGTGCGCCGGCAGGCTCTGCAGGCGCTCTGCTGCGCGCCTCCCTCCGACGTGCTGAGCTGCGAGAGCTGGAGCAGCCTGCGCAGGAAGCTCTGTGCGGCTCTGACCGAGCCCGACCCCGACCTCAGCGTGAGTGCCGCGCAGCCTCGGCTAATCACCGGCAATCAGTCAACTACAGATTCACACTTTTTCCAACTTAAAAACAAGTCAAGGATTCAAGATGTGGAATTTTTCATTTCAGCATAGAGAGACAGTCCAACATAGAATACATGTGCAGGGCTTCCAGTGTCATTAAATTATACCAACGATAAAACAGTGGCCAATAGAAATGTCTGTAGTTTCTTTCAGGAAAAGCGTATTGCACTGTGTCTGTTTATTGCTCTTTATTACCACATTTATTGCAAGGGAGATTCAAGGTAGTGAAAGGAGATGATTGCACCTTTTACTTTGTAGAGGTTAAACATTAGTCCACTTATTTTATTTTGTTTTTCAGTCTCACTGTGACAGGGAAACGGGAAAAGCTTTAAAAGAGTCTGTGAATAATGGTGTCATTTTAATAAAGAACAGTGTAGGGTTGGTAGGGATGAGCGATATGACTCATAAATAATACCTCAGTCATTTCAGTCTACGTCCCGATATAAAGCTGAACAAGGTTTTCTTTTTAGATGTTTGTGCTTCTCACAGTGGTTACCATTCATTCTAGATGACATCTGCTTTATTTCCTTTCCTTTGCTTTCATTTAATATCACATTTGACTCAATGTGTCAGCTTTGCCATATCTTGACAATATCTTCTCTCATGTCACAATATTGACTACAATTTTTAATTATTCTGAAGAAAACAAGATAATACGGTTGTTCCTGATGATTCAAAGCTAATATTTCCTGCAATTACATTTATTCTCTTTATCATTTACAGTACATTTCATTGATTTTTATAGAATATGATTTGTGTATGTACAGTACGTGCATATTCTCATAACCTCTCCTCCTCCTCGCTTTCCTTTTAGGATAATGTGCTGCAGTTCTTTGCTAAAAGTTTCTCCTCCTGTCCCCTGAACGTGACACGAGAGATCTACACCAGTTTAGGTAGGACAGGAGTTTTAATGTTCATGTCCAGCACATTTTAATGTTTAAAATGAACAAGAAATTGCACGAGTCACGTAGACTCACAAGGACATTTTCTGTGAGGACATGGCAAAATGGCCGAGCAACCTCTGTAGAACAAGATGGCTGCCACTCGCGTCAGCAGTAAAAACAATCTGCTACTTTTATTCTTAATTGCACTTCTGTATTATTTGTTTCACAGTTATTCAGTTGTACACATAGTAGTTTCTAATTTTTATCCCTGGACATGTTGCTACGCTGTTTGTTTGCGCAAACATACTGCGCAGAGTGGTGTTATCGACTGCTACGGCTAACGGTGGCTAACTGGTGCTAGCCCAGATAGGTTTTCCAGTAATATAAAAGGCTAATTCTGGGATAGTGACAAATAATTCATATAATCAGATGATTGTAGACTTAAAGCACGACAAAAAGTATAATTATTTACTCAAAATTCTAATTATTTCACCTTAATTTGAGTAGAACTTCAGTTTTTCAATGAAAAGGTATATTTTGCATATGATATATTGTGTAAACATCCCTCATTAAGTAAGTATTTTTAATGTTTTTGTAATAATACTCCTTTTTTATTTTTCTTTCTTATTAGTCTTATTATTATTTTTCAGCTAAAAGTGTCGAGTCAAGTTTTGCGTCTCAAAAGCTGAGCTTCCCATCAGGCTCGGCCTCCGTCGACATTAACAGACCTGAGGTCGTTCGTCTCCTCAAACAGGTGCAGTGTCATTTTCCTTCATATACTCTATGTTACACACGTTATTATAAATAAACCATTCTCTCTGTCTGTTTGGCCTCAGATTCGACTGATGAACGACTTTCAGAAGGAGGTGACGACCTTTTGGATCCGTCACCCAGAGAAGTAAGATGGTGTTGATGTCGATTATTTTTTAGCTTATCACACACTCAAGTACTGTCAAGTCACTTTGTTTGGACCCAGTTTTACACATAATAAACGTAATAATAATACCTGAAATGAAGATAAAATCACTCCAGGCTCCACTAATCAATACTTAAAATACATAATTATGAATAAATAAGTAACCACTGCACGACACTAAAATATATAAATACGTCAAGAGTAAAAGCTATAAAAACTAAATAGATAATGTGTAATATTACTTCCTACTGCTACTGATTTGAATTGAAACGAAAAAGGCTGCATGTATGTCTAAAAGTCATGAATAATTTCATTATTCACACATGTTGTATTCTGGTCTCAATTAAGTCAAGTCATTTATAGGTTCAGTGCAGTGCAGTGTTTTCTTTTGATCTTGTTCCTTTTCCCTCAGGTACATGGAGGAAGTCATCGACAGCACCTTCTCCCTCTTGTCCTTCCATCATGAACTCGGCTCCAACTCCTCTGGAACAGAAAAAGTCCTGGAACCAATTCACTTACTGGCCTTACTGGATATTAAAGCCACCTGGTTTAACAAGTGGATGGTGTGTATTTTTAATTTAATTTTGTGTACGTCACTGTGTTTATAGCTTTCTCTTTTGTTCATATGTCCCTCGTTTCTTTTTTCCTCAGCATGGCTACTACAGCAGGACTGTGGTTCTTAGACTCCTGGAGAAAAAATACAAGTCTCTGGTGAGTGATTCACACAGTGATCAATATCTCTCTCACTGACGGCGGAAAAGAGACACACAAGTGGGCGTCGGTACTTTGTCTGACAGCTGTGTCGACTTTCTCTTGTATCACTTTATTTACCAAAAAAAATAAATACAATTATTTTGTTGCTTTTGTTGCTCATTTGGAGCAATATGTCTTAAAGCCCACATAGAAGCTCCAATTAACGCTGCGTTTGTGTGTGTATCTGCGTCATTACCTCGTTTATGAAACCCTAAAGTTTCAGAACAAACATTTCAGCCACTGCTGAGAAAATAGGCTTTTATTGTTTTCCTGGGCTCTGCGAAGCGGATCGGAGCTTCCTTAACTTGATGTCGTCATCAGAAATCCTCACCACCGTAGCGCCTCCTGGTGCGGCACTAGTCCGGGCACATCCGGTTGCGTACATTCAACCGCAGAAGAAGAAGAACTACTCTCGTTGTAGCTGCTGAGATGCAGAGCATCCACCGTGCCAGAGGGGGAGCTGTGTATCTGAGAGCTGGCCTATCTATTACGTCACTTCCAGGTACCTGGCCAATCACAGGACAGTGGGAAAGCTCTCGTTGGCTGGCCAATCACAACACAGTCCACGTTCTGGGGGTGTGGTTTTGGTCTGAAACAGCGCGGCTGACGAGCGCGTCAGTGAGGAGATATTTTAATCGGCTCGTTTGCAGCGACTAGTAGGTTTTTAACCATGAAAACAAGTTGACCTCCATAACTAACATATATGTGTGATACAAGCATTCTATGTCGCCTTTAAACGGCCGGTTATAGCTCTTTGGCAACTGATTCAAATGTAGTGGCTGTTTTCGGGAAACATAGAAACCTAACTGTAAATATTCAAAAAGAGCAAAAGGAAATCACGTCTGCCTCTCTCACTCCGGTAAAAAAATGCTCAAACCGATCGTATTAAACCACAAAAACTCAACAAAGCGTGTTTTAACGCTGTGATGTGTTTGAATTCTCGTGCAGAGACGTTGTTCTCTGCACAACAGATGAACTTTTGCTCATGGCTAACATTAGTTCCTGTCAACTAAACTGATACATATGTAAAAAATAAACGTAATGGTCCAGTGAATAACATGCAATAGGGTTTATTGGTCGACGATGTATGAGTATCTTTCTATATGTGCATAATTGCTTTAAAATATAATGCGTACAGCAGCCGGAACTGCATCCTTTCTGGTATGCGAAGGCCACCGTAGTTCCCTTGAGGTGCTTGGGGAGCGAGATTGGTAAATGCACGAGTCCTCACTTTCTTACAATTTGCAGTCCCACCATTAGATGTCACTAATCTTTACACTCAGCACCTGGATTGGATGGATTGATTGAATCTTTTAAAAAATCCCTCTCAACTCCTACTTTGATTCAGAGGAGATTACCGTGGATTTAACGCTTGAAACTAAACTCTCGAGAGTCATCTTGATTAAGTGGTTCAATAACAGGAGGTTGACTGTAGGCTGTGTGGATTCATCAGGGAAACACGGGAGTGAATCAGACGTATGCGGCGTTGCATTTTAAATCCCTTTTATTCTTTTTTCAGATCGTCGCGGCTCTTCAGTGCTGTGTCCATTACAGCGAGTGCTGTGTGAGAGTGGATCCCCAGCCAGCCGAGCAGCAGAGCACCGGTGAGTAAAACAGTCCATAAACTCGTGATTTTTCCTCGGTCTTCACCCGGGAGTCTCCCCCCTCTGCGGTAAACATCAGCACATTTTCATTAATGGATGACTTAATGCATCCTGTGAAGCAGAGCAAAGATAAGTGAAGCTGAAACCGGCGGTGAGTGAAACCCTGCCTAATGAGAAAATAATGCTTCATTTGAGGCCTGCGGGCGCTCGGTGTTGTTTGTACCTCGACTTTTTGTTTCCTGTCATCATTTATCCGGCGCCTGTGATGTGCACACGCGGTGTCTGCCGTCATTAAAGCGGAGGGGGAAAGCGATGGAGGGAAGACACGAGAGTGATTAGAGAAGCAAAACGTGGAGCAGACAAACAAAGTCTGGCTCTTATGACAAGAGGGCCTGCAAACATTTTTAAATTTTAAATGTATACAAGAATATTGGGGGGGGTTGCTGTGTAATTGGTCTTTTGATTGGGTCGTTTTTCTCTCTTTGACTAAACCTTTTTCTAAATGACTTAATTGCGTGTACTTTTGTTTTGCTTTAAATGTACAATTAAAGCCAATTAAAGTTTAAATTCAAATAAAATAAGAAAAAAACAGAGGGTAAGTAATGGCAGAAAAATTGAGAAAGGAAAACTTACTCAACAATTTCAAGGAATTAAATCACACATTACCTTGTTTACTGTCAATAATCTTTGAAGAAGTTGAATGAAAAGCTGAAAGTGCAATGAAACTATTGTGGTTTGTCATCAAACTTAGTAAAACAAATTTATTTTATTAAATGTTTTGATTCACTTTGTGATTCTTCAAATATCGTGTGCGCGACAGACAGACTATAACTTTATTATCGTTATTATTATTATTATTATTATTATTACTTTTTTCATAATCAATGGAAAAGATAAGATTTTCCAGACTTTTTTTACATTACATGTCATTTAGCAGACGCTTTTGTCCAAAGCCACTTACAAGGGAATTCAGTACAATCAGCCAGGGGTGGAATCCAACTTGTGACCATGATGTCTTTCGCACACAGGGTACTGGTCTTAACCACTGAGCCACTTGAATAACATTATTGAATAACATGCTTAAAATGAAGTTGTGCTTTATTTAGCAACAACACACAAATGGCTGGTTCACCTGTTAAAAATGAAAGGCGTTACAAAAATGGCACTTAAAATAGTCAAATATGCTATTGTTGCAAAAATAAGTACATTTTAAAGCCTTCATTTGAAATGAACGATCCTCTTATACAAACATACGTGAGGAGTTTATTACATTTCCACCATTAAACGCTCCTAAATGTTACACGTTGTACATTTTTAAATCACGTTTATTCCACATTCTAATACGTCGTTATGACCCTAAGGCGTACCTAATAATGTGGCCATCAATGGAAGTCAGTTTTTAATGAGATCTAGACCAAATATCATAAAATGCTCTTTTTTCCCCCTCAGTATTTTTGTTTATTTTGCAGTATTTATTTGAATTAGCTGGCAGAGCGGTGCCACAGCACGTTTAAATGTGGGAATCTCAGCAGTGTGGTCTGAGTGATAATGGTGTGACAGTCTTGGCGCGTTATCTCCTGTAAGCCAGCTGGTTCCTGGAGACGAAACATTTTGACCTTGTCTTGGATGAGCAGTGATTTTGCCGCCCCCACTGCCACTGATACACTTCTCCATAAAAAGAGGACTTTATTGAGCTGTACTTCTTCTTGATGCTCGGCACCCAGAGGCCCTGCAAGGTTGTCATATATGTTTTTTTTCTTTCACTTGTCAGTCTTATTATAGTACAGGAGGTTAAGATATGGAATAATATCTATCACATCAGAGCAAAGACATCCTGAATACTGAATAGTTTCAACCCTTTTATTCTCCTGGTGTTCTTTGAGCATCTTAAGTGATTCTGAACTCTTCTTCCTCCTCGGCGTTTTCATTGATGTTTGAGCTGGCTCATATGGGCACAAAGAAAACTTCAAAAATCAGTCAATACTGATCATTTTCCTGATAAATGTCAGATAGATTTGGGTTTAAGTTGAAGAAACAATGTTATTTGAGGTTTTAAACGTCTTTATGGACAAAAGAAATTGACATATTATTAGAAAAATGTGCTTAAACATCACATCAATAAACTGTATATTCAACATGTTGTATTGTGGCAATGTTTGATTACATGTTTATGTCTGTTCCAGCTCAGAGAAGCGTTTACTCGGGGAAGGAGCTCGAGTACGCCGTCTTTGTCCACTCTCTGTGTTTCCTGGGAAAAGTCCTCGTCTACACCAACGGAAGAAAACTCTTCCCAATGAAAGTGCGGAAGCGCAAAGGTGCGTCTTGGTTAACACAAAGAACAAAGCTTAGAAACTTCATGTGACTCTCCTTCTTCTTCTCAAACAGGACTTTCAGCAGTTTGAACAGTTAACGCAAAGCATGGAGAGAAAAATACATTTCTGACAGAACCAGACTTAAAAGATGTGCAGCATCTGCCTAGGCCGGTTGTGGTGAAAGGACAAAATAGGCTTCACTTACATTTCTTTTGAATTGAATCTTTTGAACGATTAAGCTCAGGAAGCTTCACGTGAGTGTTTAAGTGTCACTTAAAAATCCCAGTTTCTTAACTTCTGGCCCGTTGTCTCTAAGGGGAATCTAAGGTAACTTTAGTGAGTGTTTCAATTTCAGCGTCATGAGGAAACAACAGCAGAAAATCTGCAATTATCAAGATAATCAAGCTGACTTATTGTCACTGGCACATAGTCAATTTTGGCTAACTTCTGCAGACTTACTGACCCTGACCTCTTTAAAGACGTAGACAGTATTGTTCATTGTTTTTATCAACAGGCCTCACCAATGACCAACCCACAGTTAAAGGGACAAACAGTCATGCTGATAGTTTATTGCATTGTGATCCTGGTGCTAAACTCCAATCTTTACGGCAGAGGAATGTGTCTGATCAGCTCACACGTTTCACCGCTCCCACCAGTTCGCACCACTCCCACCAGTTCACCTCTGCAAGTGATTGTGCCCGCCCCCCACGCCCCTTAATCTTAATCACCACTTATGTAACTTTGATTTTGTAGTGAGACACGTCGTCAACAGCCGTCGTCAATGAATCCTCCGTTATTACACCGTGATTCACTTTCCTTCGAAGTTTATTTTATTGCAATCATCGTAAAGCCACTCTCGAGGTGGAGACCGAGCCGCTGAGTCTCTCCACACACCTTAAAGGACTCATTGAGGTCACATTGTGTTATTTGTGTTACGACCTGGTCCAATTTGATCTGATTCAGTGTCTCACATTGTCGACTCACGTTGAGGAAGGAACAAGTAAATTAAAATGTGATTCATTAAGGGTATGGCAACTTTTGTCCTCCGTGACTCTCATGTGGAGGATAAAGTGCTAGAAAATGAGTGAACATGATGAGTGTAGAGAAAAATACATTTATGACGGAACCAGACTTAAAGTTGTGCAGCATCTGCCCAGGCCGGTTGTGGTGAAAAGGGAAAATAGGTTGAATTCACTTACATTTCTTTCCAAGTTTTAATGAGGGTTTTATATGATGATTAAGCTCAGAAAGCTTCATGTCGCTCTTCTTCTTTGTAACTTTTTAGAAGTTAATTCTTCTGCTGGACAAACAGGATGTTCAGGAGTTTGACGGATAGAAAGGAGTTGAGAGTCACGGAGAAATAGCATGAAAAATTCAGAACCCAAAGAGTGTCGCAGGGGAAACGTTAGTGATTGAAACTCCAGATATCAATAAAAAAAGAAAAAATCTATATTTTTTCTTTTAGTAGTTAGCATGTGGAGGGCATGTGGAGGATAAAGTGCTAGAAAATGAGTGAACACGATGAGTGTTGACAAAAATAAATCTCAAACTCAAAGTTTTGCGACATCTGCCTAGGCCGGTTGTGGTGAAAGAAAGACCGTAGTGGACAGAGAGGAGGTGTAGGTGGAATGATGTTTCTGCCCTCAGGCTTTCCTCCAGATCAAACAATGAGGAGGCTGATTCATTTACTAAAGCATGTCCTGCAAATATTGTCTTGGGAACAGCAAGGTCAGACTGTTTTTATGTAATTAGTAACTCTCTCTAGACTCTTTTTTTATGTGTTCCTGTACAGCCACTGAATCACCTTTTTTACTCATTTACCGCTCCTGTCTCGCTTCAGATCCGGTCAGCCTCACGGACCTGGTCGTTATCCTGATTCACATCATGTACCAACACCCGCGGCCTCCGCACGGTGACCCCTCCTCCTCCTCCTCCTCCTCCCCACACACAGGTGGGGTTCCGCCGACTGTGCAGCAGACACGAACCACGTCAGCAGGTTTTTTTCAGCGGAAGGAGGGAACGCAGTGAACCCTCCCCTGTGAGGTGCAGCAGCATTCCGCAGTCCATATCTTTTATCTCTCAACCTTGTACCGAGTCACACAGTACCACGCTTGTCTCTGGGAAAGCCTTTATTGCTCTATTCATTCTCCCGAAGTGCGCGGTTCTTCTCGCTGCCAGTGATCAATAGTCTTCACTCCACCTTGACTTTGTCACACGATCATTTCCTGAAGGCGTCATCGATTTCTTTATTAATATTTTAATTTATAGACCGGTGACACCCCAGAAAGATTTTAGTCAGCAGTATCATGACGTGGTGGAATGCAGAGTAGAGGGTTGAAAGGAGGATGACACATTTCAATTTTTGAAATTTCCAGTTTACTGTTGCTCAACTGTAATATTACGATTTTATTCTCGGGGAGATAAAACATTTTTCTCTCTTTTTTTACATGGCACAGACTGGCACACATGGCACACTCCACAGTTTACTGACCCTCATTATAAATGTATTTAACTCATGAGTGTGTGCCATGTGTGGCAAAAGCTGTTTACTTTGTATACACAAAGTGTGTTTACTCTGAGGAGCTTTTAATTTGAAATCAATGGTGCTATGGCTTGAATTCACTCGTGTCGTGCTAGGGAAGAGCATCAGGGCCACGTGTAAAAAAAATGTTTTGAAAGAAAGATTAAAAAAACAAAAAATGGCATGAATTCTGAGATTAAAGTCAGAATTCTGACTTTTTTTTCTCAGGATTCTGACTTTTTTTCTAAATGTAATCTGAGATACATTCAGAATTCTGACTTTAATCTTAGAATTTTTTCAGGATTCTTACTTTAATCTCAATATCCAAATTTTAATCTCAGGATTCTGACTTTTTTCTCAGGATTCTGACATTAATTTTAGGATTCTGACTTTAATCCCAGAATTTTGACTTTTTTCTCAGAATTTTGACTTTTTTCTGACCATAATATCACAATTCTGACTATAATCTCAAAAATCTTGACTTTTGTTTTACTTTAATCTCAGAGTTCTGACTTTTTTCCACAGGAATCTGACTTTAATCTCCGAATTTTGATTCTTACTTTAATCTCAGAATTCTAACTTTTCTCAGGATCCTGACTTTAATCTCACAATTCTGACTTTTTCTCAGGATTCTGACTTTAATCTCACAATTCTGTCTTTTTTCTGACTTAAATCTGTTTTTTACTTTCTTTCAAAGAAATCTCTTTGGCCCCGGTGGCCCAAGTTTGGCTGGCTGTTGATTTATCTTTGAGTCATCAGATCAGATTTATTTGCAGTGTGAATCAAACACACCTCCACTTAAAATGAAAATCTGGAAAAACCCAGCAGTGCCAGAAGCAGCTCTGACAGACAGTGAGCAAATAGAATGCTGCGTTTTCTGTAATAATAATAGTTTGTTTTCTTTGTGTGTGTGAAGACTCCCTGTCGCCCTGCAGTCTGGTGATGGAGGTGCTGTGGGCGCTGTGTGAGAGGACGGAGTGTGCCGCCGAGTGTCTGTACCAGCCCGCCGTCATAGAGACGCTGATGACTCCTGTTATAGCTCTGCTCAACGGTCAACAGGTCCAAACACAATCACACACACACACACACACACCCACACAAACGCCCTGCTTTAAAAACTGCAGCGTGTCACTTTTAAATCAAAACAAACGTCATGTGACGTGACAAAGTCCGGATTAGGGCCCGATCAGCTCCACACGACTCAGATGAAGGAAGCCGCGTTCAATCTAATGTTTCTGTTCACAAACACCCAAACAGCAGCAGAATAATAGCATTAATTCATTTCTATATTATTTCAATACATGAATGTGTGTGAGAGCATTTCATTAATTCAAATTCTATTTCAGGGACTTTTCTCTTAACATGCTTTAGTCAGATTTATTCAGTGAGAGACGCTGAATAATTCCTCTCTAAATCAGATTATGAGAAGCTGGTGATCACAGTCATATTTAATGTTTCACTCTGTTGCCCTTATACTAACTTAAACTTAAAGCGACCATAGCATGGTCCTATCTCACTTATATGTGATATGGAGGTGTACTTACAAACATGAAGTCGCTTTTATGGTAAAAAACATACGAGTCGCTACAAACGAGCCGCTGTAAATGTCTCATCGCTGACGCTCTCGTCAGCCGTGCTGTCTCAGACCAAAACCACACCCGCAGAACACGGGCTGTCTTGTGATTGGCCTGTTACCCGGACGTGGCGTAATTGGCACTTCCAGGCGGAAAGGCAGATGCACCGCTAGCAATTATCAAAACATAGTCAGAAGACACTGTGACAAGTGAAACGACTGCTGCAGGACGCCTGTAGCTTGGATAATGTTGTGGTTACCGAGATGATAAACACACATGCAAATGAAACACGAGCGTAGCGTGTAGCTTAGTGTGTAGCTTAGCGTGTAGCTTAGCCTGTAGTCGGCTATCGCTAATGCTAAACGAAAAAACAAGCACACAAAGACAGTAATATACGTATTGTTGGCACTGCTCCTTCCTTTAGGTGACGTTTGGTGCTGTGTCCTGCTTTATACTGTTACTTTCAACCGTAGAAGAAGAAGAACAATTACTCTCGTTAATAAAGAAGAACAATTAACTCTCGTTAGCTGCTGAGCTCCGTACAACCGATACGCTCAGCAGCTACAACGATAGTAGTTCTTCTTGAGTGGTGAAATTCGCCAGTGACGTAACTAGTCAACGGAAGTGCCGTTCCGCTTCGTAGAGCTCAGGAAAACAATCATACCCTGCGCTCTCGGCAGTGGCTGCTCTGATCGTTATGGACTTTTAGGGCTTCATAAACGAGGTAATGATGCAGATACACACAAAAACACAGCGTTAATTGGCACTTCAGGACTATTGGATCTTTAAAGGTCCAGTGTAGGGAAAAAAATGTAGGAGAGGTTGTCTGGCAACTAAAATGAATATAGTAGCTGTATGTTTGTTTGTATAAGTGTATAATAATTGCTTTAAAATAAATAAAATAAATGTTTGGTTTTTGTAGCCTTGGAACTGTTTATGTGTAGGTAAGATAAGGGGGTGCTTATCGGAGGCTGCCACGTTTCTACAGCAGTCTGAAAGTGCATTTTGTGTTTTCCTACTGTGCAAACAGAGTACAAATGCAACCTTTGAAGCATGTGAAGGCCACCGTAGTTCCCTGATGCTCTCAGGAGAAGGACAAGTGGCTCTTATTTTGACCATTAAAGCATTAAATACATGATATTTGCCTGTAATCTACATCTACATACGTTACGTTACAAAGCGTTGTAAAGAGAATAGCAATAGCAAACATCTCTCTCTGGACATGTTTTTAATCGAATCCACTTTATTTATGGAGCACATTTAAAAACACAAGGTTGTCAGAGTGTTGTACATAGACATAGACAGACAAATAGAAGACTAATGGCCTGTTTCCTGTTTTAAAATCTCAATATTTAACAGAGGAGTCTGGTGTATTTAGCGACAGCACTGCTGATCGCGAGTGGCATCACGAACCCTGCCGCTGTATTTCACTCCGGTCTTGGAGGAAGTACTGATGTACTAATGTTATGATTCAGTTACACTGAAAACAACTGCTTTAACACCTATTCCGAACTGCCTACCCCACTTAACTATCTACATTGTCGTTTCTTATTTTTACTTTTATATATATATATTTTTATTTAATTTTATTTATTTAATAATTTTTTTTTTTCTCGCTTAGTGTTTTTATTTATTTATGTATTGTACGGTGTCCTCGAGTGCCCAGAGAGGCGCCTCCAAATAAAATGTATTATTATTATTATTATTATTATTATTAACAAGTCACTAGTCGCTCGTGTGTGTGTGTGCGTGTGTGTGTGTGACGCGTATAAAGCAAAGTCACCGCAGTTTTCATGCAGCTGCGCAGTGGTGACTCCACCCACGTTGAGTAGGTCCTATTTGGTCCTGGAAAACCAACCTAAACCGTGCTGTGCCGTGCCGAGGCGAGGTGAGCTGGGACCATAGTGGAAAAGGGCCATAAAACACATTAAAAGACATAAAAAGACTAAAAAGACAGACAAAGATCACAAAATTCCTGTGCTGGGTTAAACGCCAAGGAGTAAAAAGTGAGTTATTCAAAAGTTTCCAGTTTGTTTGTCACAGTTGTGTTTGCAAACGACACAAAAACAGAAACACAGATTATGCAAATCTTCGCAGCTTTTTCCCTCCCCCTCCTCATCTCCACTATCATCAAAAGTTAATTATATTTGAACTTTTCAATGGCTGTTTATCCCGCCTGAGATTCCACCTGTCGGGGGTGAATGTATTTATTTATTTATTTATTTAGCCTGTTCATTCTCCTTTTCTCTCTCTCTTGCAGTGCAAATTAAAAACGCCGGCAGCCACGCTCACCCTCATCGCCGACATCCTCGCGCGCATCGCAAACACCGACAGAGGATTAGCGCTCTTCTTGTACGAGAGGAATCTCCTCGTGGCGCCGCACAGCGAGAGGTGAGGAGGAGGTTTCTGAATGGTGATTAAAACACAGCGGCATCACTTACTGAGGGAGGGCCTCAGCGATGCCGCAGCCCAAACTAAGTGACCCCGGGGTTAGTTTCATATTCTGTTTTAATTGGACGCGCATGACGGTGACCTCGGCAGACTCTGCCTCAGCCCGTTGTTGTTGTTGAATTAGTGATAATGCTTTCTCCAAGGCTGCAGCCACGTATGTCATGTTTCTACTCAGGAAGTCTCCTGCAGGGCCTGGAATTAACCATTATCTTCATCATCTATTATTTTCCAGATAAATCGGTGAGTTGTTTAGTCCATAAAATGTCAAAAGGATCATTGTCTCAAACGTCTTGTTTTGTCCACAAACCAAAAGTATTTCATTTTTTATTTATTATACTTTGTTATATGAAGCAAAGAAACCAGAGAATATTCACATTGAAGAAGCTCACGATTATGAAAGAAAACACTTTCAAAAATGATTCGTCGGTTATAGTTGACGTTTCATAAATGTGATTCTCCTGCAATGATGTTAATGCACTAAAGAGAGACAGCATTGGTGATTGGTGAGAAATAAATCTCAATCTGAATCAGGAATACTTTTACATTAATCCCCGGGAGGAGATTAGGTTTGTGTTACAGCTCCTCCAACTAAGAATAATAAAAATAATAAAAAATCGAAATAAAAGAAGAGAAAAACAAGAATTATATACAACAAGAACATTTACACCAGTGTTTCAGTGTGTTACTAAGACATTTAATAGATGTCCATACCAATATATAACATAAAAACAGTAAATATAACGGCTAAAACAAAAATAATCTAGTAAACTGGGATTGAACCCACTGTACATAAGTGTCATAATGTGCATATGGACAGTTTATACAGCAGCTGGAACAACCGCTATATATAAGCAGAGCACAGCGGAACTCTATTATCGTCTAAACAATAATTATTACAGCATCAGTTTATTGTCGTTATTTTTTACAAATGATGAGAAAGTAAAACTATTACATATTCATGCTGGAATGCATTGGCATGTTTTTACTGCAGATATAATACAATGACCATGAAATACTTAAGGCTTTTTCACTCGTCTGCCTCAGATTCCTCATGTTGCCTCAGATTACTGAGGATTACTGATTACTTTTTCCCCATTTTCATCTTTCAGCCCTAAAATAAAACACTATCCTTATATACAACCAAATATTATGTGTAAATATAAATATTTATCCCTGTTTTTCTCTATATATGCATTTAATGATAGATGATGATTTTCATAATCAGTTTAGTTTGGTCCATAAAATGTCGGAAGACGTTTGTCAAACCTGGAAACGACGATGTTCTCGAATGTCTCAAAAGGATTGAGTTTGAATGATTTCTTTTGTTATGTGGAGCAAAGAAACAAAGAAAATATTGACATTTTTTTGTTTCATGTTTTTATTGGTGTGTATACAAGGAACAACAAAATGCACTTACATACAAGAGACACTGATGTCGGCATTAAACGTCCGTATACACCCTTAGATTTACATATTTTTAGAAACAAACAACGATCACATGACTAAACCAACCACATAAACATGATAGATAAAATGAAATAATAAAAATAAATAAATAATAATAAAAATCTTGTTTTAATCTTGAGAAAAGCTTCAAAATAGTTTGATTAATCGAGTAATAAACAACTATACCATTAAAATCACAACGTAAATCATTACCCCAGTTTTTCCCCTGTCCTCATCCTTTATGCAAATTCATAAGAAATACCTACCTAATTTCTCTGTTTCATTAAGTGAATTAAGTACAAATAAACAACGTTGTCATCCATATCCTTCTTTAGAACACAGTTTCATGTCGGAACACTGAAAGTGTAGTCACATAATCTGTATATAATCTCTGCGTCTGCTCCACTGTCTCCTCCGCAGAAGCTCCGCCGCGCTCGTGGTCGTCCGGTTCACGCTGCGGCTGCTGAACAAGGAGCTGCCGTCGCTGAGCGAGTCCGAGGCGCCGCCCGCGCCGTGTGGGGCTTTCATCTTCGTCTGCAGGCAGATGTACAACACCTGCGAGGGCCTGCAGGTCCTCATGCCCCACGGCCTGCACACGGCTGTCGCTGCTGCGTGGAAAAAGGTACCTGCACCTCATCTGTGGATGGATGAGGACACTCTCCACTCTCTCTCTGTCTCTCGGTGATTTCTGACCCACAAGGAGCTTTTACTTCCAGGTCAAATGACTCTGCAAGGTATTCTTTATTCTGTCTTCTTCCTTTTTGGCAGTGAGCCTTGCTTTATTACAGCTTTTACCGCAATCAATAAAACTTGACAGTATAAAAACTGAGTAAATTATACATAATAAGGAGTGTTACCACTGAGCTCCGTGTTTGTTTTGTTGTTTTCTTTGTGCTCCAGCTATTTCTTTGGTGCAAATCCTAAAATAATGGCAATATGGTTTTAAAATAAGTCGTATTGTCTCCAACAACTTTATTAAAAGTAGTGTATGAAGTTTAAAATGGTATTCATTTGGCAATGAACAACAGTTCTTGGGTCCATATAAACAATGTAAAGCTCCTCACACTTGTGCATCTTGATAGGGAATCAAATAAATGCCCCCAAAAAGTGACATTTTGATGTATTTTTGATTATTTAAAGTCTAAAGACTTCAAAAATGTTACTTCTCACAGACCTTATTGAAGGACAAGCCATTAAACACAATTTCAGCCTTTTAATATTATTATTTTAGTGGTGATTACAGGTTTTTATAGGCAGTCATCTGTCATTTGCTCAATGTAAATCTCCTGTTTATGACTTTTATGATTATTTTCATAGTCGATGAGGTGTTTGGTCCATAAAATGTCAGAAAATGTGAGTCGCAAACCTCGAAATAATGATGTTCTCAAATGTCTTTTGTCTGCTTCACCAAAATTATTCAGTTTTAATGATATGTTTGTCATACAGAGAAAAGGAAACCAGAAAATATTCACATTTAAGAAGCTGAAAAATGAGAAGATTTGTTATAATTATCAAGATAATTAGTAATTAAATAAATAAGCGCGATTTTAGCCTTTAATATTGATATTTTAGTGGTTTATTTCATGTTGCTTCCACTAATCCAGAGTTTTACAGGCTGTCATGATTCATTTGCTCATTGCACTCACTGTTCTCTCTTTTATTATTAATTCTCCACAGCAAGAAAACGTTGAAAAACCATATTAATTAACCACTGTGATTCCGCTGCTCCCTTTTAGTGTAGAACTCTGTCATTAAAATTGAACTGACTATCTTTAGCGAAGCAGTAAAAAAAAAAAAAAAAAAATGAAAACAAAAAGTGCATCCACTTCCATCCTCTGCAGACACAGTTGTCAGAGGAATCATCGGCAGAGTCACTGCTGAGACCGAGCTGGAGACGCCATTAGTATCTCAGTGGCAGATTCTGTCACTCTTAAAAGTCTTCTGTGTCAAAAATTAACTTATTTCGGCATCAGTCTCCAGCATTTTGCCCGCACACTTCCTTTTGACTTTCCCCTAATCTGTGGTAAATATTAATCATCAGACACTGTCACACATGACCTCTGAGAGCCTCACCCACATCTGTTTTCATTACATGAAGAGTCCAGCGACAGTGGCAGTCATTTTTTTTATATTTGTTGCATCGGAAAGTGAGATTAATTCAATAAATCACTAGTTTTCAGCTCGTTTATTTAGTTTAGACAAACGGGCATCAGCTTGGAATCTACTCCAAACAGAAGGTTTCTTCTCTGGATATAAAAAATACCACGACATAAAGTAGGATTATAAACAGACATACAGAAATTAACATGAAAGCATAGACAAACAAACAAACAAGTGCTTCCTGAAGCCAAACTGGAAGTAAGAATATGTTGAATCTCCACCAGGGGGCAAAAATAACTCAAACGTTTGAATGGAAGTCTATAGAATTTTCTGCCAAAGACATAGTTAATGTTATAAATAGCTCTTTTTTTGCTCTATTCAAAAGAACATCAGCGTCTGTAGACACTGTCCTGCCACTAATCCCACTGTGAATCTTGAGGCTTCAGAACTGGAGTTAGCTTTGCAAAAATCACACAAATCCACCAGTGAGGTTAAATTAAATAAATTGACAAAATCCAATTATGTTTCCATACTTTTCTGTCTCAACATCCCATTATGAATCTGTGGATACGTGGATTTACTTTTGAGTAGAGCAAACAAGGGAAACTGGTTTGTTTACTATGTAGCCAAAGCTCTGGACAATTATTGCTAAAACTCTCAGATGTAAAGCACACATTAGATAAAAAGATAAATAGTCAGGCTTTAACTTTAATTTCTTTTTTTTCCTCATTCCAAGACCAGTTCCTTATCGGACAGGACACCCACGCCAGTACCTGGAATCACGGCTGTTGCGTCTTCTTCCCAGGAACTGCAGGAAAGGTGAGGACACACACACACACACGCACACACAACACACACGTATTTGCACTGTATTTTTATGATTTTATGATTATTAAGGGCCCATACACATGAGAATAAGTACAATTTGTGTTTCATATTGGCTTTTTATCCACGCAGAACCAGCATTTTGGAAAACAATAATGTCATAGCCCCCACCTCTAAATCACCTCAGTCTTTAACCCTGTGTCACAGCGCCACACACAGGCCTGGCATATATACTGCAGCATTAATAGTAGTTTTTGGGGGGTTTTGTGTGTATGAATACATTTATGAGATAAATTTATGAAAGATCACAAAAAAATAATATTGTACAGGTTAGGTTATAGTGTGTTTCTGTGTGGATAAGGCCCTATTTTGTAGAATTTAAGTTTCTATTATTATCAGCATAAAAGTCATCTTTTTTAAATTTTGTTTACATATGTAATTTCACATCTCCAATAGTTCCGCCCTTGAAAAATGTAAATGTACACTTCCAGGCCAACCAGGAAATTAGAATATACTGCATAGCCACTAGGGGGTGACAGCTTCAAATTCCCATTTGATTTTTTTTGAGGAGATAATGGTTGCAGCTTTCCTTCAGTTGGACATGATGCAATTTTTTTTTATAAATTATGTTCACATATAGAAGAAAATATATGATAAAGTAGGTCATATGGTAGCTGGTATCGTCCAATAGGAGCCTGCCAATGAACTTCTGTTTGGTAAACAAGTCTGGAGGCTTCTGTCATTCCCAATCCGTAACAAAACCCAATTTATTCTACACATTTACAAAAGTGTGGCTACATTCTTTTACAACTATTGTTATTACTGTCACCATAAAACAAACAAAAAAACCCTTACCTAACCTCTAATTTTCTACAGAAAACTACTACAATGAAATATAACACAAAAGCAAGTATACACACTACAGACAACTCAGTTTATTCCACAAAAAGCCTCTTGCTTTTAGCGTATAACATAAAAAACATCTGTTATTCATGCAGCGGAAGGTAGTATGAGTAAATCCAAACCATGCAAAAACCAATTTTGACTATTTTCCACTCTTCTATTTGCACTGACAGTGAATGTAAGATCACAGGCTGTTTTGTTTCACATTATCTTTATCATTACCACAAAGATAAAGTCTGACAAGCCTTTGTACTGTTTACATTTTACCACTCACAGTATATGTTCAACACATTCTACGTGTTGACAGCACGGTTGATGATTGACAGGGGTAAAAAAAAAGAAAAAAAAATAGAGAAGAATATCACGTACAACATTGTTGACATTTCTCCACCCACAGAAAATGACATATAAATACAAGATCAAGATTTTTTAAAACTACATTTTTCACTTATTTAATTTGGCCCGGGGATTGATTTATAGTTGGCGGACATGACAACTGACGCCACGGCTTTTGTTTGAACAAAGTTTTAAGGTATTCAATCAGACAAGGCAGTAACTGATAACATGACAATGTTTGCTTTTGTAGACACGGCAGTATATTGCCATCTCCAACAGTGCGATAAGATTATGGATAAGCTGGTACCAAACACTGAGATTTGAATTAAAAAAAACAAACATGGGAAGAAACTCCTGATTGAAACTACTCTTAAACACTGACTTCCAAATTAAGGTGAGCAAGTTTTATAAACACATTTCCATAATAACTTCGCTAACATGGTTTAAAGCTTGCAAAGTTAAATTGGTGTTACTTAACAATTCAGATGGATATAACTAGCTGATAACTAGCTGGCTAACTAGTTATGTAGATAGAAAACTAGCTAGCGAGTTCATGTAAGAAACTCCTGATTAAAACTACTAAAATGAGCAAGTTTAATAAACACAGTGCCATAATACTTTGCTAGTTTGATGAGCTTTCAAAGTTATATAGGTGTTAGCTAGCGAGCGAGGTAGATATAGCTAACTAGCCAGCTTGCTATCAAGTCAGTGTAAGTGTAAGAAACTCATCTTAATCACTGAAAATAACAAAACCTGAATTAATAATCAGCCTTTATCTGCTAAGGAAACCATAATACTAACTGAATTTGTCGCTAAGAAGTACTTTTACTTTGTCTTGTACATTATCCGTCCATTTCCCCCGTGTCAGACTCTTATTTTTCTCACACAGTGTGAATTCATTGCCCTGCAGCTCACCCTGTTATGTCTGGTTTGGTGACAGGCTCATCTGGGAAGAGACATTGTTGGACAGCCTGCTGAACTTCGCTGCCACTCCTAAAGGCCTGCTGCTGCTCCAGCGGACGGGCGCCATTAACGAGTGCGTCTCCTACATGTTCTCCCGCTTCACTAAAAAACTGCAGGTGACGACAAAACGCCGAGCTTCACAGTGCCACACCAGTTTGGGAGAGTGCTTTCTTTTCATTTTCAGATGGCTCCTTTGCCTCCTTAATTGTCTTTTACATCATAAAAAAAATATTGTCTTTGCTCCACCACTTTTTATTATAGTTGGAGCCACTTTGCCAGGTGCACTGTTCTTTCACCCCACTGCCTGTATTTATAGTCTGCACAGTAGCAGAGCCAAACGCCCTTTAGTACCAGCACAGTCACTGCTGGACTTCCCAAACCACAGTGACTACTACAGCGATGCGTTTACTTACAGAGGAGCCCCTGCTGGAGCAGTTGTTGGGGGTTAAATGACTTCCAGCTCAACTTAAATTCTCCTCTATGTAGTTTCCATTCCCCAAATTCCACACGGTCCTGACTTTGCAGGAGCTCATTCCACCTTTTACTTTTTTTTTTTTTTACAAAACACTGTGTGAAAAATGCTGATAAGCTCTGATACGGCAGCAGAGATTGATCGGGCTTTTTCATCATCCTTTCGGGAACAAATTTTGGCTGTGGCTCCGTTTAATCCTTCTTGATGCTATCGGTGTGCCAAAGTAATTAATAATTGTGTTGTTCAAGTCATTATCATTGACTACTGGTGTTACTGCAGGCGAACACCACAGGCTGTATACCGAGTATATTATATAACTATTTTATTACTGTAGTTTATTACAATCTGTATTAGACATTATGGCTTCTCTTCCTGGGGTCAACACGTTAAATAAATCCACAAAAATAAGTGTGAATGAGTGAAAGAAAACAGACAAAAGGAGACGTAAATACAAATCGAAAATTAAACCAGACATAAACTTGAATAAAACCTTTCAATATGAACTGAATATCACCTGTTGATGAAATTGACATATTTCTTTCTCTCTGCAGGTGAGCCGCTGTGAGAAGTTTGGTTACGGTGTGATGGTGACACAGGTGGCGGCCACTGCTCCTGGTGTGGCAGCGCTGCACTCGTCAGGTACTAATGCACTCGCTTACTGCTTTTACGCACATGAACAAACACATTTCCCATCTGTGAGGCTTAAGGCTCGTATACTTAGTTGTTGTTGCTGTTGTTTAGTCGACTTACAGCAAGCGGCCCGGCGGGGAAATAATCTTTAAGTTGTTTGCTTCAGAATGAATGAAGAATGAGCCACAGATTATATTTTTTAAAAGTGTTATTATGCTTTTGTGTTTTTTTGTTTTAATATAGTTTGTTTTTTGTGTTTGTTACAAAGACAACATTAAATGTATGAATTCTAAGACACAACAAAGAAAATAATACAGAGATAATGTCAGATGGAAAGGAAGTACAGGCATAGACTTAGGTATAAATACTGGCATACGCCGTGTACCATTTGTGAGTGTAAAATTTAATAGTAGAAATATAACATCATGATATAAATATGAGAATTATTAAGCACAACTGTAAACGTGGAAGTAGAAAGTTGTTTACTTAAATTATTTTGTCTTTGAAAGCAGAATAATTGTTGCACTGTTGGCATTTATGTTTGTCTGGTGGTAAGCTCAAACAGATTAGTAGTTTCTTTAATGATTTAGTAACTTTATAGAATATTTAGATTCCAAGGTGAAAAATATATATATATATATATATATAAAATATAGATGTCAAATTTCAGAGTTCGTTTTTGTTAAATGTCCGTCGTGAAACCGGTGTCTTGACGTCGCAGGTTTCGTCCGGGCGCTGGTGGTTGAGCTGTGGTCGACTCTGGAGTGTGGAATCGAGGACGTGAGGGTGGTCCGTCCCAAACCGACACCCATGGACCCCATCGACAGGAGCTGCCACAAGGTAGCGCCATTCATGCTGTAGTTTGAGTAGTTTAAACCTTTATAAAGATGCCTTTTTTTGTTTACAGCTGTAGCACGTAACATTTGTTTGGTCTCTGTGAACAGAAACGATTTCACAATATCTGTTTGCGGTGCCCTTCGTCAATAGCCTCTTTCAGGCCCTGACCGAGGGAGCGCTTGTGTGTATACAGCAGCAGGGCAGGGGCGGGTGGGCACAGTCAGTTTTTTTTGGAGTCTTCTGAGACTTTTCAAAGGCACTTCTTTGTGTCAGTCACCCCCCCGTCTTGACATAAAAAATAATCACTTCCTGTGTTTCTTATTTGACAAGAGTTTAAATAGAACAGACTTTTTCTTTATTTATTTAAAAGTTACATATTACAGCTTTAAGTTTTAAGGCAGAATTGCAAGGGTCAGTCTTGGACAGGTTTGGATTTCTATTCAAAGCACACGCACAAGTGTGTGTTAGTGTGTGTGTTTTAGTGAAAGTGTGGCCTTTGACAGGAGGCAGGTCATCTCTCCCTCCCTCTCTCCCTCTCTCCCCCTCTCTCTCTCTCCCTCTCTCTCTCTCACTCAGTGAAACGAGCAAAGTGAATACGGTTAAGCAGTCAAGTGTCAACTTGGCTCTGCCACTCGTGACTTTAAAGCCTGTCTTATCTGCGGGTCAGCTGTCTGGGTGACACACATGTGGTCATTTCCCATCCTCCCACATGGCAGTGAAGCCCCTGGACCCGAACATGTGCCGAAAAAAGATTAAACGTGTAATCAAATGACTTTTTCTTACCTCCAAGGAGGGTTTTGTTTCCATTTGAGTCTACGGTTTCTCTTATAATGGGCAAAACTGGAAGAAATCTTTGTCAAAATTCATCAGATTTGAACGAAATGTGTTATGTTTGTGCTGGATCCAACACCCTACCATGACAATACGTTTAATCTGGATCTGATTCAGATTACAGATTTGGTGGCAGTTACTGATTTCGTTACTGATCCATCTGCCAATCATTTACTTGTTTGGTCCATAAACTATCAAAAAACGGTGAAAATTATCAATCAAACCTCAAAATACCAACGTCCCCAAATGTCATGTTGAGTTTTTTGTCACAGAAAAGCAAATATTACACATTTAAGAAGCCGAAATCGGAGGATTTGTATTAAAAAAAACACTCAAACCTATTTAAGGATTATGGAAATAATTAGCATCTAATTTAGTCGTATTTTACTAATGGATTAATGTGATAATCCCAAAAAATGACCTCCTCAATATAATGAAAATTAAGCTATTTGAGAGGTAATTATCAGTTCTCAGAAACCCATTGATATGAGGATTATGCACATTAAGTATATTTTTACATTAGCAACTGCTAATAATAATAGTTTTTGTCATTTGCAGTGTTTCAAAGAATTAAAAATTAGCTCAATGATCACGTGCGTTTGAGTGTTTATGCGTTTATTTGCCTTCATACATTTAATAAAACACTAGGAATTCTTATGTTTAGTTGTTTTTCCGACATAATTCCATCATATTATTTCTTTTAGGACCTGATATCAACATAAAACTTTCTAATGAAGCCACATTTTTGTTTATTTTCACAGAAATGGACACATATCCTCTGTCCAGTGCCATATGCAGTGTTAAAAGTTGACTTTTGTGACCAATCCCGGCATAAACACACACATATAATGTTAATTAGAATAACTTAAATGATGTAAAAACAGAGTTTAAAACTACAAACAAGTAACAACAAGGAATAAAAGCACAATATTAATGGTGAATAGATGATTAAAATAGGTAGAAAGAGGTTTAAAGAGATAAAAACTGTCAATATAAAGTCACATGGATCAATGAAAATGACTAAATAACTAAATTAATAAAAGACAAAGGTCAGAATAATGTATGAAAATGGGTTCTAAGAGGTCACTGATTTGCCAATCAAATTATAATAACAGCAGATCAACTTTCTCATCAATTCCATCTTAATCCAACATGATTAGTCCTGATTTCTTGGATCCTTCCTTTTTATACAGAATAATAACCCTCATTTTTTTGTGTCTCTCCATCTCTCCAGTCCTTCCTGTCCTTGGTCAACCTGCTCTCCTCGTCGCGGTCGGTGTGGGAGCTGCTGGGTCAACAGCCGTTAGCCAACAAGCGCGAGTACACCCTGAGAGAAATGCCGACCTCCGTCCCCGTGAGTGTTGTTTCACACGCACGCACACACACATCCAGGTTTCATGCAGTGCCTCTGTCGGCCAGTTGGGGGCATGTCTGTCCTTTTTATTCCCCCCCATCACCAGCCATGCATTTGTTACAATCCACATTTCCCCACTGTACACTCTGTCAACATGTTCACAGTTTTCTCTTGTTTTTTATTTTTTTGTTTTTTTTTGTGACATCTTCTGTCTGTCTGTCTGTCTGTCTGTCTGTGCTCGGCAGGATTTGATTGACAGGCTGATCTCTGTGGACTCGGACGCAAAGATTCATTCGCTGTTCCACTACGAGCAGTCTCACACATTTGGCCTGAGGTGAGACTGGAAATTCTTCTTCCATGTTATTCAACACTGGTGTGAACAACACACACACACACACACACACACAGACTGACACACTCTCTTCATACTGTGATTACCCAGCATTGAGACGATGATGAAATGATCTTCTGTGCATAAGAGAGGGATAATTTGGTCTGCACGGGTGAGAACACACGTCCTAGTTATTTTTTTCAGGTATTTCCGATGGCTCGTAAATAATCTGTATCTATATCCTGATATGTACATACTTGATATACATGGATATAATCTATATAATCCAGGTTGCTTCTCTGGACTTGTGAAAAGTTTGTGCTTCGCAAAGAGTGAGGATGATAACACTCTGTAAATACACTCTAAAATACAAAATATCTACTGTTTATTATGCGTATTACGTGATCTTAAAATACACATTATTATTGGCCCTCATGTCAGATAATACCTGGTTTATTTCTTTGGCTTTTTAATATTAAATGAAGGATATTTTCGTTTGTTAGAAACAATTAAATTGACTATAAATTCTGCGGTAACAAAAACAACTTTTTTGTTTGGTCCATAAGAAAAACGTACAGACCATAATACCAACTCTTCTTCTTTTGATTTCATTTCTATTTCTATTCTCAACTAGTTGTTGTTCCATATCAAAGCAAGTGCTTTTATTTTGAAAATTATGTGAAATATCATCGTAAATGCTATTAGTTCAGTGTCTTTTTTTGAACGACTGACCATATGAGACACTGACTCATATGTCGGGGCTCTCAATGTATAAAATGTATTATATCTACTAAATTGATATTTTCCTCTTTCCTAACTTTATGATAATACATAAAACACTGCGTACAGTGTTAATAAAACATCCAGAATGGTTCAAATTTCAGCTTGAATCTCTTTCCAACTCGTTTTCTACTTTCTGTGACATGAAGTGTGTGTTCTTTTATTGCACATTAAGCACTTTTTGGCAGCACGTCACAGTGGCCATGTTCACACTTGTTGCTTTTAATAGTTTCCGGACAGCAGTCGAGCTCTTTGTCCTTCGTCCGGCTTGGATAAATTGAGCGTTATTTGGGGATTCATTGACGGAGAAATCGTTCGGATCATCGAAGCGGCCGAGCGGAACGGAACTGGACCAGTTTAGTTTAGATTTCACACCTCTGCTGGCTCGCATGACGTCGGATGGAACGCTTTTGACCTTTTTCCTTCCACGTTTCGACTAAAATCTAATCACGGGCATCATTGAGCGTTCCTGGTGTAGAAACAAAAAAATGAAAAGAAGCCGCAATTCTTTTCCACCTCATTTTCACAGGCTAATGAGCTGAAATCCCTCTTGCCCTCTCACTCGTTGCTAAAAGCCGCTTTGTTGTCATGGCAACAGTCACTATTTCCCCTACCCTATCTCACATCGACTCGCTCTTACACCAGGTGTGTGTGTGAAAATAAATACATGAATAAAAAAAGAAAACAGGAGCAAAGTTCATCGAAAGCTCAGCTCTGATTCTCTGAGCTCTGTCTGCAGAGAGGAAAACATTCACCGTTTTTGTTGTACCTGGAATTCAGATGATGAAAAAGTTAAGTTTGAATGAATATTAATCGTTTTCCAGGCCTGGAAATGTTTTGGAATGAAGTAACTGTTTTTGGAAACATAAGAAAGTTCATCTGCAGCAATGTCAGGCGAGTGCGTTTTTAATAATGTGTAGCTTTTAAGTGACAAATATAAGACGGGATTCAAAAGAGAGACAAAGTCTAAATGTCCTCACAGTAACAAAATGTCATCACTTTGACACAATGTCCTCACTTTATTCAAAATGTCCTCCCTTTAACAAAAGTTAATCTTTGATTTAACAAAAATGTCCTAAATCCATCAAAATGTCCTCACTTTGACTAAGTGTCCTTGCATCAACAAAATGTCTTTGCTTCATGAAATGTCCTCTCTTGACAACATGTCCTCACTTAGCATGTCATTGATGTCACAGTGACTGATGTCAGGCGTCCCTCTCACTCCTGGGCGATATGCACATTTCACACTTTTCTGTTTGGAAATGTCCTGTGATTTTAAAGAAACTGAAAGTCTTTAAATGTGTACACAACAGACAGGTGAGACATTCACTTCGTCACAAGCGGAATCGGAATGAATGGGTTAAATGACAGCAACAGCAGCCCACCTGGCTTCATCTGACACAATTAGCCGACCAATTTTGATAGAAAGCTAATATCCGGGGCTAATTCTGACATAATGAATTGCCTGGGGGAGCAGGGAAGACAATAAACATGAACTAGATTGTTGTGATTAACGCCGGTGACAAAGCATATGGCTCCTTTTCAGCCGGCACTAAAAGCACTTTAAATTAAAGTATAAGTACGGTGAGATTTATTATGATTTTAATATAGATTTTCTTTGGTTTTAAAGCTAAAGTCACTGATGCGTGCTTGCTATATTGCACAGAGCCCTTTCCTCTCTGCAGGTGCTGGACCATATATATATATATATATATATATATATATATAACAAAGAGCTTCCTCGGGCTCTGAGTCAGTCACTTTCTGTAACGCTTTTAATGTCTCCAAATTCCTCTGGAGCTGAACAGTTGCTGCTCGGTGTCATTACCAGCAACAGAAAATGAACCGTGCAGCTTTTTTTCCGTCCCCCCCAAAAGGCTCCTACTTAGCAAAAGCTCACAATTGGCTCCGGCAAAGCTGGCAGAGAGAAATGTGTTGACTGTTACAGGACCTGCAGACACAAACAAGGCCACAGGACACAGACACAGAGAAAAAGTCCAAAAATGGGGGGGGTTTTGTGCAGCATTTATAGACATACTCTCTGTTTTTTTGTCTCGTCTCCATTGTGTCGCTGAAGACTGCTCAGCGTGCTGTGCTGTAATCTGGACTCGTTCCTGCTGCTGGAGAGCCAGTACAACATCTGCTCCACGCTGCTGCGGAGTCAGAGGGAGAACGTCGCCGTGCCAGGCGCAGACGACGGGTACGACAAACACACACACACACACACAAAGTCTTAAATAGTTTTATTCTCCTGATGTTTATTTGCACAGATTATCATGAACACAAAAAAAGAGAACGTCATGCTGTTTTATTACTCGGCGGTGTTTGATATGTGAGCCAAGTGCATCATTTATCCGGAGAAGCACTGTGGTGCTTCTAAGTAAAGCTGGGAGAATGAAAAAGAAGGAGGAAACAATAATGTCTTATTGGGTTTTGGTGTTTTTCTAAGTGTTTATTAGGAAAAAAACAAAACATTAACAAATTTAAAAAAAACACACAAAATGGCACAAATGAGTATCTTCTCACGGGATTAATATTTTAAGAGTCTCTTCAGCACAGTCCTTGAAGAAACGGTTCAGTTAAACATCTAAACATCTTGCGTCTAAACATCAGTTTCAAAGGTTTCCTTTGAATGAGTTTCCAGTTTCCTCTGACCGCATTCAGGCCTGTTATTAACGTCCATCACACAGAGACGGTGCTAAGAACAGGCCAGAACCTGTTCACAGGTGTGTCGCATTAGCGACCGCCCTCTCAGCCGACTGAAGGTGTTATTTGCCCCATATTTCGCTTCATATTTAGACAGAACCACAAAAATTAACTTCCGTTTTTCTATTAATGGTTCACATTGTGTTGCATGTTACAGAGTAGAGCTTTGATTCACTTGGCTACTCCAAACTCTGAAATTAGAGTTGTTCCGATTCCGACACCAGTATCGGAAATGCCTCCGATACTGCAGAAAATGTGGGCATCGGTATCGGCGAGTGCTGGACTGCACCGATCCGATACCACGTAATTTATTAGAGCTCCGCTAGCTCAGTTGCGCTGTGCTGTTTTAGAGGTGTGAAGAAGAACTGATCACCCGACACCTGTAGACAAGGAGCTAACATTAGCTCATCATGTCTGCGGTTTGGTAGTATTTACCAGTTAGCCCCGTTAGCGTTGTTAGCTGCGCTAGCTCCGTTAGCGTGCCTACAGTCAAACTGGAGCGGCCCGTTTATTAAACGAAAAGAGCAGCGCTACAACTAACCAGCGTACCTGTGTCCTGCGTATGTATGCCTCTGTTTTTAGAGTTTAGCGTTACTTCAGAGACTCATTTTAACAATCTGGAGTCATGTAAAAATGATGTCACGCGCGTCCTTTCCTGGTCAGTCGTCATGGAAACATGAAGCTCTGCCAGTGCTGCGGTGTGAGTCAAAACAAACGTAAAAGCTGAAAAACGAAATAACATATCACTGGTAAAAATAAATGGTGTCCATTTGCTGTATTTGTTCATGTTTTACAGAGGGTTTAACCTGAGCCAAACCTTACCACCAATGATAATCATATCACAGTCATGCAGGCGTAGTATGGTATATTTATTTTATAACACACTGGTATCGGTATCGGTACTCTGTCTCGGCCGATACCCACAGCACAAGTATCGGAATCGGTATCGGGAGGAAAAAAAATGGTATCGGAAACATCTCTATCTGAAATACAACTGACAAGACTACTCTGTTAAATATTGAGTTTTAGACATTTCCCTGCTAATTGTTGGAGATGAACCCACATTTTAAGGATTGTTAAGGCTTTTTAACTGCTTCCTGTGACGGCACTCTGACCAATCAGTGGCCGGCAGTCTGGCGACGTCACGCATAGTATCGCCTCAGCTCGATTGGAACTTCAATAAAGCCGGGTACTAAAAGAAGTACCAGGTACCAGGAATTATGGTAGTGGAAATGCAAAATAACCATGCTGAGGCGAGCCGGTGGAGACACACCATTAGAGACTGCCCCACCAACCATTATTTGCCCATATTTCACTTCATTGCTAGACAGTGGGACAATATTAACTTATTAACCCATATTATTCCCACCTCGTTTAGTGTGATAGAAAAGAGTTAAATTATTATTTTGGGTATGCGTATATTCATACTAGTTTAACACAGCTGCGAGGTGCTGGAAAAGGATTAAAATGACCTTAAAAGCGCTTGAATTTGAACCCTGGAACCATGATACATACAAGACCTGCGTTTTTCTAGTAATGATTTTGTTGTATTATAGCAGCGCGAGTAGAGCTTGTCCCTTGTGCAGATACACAACCACATTATTTAGAGGGTCACAGTCTCTCCTTCAGTAGTTCACAGCTGTGGGCACCCGGTCTTACTTGAGTACAGTTGAAGACGTTTCACCTGTCATCCAAGAGGCTTCCTCAGTTCTGATTTAGGATTTGTGTGTGTGTGTAGACCTAAAACTGCACAAGACCTTCTGATTCTGACGATTCCGGGGTCCTGATCTTGCATGGTGGGTCAGACAGAAGTGGGAGTGGAGACAGCCCCAAAATCTCCCCACAACAAGACATTTCACTATCACAATGACTCGGAAGCTGTTAAATTAGGGTAAAAAAATCCTGCATAGTTCTGCTTTTAAAGCACTCAAACTCAATGTTGTCCAATTTGCGATTGTCTCACTCAAGCGGGATATCGCGGTGCGTGCCATTTGTAGTCATTTGTCTGAATTTACTCCACAGGAACATCCCCCTTAGGGTCCAAAACTCACACAAACCCTGACATAAGATTGGTATCGGTGGTATCAACACACCATTGATACCGTTTATCAAATGCTACAGTCTCAATCTCTTGACTCTCGTTTTCTTTTCGTTGATATTATGAATGTTTTATACGTGGGGATAAACTGTATGTGGAGCAGTGTCTTGACAAAAAAGTTCTCCGTGATGCGATCGCCGAACACAGGTTTGCCCTCATTTTTATTTAACGCTAATTAGGATTCCCAAACTTTGCAACCTCGCCGCGTCTACACATTGTTAGCTGCTGCAGCAAGACACCGTCCGCGACTCGGTGCCTCTCGCCTCGTTACTGTATCTAACTGGATCAAAACAATACGGATTTTTTTAAAGGTGCAAGGTGCAGTAGGTGCTATACTGAGCTGACAGTCATTAAACCGTCCTGTTTACGTCTTTGAGAGAGAGAGAGAGCAAAATGATCATATTTTCCAAAAATGTTAAACTATTCCTGAACTTTTCTGTCAAAGAACACATCTTCTCTCTCTCTCTCTCTCCAGCAAAGGGTAAAAGCTAAAAGAGACTTTTCAATAGCTTCCGCACCAGGTGTGTTTAACTCCTCACATCATCGTTTGCCGCCCCTGATGTGAAGGAGCAAAAATAATCTTGTGCTCAGGATGAGAAGTCGTTGGCCTTCCTTGTCAAAGCGAAATGAAATAAAGCAGAAAGACAGTGAAAAGAGAAAAAAGGGCCATTGCTGAAAGAGCCTCTCTCTCTGCATATTGTAATGGCTGTCACGGCTGTGACTATTGCCTGTGAATGGAAGTGTCCAACCAAAAACACCGACTTACATCACATGGCTGAGTGCTGCTTTGGAGAATGATGTCTTCATTTGTCTTCCATTGACCTTCTTCTCTTCAGGCTGCCTCTTCTTCTCTTTCCTCTCACTTTCACTTGCGTCTGAAGTTTAATTTTGTCATTTTCTTCCTCTTTGAGCCTTAAATTCTTGTTTGGGTTTTACACCGTGACCCTTTTTTGACATCCAAATTTACCCAGACTTACTTTCACTGGAAACATGTAATGTAAATGACATTTTGTGGCAAAGAGGCTCTTGGAAAGAGAGAAGACAGTCCCATTTTATGACCAATTTCAGGCCCAAATTACCTCAGCTGTGAGAGCCGCGCGACAAAAGTGCCTCATAATTGGAATATTCCGATCTTATCTGAAACTTAAAATGGAAATCGTCTCCTTTCTTCTCTAACCTTGCAGCAATAATATAATCACAGTGGATTTAGAAGAGGCTTTGTTCAATGTTGGATATGTAAACTTGAATGACCTCGTCACCCTGAAAATCTACGGAAGCTACAAGTTTACCTACAGCTGCAGCTCTCTAGAAATACAAAAAACTGTGAAATAATGTTAAAGCCCATATAATTTGCTTTTATTAACAACATAAAGGAGAAATACCCACAGTTCTCACCCACTATCTCACAGTGAGGACTTTGATTTGTGGTTCTTGAAAAGGTTTGAAAAGTGCTTAACAATGCTTGAAATACTGACCCAAAAATAGCTTATTAGCTGAACAGTTTGCTTATTAGATGGAGGAAGAAATAAATACTAAAAACTGGGCCTGGACCTTACCTTGTGTGTGTGACGGTGAGTGTTATAAAACACTATTCTGGTTGTGTATAGCAAATTCCCACCTCTTTTAGTGTGATAGAAAAGAGTTAAATTATTATTTTGAGTCTGCGTATATTCATACTAGTTTAACACAGCTGCGAGGTGCTGGAAAAGCATTGAAAATGCCCTTAAAAGTGCTTGAATTTGAACCCTGGAACCATGATACATACAAGACAAAGTAGAGTAAACAGCAACACTATGTTTGCATTAATAACAAAGTTTAATTGAAGGAAAAAGATGAAGCATCTACTGGGAAATTATAATTTGCAGTGATTTATGTTGTTGCCCAATTTAAATTAAAAATACTAGATAGGATGATATATTTCCATACATATTCATTTATAAAAAGGCTGAAGATGAGTTTTAGAATTTTAAGTAAGGCCTCTGCATATGTAGAGTACGCAAAATGTCCATCAGATTTCGTGGTTAGCGGACGAGATTTACCAAGAGCTAGTCTGCACAGCAATGCTAACATGATGCTAATGCGACACTTGCACTTAGCCGGCGCTTCCCTCCAGGCTCTTGTAAACTCTCAAGTGACTCTCTGGAGTAAAGATGAAGGGAAGCAAAGGATCAGATATGTTCAGTCTGTCAAGTTTTGCGATATTATTATTTAAATATTATAGAAAGTGTACAGTGACAGGTTGAATCCAGCACTGGTCCTGTTCATTTTTGCCTGCCAACATGGCGGTTCTCAGGGTGACCAACTAACCCTAAAGGCCCCGGTATACTTCCGCGTGGACCCAACACGCACCGTGCCCATGATGCAAATTGTGTCATCAACACTATATAGTATGACAGTTGTTTAAATTTGCCTCTTTACCCAACTTTTAATCCACAACCGAGCCACATTTTTTGAGCCATAAAGTGTTCTTTTTAACCTTCGTCTCTTCATCTGCCTGCAGGACGTTCATCATCGACAGTTTGTCCGTGGAGAGGAATCACGTGCTTGTTCGCGTCAGTGTGGTGGGAGGTCCATCAGAGAGGCGGCTTCCTCCTCGAGCGCTTCAACAGGTCAGATTAGCTTTATTTTTCCACTCTAAAGTCTAAAGTCCTGGCCTAGAAGAATTGTGAGTTAATTGCAGAGATGACATCACTTGAATCAGAACATTTCGAGGTGGACACGGAGTGGTTATGGTTGCACACAACAGTGTTTTTCTTTATTGTCAGCCGTAAAAAAAGACTCTTTTTTTTAAGCACCAATTAAAGGCTGTACACCCATTTCTGTGAAGCTTTACACTCTTCATTTCCTATAGATTCAGCAACATCAGGACATGAGTGCATTAACTGCAGCTTATCCATCACCGTGTTGCTCACTAACACTGAAATAGAATGTCGCGTAGAGCAGAGATGAAGGAGGTTTTCTTCTCTTTTTTTATTGAAAGTTGAATTGATACAAACAAATAATAAATAAAATGACTCTTAAACAGATGTGATAACCGGAGCAGTGCAGAGATGTGAGCATATTTACAGGAAGTGACATGTGTTGTTTATGTTTTAAAACCATAAAAACACCTAAAGGTAATAAGGGATTCTTTATCTTCTCACTCCAGGGTGACGATCCTTATCCGTGGCCCATGTTTTCCAGCTACCCTCCGCCTCCCTGCTACACGCTGAATCCACCGAAGATCCTCCATAACTCACAGGGTATGAGAAAAGGTCAGAGTTGAAGATGATATTAACTGGTGCATTGCTGGGATTCCACCTATCTGTCTCGTACGCAGACTCTGAGTTTGCTGCATTTCTGGCCTCGGCGAAAGACGCAAAGACCGACGAGAGCTGGATGGCGACGTGTCGCAGGCTGTACTGCAGAGTCATGACCTCTAAACCCGCCGTCGCCGTCACCGGACAGGGTGAGATAATGTTACACTGTGTGGCTGTGGATTTTAAATGTGCACATTGTCGGATTTCAACCTTCAAAATAATCAACTCACAGCTTGAGAACTTCTGCTTTTGGCACCGTGCCACAACAAGAACTTCCAAATTCCACTTTACAGCGCACATAAACCTAACGGTGCAGCAAAAATGAACGGGACAGGCTGGATTCAACTTGTTAAAGTTCACTGCGCACTTTAAATCCACGGAGAATCCAGCGCTGTATATTGCAGAACTTGACAGACTGAATGTATCTGATCCGTGGGATATTCTGCTCGCTTTCAGCACATTTCATAGCAGTGATTCTCCTCCACTGCCTCTCTGGATCTGTGGGGATCGGGTCAGATGTTCTTTTGGAACACCATCTTCACTTTTATGATGGAAACATCCGGATCAGAGACGAGTTGTCTGACATATTGCCTGATTTATGTGCTTTAGGAAACAATGCTTTTCACCTCTGTAGACGTGTATACGGTCGAGGTCAATGACTGCTATTAAAAATGTGCTCACAGTGCACAGAGGAAGACGGGGGGGGCGATGGGAACAGATTTCGTGGTTTGCACTTGGCAAATCGTGGACTTGGACTAGATTTACCAAGATTTAGTGTGCACAGCTAATGCCAGAATGACGCTAATGCGACACTAACACATCTTTAGCCGGTAGACTCCAGAATTGCGTCCATTTGTTTCCCTCCAGGCTCTTGTACAACTTTCACTGACTCTCTGGCGTAAAGATGAAGCGAAGTAAATCAGGAAGTTGAAGATAAGCATTAAGACATGTTCAGTCTGTCAAGTTTTGCGATATATCGGTCGATCTCGGTGGATTTAAAGTGCACAGTGACAGGTCGACTAACTCTAACCCGGAGCTCTATAGAGTTCGTTAAACATCATCAAGGCCTGGTTGTGTGACCTGAGCGGAAAGAGTTAATCATTTCAAATGATGAGCCGTGTCTAAGCTGAATCATCTGCTCATGTCGTCTCTTGTGCTGCAGGTGCACCCTCCCGGCGCCTCCATCTACGCTCATAACACATCCATGAACCTTTTTTTAAAAAACTCATCACCGCTATTGACAGGCGCTGTGATGCCTGCCTTTTTTTTACTCTCTCGTAGGAGTAAAAAGCGGCAGATTGAGTGAAAAACAAGACATTGAAATGAAGAAGGGCTGTCATTAATGCACATACTGTACCGTGATTGCCTCCTTTCATCAGAACACAGTTGAACTCAGCCCTATTTAAAAAAAGAAAAAAAAGAAAAAGATCCGCGCGCTGCTCATTTAAGGCTTTTCACTGAAAAGGCCGTGATGATCCAGATTTATTTACCCGTCGCGTCATTAATCACGCACAAAAAAAACCCTGCCGTTCTACTTTTTTTTTTAAAAGGAAACATTCACAGAAGGAAAATTGTACCTTTTATGCGCCTGTCTGCTAAATTAACTTTAAGCTTCCCCGGCGGTTTATTGAACATTTCACTCGACGCAGTGATTAACACTTGTGTGTTTTGATTGTGTTCCATTCAGCTGCGAGACAAAAATGATTAACTCCACTATCTCCTCGTCAGAAACACTCGTGATTAAAAGTGTTTGTAATGTTCGATACCTCTCATCTCGTCAGGCTATTGATCGCTTAATGGGTCTCCGTGAGCCGCGTGTCAACGAGACGCGCTCAGAAACACTTATCTTCGCAATATACGGATATTTATATCTATATCATGACGTGGTTTTGGGGCGTTGCACGTCTGTGAGGAATTTTTCCTAGTTTTTCCTGGTGAAATACACTAAATATCATACAATAAATGTTATATATAGATTAAGAAATACATGGTATTGTTTGAATTATGTTAAAAAGAGCTTCAATATTTGTGTAATAGCAGAATTACAGGCAATTTCATTCTTCCTGACGCGCGTAAATATCAAAGTAAAAGTGCTTGTTTTGATACAGAACGACGTGCACTTCGCTATAAAAACACATTTGAGCCGCAAAATAAATAAGTTATTATCGGAGACAGACACATAAATCAAAGGTTAAGCTAATAATAATGCGGACAACTGAAGTTAAAATGCCAAACAAGCTTTTATGCATGTAATTCAATGTTGTATTTACTAAAAAATATTGTTTAGTATCATATTTGGTCTATAATCTTTTATTAGTTTCATTCTTATCGTTTATTAGTATATAGACTAAAAATATCCAGATATAATTCACTTGACTGTGTGTTGCCACTAAACACTCCATATGAGGTTTTTTTTTAATGTGGTGTTAATTGCATTTTTTAAAAATATTTTCTTGTTAATATTTACCTTTCACACCGTGGAAAATTAGCATGGACGGTTTGAAACTGGTTTAAAAAAAGTATAAGTGAAGAAAATAAGGCTGACAAAAGGGGAACAAACACATTATTAACCCTTAGAACACAGAGCGTTTTTTTTTCCCATCACTTTTAAACGTATAGTATATACAGAGGCTGTGCAATATATAGTGTCCTATATCCTTTTTTTTAGGCACAACCTGATGAAAAAAAAAATACATTTTCACCAACTATATGTGAATGTGAAAAGGTACCGTGACAGGAGGTCTGTTTTTGACAAGGATGGCTCAGCAGAGGTTGTAATGCAGAGGAGTTTTATTTTGCATATGTCCATCTCCAAAGTTGACACCGTGTGGGTATTTACAGTGAAAAAAAAAGTATAAATATTAAAAAAAGAAAAACTCCAATTCCAACCCATGGGTCAAAATAAAATAAGTGGAAAACAAATAAGGAATCACTAGTAACTCAATGATACTGTAGACGACCGAAAAGCGACAATATGGGCCTTTATGCAACAACACTCTATCTCCCTCGCCCCTCCCAGACTGAAGGAGCTCATTTTTATGACTTCTGCGCCTTTATATCACGACTAAAAATGCAATATGAAATGAATCACGAAATAAACACATAAGAAGATGACATTTTTTAAAGCCTGAATATGTGACCAATACACACACGCCCCCAGGATGTCCATATAAGGAGTTTGACCGAGATCATACTTAAAAATAAGGTAATAGGTTACCTACCAAAAAACTATTCTGTATTCTAGCTGCTTCTTTTCTCTTTTTACATAATTTATATAGAGTTGTAAAAGAATTTTGGTGTGTATTTTCTATGGCTTTTTTTCATTATTTAAACTGTAGATTTGCTCATAAATGTGGTCGCGTTGCTGCTCACAGTTATGATCACTGACCGCTGTTTTTCCAACACGAACACACTTTTACTAACAACCACTTAACATATAAGGGGTTTTTATGTGGAGTTGTATTTACCGATACGTTTTCCTCCTCTGGTAACATGTGAAGAGTCTTTTAAGTGTGGGGCTTGATATTTAATATAGATTAAAGGTGATTTCGCACTGTCATAAGTGGCTTTTCAATGTCACTGACTGTTCGAGGGCTTAATATGTCAAAGTACTTTAAGTGGACTAAAAGCACTGTCATCAACCAAGCAAGTGCAAATTAAAATGTACTTACAGGGAAAAAACCTAATGTATATGTCAAATTGCAGCCATACATTTCAATCCCCGCCTTTTATGAAAGTGGATATTTATTTTAGGGTCGTATTTAAGTTGGGCAGCTGATGACCAATATGTGTTGCAGAATTGCTCCTTTGTTAGGCAATTTTCTCTCTCTCTCTCTCTCTCTCTGTCTGTGTATATATATATATATATATATATACATATATATATACATATATATGTGTATATATATATATATATATACATATATATACATATATATATACATATATATGTATATATATACATATATATGTATATATATATAAATATATATACATATATATGTATATATATATATATATACATATATATGTATGATAAAATGCAAGTCTAAATATAAATGACATTAAACAGCACTTAATACAAGATGCATTTTGTGCCCAAAAACGTGTAAACTGACTGAATAATATGTAAAAAAAAAGTGGCCATGTAAGATTTATTACACTGTACATATATATAGTAAAAATATGCTGCCAAATGAGTCATTTTAATAATTTAATACACTGGTAGGACATTACATAGAAGGTTGTATTCCATTTTCCCCCACAGACCATCCATGGTAGCACACTATATTGTTTTTTTACAATGAATTACTGTAAAATAAGACTCAGGTTAAGTGGCAAAATGTCACTTATCCCACAAAACGGCAGCGTCAGCATCTCCTGTTCCATCCCAGTTTTCGCTCGTGAGCCGCTGTGATGAATCCGCGAGCCTGTTACTGTATCATCACCACATATATATACTGTAAAATACGAGAGTTTATTCGGGGTCAGTGAGACGCAGTGAAGCCGTAAATTGAGCGGCTGCACATTTGCAAACCGGCGTGATGATATTACTGTACCTGAGCCTGTGGCAGCTGAACCGTGAACCCTCTCAGTGCCGTAAATACACACTTTTTACACTCCCAGTGTGACGAGTGAATCTGTGCTAGTTTGTTTTAATGCGTGCTGTAACAAATGTATGACTAACAGAGACTGTCGTGTTGTTTGGTTGTATAAATGTGTTTTGGGTTTGTCCTCCTCAGTGCTGGCTGACCTCCTGGACAAGGTTGTGGCTCATCTGTCCAGCTCCACCACAGAGTGTTTCTTCTCTCCGGCTCAGTACAAAGGTCAGTGCAGAGCAGTAACAACTTCCAGTTTTTTTTAAATGGGACAGTGGAGACAGTGGAAATTTTGGCTTCAATGTGCTTTGTCCTAGAGCCAATATTTCTTCAATCTTCATCAACTAAGTGACTTTAATCCTCCTCATCTAAACTATTCATTATTGTACACCGGGTTCCCTCTGGTCCTTGAAATCCTTGAACATTTGGGAATTTGAAAAAAAAGTTTATTCTGACACAAAGTCCCCTAATAGGACTCCACACTCACAAACACACACATGTTTGCGCAGCATTCGTAGTGAAGTCACTCAAAGCATTCCCTAACCCCTTACCCTTAACCATCACACACTTAAAACCAAGTCTTTACCCTCAAAAATCCCCTTGAATGTCCTCACTCCTAATGGTTTATACAAGTTTATACACACACACTCACAGAGATACAGAAGAAGAATGTATTGCCTAACCCCTGGTGTTTTTTGTGTTTTCATGGTGTTTTCTGGTGTTTTAATGGTGTTTTACTGATGGTTTTCAGGTGTTTTAATGGTGTTTTACTGGTGGTTTTCTGGTGTTTTCATGGTGTTTTACTGATGGTTTACTGGTGTTTTCATGGTGTTTTACTGATGGTTTTCTGGTGTTTTACTGATGGTTTTCTGGTGTTTTCATGGTGTTTTACTGATGGTTTTCAGGTGTTTTAATGGTGTTTTACTGATGGTTTTCAGGTGTTTTAATGGTGTTTTACTGATGGTTTTCAGGTGTTTTAATGGTGTTTTACTGGTGGTTTTCTGGTGTTTTCATGGTGTTTTACTGATGGGTTTCTGGTGTTTTAATGGTGGTTTTCTGGTGTTTTCATTGTGTTTCACTGATGGTTTTCTGGTGTTTTCATGGTGTTAAATTAAACTATGACGGTATTGGACAAAACCGTAACCATCACAACCAACCTACACCCAATTCTAACCCTAAAACCAAGTCTTTACCCTCAGCACATTGACAGAATGTGAGGACCAGTCAAAACAAATGGTTTATACAGGGTCCCCATGGTCCTTGAAATCCTTAAAAGTTTGTGAATTTGAAAAAAAGTAATGTCAAGGCCCTATATGGCTTTTCTTCATAGCAGTGTTACAGCACCACGTAGAGGCCTGGCATATGTACTACAGCGCTTGGAGTTGTTTTTGTACGATTTGTGTGGATGAGGTGTTCACAGAAAACAACAAAGAAGATGAAGATTGCTCAGGGAAAGTTATTCAAAGTTCTGTTTCTGTGTGGATTAGGCCTAAATCTTGAAGGGATCAGTTCTGCAACCAGGAAAAAATGATCACAGACACCACGTCAAGATAAAACATCTTATTTCATGACACTATACTGATACAATATGGATATATTGTCGAGCTCTATAGGTCAGAAACGATCTGAGTGGAGCACTCAGTCTAGATAAATGGTAGTGATATGTGGAAAGACTGTAGTAGTAGTAAAGTAGAGAAATATTGTTCTACAAAAGTGATCTGCATTTAAGTTCATCTGTCAGAGCCGCGGGGCAAACCACGCTGGTAGTAATCCCGAATGGGGAAAAGGAAAATCTAAGCACAGATTATTAAACAGATTGTAAAGCCCCTCAGAGGTACGACATGTTTTTATTTGGTCTATAAAGTAGGTTTGATTAACATAACTTGACCCCGACTGCAACGTCTTCCACCTCCACCAAGACATCGCATGGGGGAAAAGGGGTTGGTCAGGTGTTTCTGCCTTCGTCAGCTCAGGGGACTCATGACTCAGCGCGCTGGTATCAGAAGGTCTGAAGGACTTACGCCTCGGGCAAGATGTCAGACGACTCAGGAGGGGGAAAAAAAAGTGTTGCTGAACTTTTGGGGATTTTGTGTTTTAGCTGAGGTGGACGTGGCAGTCCCAGTGTGTTTTTGTCTACACTCACCGTCAGGGTTGTTGTCGTCTCTGAGGACCGGAAGACAGCTGGCTAATGAATGAATGAATAAATAAATAAATAAATAGAGCTGTTTATTTCTTTCTTTCTTTCTTTCAACCCCAGGATAAAATGTTGTTATGTTTACCAAATGAAGGAAATGAATGATTTCAGTTGGCTGCCTTTGTTTGGTTGCCAGCGGGGGAAAGAAAAAAGAAGAAAGAAACGCTGCTAATTAGTAAATATTCAAATCTTAGAAAAAGAAGAATGTGAGGAACTTTTGTAAAACTGCATTTGAACCAGATCACATTGTCATTACAGAAAAACATACAGGTGTATCTGAGCGTTCCCACTGGGTCATAAAAAAAAAGAATGATATTTGACCAAAGGAATCTTTAATCGGCTATTTACATTAATTTTTTTACCTTTATTGTACGAGGATAATCCCATTGAGATTGCAAATCTCTTTTCCAAGGGCATCCTGGCCCCTTGATAAGGTTTCCGCGACGCAGCGATGCAAAATTCGGCATAATTTCAACTTTATTTCTAGAGCACATTTAAAAACAACCAAGGTTGACCAAAATTGCTTTAGGCACAGGAATATAAAAGAGATATAAAACATAAAATCAATAAAAACATAATAAAAGAAACAGTATATACATAATAAAATATTAAAATGGTAAAATCTATATAGAAGTGTCCGGGGTTGACTGCTGTTATCCTGAAGTGAAGGCTCAGGTAGGAGAAGAGGTGATTGAAAGTGATTTAAAAGTATTCAATAGTTTGGGGGCAGATTTAATTTCCATGGGTAACTGTTTTCAGAGTTTGGGGGAAGATACAAATTAAGGTCCCAATGCCGGCGGGATTTGGGCAACATCTAAAAGCAACTTCTATTTTGAAGCCTCGAGATTAGACCACTGTCATGTTGACAAATTGTTTATATCCTGGTTGGCTTCAGGAGGAAAGTGAGTCAACGTGGTCTATGACTAAGATGAAAAACAACGGATATCTGTCAAACAACCTGCAGGCCACAAGTGACGGTGTACACTGTACTTTGGTGAAGTTACTGAATATTTTTAAAATATCCTTTTTCGGGTGTTGCACTTTGTAGACGGTCCCTGATCACGTAGAGCTACGAGGCTGTAGCTTGTTGTCTCCGCTGCTTTGATTCAAAAGACGTCTCAACAGTGTTTAGTTTAAATGTTATTGATCACGGAAGTTAGGGTTAAAGATATTCAAATCTGTGAATATCTTTACTATCTAACTTTAACAAGTTTTATTTTGAAAAACGAGTGAGACACGGATTATTTAGATCCACTGAAAGATGGATTTGAAGAGGGTCCGTATAGTAAACGATACAAATTAGTATTTACTCTTACACGCACAGTTTAATTGAGCTAAGGGCGCAGTATTTTCTCATTTTATTGATTGTTATTTTATGGATTTCATCGTATCTTTTCATTTTGACGTTGAGTAAAGCACCTCTAGTACCTCGTAGGTGTTGTAAAGGCCCATATAAATGAAAAAAAATCAACACTTTTAGAGTATTTAATCAATAAAATGTACTTTTATTACAATTACACATACAGGTTTACAAAAAGTAGCACCTTCAGGCCAGTAAACATAATCCAGGTGAATTTTTATAGTTAGAATTTATTATTTTTGATCAGAATATAAATAAATGTTGTAATGTTTGCTCATATTTAAACATTCAATCAGGTATAAGAACATGTACATTGAGATTAAGGCTGTGTGGTTTTCATCTATATTATATGAAAAGCTACTCAGTGACATTCACGTCTCAGGGAAACAAGCTCTGAAACAGTCTATTCATCACGGGGGAGAATCATTGTTTTACATTAAATCCAAGCTTTTAACACTTAGGAAAGTGGGTTTATTTATGCCGCAGCGGGTAAAGAGCACTTAAATGGCAAAGAGAGGGAGAGAAAGAGACTGCACTTATACGACTTGTTTTTTTTTAGTCTAATGGAGCACAGAGTGTTTTACACTGCACATTGTTCACCCATTTACACACACAATCATGCTCACACTCACCCGCTCACACAGAGATGATGTAACTGTGAAAAAACCCCCACAGATACATAGATTCAAGCCTGAACCAAAATGTGCAGCAGAAATATAGGAAATAATGTGATCTGTATGTAATCTGTCAAACTGAAGATTGTATTGTCAGTAAAATGTTGATCGTTGTTTTCCAAAATGTCAAAAAAAACCTTGTCTTTAAAGCAAAATTCTATATTTTTTATGGTTTTTTTGGTTATACGGAGCAAAGAAACCAGAAAATATTCACGTTTTGGTTAGCTGAAAAATCAGAGAACTTGGTTTGATTATTGGAAAACAAACAAACACACAAAACCAATTAATCGTTGTAGACTTATGTGAAACAATAACTCAGTAACTCTAATGATTATTGTCAAAATTGTATATAACAAATCAGCCAACAATAAATGTTCTTTTTCATATGGAGCAAATGAAACAGAAATTGACATTTGAGAAGCTGAAAAATCAGAGAACTTGTTTTAATTATTGAAAAAAAAAAAACAATTTTAAATGTATTTTGGCATCAATGCGATGACGTTACTTCATTTATCAGCTGCTTAATTTGCCACATGACAATCGCCCCCCTGCAGCTTATTTCATCAATCAATAACGCACCGGATTATTGTTACATAAACCATTAATGTCAGGATTTACCCGCCGTGGTGTTGTTCCAAAGGTTTAACGTAGCGCCGCTCTCACCACCTGCCTGTGTAATCGCGAGGGAACGCTCTCCGCGCTCACGCTTTATTAGACGATTTACTGTCGAGAGTCAAGGGCTGAATGATGCGATCCATTACTTGTTTGATGGCCTTTGTAAAATATATATGTGTGTTTGTGTGCGTTTATTCAGCACAAACGCGCCCCAAGCCTCTGAAGACGCGGTTTCTACGTTTTTTTTTTACGCATTCAAGAAGACACAGCCGTTACATTTCACCCTCTCATTTTCCTCTCACCAAATCGGCCCAGAGGAGAAAAGGAACCTGTCACAGGCCTTGTTGAATCCTGCCTTCTGCCCTTATGTAGTGTGTGTGTGTGTGTGTGTGTCTCCAGAGGGGAGGGGGTTTGATTGACATTTACAGTCTCCGCCGCGCTGCCCTCCTCGAGTGCTCCCATTGTATGGAGAGAGTGGAGTCATTTGCCCGGTATTAACCCCTGTCAGCTCGATGTTGGGAGTTGTGTCTGCTCGGCCCTCGTGGTCCACGAGTCTGCTCGACAATCTCATTTCTTTAGAAAATTGGTTGGCCAGAAAGCACATTTTCAAAGCCTCGGTTACATCGCGGCCGCTCAGGGGGACGACCCTCTCTTTCATCAGTGATCTAAATATATATGTGTACATTTTTTTCTCACCTTACTCCATGGTTGTAGTGTCTTCTCTCCCGGTGAAGGGTGAACACACCTGGAAAATTCTTGTTTTCTCGTCACTCATAGATAGAACAGCCTCTAAAATCCCAAATTGATTATTGATTATTGATTTCTTCGACATGGGTGGTCGTCCCCGACAGGATTTGGCGTACTCCTCCTTACCGTAACTCCTTAAGCGATATCGAGAAATTAAAAAAATGATGGACTGTCGATCTGTCCAGGGTGTGACTCCGCCTTTCGGCCTATGTCAGCTGGGATAAGCACAGCGCCCCCCTGTGAAGACCTCCAGTACAAGATGGATGGGTGGATGGATGGAAACCGGAAAGCAGAGAAATAGAGCTTTGTGCTCCATTACGGTCGAACCTCAGGACTTTCGCGGAACGACCAACGCAGACGGAATCATCAGCTTCATCAGCTTCTCAGTACCGTAATTCCTAAACTGTTGAATAAGTGAAAGTTGCATTCACTCGTTGAACTTTTCTTTGACAATTCTACAGCCATAAAATCAAAATAAATCCAGACGGCCTGATTATCTCGACGGTCATAAGAGGGTTAAGTCAGCTGAGCAGGTGTGCGGCGATAAGTGGATGTGTCGCAATGACTCAGCAGTTCGTAAATACTTAATAAGACAAGCACCGGTCACATAAGTAGCGCTTGACTGTCAAGAGAAGGGGGAGAAAAGTAGCTCCTTCAACACCAGTCATTTAAAGAACCAACACGATTCACAGCAAAGAGTTTACTACTAAATATCAAGTATTATTTAGTTACATCTATTCTTACGCTCACCTAAAAACATAGTGTTACAAACAATTCTTTTAACATCTGGATGTAAATACCTGGAAATAAGAGCTGAAATACTGATCTCATGTCTCTGATATTCAGCTATCTTTTGATTTCAATACAAAATGTTTGTTCATTCATTCATTCATTCATTCATCCATCCACATGAATCCCAAACCCTGGACAAACAACCATCCATTCTCACATTCACGGTCAAAATAGACAGTCCAATTTGGCTTATACCTAGATCTGCCTTCTGACTATAAATGCTTAAACACTCTAATTAGGGTCAGTGCGCACAAATTTGGGACGACACTTTTGAAACTGAAAGAGTTATTATGTTGTATTTTGTTCACAGTCAAAGCAAGTAGTCATATTTAAGTAATACCTTGTACTCAGTCAGAAAATCTCTAAGCTCTCCACGGGCCTTGTTTAGCATATTATAGCCCGAGTTACCATGTCACTCCTTACCCTGTGTGTTTAAAGCCTGGCACACACCGCCCTGATGTCTGCAAATAATGACTACAGCTGTCAGTTGGCACGTTTAGTCACACACACACGACGCATCAACAACACCTGACAAGCAACCAGCTTGTACTTTCTACTCTTGGTGAAGACAAAACGACTTCCCTCACCAGTGGAAACTGAAGTGTCTACATCGTTTACTCTCCCGCCGCCGAACCCCATAGAGAAAAATCAGTATTTTTAGCTCGCGGGAACACTGGAGTTGCTAATGCACTGCCGCTGCCATTCGTAAGATGGGACTTCAGTGTTCGATCATTGCGATTTAAAGCCCACATAGACCGGAAGCTCCAATTAACGCTGCGTTTGTGTGTGTATCTGCGTCATTACCTCGTTTATGAAACCCTAAAGTTTCAGAACAAACCGTTCAGCCACTGCTGAGAAAATAGTATTGTATTGTTTTCCTGGGCTCTGCGAAGCGGATCGGCACTTCCTTAATTTGATGTCGTCATCAAAAATCCTCACCACCGTAGCGCCTCCTGGTGCGGGCACTAGTCCGGGCACATCCGGTTGCGTACATTCAACCGCAGAAGAAGAAGAACTCCTCTCGTTGTAGCTGCTGAGATGCAGAGCATCCACCGTGCCAGAGGGGGAGCTGTGTATCTGAGAGCTGGCCTATCTATTACGTCACTTCCAGGTACCTGGCCAATCACAGGACAGTGGGAAAGCTCTCGTTGGCTGGCCAATCACAACACAGTCCACATTCTAGGGGTTTGGTTTTGGTCTGAAACAGCGCGGCTGACGAGAGCATCAGTGAGGAGATATTTTGATCGGCTCGTTTGCAGCGATTAGGAGGTTTTTAACCATGAAAACAAGTTAATATATGTAAGTAGACCTCCATAACTAACATATATGTGCGATACAAGCATTCTATGTCACCTTTAAGTGACACAAACTGTGCTAAAAATGTGTATTTTCTACATGGGCTTTGGTGTGGGAGAGCGAGTTTTAATTACAGGTTTGAAATGGAAAGAGAAACTGATGATGTGTCCAAACACAGCGAGGACGTCGCGGAAGACGGTCGACATACATGAGCTCCTCATTGTTCCCCTCGTGTGGCTTCTCATCTCCTCCTTGGCCGGCGCTAAACGTGACAATCATAGCGGCGTCCCTCTCATCAAGAGATGCCTATGGACCGCCGTCGACTGCTTGACTGCACACATTTCGTGGACGCGCTGGAGTGTGCAGGCTCACCTGTAGCTGCTCCGCGCTCGTCCTTATGATTTGTTATTCCCTCGCAATGTTTCTCGTAACAATGATTCACCCTCCCAGAGTGGCTAATTCTGGGAGCGTCCTCACTTTCAAGATCTCCTTTGGTCGTCATTGATGCAAAGAACTGTAAAAGATGCCTGATCCCTGATATTACTCTTTGTAACCTTGGCTGTCGCTTTGTTTAGCAGCTGAGAGCAAGACTGTCACAGCTAAAATGTCAGAGATGTCGTATTATCACAGACTCCTGTGGCGCAGGAAGGAGAGGGACGGAATTTAACAACAAGTGGGCCATTCATCTTCATTTAGACAGTAATTGCCATCAGGTTTTTCGAGATGTTAATGAAGGGTGAGAGAGGAAAATGCAGAACTGTGTCCTGGCGCTGCTTCATGCCTCCATCAAAAGCCATTTTCTCTCAATTAATACAAGATTGGATGCTCCGTTATCAATCGGGAATGGCCTCCGTGTGATTTGTTTTTTTGATGATAACAGTGTTGAATTATCACTTTTATATGTAGATTACCATTTTCCTCTGCGCCATGAGTCTGCAAATTGGATTTGAAGTTCCTCCGCTCGCCGCTCAGGCCGCTCGGATAATGCCTTCCACTCATAATCTCACCACAAACTGTCTGAAGCAGGAGATCCATTACACAAAACACAATAACAATCCGTTTCCCCAAAGTCGGGCGAGCGGGAAACGTCTCCCCGAACAAAATCATCCCCTCCGCCTGCAGTTATTACTTCATCCATCGTTCTCCCGCACAATCACAACTGGAAATCCAAAAGCTAATATGTTTTTATGATTTCTACACACTTAATGGTGCTAAGTAAAGAGCCCGCGAGAGCAGCTGCGAAGAGCGATGGCTCAACAGTCGGTACATGCGGATCCAAAGCCGCTCCAGTACTGGAGTAGAGGACGCAGATAAAGTCCTGAGAGGCTGAAAAAACGTATTACTGATTTACTGAATCATGACTCCACTGGTCACAACCTGCTGTGATGACGCCACTGTCCACTGCTGAAATTGCCCGAGTCGCGTTGATAGCGTGTATACACGCAAACGCTCCCTCAGTCAGGTCTGGTAGTCGCAGCACACAAATCACGTCGCATCGAGACAAAACAGAAGCAGCATAATAACAACAACAACAACATCAAACAAGCACATGTTGTGTCGAACAACGTGCAGAACGGCGTGATGAATTGTCATGTTTCTTCTCTGTAACAAACCCTTGCACGCTCCCTCTGTGGGTCTTGCATTGCTTGACACTAACTGCCTCTCATCTGTTAATCCGCCTTGTTTTACAGCGGAGGAGACGAGCGTGGAGAGCGCCGCATTATCGTCTGCGGAACAGCTGGGAATCAACACATGTCTCAGGTACCTAATGCCGTCTTCTTCGTCTTTCTTTCTCTCGCTCCTTCTTTTTTTATTCTGTAGCTCATAAACCCTTATTTATGGAGACAGGCCTTGGACGGCGAACCTGCTGTGGCATCAGAAAACTCTGCAACTCCTTATTTCAATAACTGCAGTACCTACAGGGGAGAAAAACAACATTTGTTCAAGCACTTATCTGCTTCCATTAAGTTGAAGCTTTTCCCCCTCCTTTTTAACCATTAAAGATGTTAAGAACTGTCGAGAGGGTGCAGGTAGATTTCTGGTGGGAAAAAAATGAATATCAAAACATTAGGTGACTGTGAATGGAAAAAGCAGGAACAGGCATTAACTCACTTTCTGTCACCTTTTACACGGGTTCAGATATGGAAACACTTTATTTCTTCTTCATATTCTGGCACTTATCTTCAAAAATGTGAATAAATCCATCCAGCTCCTCCACCGGTCTCCAAAACTAATTTTAGCCACTTAACCAAGCCTGCCTAAGTTTGTCACATTCGCTCGCAGTTAGACAACCTTTTCCACCTACTCTCCGGCACCAAACCCCATAGAGAAAATCATCATTTTTTATCTTCAAGGAACACAGGGGTTGCTAATGCAACTATTATCAATTAAAATCAATTAATTATCATTAACACTAAGCTTGTGACTGCAGTGTTTAAAACATCTTTGCTTGAATTTACACATGTGACACAAACTGTGCTATCCAGGCTGCAGTGGACCAGCAGTTACTGTGTCTCCACGTGCTTAAAATACTTTATTTTCTGTATGGACTTTGGTGTGAGAGAGCGAGTTAACAGATTTCAGGATGCTTTACACGTCTTTTTTGTCCTTCTGCTGGCAGCCATGTTATCAGGGATAGCAAGTGTCCTTGTCCCTACATGTTAACGTGTATTTGTTTGATAAGAATACTACATTTAAATATAACATTCTCAAATCTGCTGCAAACCTTTCAGACAAAGCAAAAGTCGTTATTGCAGGCTGATTGTGTCCATACCTCATTCAAAAAAATCTGAATCATCACTTTTTTATGTATACATGATTCCATTTTGTCATGAAAGCAACCTATTTTTTACCTATTTACCTTTGTCACACATGTAAAAAATACTATAAATACATTTTCTGCTGAAGTGAAACCCCCACACCTGAGACAATGTGTATAAATGTTATCCTGCTGTTTTGTTTTCATGTTTTCAGTCTATTACATAGTCTGTGCTTTCATTTCCCCCCCGACTCATGTGACTCTTCTCTCTCACTGCTCGTTTCTGCCTTGGATGACCCCTGCTGTTATATAACATCGTGGACGTACAGTATCTCCTCCACTGGTTCTCCCACATGGTTAAAAAATAAAGAAGGTTTAGAACATGTTCAGCAAAAGTTAAAAAATTAGCATTTTTTTGGAAATCAACAGCACAGCGTGTGAGCGACTCCTACGGAGCTCACACCAGTTTTTTAGGGATTAAAAGTCGGTTGGGCATGAATTTAATAATTAATCCGTGGCTTCACAAGAGTGAGATGGTGGTTGATGAGGTTTCACGGCGGAATAAAACGTATCTGTGTTTTATTCACAGGTACGGCAGATACCTGAGCCTCCTAGAAGACGACAACGCTGCTGCCAACGCCTTGACGCTGCTAATGAAACACCTGAAGGTTTTCTTGTCCTCACAGAGAATTAAAAGTTCCTCAGAGCTCGGTATCCTTTTTTAAATCACAGCAGGTAAAAAAAAATCTGTATTAAAATAGATATAACACTACTGGAAGTAACTAGCATCCAGAAAACGTCACATAATCACTTAAAATACAAGCTCATGCACAGAGAAAGACAGCTTAACTTAGCGTTCTATGTGTATAATATAGTCTTACTCAACACATGGAGGGACAGAACGGGAAGGAACACAAGTATGCAAACAATACAGTCACGCAAAACAGCACAAAAACACACTCAAGCTAAACAAAATAATCATATAAAACAACACAAAAATAAAAGGTGGAAGGTGGAGGTGGAGTGGCTCAGTGGTTAAGACCGGTACCCTGTGTGTGAAAGACATCATGGTCGCAAGTTCGACTCCACCCCTGGCTGATTGTACTCAATTCCATTGTAAGTCGCTTTGGATAAAAGCGTCTGCTAAATGACATGTAATGTAATGTAATGTAAAAAAAATAGAAAACAGTCACAAAAAGAAAAGAAAAAAACACAACCATACTAGACAAAACAACACAAAAGCACAGTCAAACAAAACAATGGAAAACAGTCATACAAAAAGTAGAAAAACCCAGTCAAACAGAACATAAACAACACAAAAACAATCACACAGAACAGAAGACAGTCACACAACAAGCAGGAAAACACAACATAATTACAGGAAAACGCACTCAAACAAAAGAACACGTCAGACTATTGCAGGTTATAAGTAGACATTTGTAGAGTAATATCTTAAAAAATACCATGTGATCTTAGAGAATTAAGTTTTAAACCATAGTGCAGAGGCTACAGATCATCTTTGTAACACTTTGAATTATTTTCAGTGGTAATTTCTTTGGCACATTTTCCATCAAAAGTTAGATTTGAATAACAAAGTAGTTCCAGGCCAAAGTAAAATTACAGAAAATCTAAAACAAAGCAGTGATTCTACAGAGAAGTCTTTGTTTAATGAGCTCAGTGTTTTCAGTCTGAGCTTCTTTTTTTTTTTAAGTTGAAAGTGAGTAATGATGAAATAAAAACGTGGCCTCTGCTTTATTTATTATTCTTTATCATTACAAGTGACGTCTTGTCAGAGTGTTACCAGTACACGACCGCTGTCTGTCTGTCAATCTGTGTCAAAGATACATCCGGTGATGTGTTATTGAGAGTTTACACACTAATTAAACAAGTTCTACTGGTGTATAATGACAACTCAGTTCGATATCCATGCCAATACTTTAATAGTTAACTAATGTCATGAAAATTGGACGTATTTTTTTTATTTGAACATTGGTTAAAAAATAGATTAATCTGGGATGCAAATTCATAGGAATCGTTAATTATTTTAAATTTAATTAAATTAAAAATCAACATTCTTGTATATGTTGCCTTATTATTACTTAACGACACGAAACTAAGGTTCAAGGTTTTTATTTGAACACGCACACATTTTCCTCAGTGTGATTTTGCTCTGTTGCGTCATGGCATCAAGTTTTATGTGAAATTTTTAGGATATTTTTGTCCCTGTTGGCTCAGAAGTTGTGTGTGCATGTTAATTTTTTAGTAGTTGTTATGTCAGCAATGCGTTAAGTAAAAATAATTAAAGTTTTTTCTGTGTGTGAAGTAAAGAATTATGGTGTAAAGACTGAAAACTATTTCCTGTAGTTAGTATCCTAACAATATAAGCTGTCTTTGGTTTGCTAGCTAGCTAGCTGAGACGTCTTTGTGTCTTTACCTCGATGTTAAACACGAAGAAAAAGCTTTGACACTTTATTTAAAATTCCCTAAAGATGAGAAAATAAGTGGGGAAGAAGAGCAGACCCCTGCTATGAGGCTGCAGTACCACTGATAGGGCAAAGAGGGAGACAGAGAGCAGGACTGTTGCTAAAACCAGCTCTGTGTGTCTGTGTACAGTATGTCGTTAGACTGCGACTAGCGTTGGGGGAAATTTCAATTCTCTACATGTTTGTTGAACAAGTGATTTGATACCAGAGCTTTTATGTGACAAACGGCAACGTTCTTGGGTCCTGGTCCCCACTAAAGTGGTGCAGAACTCTTTCAGTGGAAAGTGACTCACATACTCGCTTTAGTGGGGACCAAAGCAGGCGAATGTCCTTCTCTACATGTTTGAACAGGGAGTTTAATACATGTGTGTGTTTGGCTCCCCCTAGTGGACATGCTTCAAGCGTGTTAGAGCAGAGATTTTTACATGATTTGAAATCTTATTTTTAATAGAAAAGTAGGTTTGAGTTTTTAACTTTAAGTGCTTTTAAACCACATTTACGACTTCTTTATTCGGACGAAAACGTTTCTTTTGTTAGAAATGTGTAACAGCAGGTTCATTTAAAGGTACGACGCGTGTGCGATCCGACTCCATGCGTCCACACTACTGTAACCACTACCGAGTTACTTTTATAGGACACCGAGTCAGAATCAGTCCACTGTGGCTCCTTAACTCTGTCCTGCAGTCACTCAGCAGGATTATTATTATCCAGGACACGACTGGCTGGCCTCCACAGTTTTCCTCATCATGGCCGCGGACGTGGACAGATCTCTGCGTCTGCTGCTCAGCCTCTCCGCTCTGCTCACCTCCGCGTTCGTCTGGCCTGCAGGGACACACGCGTCCGTGAGTATAATGGCAACACAAATACAACAGCAGCAGCGGCATAATACGTTTATACACAGGCACACAGGACATATTCAATCGTGTTGCACCACAGAGGCGTCAAATAGCAGCAGTTTAGGAGCAAAATAATGGTCAGTTGTAGCCCTGAAAGGGGTTATTTCTGTTTAAACCTAAACCTAGTTAAATATTGCACTTTTGAGATTAAGATAGTAGAAAACATGCTTTCACACTGCTACTTCTGCCACCACAAGACAGTTATAAGTAGTTTCTCCACTCTTTGCTGTTGTTTCTATTATTGTTTCCCCTCAAAATCTTTTCAAAACATCTGTATAACAATAACAACAGCCTGTGATATACATGACGACGACAGCGCGACTTTGACCGTCTTTGTTTTTCCCCGATATGATGAAAAACTATCAGGAAGTTGTTTACTAAACTGCGAGAGAAGAAGAGGAAGAGTTCAAGCAGGAAGGTGAAGGAGGCAGAGATAGAGATTAATGAGGGTGGAAAGGAAAAGAAGAGGAGGAGGAGGAGGAAAAGTAGTCCAGAATGAAGTCCACTTTCAGGTGTTTTAAATTGCCGGGCAGGACTGAAGTGCTGAGATGAAGTTTTGCTGTCATTATTCTCACCTCTGTCATTTTGTCGTCTGAATCAATTACAGCTCAGTCGGGCTGGATTGTGTGTGTGTGTGTGTGTGCGTTTGAGGCAGCTGCTGAATTCTCTCCTCCACCTCCCGACACACAGCGCGATCGATTCCCGCAGCAACACAAAATAATTAAAATACTTTATATGTATTGCCTTTTTTTTTTTTCAAATTCACCTCCACTACATAACTCAAACACCATTTAAATATAAAGTACTCCACAAGGAATTCAGAAATGAAGATTAAATGCCCGCTGTTGTGTGCCGTGGGACAGGTCCGGGTTCCTGCGGCCGCTGAGTCGGGGATCTCGCCCGTGTACTGGTGCACGGCTCACTACGTGGAGATGCTGCTGAAAGACGAGGTCCCTCTGGTCCAGTCGGCCTTCAGGATGTCTGGATTCACACCATCACAGGTACGAACGAGAGCAGAGCACTCGGAGAGCACAGACCTGTCCTGCCAAGGCTTAAACAACTTTTTCCTTTACACAGTTCTAGCTCTACTCGTTTTGGTATCAGACACTTTGTTTTCCACAACTTCGTAGTTCCTCCTCAACGTGGGCGGAGTCGTCATAGCACAGCTACGTAAAATTGCCGTGACGTGGTTTTATACACAACACAAACGCTCAAACTAGTGCTGTTGTTTTGGGTGTAACCGAATCATTAGAATCATTAGAATTGGATCATTAAAAAGAATCGTTCAGTACTTCTTGCATGACCGGTACTTAGACATTTCCTTTGTAGATTAACGCATGTTTTCTGGGATTTTTTTAAGTCTTTTTTAACTTTAATCTACAGTTCGGGCATTGTTCGCTTTGATTCTTGTGTCGGACGCGGTCGCGGTCGCGCCTCTTCCAGTGACGATACTCAACGTCACATTTTAGTATCGGCTCGGCTCGCTTGGAACCTCATCAGAGCAGCTACCAAAAAAAAAAAACCCACCAGGTGCTATCACTAATGGAAAAGCACGATTTGTCACCTGTGTTTTACAAACTCAGAACCACATTTGATCCAGAAGAATTGTCTGGATCTGTATAGAATCAAATCATCCTGACATATCGCTGAGATATATACAAATCTAACACTTGTTAAATTCAAATTGCTGCTTAATCCATAATCCAAAATGTCTTTCAAATCATCACTGAAGTAGATTCTTACCAAAAGTATTTGGTAACATACTTGGGGGATCACCTACCCATCACAAAAGGATAAACTCACACTGATGAAAACACATTTCTTTTCAAAATAATAGCGTTAAAGTCACAGAAAGATTCCGCACAGCAGAAGTTCAGTGTCTGCTAACATTTACCAGCCATTGTTTCGTCTACCGACATCAGTTTTCTTTTTTTATATGCTTTACTATCGCTGTAAAACTTCATATATACAATATTTACACCGAAAATTAAACAGTAAAGCTGCAGATTTTATCAGCATTGTTGCTGATAAACATGTTCAATCATTTCCACGTTGAATAAAACTACACAGAGAGGGGAAAACACACACACACACATAGTAATGATAATAAGAAAGAAATGTTTGTAATAACTTTATTTATATAGCACCATTCATACATAGAAATAAAAGTTTCAAAAGTAATAAAAGACATAAAAAAGATCAAGTGCATAAACAGATAAAGAAGAATGTAGCAGGGAAAGTGCTTCAGAGAAAGTATTAATAAATGAATAAAAGCTGTGATTTAAAAAACAACAAGGACAAACAAAAGGCAAGAAAAGAGAGGAATATATTCCATTTTCATCGTCCAAAACAGCATTCCATTACGCAAAGATTATTAAAAATGTATGTTTTTCCTCATTGGTTTATACACGACTCTTAAATAAAGGAGAAAGAAGTAATACAAGTACAAATACAATGACAATGATTTTAAAAACCTTTGGGATATTTTTGTCTTTTTCCACCACAAATACAAAGAGCAACACTGGTTACACGAGTAGACGTTTGCATTTAATTTTGTCCCTGTTTAAAATAAATCACACACATAGATTTTATCTTTTTAGATTTCGAGATTAAACGTATTAAACACACCAAAGACCAACTTAAGGAGGCTTATATTTACCAAAAACAAGTATTTATCCTTGTGCAATCTCCTAATTATCATTAGTATATTACTATTAATCCTGTCTTAAGACGTCCATACCTCACTGGGACTCAGTAATGATGGTGACATGAATAACCTATTTCATTTTGTTTTTCAAAAATGAAACAAGACAAAACAGAAATCAAGAAAGACAACTTAAAAAGAAACGTTGCATTGTTTTCCATCATCGTTGTTCTTGTGCTACAGTCTTTAAAAGAAGAAATAATATCTTTACAATGTTATAAATCATCTGTTAAATCCATTTATATGAAAAGAAAAATCAGTCCACTGAGGACTCCTGGTGTTAACTGGGTTAAAATATGGAGACAAACTAAATGTATATGATAATCTATATAAAGTCTCATCTAATGTTTTAATATTTAATAAATGACATCAGTTGAGAGGATAAAAGGCTGTGACTTCTCCCTTTTTTATCCCGCTTTGACGTTTTAAGCGTTTAGATTTCTGCTCCTTTTCACTCGACTCCTTTCACACTGACGTCGAGGAATAAAAGGCTTTGAATCCTCTTACGATTTATTCCGCTTTGCTGTGTGTCGGCGGCGTTTGACAGCTGCAGCTCACACACTTTGTCGCCATATTTGCATTAAAGATCTGAACCCTGCCGTCTCCCCCCCCCACCCCCTTTTTGTCCCAAGTTAACATAACAGCTCGTCTCTTTACGGTCACCTGCTCCTTCAAACGTCTATTCTTAAAGTTTGAGCTTTGAGAGTCTGACAAACTGGCAGCGGTAAAAACGCTCCGACAGTCATGCAGCAGACGTGTGAGCTTCTGTCACAATCCGGAGAAAACAGGAGTGTGTGTGACGGGAAGGATAAATAAGCTTAGGTCACGGGAGGGAAAAAAACCTGAGCTGTGCAGGCTGTGTCATAAATAAGAAATCCTGATATTCAGGGTCAGGGAAACACACAAAGGTTTGTGGAGCTTTTTTCTTCAGCCTTGCAAAAAAGTAAAAAAGTAGATATTTCATACAGCAATTCATATAGAGTTAAATTAATCTGAAGATAACTCCGCCCCAATGCCTGATTCTGAATAATGGCAAGAAGTGGGAAAAGGGGTGGATAAATGCAGTGGGCGTGGTCTACAATTAATGACATTCTTCCCGGTAGCCCCTGGTACCGGGTGCAAAAATATGCATCCTCAAAAATATGCATAATCAAAGGCACATTTATCTTTGATCAATATTGACGTGCTGCATACCCACAGAAAGCTCAGAAACTCGGCTAAAAGCTCATAAAAAAACATTCCTATGTTCACCAAACGGATGCAACGAGATCAAAACAACAACTCACTGTCAAGAAATACAACCAGAAATGTTGTCTTACCTTTGAGGTTGAGCAAAACAAGCTGTTTTCACTGGAACAAAGCCACGGAGAATTGGACTTCCCAGCATGCTTTGGGGGCTCTTCCCGATCCGATTGGTCATTCCAAACGGCCATTAGCTTGTTTTGATTGGAGAAGGGCGAATGTCCGTCAAACTACATCATACGCATTTGCGCCTTTCTGACGAGCGAACAGAAGGAGCCACGTGCCTTGGGAGACACCGCGGCCTGATCCTATTGGCTTTGATGATTACAACGAGCTGTCAATCACCCAGATTGGCCAATCACAGCCGGAGCTATGGCCCTGAACAGGCTCAGAGTTGTCTCTGATGCTCCTTAAACAACAACAACCAAATGACAAGTTATGATCATAATATGACATATGACAATAAAACAAAAATACTAATTTTCTAATCAAATTAGCCGTCAAATTGATCACTAGATCTGAATATTTAAGGAATTAAAGAATACACAAGCAAATGAAACATTTGACTATGTTATTACTAAGAAAGTAAAGCAATAGTACGTAAAATCACCTAAACCTAGGCTATAGCCTAGGTCCATGGTTCTCAAATTGTGGTACGCAAGCTTCCTCTGGTGGCACTTGCTGGAAAATCAGAAATACTGTTCTACTGTATATACCAGGGGTATGTGATCGAAGAAAAATAATAATAATAATAGTCACCTTATTTCTCGCTCCATCTCCCCAAATTCAAAGGAATATATGAACTTCAAATTACTGGTGGCTTTTCTTTTCTTGTGCCAAAAGTGTACAGGAATAAACATTATATAAAAAAAAATACTTTTTGAATATGAAACTAAATTTCAAAAAAAGTGATCCAACCCAGGTTCTCAAACTGTGGCACGTGTTCCACCAGAGGTACGCTAGCTTCCTCTGGTGGTCCTTGGTGGAAAATTAGAAATACTGTTTGACTGTATACCAGGGTAATCGGAGTGGAGCTGAGGAATGTTTTTGCCAGAGTTTGTAAGAAAATGTGTCTCTGTGATGGACTGGCGACCCCGCCTTTTGTCAGCTGGGATTGGCACCAGCGCCCCCCCTTGCGACCCTCTTGTGGAGGATAAAGCAGGTGCAATAGGACGTGTCTGACAAGCAATTTTGCTGTTTACGCAGCCCGTAATCTCAGTTTGAGAACCACTTGTTTAGGTGAAAGCTTAACAGAAACAGACCAAGCCCAATTTTTGTTGGTTTTGTCATTTTGTCAACACTTGGTGATGATTCACATTTGACATCAAAAACTGATGTAGAACAGTGAATTATCTCTACTTACGCACACAAACACGGGCAGCTTCCAGGGCTGCCCTTATCCTGACCTGCTCACATTAATAATAAATCTGATAGCCTGTTTGTGGCGGGGATGAAAATAAGGTGAAGAAAGTCCCGCTCACCTTTGGCTACTGAGTTTTGCTCACAGGAGCAGCAACAGCAGCAACAACAGAGGAAAATACATTTTCTTTCTTTACCTCAGGGCCATTTTCAGTCACACAAAGTATGGTACATTGTGTCTACTTTCCCCTCGCCCCGAGGGTCTGAAAAAAACAAAATGTCAGCATGGATCCAGGCGCTCGCTGGCTTCAATTCCAACACACACCAATTAGGATGTTGGTAATTAATCTGTTTATGGCGCCTAAATGGCTGCTCGTTTGTATGTTTTTGAGCAGGCGTGTGTCATTAGTGAACACAGCGGCTAATTGTTTCCACGACAATTAGTTAAGACGCAGTGTGTCGCGCTGTTTGTTGTCCCTTTGTTGAGTGTTCTTGGAAAAGTGCGTGTGTGAGAGGGACGTGGCGCTCAGTCAGTACAGCAAAGCTCTGTCGGTGTCGACCAAAGTAGATTCTACTGACCGTGACGCAGTCAACAAACGCCGTTTTCAGCAGTGTAATCTTTAAACACTGTGGTCCACAACTGAATTATCTTGAGAGCTATTTCATGGAGTGTCATGAAGATTTATACACATCTTAGGGCCAAACACTTTTTTATAGGCTTTGTCCTTATATACGAGATACAGGGGAACACTGAAATAAGAGTCTTCAAATTCTCTTCACACATTATTGACATGTTTGTCCCAAAATAGTGGCTGAGAACTGTGGAGAAATGAATTATGGCCTAAAGACTAAAAACAGTTTATCTCCGGTCCTCTTTTATGGGTGTCTAACCTGGTTCCTGTGGGTGAAAATTGCCCAAAATAGACATGGGTCATTGAAAGTGCTTGAATTTAGTGTAAGAAAGAAGTTGATATTTAGGTAGATGTCTCCCTTGGTTGTTACGATGCCACCTACTGTTTCACGCCCTGCGCTGCTTGATGTACATAGACTAGGCCTACGCAGGACAAACAAGTCGTAATTACTCTCAACAAGCGAGTAACGTTAAGCAAGGGAGTGCAAATTTTACGTGATGCCTGCGAAATTCCAAGATCTCTGTCTCACCAAAGACAAATTGCAAAGACTGACTTTGTCTAAGATCCCAAGGACAATCATTTGTCCAGCTGCGAAGAAGGGGGGGGGGGAGTTGGTCCCCCCGAGGTGGAAAGTGTTGATGATTATGTTCAAAAGATTCATAACTTGAACTGAATGTTTTATCAGGTTCCCATTCAGACAACTTTATTAATCTCTGGAGCAACAGTTTCATATTTATGTCTTTTCTAATGAGCTAAGGACAAATAAAATATGTCATGCAGCAATTGCCACAAAAATTTATGAGGATCATTGAATGCATCTTGTAGCTTCTCCTCTAAGTCCAACATACTGTGGAACCTTCAGAAGTGATCAAATTTACGACTGTAGTAGAAAACCCAAGAACATGCAAACTCTTGGACTGGGGCGGACTGGCCATTTTGGACTTTGGTCCCCATTAAAGCATATACTGAAGAATTTTAAACCTCATTTGTAAACACTTATCAACTATTTTAATCATTGAAAATTTGATAAGGTGATTAGTGTCTTACTTTCCTGTGGAGTGATATGTTCACCACTTTACACAACACTGCTAATATCACATATTTTAACGTAGTAATCAGCTGCACAGATAAACATTAGGATGCATCTGCTCGCCTCGTCGTCCCTTAAGCCCATGCCAATTTTCAGGACTGCTGTGAGATATCATTACCACTTAAAACGTGTTGCCAGAAAAGAATCTTTTTTGTGACACTGTCCAGCTGTCGCATCCGCTAATAAACTGTCGTTAATTTGGCAGGTTCGTGAGAAAACCATCATCTTTTAACGTGCAGTAAAACTGTCCATGAACTGAAGCGCAGAGGTTTTTCCTTGTGAACAGCACAGTCCTAATGAGGCGGGAATGTTTCTTTAAAACCCCCGAAATCTAATTGTTCCTCGATGGAATATACCATTTAAAAAATCAGCATCTGGCTTCATCATCGTCATCATCACCATCATCCACTGCTGCTCCTTTGAGTTTGTATCAGGAGCGTTTTACGCACTGCTGTATCTACACACATACACACACACACACACACACACGCCCCAGCTCAGACTTCTGCTGCTCTTCCGACTCCGAGTCTCCGGAGCGTGAAATCCACTCATGACTGGATAAACAAATTCCCACATCGATTGCCAGCGCAATTAAATGAATTAAAAATTCATTTTTAATGGCGCTTTTCATTTGTTTTTCCCGAGCAAACGTCAAACGCAGAGTGGCTGTGCCACAGATGCAGTCGTCTCGTGAACGCACAGCTGTGCTGCGGCGCTGATTATACATAGACGTTTTCAGTGACTGATGACGGAAAGTTGTTTTTTTTTTTAACAAAAACCTCGAGAGCAGCTGTTACTTTGTCTGAATGAGCTTCACGGATACAGTATATATGTTCGACAAAAGGACTTTAAAATATATTAAACTTATGGCAGCCATTCCCATACTTGAGAAACTTCTGGAAGTCCTCACCCAAATCTTAAATCATGACCCTAGACTAGGATTAATAATTTCCATTGATATTATTGTTTTCATGTGAACATAGGGATACAATAATCTGTCCACTTCACTTTATTTCTAAACTATCTTTCAATAGCTGGGCTCCATGTAATATTTAAAAGGTTTGGCTTCACAAGTGCATAATTATCCATCAACATGAATAACAACTCACGAATTAACCAAATACTGAAATGTTAGGCCTGTGTATTGACCAGCTGACACTGTATACTTACACATAAAATGTCAATCTATATAAATATATAATTATCAAAATCATTTTAATGTTTCTGTAATGGATGATACACCAGTATGTAGTAGCTCTTAAACAGAAATGATATTTTTAATGTTAAAATATAACTATTATTGTTATCCATGAATTTACAAATGTACAGTTTCACAAAAAACCTGAAAAAAATAGTAAAGCACATTAGTATTATTTCTTAATTAAGTTGTCAAATTATTGTTATTTACTTGCTTTAGTAGTCGAATGTTATGCTTGATTAATTCACACCTTATTTAAACGCCATGGATTACAAATCAGCAAATCAAAAACATATATTTATTTATATTTAATTACCTTTCACAGCCCCACCTGCAGTACTGTCCTCGACCACCAGGGGGCTGCGGCTCACTCATTGGAAATCACTGACTTTGGATCCAATTGGTTTCGTGCTAATGAGTTATTTTCTATATTTAACAGATTAATTTTTCATCATAAATTCGATATGTCGTTTCATATCAACACAAGTGCTTTTATTTTGAAATTCTGAGAGGTATCGTCACGTATTTTGTTATTGCGATGTCCTAATAGAATATTATATATTATAATACATATTTTTAAGCTCGTATCGCCCACTTTTACTGAACATTTGATGAAAAATGTACCTCACTTGTCCACTCTGTGACCCCCAGGTCTTCTGAGTTTGAGACGCCTGAATTTTCTTTTTTTCCACTTCTCTGGGATGTAGTGAACATTGACAGGTGACAGATGACAGGTTCATTCTCAGTGACATCTTCATCTTCTCCTCCTCCTCCTCCTCCACAGATGTGCCTCCACTGGCTGACTCAGTGTTTCTGGAACTACCTGGACTGGACTGAAATCTGCCACTACGTGTCCACCTGTGTGGTGATGGGCGCCGACTACCAGGTTTACATGTGCGTGGCCATTTTCAAACACCTGCAGCGTGAGATCCTGCAGCGCACGCAGTCCCAGGAGCTGCAGGTTTTCCTCAAGGTGAGACACAGCACCAACAGCAGTAGCAGCAGTAGATTTTTATCCATGTTGACATCCTGTCAAAAACTTGGGTTTCCAATGAACTTTTGACAGTTGGATCTCAAAAATGACATGCAATATTTAAACATGTCCAGCTGTAAATGCAGAGGGAAAAAACCTGCCAAAGCATTGACATATTTTTAATTCAACGACCAAGTTAGCATTTTGTAATGTTGCATTGTTTACCTCTTGTTCTGTCCTCAGTTCATTTGAATTCCGTCCATATACAATATCGTAACTCTGATTTATGAACAAGAATTGATTATAAATAATATCACATTCGTCAAATATCAACATATCATACTTGAACTCAATGTTTTTCAAGGTCATTGAATGCATCTTGTAGCCTCTCCTCTAAGTTTAAAACACTGTGGACCCTTCAGAAGTCATTCAAATGTATGAGGGTCATTCAATTCATCTCAGAACTCCTCCTCTAAGCTTATCACACCGTGGAGCCCACTGAAGTGATGAAATTTACGACGGTTATTGAATGCATCTCAGAACACACTGTGTGGACCCTTCAGAAGGGATTCAAATTTATGAGGGTCACCAAATGCATCTTGTAGCCTCTCCTCTAAATTTAAAAAAATTTGGGCCCTTCAAAATGATTCAAATTACGAGGATCATTGAATGCAACTCAGATAATCCAGAGTGACTGTTGAATACCATATTTGCTTAAAGTGCCTGCCTTGATTATGGTATTTACATTTTCTTCTTTGGGCATCATCCTCTTTAAACCTTTTAAAGGTGTTAATCTGAATATTAATAAGAAATCATTCATGTTAGCGTTGTGAGATTTAATCCGATTTTTTGAAAGTGATGTTGTGATGTTGTCACGATGTTGCCACCTTTTTATTAAAACTTATCAGCAGCACAAAATCACACACTGTGCACAGCAAGAACAGCTGAGATATGTGATATTATATGCTGACTATATATATATATATATATACATATATACATATATATGTATATATATATATACCCACATATACACATATATATACAGTACTGTGCAAAGGTTTTAGGCCACCATTAGAGTTGTTGTTTTAGCAATGTTATAACAACAATAGAGGATAATTATTTCAATTTCACTTTACTGGAACACATCCAGAAAATATGTATGCATAAAACATCCTGTGCAGGTGTCAAGTGTTTAGCGTGATCTACCCTTACACTTGAACAATAACACAGCTCTGTTAATACTGGAGTGGAACCTTACTTAATGTTACTGGTAAATCCTGTGTTTGTCCTACTATTTCATCTATTACACCAGGTTTATTCAAGATATGCTTGAGCATTACATACACGTGTCGCATGAGTTAAACTCATTGACAGCTCACTAATATATAAGAACAGCTTTAAGTCGCATCACTTCATTCCAAATTCCAATGATCACAGAATTTGACAGACAGAAAAAACAACAGAGCTGGTGGTGCCTAAAACTTTTGCACAGTGCTGTATTACTTATATGCTGACTCAGGATGGCCCCTCATTAAATATCTTTCTGTATTTGGGCTAAAACATCGACACGTCGGATGACTTTCCCCATTTTACTGCTATAAAACTTTTAAATCCGGCAGTCATCCATGATTCACGTCCACGATGAATAAAAAATCAACTTGCAGAAATGTGTCTGTGAAAATCTCCCACTAAGGTTTCGTTTGCCCAAAACAATATTGGAAAAGTAGAAGCCCTTTCTTTTTCTTTTTTTGTTTTAGCCCCCAAAGGTTTTGGTAAACAGGCCTGAAGTCACAGAGAGCGATGTTAACTTTTACTAAAAACCAGAGCGACAATAAAACAGCAGAGATGTTACAGAGTCGTGACTTGACACCGAGCCCTCGCTGTCGTCACTCATTAAAGCATTTCAGTCCGTCTCGTCTCAGCCTGATAGTTCTGGTTGTTAACATCGCCACGAGTCACCACTGACAGTTTTTTTGCGAATAAAAGATCAGTGATGGAGGCGTCATCTGAGGAAATTCTTCTAATGAGCCGTAGCATCAGATATTGCTGCGAGACTCAGCTTTGAGACTGAGTGTGTGTGTGTGTTTCTGTGTGTGTGTGTGTGTGTGTGTGTGTGTGTGAGGAAGGAAACTTTGCACAATGCTTGCCCTGAGCTGAACGGGTAAATGTTGAAGACACACCTAATCTCTCGTCTTCTTCTCCTCCGTCTCACAATGTGAAGCGTTTTTTAACTCAGACTCATGTGGTATTGGAAGGATTCTTCTAAGCATTCACACACTTTACACCCTCACACACACACACACACACACACGTACTGTATCCCCTGTCTCACTCGTGGGTTTATCTATATTTCATCTAAATTAAAATTTGAAAAGGCAAAAGGACTTGTTGAGAGTCTGGTGAAGTGAAGCCAGAACTGTGAGAGGAGAAAAGGGAGGTCGTATAAGAGGTGACATGAAACTAGAAACCAGGATTAAAACTTTTTTATTTGTCCATTTGTAGTTGGAACTCAAGCTCATGAGGCTAATGCTGCTTTTCCACTACATGGTTCCGGCTCACCTCGCCACGGCACGATTTCTTTGCTTTTCCATTAGCGATACCTGCTCTGACAGAGTCGATACTATGCGTGATGTCGTCAGACTACCAGACACTGATTGGTCAGAGAGTGAGCGCGAAGTCCGACACAAGAATCAAACCAAACAATGCCGAACTGTAAAGACGTAAAGAAAACTGAAAAAACTGAAAACTTGTCTAAAATCTCAATAGTTAACAGCGGCGTCTGGTGTAGCGGTATATAGCGGCCGATGTTGTGGTACTATAGTAATGGAAAACCAACCAAACCGTGTAGAGCCGTGCCTTGCCGTACCTAGGCCACCTTGTAGTGGAAAAGCGGCTACCTATCAAATGCCTAAGCGGGATGTGATATTTGGAAGTTCTCAAATTCTGCTGCACACAGTGCAGTTTGGCATTAGAGAGTAAAATACTTTGAATTTTAGGATGTAGTTGGAAGATTTGGTGAGATATTTGAAGATAAGATGTAATATCAACAATAACAGCAAAGGCAGTGGTCAAAGCTTTGAAGACATGGACTCTCAATCCCATCATTTCATGAAGAACTAGGTGTAAACCTTATTATTAATCCCATTAATTTAATTCACCCTCTGTGAAATTGTTTATTTTGTTGTTTCTCTCTGCTCTGACAGACCGAGGGATACAAATGCAAATTAGCTTGAAGCTACGGCATAAATCGATTCATCAAATAATGACACTCAGGTTTGAGCCGTACTCTGTCCTCTTTTAAAAAAAAAAAATAAACAGAAATGATATTAACAATATATGAAATAAACAAGCCTCCTTCCTTACTGTGAATATTAATACCTTGCATTCATCATGTGAGGACAAGCTGAGGAAAACAGCCTTTGGTGACAAATGGATTAATTAGCTTACCTAATGATCTCCTCACAGTTAGTGGTTGATGTATCAGGAAATTGTGTCAGCTTCATTTCTGAAAAGTGTAATGTCAGTTCACGAAATGCTTGGATCAATCTGTTTCCATTTCCTGTAATCTCACGAGATTTGACTGTCAGAGTCTTGCGTGACCGTGAGTCTAGTGATTTGTGCGTTACTTTAACATCTAAGGTGTAAAACTGGAAATACAGTACGTTCCTCTTCTAATGAGCTATTAAGCAAAGAAGGCATGGATGCTGCGCTTACTGTGCACCTACTGGACAACTTGGTGACTACTTCAAACAGTCTGTTGAGCTTCTAGACTGTGTATTTTGCACTCAAACGACTATTTTGTAAGGTTTGAATTTGTGTTATCAAATCTACAAATGTAGAATCGTGTGGTAGCTCAGTGGTAGAGCAAGTCGCCTTTTGAAGGGTGTGGGGTTCGATCCCCACTAGAGTCCTTGGGCAAGACACTTTAGTCTTCAATCCCTGGTTGCTCCTGGCAGTGTGTGATAGAATATGTGCTGTATGAATGAGTGATTGAAGAAAAACTGTAGTGTAAAAGCAGCTTTATAGTGGTCATTAAGACTAGAACAGTACTAAGTGGTAGTAGTAAGTAATTACATATCATTATATCATTTACAATTAACTACTTTAGAGTACATTTTTGATTGGTGCGAAGGTTTTATGTATTTTATCTGCTCTGATTATTCTTTTTCATCATAATTTTTCCTCCACATACTGTTTTAGTGCCCTCATACGGGTCTTTCTATGCACAAAAAACTCACCAAACTTGCAATCTCGTGAAGTTTTAAATTAATCCGAAGAATTTTGCATGGAATCACATTTTGTGTTCCCACTAGCCACGCAGCAGGTTTCCACTCCGTCACTATTCGTCTTTTAAAGAGCCAATCAGTCCACGATGATAACCTGCAGAGCCACTCATTGCGCCACCTGCTGGCAACAGGAAGTATGATTCATTTACATGACGGTTTTGTGTTAACCTTAATACTTTTAAAGATGCACCAGGTTAGATAGATCAAAAATGTATTTCATAACCAAGGAGAATTGGTATTGAAGTGACCAATTTCAATATCTTCAAATCAATCAATATCAAATTGGAAATGGAATCAAAACAGGACCTTGAATTGAAAAGAGGACATCCAGGAAATCGGTGCCTTGTCCTAATTCCTCCAGACTCGTGTCCCTGTGTCTTATCTTTCCACACTCTCTTAATTCTCCCAGAGAAGATAAGACACTAAAAATACCCTCTCAAGTTCTTTTTTAAACTTTATATCGCCGATCTTTATTCCGCTCTACAGTTTCAATAGTGTCAGCAGCCGTTTTCCTGGAACTGGAAATAAACAAGCAAAGCAACTTTACTTTTGATTATTCTTCAGGGTTAATTCACTCCTCACTGTAGGAAAGAGTCTGACATTTAGAAGAACATTGGGCTCTGCAAGAGAAAAATGGTGCCTATATATTGCCCAACATTGGACACTAACAAAATATAGGTTTAATAGCTTTAAAGTTATGTCCCTGTTGCTACCGACAATAAACCCACACTTTATTAACTTCACTAGATCAAACAAGTTCTACTTTATCGTTTATAATGCCATAAAATGAAATTAAAATGGTGTTTAGAGGTGATTTTGATCTTATAAAGTGTGTTTTATGTGCTACTGCTTTGTTGAGTGGAGTAATCGAGAGAGCTGGAGTCGTCTCCTTCCGACAGAAAACTCATTTCTTCCTGACATTACGTACTCCCGTCTGAGCGATCCTCGCGCTGCAGTAGCTCCGCTCGCTCCCATGAAATAATGAAATCTAAAATACAGCGCTTCATTGTCTCTTAATCTATTGCCTCTCCGTGAACCCTCCTCCTGTGAAATGATTCAGATGAAATCGCTCTAATTAAACTTTACATCTGCCCATTGACATAACCGAGATATTTGTTCCAGTCGTTGAAGAGAATTCAAACTTTATAACGTTAAAGCAGTGCAGAAGAAGTGGGTCTGGATGAAAACGGTGGTTTCCCTCACTCCCTCATCTGAGTTTCATCTCATAGTATACCTGCCAGTTTAAGTCTACAATGTCTAAATAATATGTTTGCCAGCTTTTTTCATCAATAACAGCCTTTTGTGACTGGAAACTGATGTTTGTTTCGCCCCGCACCAAAGTGCATACAAAAAAATCAGCAATTTAAAATCACAGCTAACAGGAGTTGTTGATCCATTGCTGCCTCCGGCACTAAGTTCCACTGTGTTATTCTGTGATTTCAGCATTTGAAAACCTTTGTTCGGATTTAAGTAAGTGACACAAATTTACCAAACAAGGCAGCAGTAGACCACAGGCTCCTGTATTGCATGAGCTAGAATCAGTGATTTTTTTCCATGGAGTTTGGTGTGGAAAAGGTGTGTGGTTTACAAACTTAAGTTTCCAATCCAAAAAAAAGGCTGTCTAACAATGATATATAGTGAAAAACTAATGCCTTAAGATATTATATAGTTTAGATAGTTAAGTGGGTGTAGAATTTATAGCATGAGCCCTTTGTTACGTGGCTAAAATTAGCCTTTGAGTCTCGGGCTACCTATCCGTTTAACGTGGCTGAGGTGGGAGCAGCTCAATTTTTTTGAATTTGAATAATTTATATAAATGAAACATGTCAGTATTTTAAGATAAGACTTTAGCCGGACCACCAGCTCTGCAAGGCTCTCGGTCTGATTGAGAGGCAGAAAATGACAGTGTGCGTTTTCATTTGTGCTCAAAAGTATTGACAGTGTTCTGGCCGCATCACGTCCCTGTCAGCATTATTTACCTGCTGAAATTAGATTCTCTGAAAACACATTCTGCAGAGTGATGGGAGAAAATTAGGAGAGTGCCGATAAGCTGCACAAGTCATTAAACACTGTTTACAGAGTTTTTTTGGTTTTTTTTTAAGGCTTTCTCTGTTGCAGTGTTTGCCCACTGAGGACCACGAGGTCACACTATGTTGTCATGACAGATGCAGATAAAATTCTAACTGAACAAATTAGCCAAATAAAGTATTCTCTGGTCTGATACGCGTCTCTTAAGCAGTTGGCAACAGCTAAATGATAAATAAATGTATGCAATCTGGCTTGTTTGGCTATTCCAGCCACGTGAAACTTCATTATCTGAATGCTAAGGATGTTGTTTGTTGCAGCATTCGATTCCCTGAGATATAATTTAATTTTCTTTGACTTTGAATGCAAAATAATTTAATGAAAGGGCTGCAGCGAATGGTTCTCGCGGCGCCCCCTAAATGAATGTTAATGAATCAAGCCATCTGCTTCGATTCCCAAAACTCTGACTATAACTTAGTTTCCCTGCACATTTAAGTGGAGCGACAGTTGGAGCCGTTCACTTGTTGTCCCAGTTTACAAGCATTAGCGGGGAATCAATTTGTTAAATGAAGTGTGTTCACCTCTGCTACGCCACCTGTCGATACAAGCCTCCTTTCAGCTTGTTGGTATAAGGCAGTTCCTGGTTCGGTTGTGGCTAGTTGTTAGCATGTGAAGCACAATTCTGAGTCTTTACAATATTCAATTTAAGCCGGAAAAGTATAAAATCTGTCTTCTACCCTGAATATCACCATGTTTTTGTCTCTGTTGTCTTAGTTTTCTTCTATTACTTCCACATATTAGCTGCGCTGTCGCTGTGGGAGGGAACAGTGGTGCATTAGCACAGCCAGCTAGCTTGAGTCTGACTCTGGTCTAATTAAACATTTACATGCAGTCATAGTTTGACTCTGAATCTGAAATTCAATTTAGTACAATTTCTGTCAGACTAACATGTTAACATGCATTTGAAAAGTCCAGGCGGTTGTTGGATTAGCTTGTGGCTACTTGTTAGCATATCGAGCACCATTCTGAGTCAACCTACCGTCCATTAACTTTACAATATTCAACTCTTTAAGCTAATAGAGTATGAAATCTGTCTACTACCATGAATATCACCAATACTTTTGCGCTGTTGTCTTATTTTGTCAGGTATTAGCAGAGATGTAACTGTGTGTGGGAACTGAGGTGCATTAGCATAGCTAGATAGCTTAAGTCCAACTCCAATTAAACATACACATGCAGTCGTAGCTTGACTCCCAATCTGACTTTTGATTTAGTTCAATTTTGTCAGAACATGTTTATGTGGTTTTTAAAAGTCTGATTTTAGTCGGACTCGCACGATAACTTGTTATTTTTCTAATGTCATGTAAACATATACCGTGTGTGTTTACATGAGGTTGTTAATTTTTCTTTTGCCTCATTGTTGACCTTTTTGGGTATTTTTTCTCTTCACCAGGAGGAGCCAATCCAGGGCTTTCGGGTGGGCAGTTACCTGGAGTTCATGGAGGGACTGGAGACAAAATACAGAGACCTTGTTCTCACAGACATGAAAACTATACGAAACCCTGTAGGGTAGGACCATGTTGTTTTGTGAGTGAATTGTAAAAAAATGGGAATTAGTCAATGTCTAATCTGTCTTAACGTCCCTGCTTCTTGGTTTAGAAGAACCTGTAAGTATCTGCTGACATGGAATCCTGTAAATAATAAGAAAATCATTCAATTTCTGACACAAAACACCACCGTACGTGTAGAGTGTGTCTTCCACAGTGTCATACTGATCATGAACGAAAACCTAAAATTATTCATTCTTTGATAATGCTGAGGGAAACCAATCATGTGTACAATTTCTTCAAATAACTATAAAAAAAATAGCACAGCCTTAAAGACATGACAACTCTAGAAAATAAAAGTCTTATTTATACCACTGTTTTTACATCACAGAACTCTTTATTTGGTTTCATTTATTTATTCAGACGTGATAAAAATAACCAAAAACACATCAAAATAGGAATAAAAGCAACGTGTCTTTAAATAAACAATAATATGAAGCATTTTATGTCCAAAAATGACTTTTTTAAGTCTTTTACTGAGCTGAACACTTATTTATTTATCAGTACAAAGGTTTTTTTTGTTTTAAACTAAAACCAGCAGTGATTATCTGGAGGGTTATTTGGAGGATCTGGTGAAGTTAATAGCTTTTTATTCCACACTTCTCTCTTTGTTCCTCTCTCTCTCCAGTTGCCATAGTTGTACAAAAAGAACACAGAGAGACTTTTGTGCTTGTTTCCACACGCGAACAAAGACAGGAGGATTATGTCCCTTCATTAATTAATGCACCAACTTGTTTCTTCATTAGAGAGAAACACCAGCGCTGGTAGTTTTTTGTAGTCTTTTTATTGTTCAGTAAATCATAGAGAAACCACCCGAATGCTGCTGAGTACAGTGAGTTAATCCACAGCTAAAGATCCGAGTGCACACCATTCTTTCTTTCTATGTTAGTTTGTTTCTTTCTTTCTTTCCTTCTTTCTTAACAAACACACTTCACAATTTGAAGAACAGTTATAAAAAATGTACAGCGTTGCCTTGACTATACCTGTATATAGACTGTATATAATAAAATGAAACCCAAGTGACTGAATTAATAAGTTATTCTATTCAGAAATGGGTTCTTTTGTCTTATGTTTGACATGTCCCAGTCGCCCACGTCACACGTGACTTGAATACTCACATTCCAGGTGTCCACCTTGTTCCTGGAGGCTTTTGGTAACACTTTAGATTAGGGAACACATATTCACTATTAACTAGGTGCTCACTAACATGCATAAACAGCACACTAGCCCTTTATTAGTAATTATTAAGCGCATATTAACACCTTATTCTACCTCTATTACGACATGAATTAAGATTTTTACTGATTAAGGTGTTAATACATGCTTAATAATTACTAATAAAGGTCTGGTATGCTACTTATATACATGTTAGTAAGCAACTAGTTAATGGTGAATATGTGTTCCCTAATCTAAAGTGTTACCAAACTTTTTATGGGTGTAACTTCTGGAGTAGAAGAAGAAGAATAGGAGCAGGAGTACATTTGTTGTTTCCACGGCTTCAGGGTCACATTGTTCCTGCAGTGCATGAACACCCTGCTCTTTGTAAATCACCTGGTGTTGAAATTAAACCCAGGACTTGGTGATGAGGAGCACTAAAGACTGCAGGACTTTTAGTCATCGTGATGGTTGCCCTCTACCGTCGTTTAGTGGAAAACCAGCCTTGCAAGATTGGGGTCACGGGCCAGGAGGAGTCAGGTTTTGCGGATATCGTCATTTTAGACGCTCATCATGGCAGAGCTGGCGAAAAAGAAGCAGAGAAAAGTGTTGTCGAAGGAAGCAAAGGGAGAGGTAACGATATTGCTCTCTTTGTATTTATGTCTTTGCACTGTATTTCTCGATGTTTGCTGTCGTTGTAAAGGCGTTTGCTCTGCCATTTCTTTTGTTTTCAGTGTGCCGGAGCGTCAGCAGTGAGTTTTTATAAAACGAGACACACAAAAGGGCAAGAAAAAGAAGAAAATAAAGAACGACCAGACATGCAAAGTTCCATTTCAACAAAACGGGACTGATTTTCACCTCTGAGCTTTTCAGATTGTTTGCAGCGTGAATGTAAACAGACACTGTTGCATCACATCGTCTTAAAGTGATAATTAGACATAGTAAATCAGTCTAGCAGTTAAAATAACACTACAAGGAATCAATTGAACTATTTATGTTGATTACATCTTGTCTTAATCAGATTTGCTGTTAATTTGACTCTCAGTTCTTCATCCGATGTGATGGTCCCACGTTAAATCTCACAATCACTCTCAAGATTAGTGATTAGTGTCTCGTTACCTTGGAAAACGCTGGTTCTGCTTCAGAGACAAGAATCCACACACGGTCTCATGGACCATGGTTTTAGTGCCAGGCTGGATGACCAAGCCAGACTCAGTAACGTTAACCACTGACTTATCCACATTAGATAGACCTGAAGAGGAGGAGACACAAGACCACCTAAGTGGGTATGATTGTGTATGCATGCATGGATGTCTTTGTGAGGACATTTTGACACATGGTCAGAGAGTGTCGTCACTGGAAGAGTCACGAGTGCGACGTCTGACACTAGAATCAAACCCGAACAATGCCGAACTGTAGATTAAAGTTAAAAAGACTTAAAAAATCCCTGAAAACATGCATTAATCTCCAACTAAAATCTCAGTATTTAAGTATTAGCGACAGATGTGTTGGACTCTTGTGTTTTGTCGCAGTCTTGTCTTTCAGAAGACGTTCCCCCCCCCCTGCAGAGACTCGGCGTCTTGCACTGATCGGTCACACATCATTAACGTGAGCACACGCTCTGACGCGTCACGCGACCTCTCGTTTGTGTTTGCTCTCCTGCAGCAGGTCTGCGTATGAAAGATGCATGAGGACGTTTGTGTCCCTGTGAGGAACTCTCATTACTCTCTGTGTGTCTCTCCGTCCTCTCACTGCAGAGACACTGAGGCCTGGATCATGAATGAATTCATCACTTCACCCTGAGACGGCGAGACTCACAGTCGTGACGGTATCACGTGTTCATCGCAGACACCGTCTAACAGTATTGATCCTGAATTTGAACTTTTAAAAAAGTCATATTCATCTGTGTTTGTTGTTACAGCCACTAGGGGGCAGAACACCAGCTGCGGACGAGTGTTTGTTTGACATAATTTTGGCTGTGTAAAGTTTAAGACGTCATCGCGTGAGAAGCGAGGCGGATAAAAAAGAGAGAGTCGAGGTGAGAAACACAGAAACGGTCGACAAAATCTGATTTCTTTTTCAGATTTGTCACGCTTTCTCCACCTTGGTGGACATTTCTGGTCAAAGGTCAACTCCTGGACGTTTTTAAAAGTAAACTCCAAACTTATTCATCTACTAAAAAAAAGACTTTTAATATTCAGTAGCACAGTGACACTTTCTAATTTTATTGATTCTTCTTTTATTGTTTGTTTGTTTTTGGTAGATTTTATTCCTACTATTATAATGTTTGTTTTTATTCTTTCTTTTTATGTGAAGCACTTTGAGTACCTCGTGACCCTCTGAAGGATGATAAAGCGGTAGATGATGACTGACTGACCTTGAGTACCTTGCAGTTATTAACATTATTTTACAACAACAATTAATCTCATTTTCTTAGTTACATTGTTAAAAAGTACACACCAGAGCAAAGTCTCTGTATGTTTACTGAAATATTTGTGTAATAATGGGGTTATTTTACCAAATTTATCTTATTATTTGGGCCTTATCACACGATCCATTATTCATTTAAGGTATTTAAGGAAACATAAGGTGATAACTTAAGGTGATTTCTACATGTTTTCTCATGAGAGAATTGATTTAATGCATTATAGCTTCCACTTTGTACTTTGTTGTATGATCTATTAGTCATATATATTCTGTTGCAATATCAGTGCAATTGATATTTCTGACATGGTTTCCTGATGAAAAATTACAAAAGTGACCAAAACTTTGAAGATTAAATAAAGATATTTAGATTTTAATGCCAATTTTGACACGTTTTCCTCATGAAATGACTTGTAAAAGTGATAAAGTAATAATGATTTATGAAAATGTAATCAAAAATATCATTAACTAGCTCCAGATTTGGTCTATAACCCAGTTCTCAGCACTATCTTCTGTCTTTGTTTGTACGTTTGTACCCTGACACCGTTTTTCTTTTCACATTTTCTCGTTGAATCAAAAAAAAAAAAATTCTGACAAGTGACGTTAACGTTAAATATTAAGATTAATCATTCAGACGCAGCGTGAAGTAAGCCATTAAAACTTTGACTGAGAGAATATTGATTAATGAGTCCAGAGAAATATGATGATAAATGACTTTGTAAGTGTTTGTTTCATCTAACTTTAACTTTAACTCATTCTGCTCAAAGTAAACAAACCACAAAGTTTATTTAAAAGTTATTAAAACTGTTGTTTTGGTTTAAAAGTCACAGTAGAATGACCAAAGTGGACCAAAAATACATGAAAACCGGACATACAGTTTTTAACGATATGCATTATAAAATAGGATAACATATTCTAGAAATTAAAAGTCATATTTGTATCCTTGAATGGACATGAATTCAGTGCAGATTAATAATCCACCCACTTCCGCGTGTATGTGGTTATTACAGCTGTGTTTAACTTTAGTGATCAGAGAGTAAACGCTGAGTCACTGTCCACCTCGTGTCGTCGGCTCTGTGGAAAAAAAAAACCAAAACCCTTGTTTTATTTGCTCTAGTTTCCAGAGATGGAGTGAAGCGAAGATGAGAGAAGAAACAGCTCAGAGAGATGAGTCTGCATCAGTTGCTGGGACAGTGTCTCATGCGAGACGTGTCTGTCTTTAAGGCTCTTGTGTGTGTGATTCAGTGAGGAGAGACAGTGGTGGACTGTAATCTGTCAAAACTGCAGCGATCTCTGCAAAGTTTCTCTCTGTTTTGTTTTGTTTTTTTTTTACTCCGGGACACGGAGAGAAAACACAGAAATGAATGTTCTGCTGCTGCTGGATGTGGATGGATGAATGAGTGAGTGGATGAATGGATGGCACTTTGAGATCACTTCACTCACTGAACTGCAAACGTCTGTGGAGTGAGGGCGATGTCTGACCTCTTTTAGGACACATGAACGGCCGAGGAGACGCTTCACCTTTGTCTCCATGAACACACACAAAGTTTTATCATGGAGGGGAAAAATAAAGTATTTAAGAAAAGTGTGAGAATAATAATTGCGGAGACTCTAGGATGATCCCTTTTTTAAAATTTTCTTTATCAATTATTTTGATGCATTTTTATCTCAAGTGATCTCCTTTCCCTCAGTGTCTCGGTGTCTCTCTGAGGACGATAACAAGGTTTTTCTTGCTGTAAATTTGCCGCTTCTCCTTAAACTCCTCCGTCTCAGGTTGATAATAATAATATGAAATATAAAAAAAATTGGATTCAGACTCAGCTAACGAATCCCTTGATGTTTTTGCACCTTTGAGTCGAAAAGTGAATAATTCAGCTGCTGCCACTCCAAACTTTGATAAATCACAGCTGGTCTCACTCCCAAGTTTTTCAAGTTATTTTTAAGTTGTGGAAATGAACTAAAATAGATTTAATTAGGGGGTAAAAGTCAAACTTTATTTATGTGTTTCCAAGTATTTTTGGACATTGTTATTAATGAATAGCCCTTTTAAGAAGATTCAGCTCATTTGTAATACATTTATTTAAAGAAATAACCATAAATGTCAAGTAATTAAAGGTTTAACTCAGAAATAACGAGGATGTAAAAGGAGAAAAAGGTGTCGATAATATTAATAACATCAGTGTAAAGTCAGGAGAGAAAGAAATACTGATTTATTAAAAAGTTGCTGATTGTGCCTTGTGTGTGAGGAAGTAAATGGTATTTTTATTTAATTGTTGACAACAATAACAATATTGTCACGACCTCTGGATCCCAACATCAACACATCAACATCGTCATACAACATTAATGAGTCTTCCCTGAAATTGCCAAAGTTTTTTGCCACGATGCATCAAAAGCAGTGATTTGGATGGGTTACAATGCGGACATTTTTGTCTGCAGGCGTGTTAGTGTGAGTATTTTTAGTTATCGTCGCTTACAATGGACTAAAAATACAGGAAAATGATGTTGTAGACTTCCTGTCCTGGTTTTAGTTCTTGGTTTGTTAGGTCTAGTTTTGCGTTTTTTTTGCTCTTAATTTTTTCCCCGTAAACACGACAACATCTCAACAATTGTCTTCTTACACATCACACCTACACAGACTGTGGTTATATATGCCAGGCCTGTATGTGGCGCTGTGACGCAGCCACAAAATGCACCAAAAAAAAAAAACCAGAAGCAGAAGAAGACGTGTGGAGCATGTGTGCACGAAACTTGCACCATGTGTAGAAACTCCAAACACAAAGACGAAGATGACGGCGGCGACGATGACAAATGTAAGATATTATCCTTTTCATCCTTTGATTGAATGAAAAATGCTTATTTCATTCTGGGATAGTTTCCCCAAAAATAGAGATTAACGGCTCCCAAAATGTTAGCAGATACGATAAAAATAACTGTTGCAGATTCACATGGTAGCTTTGTGTGTGTGTGTGTGTGTGTGTGTGTGTGTGTGTGTGTTCTCCTCAGTGTCTTTGTCAACGTTCCCGTTGTTATTTTTCTGTTTATAATTTACTGTTCAATTCTCTGGCTGCTTTGTGTCGTTTTTACAGTGGGTAAAAATTACTGGTGAAGTTTCATGTTGCAGCTGAATTTCCCTCATCTCACCCTCACCCCTCCATGTGTGGTAGAGAAACTATCAAAACATGGTGGCCTAAAATGGCCGCCACACGACTGACCCAGATAGCTAACCCAGTTAATAGGGTTTAATAAGGGTTTAAATAAGTTTAATTGTTTTATCTTCAATTTCTACCAAATTCTAAATTATTTAATGACAATTTTATGCACTGGTCCTTTAAGTTTTACCTTTATCAAAATATTATTTTTCTTTTAAAATCTGTCTTAATTTTTTGCGAACATTCCGGTTCTCGAGAAAACAAGCAGGGATTAACCTTGACTGGATTCATTTATTGGACAAAAATGACCACCGATGACGTTAATCTGACTCTTTTATGATGAACTTCACTCTCACGGTTAACAAAAAAAAAAAACCAGGTCGACCTCAGGGACTGGAGTCTGGCGACCAGTGAGGTGTGAGCGGCTTAATATTTCCATAAAAACTCTGGTTCACTTGCACATAATGGACTGGACCGAGTCCACACACACACACACACACACACACACACACACACAGAGTGTGAAATTTGAAACAGAGTCGAGGAGAAAAGAAAAAAACCTGAACTGAACACTTGAATTAATCCAAGCCTGAAATTAAACTATTTGACTCATAAATCTGTCTTTTTCTTTTTTTCCAATCAGTAATTTTCAGGTCAGACGAGTAATTTATTTGAAGTGTCTTCATGTCCCTGATTTTTATGGCCAGAAATGTAATATTTCACTCATAAGAATGTTTGTGCAAGTTGTGGAATGAGCCTTGTGGTCTTGCTGCTTTGTTCCCGCCCTCTACCTCTACTGGCTCCGCCCTGATTTAGTTTGATTAGTTGCACCTGTGTCTCGTTGTTTCCTCCTCCTTTTGTTTGTATGAAAACTCACAGTTTTCCCTTCGTTCTCTGTCAGTTTGTCTGTCGTGATTTAACGTCTGTAACCTTTGATTTGTCTAACTTTGTTTAAAACAGATTGTTTTTCACCTCTGAACTGACATGATTTGAACATGTTTTAATTTTGCTGTTGCTTGGAAACCTGAATATTTCTAAACTTCTGACGCAGGCAGGTGCTGAAGCTTGTTTTGTAGCTGTGTTGTTGTTTTAACCCTCATGTTGGCTTTAATATAATGTGGTAACAAAATCAGAAAAAATGGTCTTCATGTTAATTTTTAACTATAAATAAGAGGTGAATATGGTGTCAGCTGACTAAAGAATAAAGAAATAAAACAATGCTTTTATTGTAACCATGACAACTTTACTAGCTTTATATGTAACCAATTAAAGAGCTTAAAAAATAAACAATATCTCATTAATTACTAAAGTAAAAATAAAACTACACTACATAAGTCAAATAATGCAGGAAAACAGCACCTGGTTAATTCACTAATAAATATGGAATAAAATAAACACACACTTGGATGGAACTCTAATGAGATTTAATGATTTAAGTACAATTAATAAGTAAATGTTTGTTTATATGGCACTTTATGTCTGCAAGGTACTCAAAGTGCTTCACGTAAGAAAGAAAGGATGAAATAAAGCTCAGGAATAAAGCAGTAAAGAAAACCACAAAATAAGAATCAATAAAATTGACGGAGGGAAAGTGTCGCCGTGCTACTGAACAGTAAATAAATGTTTACCTTTAAAGATTAGCAACAGTAACATTAATGTCTGCTAAACAGAGGTGAAGTGAGGTCATTAATGGCTTTAAAAGTAAACTAATCTAAAAAAATCAATTCTAAAATGAAAGTTGACAGTATCAACAAAATATGTGAAGAACTTTTTGTCTGAAAAAGTCTCACTGTTCTGAGAATCAGAATCAGAATCAGAAGAGCTTTATTGCCAAGTACGATTTGCACATACAAGGAATTTGTTCTGGTGTCATTGGCGCATAACAAGCATACAAAATTTTTAAAAGTGAACAGTAAACGTATATATACACAGTATATAAATGTTTTTAAAGATGAAAAAGAGCACTACAGAAAGAGCAGTAAAGAGCAGTAAAGAGCAGTACGACTGGGCAGAAGTGAGTAACAGTGCAAAGTGTAATAAGTAATAGTAATGACGTTAATATAACGCATAAAAGGATGTAATGATAATGTGACATGTAGAGGCAGAGGAGGAGTGTGAGGAGTCAGAGTGTCAGGGGGGGTCTCCGGGCCTTGTTGATAAGGCTAGTAGCAGACGGGAAAAAACTGTTCTTGTGGCGTGAGGTTCTGGTCCTGATGGACCGCAGCCTCCTGCCAGAGGGGAGTGACTCAAAGAGTTTCTGTCCGGGGTGGGAGGGATCAGCCATAATCTTTCCTGCACGCCTCAGAGTTCTGGAGGCGAACAGGTCCTGGAGAGATGGAAGATTGCAGCCGATCACCTTCTCTGCAGACCGAATGACACGCTGCAGTCTGCCCTTGTCCTTGGCCGTGGCAGCAGCGTACCAGATGGTGATGGAGGAGGTGAGGATGGACTCAATGATGGAGGAGTAGAAGTGCACCATCATTGTCTTTGGCAGGTTGAATTTCTTCAGCTGCCGCAGGAAGTACATCCTCTGCTGGGCTTTTTTGATGAGAGAGCTGATGTTCAGCTCCCACTTGAGGTCCTGGGTGATGATAGTTCCCAGGAAGCGAAAGGAATCCACAGTGTCAACTGTGGAGTCACAGAGGTTGATGGGTGCAGGTGAGGCTGAGTTCTTCCTGAAGTCCACGATCATCTCCACTGTCTTTAGAGCGTTGAGCTCTAGGTTGTTTTGGTTGCACCAAGTGACCAGCTGGTCAACCTCCCACCTGTAGGCGGACTCGTCACCATCAGAGATGAGTCCGATGAGGGTGGTGTCGTCCGCGAACTTCAGGAGCTTGACGGACTGGTGACTGGAGGTGCAGCTGTTTGTGTACAGGGAGAAGAGCAGAGGAGAAAGAACGCAGCCCTGGGGGGATCCGGTGCTGATGACCTGTGAGTCGGAGACATGTTTTCCCAGCTTCACATGCTGCTTCCTGTCAGACAGGAAGTCAGTGATCCACCTGCAGATGGAGTCAGGCACGCTCAGCTGGGAGAGCTTCTCCTGGAGCAGAGCCGGGATGATGGTGTTGAAGGCAGAGCTGAAATCCACAAACAGGATCCTGGCGTAGGTTCCTGCAGAGTCCAGGTGCTGGAGGATGTGGTGGAGGGCCAGATTAATTGCATCGTCTACAGACCTGTTGGCTCTGTAGGCAAACTGCAGTGGGTCCAGGAGGGGGTTGGTGATGGCTTTCAGGTGTGAAAGCACAAGACGCTCAAAGGACTTCATAACAACAGAGGTCAGGGCGACGGGTCTGTAGTCATTGAGTCCTGTGGTCCTTGGCTTTTTGGGAACAGGGATTATTGTCGAGGTCTTGAAGCAGGCTGGCACGTGACATGTCTCCAATGAGGTGTTGAAAATGTCTGTGAACACTGGAGACAGCTGATCAGCGCAGTGCTTCAAGCTGGATGAGGAGACAGAATCCGGACCAGCTGCTTTCCTGGGATTCTGTTTCCTGAAGAGTTTGTTGACGTCCCTCTCATGGATGGAAAGAGTCAACACTGAGGTGGGTGGGGAGGTGGAGGGGGGGACCTTTAAGGTGGGCATTGGTGGAGATGCCCAGGCCCCTGCTGAGGTGGGGGAGGTGTAGGTGAAACACTGGAGCTGGGGGAGTTGGGAGGTGTTGTGGGGGATGGTTTCAGGACTGTCCCTCTGTCTTTCAAAGCGGCAGTAGAACTCGTTCAGGTCGTTGGCTAGGCGTTGGTCGTTAAAGGAGTGGGGGGCTTTAGGCTTGTAGTTGGTGATCTGCCTAAGCCCTTTCCAGACAGACGCAGAGTCGTTGGCTGAGAATTGGTGTTGGAGCTTCTCAGAGTACAGTCGTTTAGCCTCTTTCACCGCCTTGCTAAACTTGTACTTTGCCTCTTTAAATCTGTCTTTGTCTCCACTCCTGAAGGCCTCTTCCTTATCCAACCTTAACCTTCTGAGCTTGGCTGTGAACCAGGGTTTGTCATTGTTGTAACTCACCCTAGTGCATGATGGAATACAGCAGTCCTCACAGAAGCTGATGTATGACGTCACAGCCTCTGTGTACTCATCCAGACTGTTGGTAGCAGTCCTGAATACATCCCAGTCAGTAGAGTCCAAACACGCCTGTAGATCCTCCACAGCCTCACTGGTCCACTTCTTTGATGTCCTCACTACAGGTTTGCAGAGCTTTAGTTTCTGCCTGTAAGCAGGAATCAGGTGGACCATGACGTGGTCAGAGAGTCCCAGTGCAGCACGGGGGACGGCGTGATAAGCATCCCTGACTGTGGTGTAACAGTGATCCAGAATGTTCTCCTCTCTGGTCGGGCATTTAATAAACTGTCTGTACTTGGGGAGTTCGCGAGTGAGGTTTCCTTTGTTAAAGTCGCCTAGGACAATAACTAAAGAGTCCGGGTTGATCCGCTCCACACACAGTATCTGATCGGCGAGCATGCGCTGTGCGTCCTGCACGCTGGCGTGCGGTGGGATGTAAACACCGACCAGAATGAATGAAGCAAACTCACGGGGTGAATAAAAAGGCTTGCAGTTTATGATGAAAGATTCCAGGTCAGGAGAACAGTGCTGCTGAATCACTGTCACGTCGTTGCACCAGCCACTGTTGATGTAAAAACAGATTCCTCCACCTTTAGTTTTGCCGGAAAGTTCCGTGTCTCTGTCCGCTCTGTAGAGTTGGAAGCCTGCCAGCTGCAGCGCAGAGTCCGGTGTTAATCCACACAGCCACGTCTCCGTGAAGCACAAAACAGCCGATGAATAGAAGTCCCTGTTTTTTCCCAACAGCAGTTGTAATTCATCCAGTTTATTTGCCAGTGAACGCACATTAGAGAGAAATATTCCCGGTAGCGATGTGCGTAATCCGCGCTGGCGAAGACGCACGAGCGCACCGGCCCGTTTCCCTCTCCTCCGGCGTTTCACTGCGTGGACAAAGGTGAGCACACCTTTGACCATAATGTCCAAAATTTCCAGTGTGGGGAGAAGAAAAGTAGGAAATAAGTCCGCTGGTGTTGTTACCCTGATGTTCATGAGCTCTTCTCTGGTGAAAGAGCTCCGGGTAGAATCGCAAAAGACGGAGTTAAAACACAAAACAAGACAAAACAACGCGCACCAACACACCGAGGCAACCATCCGCGGCGCCATCGTAACCTCTCATCGTCATCATGCACAAACAATAGAATAAAATACGATCAAACAATAAGATGGCGGAGGATAAAACGGTGGAAGATGGATGAATGGAGCAGTGGTCAGCAATTGGTGGCCTGTGGCCCAAAACTGGCCCGGCAGCATCAGTATCTGGGCCCGGCAGATGATTCAACAAAACAAGTTCAGAGCTTTTATTCTGAAAAATTATTCAACTATGATTCAGTTGCTTGAATTGACACCCGTTCATCTGAATCAGGTGTGTTGGAGCAGGGACACATCTAGAACATCCTATCCTGAAACATCTAAAACACGCAGGACCAGGATTGAGAAACACAAAATAAAACCACCTGAACTCCAAAAACTAAAATCCCAGAACCGACAACAGGTTTTGTAAGTGTGTTAAAATAGTTCAAATTGTAAATGTGAAAGTGTTGCTTTAGAGTTCCTATTTTTGTGATAAACTTCCAAATCCGCTCGATGAAGATTCATTGTTTTGGCCCAAATATTCAGAAATTGGAACCTCGACCACTTGCCGAACCCTACAGCGCCCTCTGGTGGTCACAGGGGGCCATAAGCAACGCTCACTGACTCCACTTATGTCCAAACGCGAGCACTTGACCTCAGAAAAACGCTTCATTTGACGAGTTTCCAAACACAGGTGACCTCCTGTCACTTGTGTTCGCTTTGACCGCGTGACCGCCAGTGAGCGCGCCCTTTGACCTGCGCTCTCATCACAAACACTCGCCTCATTAACTCCCACAAGAACAGAGCACTGTGTTTATTTCCATCAGCGGCGAAAGCCTCGTTATCAGAGCAGGCAAGTCGACGGAACCTCTCGACGAGGCCGAGGACGATGGCGATAATGACAACCTTTTAGCGGATAATGATCTGTTGTGCGACGTCGACGGCGATGGTGGACGTTTTCAGACTTGACAGCGAGTCGCTTCAAACGGATAATTGGCTGTAATTAGGTTTGATTAAGGGAGAGCACCTTCCTCTGACTCTCTGTCTTACTCTCGCTGTTACCTCACCGTTGTTTATGCTCGACTCATTTCAAACGTAGCAGCTGATTCCTCACAAGGGAGAATCGGGAGCTACAGGCGTTCTCGAGGGCCGTCCAATCTCGAAACGCCGGCCTACGATGCTCGAGGAAGACGCTGACGTCATATCCCCCAGTTCTTCTCTTGTTGTCATTCGTTGTCTTGTGTTGGGAGATTGTTTGACAGTTTCACCTTTAACTTCCGTCAATGAAATGTAACTAAAGTCAGCCTGAGAAGACGCGAGATATCACGAGAACACGTCCTGCGCGAAACGTAAACGAACAGGCGTTGACCTGAGGTTCTACCGTAATGACAAGTATATGAGTGCAATTTAGCTCTTATTTTTCTGCTCTCCCGTATACATCCATCCGTCTTCTACTGCTTTATCCTCCACATGAGGGTCACCACAGGGGGGCGCTGTGCCAATCCCTGCTGAAAAGGCGGAGTCGCGCCCAGGACAGGTCGCCAGTTTATAGTTTTTCACTTTTATTTTAAGTTATGGTAACGGAAGGGCTAAAAACTCAACCATCCTTTTTTCTTGACGTCTGATTTCAATCTTCTTTATCGCGTTCTTATCTAAATTCCTCTGCTGGATTCTTCGGCCTCACTCGCCGCCGCTGCCTCCGTGTTTTCACTTCTCTTTCTCCCGCTCCAGCGCCCGAGGACGACCCATTTCTTGATAATGGCGTGTGCACACGCTGCCGTGCAGGAGCAGCTCGGTGCTGCGGGGAGTTTTTTTTTTTTGTTCTATTAGCATTTTCCATTTTCTCCGGTCAATATTCCCCCACAATGGAGTGTATTGTTCATTGTGTGCATGTGAATCAGATGACTTTAGGGACTTGGAAGCGCCGTTGAACGAGGATTGATGATGAGTATGCAGAAAAGGTCACCGCGGCGTCTAATTAAGACCCCGAATAAGTTTGGTGGCGCTTTGTTTGTGTTGTGTTGTTGTTTTTTTTTACCCAGGACACAAACTTCTATCCCCAAATCTGCAGCGAGCGATAACACAAGCTCCTCTCACCTCCGTTTTATTTGTTTCTCTTTTGTCTCCGAGGCAGCGAGCGCTGTGCTCGCTCTCTCTTTAATCTAAAGTTGTTAAGAATGCAGGCTACAGGCTCTTCTGCCGAGTCGCTCTGACCAAACTCGACTGCTATCAACTCCTTCTCTCTGTGCCCGTCCACGGTCGTCTAACGGACGACAGGAATGACAAATTCCCCCGTTTCTCGCTCTGCTCCTCATCATAGATGGAAAGCCCTGTGCAGTTTAGACTCCAGCTTCTCCGCCTCATTGCTTTACGCCTGTTGGATTTATGTTTCGCTTCCTAATCCCCCGTAAATCCAGAGATATCTGAGGTCTGCTGGTACATGAGGTTTGCCCGCTGGCTACAAAAAACGGCTACTACGGCCTCAGTGAACCTGAAGTCTCTGTGTTTTTCCAAAAGCCTTGAAAGCAATCCGTGTTAGAAAGTGGGAAATTGGGCGATTATGCAGCAAGAAGCTATGAAATCCAGATTATTTTTATATACATACAAACTTATTGACAGTGTCTCACCATTAGATGTCACTAATTCCCAAGTACTGCACCTTTAAATCATGCAAGGACAATATAAACCTTTGTCACACTAACCAGGATATTACAAAATTGTGTTTTTGTTGTGGTCCCAAAAATATATGGTGTTAACAATTTAAAAGAAGTTGTTTTTCAATGTCAAATTTAGTTTTATTTATTTAACAAAAGGAGCTCAACTGCTTAAAGTAGTAGTATAATAATAAATGCCTCTGGACAGATGATTTTTATGAATATAGAAGAAGTTTGCCACACAGTTTATGGGAAGATGCTGGATTAAAAGCTTCATTTGTATTGCTTCAAACTTTACAAGCAGATTAGTGAACATACATGTGCGCACATGAACTCACAGACATTATGATAGTGAGAGTAAAAGAGCTGCAGCGTCTATACATGACGTATAACGACATGAATAAGACATTCACAAGCTCTGTCGTACGTTCACCTCTCGTTGACTCGTTAACCTATTGTTACAGGTATTATAACTTAATCTCACGTAATCCTCTTTCCAGCTAAGCTGCTAAATATAGACCAACGACCGCTGGAGACATTTAATCTGTGGCAGTTTTTCCCCCGATTGAAGTCTTGTCTTAACGCGATGACGAGAAGCTTTGTTCACGTGTGAAATTGATCACGTTGATACTACTAGGACATTTTCTCAACCTAGTATTTTCTGTTTTTACAAAAAAATACAAAATAGTTTACTCTTTTAAATAAAACTAATGCATTTCTATTGATTTATTGACATTGTTATTATCAGGGAATCATCTCGGTGTTTCTGCTTTATCAAATCTTAAAAATACTATGTCAAAAGTAGCAGCATTTACGAGCTAAAGGCTAAAGTGGAAGTTTTTTTTTGTTAAAAGATCAGTGTACCAGCTCCTGCACCTCACTCACAGGCTGAGGTTGAGACTGATTCTATACAAAAGTTCATCTCAAAGACAAAGAGTTGCTCCTTGTTGTGATTCTCCACCACGCGCTGTCGTCGCTGCCGGTCCGAGCCAGAAAAGCCATTTCGTTAATCGAGAGCAACAACTGTTTACAGCCGAGCGACTGTTGATGTTTTCAGAGAGAGCCGGCGAAAATACAAAGCAGCACCAAATGCAATTACTGTTTGACGAGAGCGCCCATTAATTAAGCCTCAAGTAACACCGCGCATTACAAGTGGATACGATTGGAAAAACACGCTGCCGCTGCTGAAGTTTCACTCTGACAGTTGTGTCGTCATTTAACCAACGTGGAGAACATGATCAATGAAAGTCAATAAAAGTCTGATAGTTTGTGACATTTCACATTAAAAGCCTTTAAAAAGAGCTATCAGGATTTTGAATGATCAATTTGAAGTTGGAAATGACTTTCTCTTGTTTTGAATTTAATCATTTAGCTGATACACAATATCCATACTGCACAGTTTATTTGATTTATTTCATTTTCCCCGATTTCTTTTGTTATGTTTTTACTTTCTTGAAAATCCACAAAAAGCTTCATCAGCGCACTGATTTAGTCTGCGCTGACTTTTCTGAGCGTTTCGAGTTTCGAGGCGACAGAAAATGTAAAAAAAATCTGCGAAAATTGTTCTCATAGGAAATGAGTGAAGAAAAAAATCACAACCCACCCAGTTTCGAGTTACCATGGCGACAGAAATTGTAAAAAAAAATCTGCGAAAATTGTTCTCATAGGATTGAGTGAAGAAAAAAATCACAACCCAGCCCACTTTGGAGCCTCACTGCGTCGTCGTACTTTAACGTAGAGGCGTGGTTGAAACTTTACACGGATCACAAGACTCGGAACTCTTCCCTTAAATCTACGTTTTGATACCGGTTACGGTTTTTACACGATCACGGTTTAAGTTTTACAGGTTTTATATTGAGTGTGTATTACGCCGCTAGAGTGGCATGAGATGATGTCACTCGTGCTCCAGTGTGACATCATCTAATGTTTTTCTTTGAAATGTTGATGTCATGCTAACTTTAAGTTCTAACTATGATGATTTTAAGCGTTTTTTTTAAATGATTAAAATTCCACACTTTTCATTAAAAGCCAAATGTCTTACACACACACACACACACACACACACACACGGAGTGTTTGTGTTTAACAATCAATAGCTGACATTCAGATATGACCTTATAAAGGCAGCGAGAGATGTTTGGGTCAGTCACGGTCTCTGGACACGAACATCATCATCATCATCATCATCATCACTGCTGCTGAACACAGAAGCCTCTCTTCTCTTTACACTCTGTTCACGATTTTAACACGCGTGTGCATGTGTGTGTGTGTGTGTGTGTGTGTGTGTGTGTGTGTGTGTGTGAGGGAGAGAGAGAAGGGGAGAGAGAGTCTCCTGGGTGGTGACATTCAGAGACAGTGAGCCGTGCTGTGCCGTGCCAACCTAACACCCTGATATTGTGCTGACATTTCCCTCCTGCTGGCTCCGGCCTGTTTGCCTTTGAGAGTGTGTGTGTGTGTGTGTGTGTGTGTTTGTATCTTTGTGAGGTCCCGAAAAAACCAACCTATCTTTACAGGGACGTCTTGTTCTCCAGGCAGGGTTAAGACCTGGTTTTAAGGTCAGGATAATGGGCTGGGGAATGCATTGTGTTTTATGAGGTGTCCTCACTAAGATATAAGAGCAAGTTTGTGTGTGTGTGTGTGTGTGTATGTGTGTGTTCGAGCTGTCTTAAAGGTTTAGATTGTTTCTAAGGGTGAGGCATTTATTTTCTTATGGTTAAGTTCAGGCTGAATGATTTGTGTTTATGTCGCTCGTTTTGTCTTTAGCAACTTAAAGCGCTTCACACCACACACACACGCTGGTTTTACGCCTTTGTGAGGACCCACATAGACATAATACATTACTAAACCCAATTCTAACCCTAAAACCATGTCTTAACCCCATCTAAATGCCCTCTAAAGATATGAGGACCAGCCAAAATGTCCTCACAAAAATCTTTTTTGTTTGTCCACACAGTGTACTTAATGAATGTACGTCATATTGACGCACATTCATTTCCTCGAGATTTACTCTTACGTTAACCTAACCGCAGAACGTCTAGAACAGGGGTGTCAAACATACGGCCCGGGGGCCAGAACCGGCCCGCCAGAGAGTCCAATCCGGCCCACAGGATGAATTTGTTAAAATTTCACACTAATCTAAACGTAATGTCAAATGCTCCAGATACCCGTGACTAAATGTGTGTACCTTTATAGATCCAGTGTGCCGTGTAAATAGTAAATTTAGGCATGATATTGTTGAAATTGCACTTATATTTCTCAAGACATTTCATGTTTTGTAAAATTATCCTTCATTAAATGTAAAACAAAGGAGAAAAAACAAAGGAGTTCTTGTTGTTCATAGGTTATTATTCTATTATTTTGCTATTTTTACTGGTCCGGCCCCCTTGAGATCAAATTGTGCTGTATGTGGCCCCTGAACAAAAATGAGTTTGACACCCCTGGTCTAGAATGTCTTCTAGCTTAAAATGTAATAATAAAATGGATTGATAAAGTATCTAAAATTTAAAAAAAAAAATCTACTTTATATGGGGACTTGATTTTTGTCCCCATAAGGAAGACAAGTCCCCGTAATGTGAGTGTATGAACATATTTAGGTCCCCACAACATGAGTAATACACACACACACAAACAATATACACATAATACAGTACATTCCCTAACCTTAACCCAATTCTAACCCTAAAACCAGGTCTTAACCCCCATAAAAGACCTTTAAAGATATGAGGAGCAGCCAAAATGTCCTCTCAAGGTCAAAATGTCCTCACAAGGATAGGTTTGTTTGACAATTAAGACACACAAGTCTTATTTAAGACATACAAACACACAGACACTCAGACTTGAACCTAACCACACGTGAACAGAGGCTGTGGTTGTGTTAAATCCGTCCTCTGCGTCTCTCGTCTCTCGTCGCTCCGGCGTCCGTCGTTCTCAATCGGCAGTAAAAAAAACTTTGCGAAAGTCCAGAGAGAGAGAAGCTGGTGCTAGCGTGAGCACTCATGGCCAACACAACTTAAGTCTCGCCGCTGTCGTGTCTGTGGAGCTGACACTGGGTGGTCCACTGGTCTGTGTGTGCGTGTGTGTGTGTGTGTGTGGGGGAAGGGGCTGCAGGGAGATGATGTGGTAGATGGAAGCGAGAGGCTTAGACACACTGAGTTGGCAGCGAACGCCCAGAGTCACATTAAGCTCTCCGAACAAGTTTGGCAGGAAGAAGTTTACTCGGGGAGACTGGGATTAGAGTTTAGGGGTTACAGCCGGACATGAGACTGGAGACACTCAGTACATTTGTGGCTTTCCTGGACCATTTAATAGGACTGTACTGTCCTTGTCCCAGGATATAAACTCAGTTACACTCTACGTCTGTTTTATGGATTATAACGAGTTCATATTTTGTGTTGGTATCACAATCACGTCAATCGTAATTTGTGGACAGTACTTTTACCCCAAGTTGTCTTCTTGTGTGACGCCATCTTCACAGTCTGTAACAGTGGATTAGAAAATAGACCCAGAATATCTGTCAATCTGGATTTTTCTCCCCTTTAAATTGGACTTCCCATGTTCGATTGAAATTGTCGCCAAATCCGTAATCTGGATCGGATTTGGATGAAATTTAAGTGAATGCACAAAGTTGTATTATTGTTTTTACATTTTTGTTCAGTTTTGGTGTGGATGCGGCTTTAGTCTGACGGTAAAGTGTGTGTCTGCCTCTGACACAGTGTGAGCTGTTGGTGTCGTACAGACCTCCTTTTTTTCTCCGTTTTCATAGCCTTGCGAATGTGAGATGTTGTATTTTTCACTTATTTCAGAAAATATATTGAATTTATTTTTTTTACATGTATGTTTTATGTCGTTTTTAATTTGGCCAACTGTGTTTGTGCTCTAGAAATAAATTGGATATGCGAGAGGGATTTATTGAAATCAAATCCTTAACATTACCAATTTTTTATGGGAACATACTTGGGTGAGCACCTAAAAAAATTCAGATTGATTTGTCAAAAAACTGTAGACAGGAAGTTGCTTAAAGAAGAACAAATTTACAGATAATGGACGTCCTACTCCTCATGTATTTGCCTTGGATTACAACACGAAAATTCATCCACTGGTCATTTATCTTTGTATTTTAGTATGTACCACATAAAATGTTCTAGTTTCCCCAACTTTCAGAAAGTTTAACACTTGTTTCCCCTTAGAATTTTTTTGATTTACTTTCAAACCCTGAACGATAAATAAAAAATAAAGTCAAAGATGAGAGCGAGAGGAGAAAAAAAAGTCTTTAAATCCGTCTTTTTAAATCTGTTTTGACTCTGAGTCGTCGCCCCTCACGTCACCGACTTATTTCTCTGTATAATTAAACTTGTAAAAGCCACACTTCATTAAGTCGGGACTGTTTCACTGGGTACCAATTAAAAACTCCTGCTCCCGCGTTCCCACACGCGAGACTGCGAGAGAAACGACGTGTAGTTAAATATTTTTCGACTCGCTCTTTCGCTGCATCGACTGCGGCGGTCGATGGTCACTCCGCTCACATTGTGCCTCTCTCTCTCTCTCACTCGCTCCACAACAAATGACTTTGCTTTGCAAGAGTTCACCCGGCTGAATTATTTATAACTCTCCACTGTAAATTATGTATAAGTACATTTATGGTGTAACAGTTGGGGCAAGTCCAGGAGACAAACTATCCAAGACTGCACTCTGGCATTAAGAGACAGAGAGAGACAGAGTGTTGAATGGGCAGAGGGTCACTTTCAAACTTCCACGCTCTTTGATGAATTTATGAACCGAGATCTTCTCTGGCAAAGAACTGATGACTCACTTAGCTTCGGACTCTCTCACTGACGTCCTTCTCAGATTCTGGAGCGCTTTAGAAGAGGAAAAAGTTTGTACGTCACTTTGCGTCCACATTTGCAACAAGCCATCAAATCTTTCCCGTTCCATTGAAGCCTTTTCACCTCGAACAACCGTTAAAGCGACCTCTGGCTGCACATATGATGCTAAGGAATTAGCTTTGTGTCCATTCTATCAACAACGCTCTTCACGAAGCAAACAACTTTGTGAATTGAGCAAACAAAAAATTAACCACAAAATCAAAATACACAAATTGGAAACCAGACGTAGCTTAAAATAGCTCAGAGATAATCTGACAAACGTGAGATACTTACTATTATTTTAATTACAATTATTACGTACAGTACCTTGTTAAAAGTCGGTGGGGAAAACTTGGGGGAACGAGATTCTCAGCCTGTGACTACTTCCGGTCCATTTAGCGGAAGTTGGCTCCAAAACTCAGTAGCCAATCAGCAGGCAGCCTCCTAAGCCCCGCCCACCCATGGACAGAATCGCAAACACAAACCCAGGGAGCGCAAAGAAAAAAGTTCGGAGTGCAAATGCAAAATTTCGATTGCAAACAAAAAGTGTTTGCTTCTTCGTAAAAAAATCGTAAAAAAGACCGTAAATACCAAACTGGACGTCTACTCTCTTGTTTCTGCCAAAAATGAGGTCTATTCTTGAAGATTATTCTTGTAGAGCAATCATTTCATATCAGCCTCAAGGTGTTTGAATCCAGATTTCCAGAAACTTAGCTTTCAAAACCTTTATTTTTATTAGACAAAGTTAGGGGCATGGTTGTTGTAAGACGTGAGTTTGCTTTGCTTATTTTACACGCTGTTATTGCGATGTTTGTAAGCGTTCTCCAGAGTAGAATGAGGCAAAGTTTATCATTTGCAGTTTCAGGCCACTAAGGTCGTAAAAATGTGGTCTTCTGTTGACTTATCTTGTAGTTTAATAAGACTGTGTTTGAAAAAACTTGGCAGGACACTCACTCACCGGCGTCTACCGCTAGTGTCTAGTGTTTTGGTTCAGCGAGTAAAGAAAGTTTTGTTTGCTTATAGAGTCCTGAATTTGAAATTTCAAGCCAACAAGGTTCTATACATTTTGGTATTCTGTCGACTGTGATTGAAAAAGCACTGGTACGAGCAGATATTGCAGTACATACACTCATGTACAGCCAGAACGTATCACCTTTTATGACTTTGGTTCTCGGCGAGTTTAAAAAGTTTCTCCTTCATTTGTAGTTTCGAGAGCCGACCATGAAAAAGGTCACACACATTTGGTATTCTGTTGACCAACACTATGACTATGTTTCTGTGTGAGATGGACATCTGCCTCACATTCTGTAGTGTTTTGGTTTCGGCAAGTTTCCAAAGTTTGCTCAATAATATTTGTACTTTTTTTTTAAGCGGTCAAGGTTAAAGAAATTTGATATTCTGTAAAAAGCAGTCCTACAACCTGATCGGGCAATGTACACACACACACACACACACAAACACACCATCTGCAACCTGGAACGTTGCATACATTATTCCTATTTTTATTCATATTTTATTACTTTTCTTTTAATTATTATTTATTTAAAAAAGGTCTTTGACTGTGTTTGGAATAACTGAAACTCACCCTGTTCGCTGTATATTGTTATATATACAGTTTGTTTTGTGTGGTTTTGTAATCCGGTCCCTCGCCCGCACCAAACTCCATGGAGAAAATGAGCAATTTTACATCACAACACACAAGAGTTGTTTGTGAGTGTTTGCTGCGTCCATCCATACGTTCTAAAAATGTGACTTTGTGACTTTAGTGTTTGAAATCTTCTGTTTAGGTGTATCCAAGTGACATAAAATGACCACAAGAGGCAGCAGTACTGCAGCTGCTCCAGTGTCACTGCTAGCTAAAAACGCAGGAGACACAAACTTTCACTTTCTTGTGAAAAAACATCAAGATAAAGCAGCAAACGTATTCTTAAGTGATCGAACAAATCAAATCTGCACTTGTTTAAGTGGCTAAAATGTGTTTTTCTTGGTGTCCTTGGTGAAATGTGGCAAAAAAAAAAACAAGATGGAGGAAGACAAGATGGAGTCTCTCTGTGACAGTTGACTAAAGTCCCTCGTTAAAACTCAAACAATATATGAATAATTTCAAGCCGCTAACAAATAAAATTAAATATAAAAAAAATGGTGCTAAAAAGGATTGTAAGGATTGCTTAAACCAGGGGTGTCAAACATACGGCCCGGGGGCCAGAACCGGCCCGCCAGAGAGTCCAATCCGGCCCACTGAAAGAATTTGTCTAAATTTCACACTAATCTAAACGTAATGTCAAATGCTCCAGATACCCGTGACTAAATGTGTGTGCCTTTATAGATCCAGTGTGCTGTGTAAATAGTAAATTTAGGCATGATATTGTTGAAATTGCACTTATATTTCTCAAGACATTTCATGTTTTGTAAAATTATCCTTCATTAAATGTAAAACAAAGGAGTTCTTGTTGTTCATAGGTTATTATTCTATTATTTTTGCTATTTTTACTGGTCCGGCCCCCTTGAGATCAAATTGTGCTGTATGTGGCCCCTGAACAAAAAAGAGTTTGACACCCCTGGCTTAAACATTCATGCTAACGGCTACGCTAACGACCAGTCGGTGTGTTATACAGTTGCACCAAAAATGGACTTTGTTTTGCTGCCAAAGATGAAGCAGATGAGGAAGAAATAAACACCGAGTCATTTGACTTGGCAGTAAATCCAGATTAAACATGTTCCCACTGGTCATGTTGACCCCGCCCCCTTCATTCACTGCTGGAATATAAACTGTTGTTTTCTTTTATCTTTGTGTTCTGTAATCTCAGGTGCACTCTGACCTCTGTTTGTCGCAGTTTCACTCATGACTCTGGGCGACAGCATGAAGATCATGAATTAACTGGTGGTGGTGGAGGTTAATTTTGTGGGTTTTTTTTGGACGGACCTCTCTCTCTCAATGTCTAAAAATAACACTGTCCAAAAAATAAATCACTGCAGTGAGAGAAGAGCGTTAACCCCTACGAGCCAAAGTTAATCAAAAGGCAGGGGGAAAATGTCTCTCATGTCACGTTGTGCTCATTATATCCTCTTCTCTTCCTCCATCCATCATTTTGCCCTCCTTCCTCTGTCATTATCTCCGAGTTTATTCACTGCTGCAGTCAAGTCTGTGCTCGACTAATGATGCCTTCCCTCTCGCTGACCTTTGTCGCCTCAGACTGAACGACCCGGTGACATGTTGACATATCTATCGGCCTCTGCAGTGGTCATCTGTAAGTGCTTCTTATTCCCTCTGTCCACCATCCTTATCACACACGAACGTGTTTTTATCTCTTAGCGAGGACACATCGTTGACATAATGCATTTCCTAGCCCCTTAAAACCAGGTCTAAACCCTGTCACAAGCCTTTTAAAGTCATGGGGTCCAGACAAAATGTCCCCACAATGTCAAAATGTCCTAACAAAGATAGGTTTTTACCTCGTTATCTCCCATTAAAGGTGCAGTGTGTAACATTAAGGAGGTTTTAATGGCAGAAACTGACTACACTAACCATAATGGCTTTCATAATAATAATGATAATAAAAAATTGTTTATATAGTTTTTTTTTTATAGGACGTAAATTTAAAGAAAGGCTTCACCCACATAAATGTCAAAAAGAGTGGGAAAGTTGAAGGGTGTCTTTTTTAAACCCTTTTTCTTTTTTTTTTATGTAAAGGCCACCGTAGTTCCCTGATGCCCTAATTCTTACACACTAGATGAGAGGTCTCAAAACTCAAATGACCAAACGATATTGCAATGATAGATATATAAAAGTGTCTCATTCAAATGAACAATGTGATTATGATGCAAAACTAATCTATTACGAAAAAGAAATAACTGCATTATTTGAAAGCTCTGCACTAGACCTTTAATAACAACTATTCTAACCAAGTTTTATGTCGTATGTACAAGTACACATAAATACTTGGAGTTGGCTGGCTACCTACGTACCTATCCACTCATTGTAGCTTGCCAGTTTGCTAGCAACGTAGCTGTGAAAACAGAGAATAGTCAGTAAAACAGTGAAAGTCAGGCTTATAGGGGATCAATATAATCGGCTTTAAATCACCATTGCAATGTTCAGTTAGTTTTAACACCGCAATGTGCTGAAGTTTAAGCTAACAATGCTGTATCTTGTCACTTTAGCTAGCTAGCTAAACTGGTGAGTCAGCGTTTTCTGTTCTCCGTTCCTTCTTTTGTGTCTTTTCCTTTTAAATGATCAATTCTGTCCATTGTTTGTGTGTAACTGAATACGTGTGTTGGACAGTGTGTGTGTATTGAGAGACAAAGTCAAGGGGGGAGTTGATTGTGAAACTCTTTGTGCTCCATTTTCTTCTTGTATGGAAAGTGCTTTACAAACAAAGTTTGACGCGACACACCAACAACAGGGACAACGTTCTTGTCTCAAAGTCCAAAATACAGTTGTGAGACCTGTAAAGTGACCTCAGCACCAAACCTTTGGTCTTCACTCGTGGTTTGAACCCTAAACTGCATAAATCTTTACGAATTCACCATTGATCTGCTTAAATCCTGGTATTTTCCTGTCATGTATGTAACTGAAGTCTGTGACGAGCCCCGAAACAAAGACGCCCTCTTTCAAACCTCATTAATTATGAGCTATATTGTTGTGCATAATTATTTATGACATCATTATTTCTATTTCACTGTCTTTTTCAATTTATTCAACTTTACGAGCTGCTATAAGCCGAGGATTTCTGCCACACTGATTTTATTGGGTTTTTAATATATAATGACGATAAAGGATGTAATTAAAACATCAAATTAAAAGTTATGGATGCCTGTTGACGTTATGTTTTACGTGAGTAAACCTTGTGTTGCATCACTGCATCAACTCCTCAGCTGCAGTATTTTGTCCACACATATTCTGATATTGTTGCATTAAAATGGTAATTTAATGGTTTTTCATTATTATTTTTTAGATCATTTTAGATCAGTTCAGCTCAGAATCACATTCAAAACAAATAAACATGAATGATGATGATATTTATTCCTGGAATTGGACACAGTAACAATATTGTGATGACAGAAAATATGACAAAATATACTACACTGAAAAAGATAAATAGACTAAATAAAAAAAATACAAAATAAACAGTAAAAATATCAATTGTGATGTTATCACACATATTATAACCTTTAAAGCATTTTTTTTAAAACTTAAAAACCTGATAACTCATTATTTTGTTGCATTTTGTGTCCGTTTTTTTTAAAAAGTGTTTTATTTTATAATTTATTATTATTTTACTTGTTTTAGCCAACTTTTACTGTGTTCATTATTTTATTGAATTTTGTGTCCTAATTTTATCATTCATTAATGTCATTATTTTACTTGTTTTAGCCAAATTTGACTGTGTTTTTATAGAAACATCCATATTTCCTGTAGACTTTTTATATTAGGTTAATCTACTACATTGTTTACATTTAAAAAATATATATATTTTCATATTTGATTCATGGACATTGACTTAATATCTGTTTTTTTTCTCATTTACTCAACTTGAAAAGTGCTCTTTCAGTCGAAACATCCATATTTCCTGTAGACTTTTTATATTAGGTTAATCTACTACATTGTTTACATTTAAAAAAATATATTTTCATATTTGATTCATGGACATTGACTTAATATCTGTTCTTTTTCTCATTTACTCAACTTGAAAAGTGCTCTTTCAGTCAAATTATTACATTTATTATGTGTGGAAATGTTACGACTGGCTCGAGCTGTTGACAGGGAGGGGACAGGGACTCTTTCAGTCACCGCGACGCCTCCTGGTGGTCCAGATGGTCAGTGCGACTCCTGCAGCAGAAGCATCAGATGGTTTGATTTGTGTGTTTGTTTACACGAGTGCAGTTTGTCTGCTGTGCTGCACAGAAGGAGGATCAACACCAACTTCGATCGCTCGTGTTTGGCTAAATAAGAAAGACGAGCAGATGGAGTGTTTTTTTTTTTGTTTTTGTTTTTTTTTTACAGTGTTACAAAACGAGCGTGTGAAGAGAGACGGAGAGAGAGTCTTCATGGAGACTGGTCAGATAATGTGAGGCTGTTAAATCTGGGGGATGAGAGAATGATTGCCACGCAGCCAAAAAACAAATTACCAACATTAAAGCCGCGGGCTCACTTTTATATTAATGCAGCGATGATGAGTTTCTACATTAATAGAAGGGCGATCGTTAGCCACTCAAGCGTTTTCTCGGAGCTCAACAGAGAAAACTGAGCAGAAGACATTTGAAAGCTGTTACACACACACACAGTTTATTTAAAGTTCTCTTTAAACACACTTTCATTTTTAAACTCTCACTTCTGACACCAAGTGAAAATATGTTGATAAGAGGGAGAATATCTGCCAGTGTAACACATACTTAGCTATGACAGGGTAAATATTAGACACGTTAATTAGAAAATATGATCAAGATATTTACAAAATGTACAATATAAAACCCTTATTTATGGACAGATTAGTAGTATATTTGTGACGCTTTAACGCTGCTACAAAAATACACTAAAAATGTAGAAGAAGGCGTGGAAACATGAGCATGAAGCTTGCGCACAAACTCCAAAAACAAGAAAAGCAACGACAAAGATGTTTGGAGATGTTTTAATTCTGGAACCCGTCTTACAAATATAGTGTTTTTGGTTTAATGAAATAACACTCGATAAAAGCCGACACAATTACAAATTTTTTTTGCAGATTTTTCTAAACTTGGGCCCTCAGTGTAGCAGCGTTTAGATCGAAATCCTGCGCTGCACACAGGAAGTGATTTGTTTTATGTAAGGACAGTCTGAGGCGGAGTTTGACAGAAAACAACAAAGTTCCAGGAGTGAATTCTGTGATAAACGCTTCTTGTCTCCGCCCGCCCACAAACACTCCCTCAGTCAGGTGTGATAGTTTTGCCTGACGGAGGATGTTTTCAGATAAAAGAGACAGTATGTTACATGGATTATGTTCAGGAAAACTAAACAGAGGCAGATTAATAATAACATCAAACATCAGCAGAAGTTACGTACTACAGCTTTAGGTAACAGGAAGTGCCTGTTTCACACCTTCATCAGTGATTTCCCTCAGAGACCGTGACCATGATGTGATTTCACTTGGCAGAATGTTTTGTCCTCCTCGCGCTGCAGTGTCGTACGACAAAGAGACGAGAACAAGGCTCAGGAAATTAATCTGGAAACAAACACACAAAAACAAAAAGCCTGCAGCGTCACAGCTTCACATTATAGAGCTGAAGACGAGGAGAGGAGAGGAGAGGAGAGGATGAGGAGAGGAGAGGAGAGGATGAGGTCAGAAAACACAGCAGTCTGGGTTCTTTCTGCGTTTCCCTCTGTAGGGGGCGCCACAGCAGACGATCCTTATAGAGATCGTCTGCTGTGGGGGTCTGCACTGTCTCGTCTGACCAGTAGGGGGCGGTCAGATTTTTAGGTTTTCAAGTTTTTAGGTCCTTGTTCCTGGTTTTGTTCTCCCTCTCTAAGTTTACACTTTTATTTTGAAGGTCTTCCTCATCTTATTTAACACTTCCTGTCTGCAAATCAATCTAAAAACAAAGCGATAAATGAATGAATCCACGTTCTGGGTGGAGCACAGGAGCGAGCATCCGGGCCCCTATTGGACGACACCAGCTGTCAATCACACTGGTGTCCACTCGTATCATCTATTGTCCTCGAAATGGACAAAAGAATTAAGAAAATGTACGATTGAGACCATTTACTGCCACGCAAGTAGAGTTCATTTTTCATTTCTAAGTTTCTACTTCCTATTGTCTTTGTCTTTTCTAACCCAGGAACGCTGACAATGTCCATTTGTTTATTGATTTCACGTCTAAGACACAGAATTGTCCTGACTTTAAATACTGCGCTGTTTGAATATTCAACAGCGGCTTCAAAGCAGAAAGTGTCTCATTTGTCTCTCACAGATTCGTACAACCGGTAATTTGTCAGTCGGAAATGAAAGAAACAAAGAAAACTGCGTGTGTGTGTGTGTGTGTGTGTTTGTGTGTAACAGAGAGACACACAGAGAGCAGCTGCAGTTTAGTTTGAGACACAGATTAACGGGATTAATTCATGATCTGTCGGGTCCTGGAACTGTCAGACAAAAAAATGTGCCGCAGCATCAAAAAGATGCATAAAAATCAACCTTTTTTTTTTTTAAACAAAATACTGTCTCCATGTATTCTGTCAGTCACACTGAATAATTCATGCACAATATTTATTTCAAAGGGGCTGTCACTGCTGGATGCAGATGAGAAAAAATATTATTTATTTTAACCCTTTATAGGGCAAAATGTTATTGGACGAGATAACAACACATTTCTTGATATTTAAGTAGAAAACCAAGGTACAAAGGTACAAAAAGAGTATATATAGAAGAATATAGAAGAAAAACACACATAAAGTGAAAGGAATATTATTTTTAGATCATTTTGTGTTTCCCAGTTGTTCTAGATCAGGGGCCTCAGTAGTCTGGTCAGTAAGGGGGCCGGCCAATTGAAAATGGGAGGGGCTAATATTTCCATAGAGGAGGTGCGTGACATGATCTTAAAATTATATTGCAAAAATTTTATCCCAGTTATTGTAAAAAATTATATTCAGGATAAAATTTGACATAATATAGTTTCAAAATAAAAGTCTTTGTTTTGATACAGAAGCAGCAATAACTCATTATAACTTAATATTAAGCGGATGGGGCCACATGGGATTGATTTGGGGGGCCACAGTGGCCCCCGGGCTGCGAGTTTGAGACCTCGGTTCTAGATGCTCCAACACACCTGATTGATTTCATTAACTTTCCATCATTAGTGTTTTTTTTTAGATATGACGTGGATGAAGACTGAGACGTACTTTGATCCACTGACTGGTCAAAATTCACCAAACTGCTTCCTGTCACACAGCCGTGTCTCTGCTGACTGACTGTGTGAAATCCATGTGTTTTTGTAAGTGGTTTCTGCGGACGTTACCAAATATAAATATAGTTTAATAAATAATAATAATACTAATAATAATGACAAGTGTTTTCTGGCAGCGTGTGAAGGTGCAGAAACTCCTCTGAAATAGCTGCTGCGTAGGCTTCATCACACTCGGGTCTCCACTTTTAGTTAATAGAGAATCAAAGCATCTGAGTTTCATCCTCTCACATCAGCAGCAGCAGCAGCAGCATCAGCATCAGCATCAGCATCAGCAGCAGTAACAGACTCCTCTCCTCAAACCTCTTCTGCAAAGAGAGGAGACGGGTCACAGATGACTCACTCAGTATGTCAGGGATTACACACACACACACACACACACGTCAGCTCAATCTGATTACACATTCTTCAGTGTGTGTGTGTGTGTGTGATTGGCACGAAGCGCAGTGTCAGTAATTACTGCTGCAGAGCTGAAATAGATGGAGATATCAGCCACTCGGAGGCAGAGATTCTTCTCCAATAAATAGAAATCAGTTCGTTGGGAGGAAGAGGAGCAGGTGGAAGAAGACACACGACTAAGATCTCTGCAACGTTCTCAGACACTTTACTTTTCTTTGTTTATGACTCTTTTTGTTTTAGTTTTACTTTCACTACAAAATGAAACCCATTTCAGACCCTGTTCTGACGAGGTTCGGAGCGATCCGAGCCGACCCTAAAAATGTGACGCCGACAGATTTGCCGGCCACTGATTGGTCAGAGAGTGTCGTCACTGGAAGAGTCGCGAGCGCGACGTCCGACACAAGACTCGGAGCGAACGCTGCTGAACTGCAGATCAGTTAAAAACACTTAAAAGTTAATCTTGGAGTTAATCTCCAACATTTAGCAAAGGAAACGTCTAAAATCTGAACAGAGGAGTGAGCAGCAACAAATCCTTTTTTAAATCATGGGAGTTTTACAGGATTATTCAAAAACTACTGAAGGGCAAGAGCTTTCCTACACTGTGGTTCAAGTATTGGTATCAAAATCATTCTTTCCCTGTAACAATGTCACACATGAGTGTCTGTCTGTCTCTCTTGTTTACAGAGATTTTCCACACACACACACAGATCTCAGCAGAGTATCTGCATCACAAACGTTTCTCTAAGTGACAGTAATGGAGCAGGAAGCGAGCGCAGAGCGCCACATGACCACACACTTAGGACGTTCACTTCATTCCAGGAAACACTTTTCTGTTCACTAACATTTCCCAGAATGCTTCTGCTTCTGTCAGTGTCAGAGAGAGAGAGAGAGTTGTAAACTTCCACGATTAAGAGCGACACAGGTAACAGCTGCCTCGTTGAATTCAAACACGGCGGCTTCCGATCTGTCCGTCCAACGAGACCCGGAGAGCAAAACAAAACGGGTTTGATGGAACAAACGGTCAAAAATGTAGAATGTTGACTTCGGAGATGTGGACGATCTGAAACCTGCTGGGAGTTTCACTCACAAAGCTTCTCTTGTGTTTTGCAGAGAGTTGGAGATGATGGAAATCACATCGCAACCAAGGTGTGAAGAAGACCCACAACACAGTGCAGCAGCAGCAGCAGCAGCAGCAGCAGCAGCAGCAGCAGCAGCAGCAGCAGCAGCAGCAGCAGCCCTCACCGGACCTACAACAGGTGGTGAGCAACCCGTAAGGGTTTGTGGGTAGTTTTCATGTTGGCCCACTTTAAGATTCTGTCCACTTTTGGTGCTTTTCCATGATACAGTTCTAGCTCGACTCGACTCGGTTCTGGTGTCAGTCGCCTTTGTTTTCCATTACTGCGTCACCATAGCGCGGCTGCAGGAAACTGCTGTAACACGGTTTTATGTCTGCAACACAAAAGCTGTTGTCAGTCAGTCATCATCTAACCGCTTTATCCTCCACCAGAGGGTCGCGGGGGGTGCTGTGCCAATCTCAGCTACATCGGGCGATAGGCGGGGTACACCCTGGACAGTTCGCCAGTCTATCGCAGGGCCACACACACATAGAGACAAACCATTCACTCTCACACTCACTCCTACGGTCAATTTAGAGTGTCCAATTTACCTATCCCCACATTGCATGTTTTTGGACTGTGGGAGGAAGCCGGAGAACCCGGAGAGAACCCACGCACACACGGGGAGAACATGCAAACTCCATGCAGAAAGGCCCTTGTTCCAACCGGGGCTCGAACCCGGGTCTTCTCGCTGCAAGGCGAGAGTGCTAACCACTACTACCCCCAAAAGCTGTTGTTTTCGGTGTAAATGAATCGTTAGAATCAATTGATTAAAAATGAGTCGTTCACAGAATCAGTTCAGGACTTCCTGCATGACCGACTCCTGCGACTGAACGGGTCATGATCTGACTTTCAGACACCAGACTCCTCCTTAGATATTGAGATTTTAGACATTCCCTTCCCTTCGTCGGAGATTAACGGCATGTTTTCCGAGGATTTTACTGTCGTTTCAACTTTAATCTACAGTTCAGCATTGCGCGCTCGGATTCTTGTGTCGGACGCCGCGCTTCCAGTGACGACACTCTCGGACCAATCAGTGGACGGCAAATCTGTCGACGTCACATTTTTAGTATCGGCTCAGCTCCAGCTACCAGGTACTTTCACTGATGGAAAAGCAACCAAAAGAGCCGAGTCGTGCAAGAACTATATCATGAAAAAGTGCCTTAGTTCCCTTTCCAGGCGACAAGAAAACCAGGAGGAGGAAGTTGTGATGCATCCACAACCGTGTGTGTGTGTGTGTGTGTGTTGATCTTTCCAGTAACTCAAAACTCCCATCTTTTTAACTTTAAGCCTTTAAGCAGGCTAAATCAAATTATTTGGTGCGGAGTGAAATTGCACAGATTTAAAATGGATGGTTCTCTCAGCTGAAATGAGGTCGTCCTCCTCATCATCATCATCATCATCGTCGTCGTTGTTTGAGGAGAACTGTCTGTACTCCCAGGGTCTCCAAAAGCCAAATTGGAATTCCTCACCTATTGCACTGATTCCTTAATAAAGTCCCTAAAAAACTTTGAGTGTGAGGCGTTCGGCGGCGCGTTCGTGTTCGGCAGATAAAAAAAAAAAAAAGAGATCAGCGGGAGCAAATTCAAAAACTCATTGAGGAGCCACAGCCTGAACCGAGCGCCTCATTAACACAGGAGTGAAGCAACAGGCGGAGGAAGTGATGTAAAAATGTCACTTTAATCCAAGAAAAGACGAGTGGATTGAAAAATAGTCTCAACCCTCGTGGTTTTATCCCCAGAATGAATCGTTCCTGCGTTAACGTTTTAAATAAATGATATTTTCCCTACTTAAATATCAAAGAAGTATCAGCGAGGTTACCGAGTGTTACGTCAGTTTCTCCACAGCTCTGTGATACTTCTTCACCGTGTCCTTCATAATGTCGCACACTTTCACCACATTTTCACACTTTTAACTTCACAGCTGGAGTCTGTGTTGCAGCGGCTGCTTCTGCTGATTTTTTTTTTTGCCTCGCGTCGCGTTCACTCGTCGTCTTCAGAAGCGAGCGTGACAGCCGGAGCTCGGCGAGAGCACGTCAGTGACAACCATCCGTCATCCGAAAAACCACTTAGCAAAGGTTAAGAAGAGAGCGCATTTAAATATTACAAAGGTTAATGCGTCTGTGGTCGTGACAAAATCGCAACAAACGGGTCGGTTAACGGCGATTACCTGATGGTTTATGATGAACAGTTTGATGATCAGGTTTATTATTATTTTTGTACTTTTCTGTTGCATTTCTTTGTTTCTTTGTACCTTGTTATGTGTCCGTCTACGTTTGTTTTCTGAAGGAGGAAGAGAGGAGAGGAAAAAGACAGAGAAAGAGAGACAGAGACATGGAAATCAACTCAGAGAAAGGGAAGAAATAGAGACTTGAGAAGAGAGGAAAAACAGAAAGAATGCACAGAAAAGGAGAGGGGGAATCTGAAAGAGGAACAGAGAAAGAAAGAGGAAAAAAGACAGATAAAAACATGGAATAAGAAGAGAGAGAAGATAAATGAGAAAAAGGAGAGGAAAGATAGAAACAAGACAAAAAACAGGGAGGAGCTGGGAGAAAGACAGAGAGAGATAGTAGAAAACTAGAGGGAAGGGAAAAGACAGAAAAGAAGAAGCAAAGACGGACGAGAAGAGAGGGACAATCTGAAAGGGAAGAGAGAAAGAAGAAAAAGAGAGACAAGGAGAAACACATTTGGGAGACAGAGGGACACAAAAACAGAGAGAAAGAGATAGAAAGATAGATAGATAGATAGATTTGATCAAACAGGGTGAACCGTAATCTCAGGGATTGTGTTTCTTCCCGAGCAAATAAATGGTCGACAGATTAGAGCGAGTCTGTCTGAACGAACCCGATCATCAGAGTCTGGAGAAAATGACCATAATAATCCGTCCGTTTGTGGACGAGGAGTTAACGACATAAACAAGGAGCGTTTAAAGAAGAGAGGGACACTTTAGTTCCTCGTCAGGATCATGTTCATATTTATTTATTCTTTTAAAAGACGGAGCGGTTCAGCGCGAGACAGGCTTGACTTATTTGACGGAGAGTGTAGCGTCCATTAATCAAAAACGCGGAGCCTGTTTGACACCGGGGACACTTGAGTAATATGAATGAGGAGGACGTCTAGACGGAGGTGGAGAAAATGAACGTCCTTTTTGAGGCACGTTCGTTTTGGATAAAAAGTTCGGCCGTTACTGAAATAAAACAGCCCGTGTGACACTTAACTCGCGTTAATTCTTCACATGAATTGATCTTCAGCCGTTCGTCCACGCCAGAGTTTGTCAAACTCTTTACACCAAGCTCCACCTGAGAAGATACTGAGCTCTTGAAGTTCAGCAGATCTTCTCCATCCATCTTTACGGTCAATAAAACCTCAGATCAAGGTGAAAAAATATGATTTTTGAAAAGGTTCTTTGTTGTAAATGTGTGTATTTACACAAAAATAGCGTAAAATCTGTGGCGTAGTCTACCTCAGTGGTTCTCAAACATTTTTAACATTTTTATTTTTAGGGGACGAGCACCGAAAACCTGCAGGATCGCAATTTCTGACACACTAAATGAAATGGACACAAATTGGCAAAGAAATCAGAAGTGGTGAATTGTTTTTATGTAAATACATAAAAATAGTGCAAATAGTAAAACAAAGCCGAAACTAAGTTGCACCATATTCCACAAAACTTGGTGGAAACATGTCACAGCCCAAGACAAACAAAAAAGTCAATTGGGACCATGACCTCAACTGAACAGGAAGTCAGCCATTTTGAATAATTGGCGTCCATCTTGGTGGTTTTCGCATTTCATAAAGGAACAAAATTCATCCAAATTTAAAAACTGTTTAAAAACACAATTTCTGAAGCACTAAACGTTGGTGAAAATGGACAAAAATTGGCAAACAAATCAGAACTGGTGAACACATTTATAAATGCTCGACTGGTCTTCAACTTACCAGAATCCTCCCACACTACACCCCTCCGCCGCTCCCTTCACTGGCTTCCTGTAGCTTCTCGCATCCGCTTCAAGACTCTAGTGCTTGCGTTCCATGCTACAAACGGATCCGGTCCAGCCTACATCCAGGACATGATCAAAACCTACACCCCAGCCCGCCCACTCCGCTCTGCATCGACAAACCGGCTCGCTGCCCCCTCACTGAGAGGATCTCGAGACTGTTCACTGTCCTCGCTCCCAAATGGTGGAACGATCTCCCCATCGACATCCGGACAGCTGAAAGCCTCCACATCTTCCGCCGCCGACTAAAAACACATTTCTTCCGACTCTACCTCGACTAAGACGATAAAAAAAAAAAACTTGTACATCACACTTATGACTAGCACTTCATAGTTTGTTCTACTTGAAGCTCTTACTTACTTCTAGCTCTTATTTGTACCCAAATGTTTAAATGCACTTTTGTAAGTCGCTTTGGATAAAAGCGTCTGCTAAATGACATGTAATGTAATGTAATGTAAAATAATGTGAAGTGGTGCAGAATGGTAAAACCCGGTAGGACAAAACCCCATGGCCTCAACTCAACAGGAAGTCTGCAATTTGTAAAATTTGGCGTCCATCTTGGTGGTTTGCGCGTTTTCCGTAAAAGAACAACCTTCATCTGCGCCCATTAATCACAGCAACATTCAAAGTTGCGCCAATTTGTCCTCGACAAATCAAAGATAAAAGGTTACCGAAAGGTCTCGCAGATCCAAAAAGGGTGTGGCCACCGCAACCATCGGATTTTCTGAATCGAATTTCGACCAGTACGCCACGAAACAGGATGTGGCCTGGAACTTTGCTGTACATTGACCAAGCTGCTTGAAACTCCACATGTGAGACAAGAGGCCCGGCCGAAAAACATCCGCACATAAAACAACTGAGTCAAGGGCATAGTGCCACCTGCTGGATCTGCACAATGCTGCATGCAGCATTCATTTTCTACAGAATTCCTCAGCTTCCCTCCCTGCTGTTTACAGTAAGACAGTATTTTTTTGATTTTAGTATCACTAGAGGAAGCTTGCGAACCTCAGGTGGTACATGTACCACAGTTTGAGAACCACAGTTTGAATTAAATGTGATTGGAGAAGTAGAGATTTGCTTTGAAACGCAGTGGAAAGGGAAGGGTGTACCTAATAAAGTGAAAGGTGAGTGTGTAGAGTGAGGGACTAATGAGGAGATGACGTGCAGGTGAGAGTTGGAAAGCGGAACTTTCAGTAAAAGAGCATTAAAAAACAAAACCAGAGGAAAATAAAACAGAAACTTGATGTTTAAATTGTTCAACTGTGTAAAATGAAAAACCCATCTTTTGATTTTCAAGTTATTTTTAAGTATTATCCAACATCCACTTTGGGCTGCAGTCTAAACGAAGCCTAAATGTACTGTGTTGCTGTCACGTGACTGGAAAATTGGATATTTGCTTTAAGACGCAGTTGAAAGGGAAGGGTGTACCTAATAAAATGGCAGGTGAGCATGTAGAGTGAGGGAGGGACTAACGAGGAGATGACATGCAGGTGAGAGGAAGCACGAGGAACAGCAGGTGAGAGGAACGAGTGGAGAACATCAAAAACAAAACCAGAGGAAAATAAAAACTCAAATTGTTTAAGCAGATAGAACTTTTTAAGGGATAATGGAAAAAAAAAATCAAACTAAAATGAAGACTAAATGTTTAGTGGGATTAAAAGAGGACTGAACTTTATGTAAAGAGGTAATTTCTTCTTTTGTTTGTCACTAATTCAAACTAAGTACTGAACTGAAATCACAATTCTGCACTTAAAACACATTTTCCTGAACCATTTAAGGGTCTAATATGTAAAATACAAGAAATTAAAGATAAACTTAAATGTGTACATTTATGAATGAGCCTATTTTGGATGTTTTACAGGAGCCAAAAAAAATGGACAAACTAAGCTAATCTCTTGAGTTTTGATGCAAAGTGTAGACTTTGTATTGTGTACATTTACATTTTACATCCAGGCAGTTTTTTTTTTCTGTTTTGTTTGCAGACTCAACAGTTTTTACATCAACATGTTTCCATTAAAGCTCAAACTTAACAAGACAGTCGTACATGGAAGAAAGAGAGAACAGCCAGATATGGGATATAAAGTTAATCCCTGCAGTGGGAGAACATTGGCAGTAATATCGCCGCCAGCGTTGCTGCTGCTTTTGCTGCTGCTGCTGCTGTTGTTGTTGCTGTTGCAAGGTCAGACCGAGAATGTGTTTGTAGCAGAGAGTGAGAAACACAGAAAAGTAATGAGACCACGGAGAAATATGCTCGGAGCGGGAACAGCCCTGCTGAGACAAACAGTAAAAACACAAAGAACAGTAAAGCATCCGTTTTGTTGTCAAGTCTCTCAGAATTAAGATCTTGTTCCATCTGCTGATCTTAGATCAGACGTTCAACGCTCGTCCGTACGTCCGAGGATCGAGGCAGAAGCTGGAGTCAGTCCCAGCGGACGCTGGACGAGAGGCAGGACTTCACCCTGCACCGGTGAAGAGTGAACAAAAAGACATTTTTAGAGTTTGTCTCACGTCTGTTTTAAATGCCCTCCCTCTTTAAATTACTCCTCTTGGTCGTTTTTCTGCCTATTGACTCTATACTGCCCCCTCAATTTCTGGTGGTATTGCTCCGTTTCGTCCGCCATCGTCCAAGCGCAGTGGTGGACGAAAAGCCCCGTCCATCTGGGCCTCAAGACCCACAATGAACCAAATACCGATTTTTCCTTCGTCTATGATTGTTTTTCAAATGGTGAAAATGACTCTGAGACTTTGTCTGCAGACTGAGAAACGCCAAAGTGGAGTTGAACGAGACGTCAGCGTCAGTGATTTCGCATTTTGTCGGGGGGGAATGTTTTTGCAGCTTAACCTTACAGACCTTCACGTTCACTCACGGATGTCGTGGAAATCCACTGTCTTCAAATGTGATCTCTGCAGAGATGAGCAACGTCCTGAAGAGCACAAGGAACTGGTTTCTGATCAGTGAAGGCTGACATGCCGTCTGAGTGGCCACTTTGCAATATTTTTTTTCTTACTTTGAAAAGTCTCCCCCGTGGAGATAATGGCGTAATCAGCGCTCCGTCTCTTCACCGCACTCGCCTTCCTTCTCCTCCCCACTTTTCCCTTTCTCATAAAAAATGAAATGTGAGTCCGTGATGGACCGAGTGGTATGAATTCTTATTCCCCTAATGGCAGGTGAGTGCGCGAGGATTGTGCAACATTTAAATGCAAATACATGCAAAGAGCACATCTGTCACACACTCTCGCCAACCTCCAGATTGAGCAGTTGCTAGGAGCAACAGGTGCATTAATATTTCCCCTGGAAAGGTGTGATTATGAAGTATTTGTCACGGTCTCCCACCAAAGGGGGACAGTGTCGGCAGAGAAAGAGGCGGCTGATGAGGAGCTGCTTTATTAAAATGGAAAAAAATGGCTGCACACTCAACTGTTCATCTGTGCTGCTGTGCTTCCACTCGCACACTTTATGGTTGGACGGAGTGGAAAGCTGTCAGTGCAGCACATGGACTGAACGTGAGCCTGAGTGGGTAATAATAAAAACGTGTAACTGGCCGCTAACACATGCTGCTCTGCTCTGCTAGGTTGTGGTTTCAACCCCCTTGTTTTCCCCCCAGGAGGGATCCAATCCCATCATGCAACACTCAAGAACCAAAACAAAACATTTTGACAGGAAGAAGCGCCTCAAATCCAATGATCATCAGTTAAAGGCGACATAGACCAGAAGCTCCAATTAACGCTGCGTTTGTGTGTGTATCTGCGTCATTACCTCGTTTATGAAACCCTAAAGTTTCAGAACAAACAGTTCAGCCACTGCTGAGAAAATAGTGTTGTATTGTTTTCCTGGGCTCTGCGAAGCGGATCGGCACTTCCTTAATTTGATGTCGTCATCAGAAATCCTCACCACTCCTCTCACCACCGTAGCGCCTCCTGGTGCGGGCACTAGTCCGGGCACATCCGGTTGCGTACATTCAACCGCAGAAGAAGAAGAACTACTCTCGTTGTAGCTGCTGAGATGCAGAGCATCCACCGTGCCAGAGGGGGAGCTGTGTATCTGAGAGCTGGCCTATCTATTACGTCACTTCCAGGTACCTGGCCAATCACAGGACAGTGGGAAAGCTCTCGTTGGCTGGCCAATCACAACACAGTCCACGTTCTGGGGGTGTGGTTTTGGTCTGAAACAGCGCGGCTGACGAGAGCGTCAGTGAGGAGATATTTTGATCGGCTCGTTTGCAGCGACTAGGAGGTTTTTAACCATGAAAACAAGTTAATATATGTAAGTAGACCTCCATAACTAACATATATGTGTGATACAAGCATTCTATGTCGCCTTTAAAAGTCAGATTTTAGCCAGACTAAGACAATAATTCGAGCTAGTTTTAGTCGGACTAACATACCAAGATAATGTGATTCATAGTCCGATTACTTGTATAAGATTAGTCGGACATGAGTCGGGCACCAAGTGTCCTCCCCGGTCTTTGACCCAGAAGTAGATAGATGCGACATATGGACTGCGGCGGTGGCGTTCTTCGTCTGGACAACACGGCAACTCCGAGAGCCATGCGCGCTCTGATTTGTTGTTTATTTTTCTGTGACGTAAAGGTCAAAGGAAAACGGATTAAACATGTACTAGCTTATAGAGACATACAGGGGCGGAGTCAGAAGCACACGGCCGATAAATCAATGTTCTCAAGTTGTCCGATTGCCTTAGTCTTAGTCAGACTATGGCCTTAGCGCGACTGAACTGTGCATGTGATTAATGTGAGACATGTAATCATCAGCATATGTACGAGTGTCGCTGAGCTTTTTTCTATAAAGTTTTGAAGAACATCTCTGACCACACCACACTTTGAAGCAGCAGAAGACCACACTCAGAGCTTCTCCTGGTCTTTTATCAGGTGTCCACAGGTGTTTTGATTTTACCTTCCAGCGATTGATTGTCCTTCATCTCGAGAGGATCCTGGTCGTCTTTGTCCACAACAGCAGCTGAGGGGGAGTTACCAAGATGGCTGCCTGGTGTCTAGACTTTCCTAGAAGGACTTCTCTCCTGATGACATCACCGCTACAAGAAGGCTGCACTTCACTTATTTCCTGGATATATTTTTTTTGGGGGGGGGTTGGATTTTCTTTTTGACTTTGGTATTTTCACAGTGGGAGGTTGTTGTTTCATCCCGTCTTTGGTTTTGTCTCATTCTGAACCAATATGAAGCTCGGCAGGATTCAAAGACGGCGTCTCCCTCGCAAGCTGAGCCGTGTTTCCTAAGTGCACTTGTGTCTCCGTCGAACAGAGCAGGTAAAATCATTTCTCCTCCTCTGAAGAAGCGACGGCCCGGAGCGACACTCCAACTATCAACAACAGTGGGAGGAAGAAGAAGTTTCTTGATCTTTTAGTGAACAAAGTTCTCTTTCCTTTTTCCAAAACTTCAATCCAGATCTCACCCCCACAGTCGTCTGCAATCGCCCAGGGTGATGGTGGGTGGACGAGGGCTTGAAAAGAATCAGACGGCAGCTCTGTGGAATTAATCAACGTGAGAATGACAGAGAGAGAGAGAGAGAGGAGCCGAGATCAGAGGAGGAGGACAGATGAGAAGACAAGAGGACAAACTCGGCGTCTGCTTTTTGTGGAAGATTGTGTGTGTGTGTTGTTTTTAAAGGGAACTGCATCAGTTATTGTCCAGTCACATGTAATGTGAGTTTACCTGGAAACACACGTGCTGTGAGACTCATACATATCATCACAGCGTCTCCAGAGATGACACTGCTCTTTCATTTGTGCTCCATTTTTACTGCATTTCCTCAGCTGCACAGCTTCACCTGATTGACACAGGTGTTCTGCATTGACGTGAATCAGGGGCGGTTCTTTATAAACTCCTCACAAGTGCAGACTCTTGCTGCCTCTTTTCTGCCTTGAAGGCGAGCACGAGTGATTCGCTTGTCTGTGTCGATGTTTTTTGTGACATCATTTAACGTTGATTTATTTGAAACAAATACCACACCGAATGTCCAAGAATATGCACAAACAAAAGGCTTTTGTGTTCCACGGAACTGCCCAAAGAAAACAAATGAGGGGATTTGCAGGAAAGGACAAAAGTTTTGAGCACATACGGCTCATGCTTTGTGGCTGAAACACGAACGGTTCGGAAAATGTCAAACTGTTTTATTTGCGTATGCAAAATCGCCGCCCGTGTTGCTTCCGTCTCGGCTCGCTGGCGCCGCTGCCCTGCAGGTTCTTCTTGTTCCTCGCTCCACACCTGGTAGTCGATCAAGTGTGGCTCATTAACCAACACTGAGGGGAAAAATCACATCTGGTCCAACAGTAGAGAGAAAGAGAGGAAAAAAAACATGGAAAAGTTTGACTCACTATCACTGTACGTGAGGCAGAATCCAACAGTAATGACGGCAGGACATGTGTAATGTTGTATATGTACACAGGACTTCTCATTACTTTAACTCCTAATTTTAAAAACTATGGACCCCCCCGAACTTTCGTCCAAGTTTGTGACGTCAGCTTCTCAGTACTCTGATTCCTAAATGGTTGAATAACTGTCAGATATCGAAGGAAATGTTTGCAGAACCGTGAAATAACGGCTCACGATGAACCATCCAGACCCCTAAAGATCATCTGGGTCAGGTTTTGCTCTGTGTCCCCAGAAATCAGGACAAAACATGCCTGCTTGCAGCTTTTATGGACCTAAATATCTGGAACAAACTCCCAGAAGAACACAGCTCTGCTAAATGAATGAATTCCTTTTTAAATCGAGCCTGAAACCCTACTGTACCTGTTCACCACTGCATTAGAATAAAAATGTAATTATCATCACTGCTGCTCCTCAGCCGCAACTGCAACTTTTAGTCTCTTTTAATTTCCTTTTATATCTTTAATAATGCTGCGGCTGCTTTATTTATCTCTCTTTTTTTATTGTAAAGCACCTGAAATGTTGAAATGTGCTGTATAAGTAAATTTGCCTTGCGCATAGAGAGGAATTTCCTTATAATAAATGACCAAAAATCTAAATGCAAAAATGAATCGATGTTCAGCAGGACATCTCAATCATATTTTAGTCACGATTTTTGCTTATCGCTCTCATCCAATATTAGAAAAAACATGCGGTCAATGTTTCCTTAAATAGCTGCTGCTGTTTCCTTCACCACGCAGCTCCAAGTTTCCTATATTATATATACAACTATTCACACAACAGAAGATGGCATTGCTTTTCAATTGCCTCTCTTGCTGTGACTGTGTGTGTGTGTGTGTGTGAGATAGTGGGTTGGGACGTGGGAGAGAAAACTAGGTCAACACAGCGTTGTCATAAGGACCACACTGTTTTGGTAATTACACAGAAATCCACAGGGGGCCATAGAGGGTTCCACAGTGGAGCTGTGACTCCTGCTGTGACACGGTTGGGCAACATAATTAGTTTTTTTTTTTTTATCATGATTGTTATTATCATTATTCAGTAATTTCCCAAATTATGCCTTGTTGAACTCGTAAATAATGTGTTCTTCTCAACTATCAAACAAAAACGTCCACCGTCGTCGCCATCGTCAGAAAAGGGATGACTTCAAACGGGGGTTTTTCTTTTTTTTGGTCTGGTGATGCTGAAGGCTGACGCTCATCACCATGACGATGCATCGTGATGAGCGGCACCTCCTGTCTCATAAACCATCTCTGAAAAGTACCGAAAGTAGGGCTGTGATGTGACATCTGATGATAAAATGATGATAACGTAAGATAAAATAAGTCCTTTTTAAAGTGTTTCAGCAGTGAAGGTGGTCAAAAGTAAAGGTAATAAATAATAAACTTGCCGTTTTTGTCCAACAATATACAATATAGGAAGGCTATTAAGATAAAATTTAAGATAAAAATCTTTAATTTTGAGTCTGATTATTTGCGTTACAGCAGAAAATGTAAATATTGTATCCAGTAATGACTGTATTTGAAGTATTTTTCAGGTATTTGAGTGTTTGGACTGTGTATACAGTGTAGTTTCACTGTCCTGTCACACGCACAAACCTCTAAAAAAGAAAGAAAAATCCCTCCTACGCACAGGAAACAGCCGGTCTCATAACAAAACAGTTTAATGCAGGCAAATATCATCAAATTCATTTCTGTAACGTTCAGTGAAAAATGGGCCAACGTTTAAGAGCATCCAGCTGGAAGTTTTCAACACGATGTTACTTGTCGGGAATTTAAAGAGGCGGAGACAACAAATGTGCACTCGGAGGAAAGAGCTGTGGACGAGCCGCTGAAGTGGGGACGACTGTGGGCGAGGACGGACGGGAGGGAGCTTTATAGGACGTGAAGGCCGCAGCGGCTGGTGATTTTACTTCTGCATTTTTGAGAAATGGAACTGCACACAGAATAGATATAAAAAAAAAAAGATGAAAACACACACACACAGAAAGAAAAATCAGGGAAATGAGCCGAGGCCAGAATCTGCAACACACTGGAAGACCTTTACAGAGGACACACTCTTTACTACCAAATAAAATCAGAAGAACAAGAGATGGTATTATGGTCTGTATTTGTATAGAGCTTTTCTAGTCTTGATGAGGAAATGAACCCACAACCTTCCAGTTGAAAGACAACTCACGCAACCACTGAGCTACCGTTTAAGGCTGTAATACTTTTACTGTAGGTCACATGTGGTGCCAGGTTTAACGTACATGAATGAAACTTGGCACACACCTTTATTAGGTTTGGACGGTCGAAAAAGTCAACGACGACTTTGCCGTGAATCCCACAGGAAGGCCGCCGCTTTGGATTGAATGCTGACTCGCCGAGGGTTGCACCGATGGTATTTGAACGAACTCGCCCCATGTCGTTTAAAGTTGCGTCTTCTTACGCTTCAGTGGTGACAAAGACCTTTGCTCCACCTACTGTTTCTCTTCACTTTAGTTTGTTTCTGTAAGGTTTTATTTTGGTAGTCTGCTTTTAATTCCCCACATCCTGTCAAGATTCCCGCTTATGTGCTGGCTTTTCCCGCCTAAATGACTTGGACGTCATTGTCTCTTCCCCGTCTTTTCCAGATTGTCTTGAGCGTTGCAGCCGCTCGAGTGTGTGTGTGTGTGTGTTTTTTTCTTTCTGACCTGTGACCTGTCTCAGATTATGTCCCGACGAGACTTTGATTGTGTCCGCTTGTTCTGTTTGTTTGTCTAATTTACTTTTGGCCTGTCAGCACGCTGACAAAAAAAGAATTAGCGTGCTAATTAGCGACAGCTCATGTGAAGAAGAATTAATAAGCTTTTTATCCGGACGTTCATCTGAGAGTGCATTGATCTTTGTTAATGAGAGACGCAGATAACAGATGATAGATTTGTTACAGTTACAGCCTAATGTATTTCGCTAATATGGTTATCAGACAATGATCAATCATCATTATCTATTATACACACACACACACGGACACGTTGACTAGGATTTAATGGTTAATTTATTCCCGCGATGTCTCACATGCACATCATAGTAAAACTGACGCGTTCATGCTGAATAAAAATGTAATTAATCCATCATTTAAAACCTTGATTCCCAACCTTTCTTTCATGATCCATAGTTTTACCTTATTTATTTAAGAATCTTTAAATATCATACATTTTATAGACTTGTTCACCACAGTTGTAATATTTATTGCAGCATGAAACACTTAACTGTTCAGTGAACCATAGTGAACTCAAAAGGTATTTGTCTGAGTAAAATTAACCATTCTGAATACAATTCCAAACCAATTAATGGCGAGAAATATCAGACTCGAGGAACGCGTTTCTCTCTGGGTTATCATTTACTTTTAATTTCACGGTCATACACTCAGACCATACACTTTTTCCCCTCACTGCTAACGGTTGTGCCACCCTTGTTGGAACATATAGGCTAAAATATACACTTTTCACTTGTCCTTACGGTGTTGAAAGTGACAGCACAGTGTATTAGTAACAGATAAATGTCAACACTGATCCTCTATAAGCCTTGTTTTCGTCGTGTTATTCAATGGGATGAGATTTTCACCGAAGAAAAACTCATATCACACAGGGAAGATTATGACGCCGCAGTGAGGAAAAGTAACTCTGTCCTTCATGAAGTCGTCTCTTGCTCTTCATGAAGAATTCACCTTCAACTTCCTGTAAAAAAAAAAAGAAGTTTAAATAAATGTGAAGGAATTGGTGCAGCAAACCAAATAGATCAGGGAACTATGGTGGCCTTTACAGACCAGAAAGGATGTAAACACAACTCTTGATGTTGCTGTTTCTTCTTCACTTGTTTATACACTTGGTTTTTGTGGGTGGAGTTGTTCTTCATTTGCACATTAAACCTTTGCACAGACAAATCTTTACCTTCCCCCTAGGGTTAGTTTGTGGTTCCCAGAACATTACTTTGTCACAACCTTCATACAACGTTCCCAGAATGTTCCAAGAAACCTCCACAATCAAAATATAGTAATGGCCTTGAATTACTTTTGCACAGGGGAAGGTCCTTGGAGCATGTCGTTTAAAATGGAAGCAAGACAGCTGCCATGTTGGATGTACACAAAAGCTGCTAGATGTCACTTCTGTCATCTTCCTCTGGGTTGCCAGGGGGAAAAAAACCAAACCATTTGCCCTTTTTTTTAAGGAGATTCTGAAGTTGGCCATAATTAATCCAGGCTAGTAAAGCAAGGTTCTTGCCTTAAGTACTGTACGGCTTACCTAAGGCTTCAAAATCCAATTTTTTTTATATTTTAAATCAATAATGCACTTTAACAAACAAACTTGGGGTTAGTATATTCAGTGTCGCCAGTGAAGCCTCCTAAATGCTACACACTGGACCCGTTTACAGTGATCAGTACCAGCAGAATCACACGCCGTCCCTCGTCGCGTACGAGGCGAAGGACTGTCTGCTTGTCGCTGTAGCGGTTGTTTCAGTAAAGTTGATTTCTCACATGCTGTCGACCTGAGGCTCCGTGGACACTTCAGAGACGACAAACCAGGGAAAATTAGCTGATTATCCCACAGAGGAGGAGAAGCCCAGTAATTGGAAAAACGTGCAGATTATTATCTCAGAGAGAAAGAGGTGTGTGTGTGTGTGTGTGTGTGTGTGCGTGTGTGTGTGTGTGCGTGAGCAGGAACAGTGTTCAGTGTCGAACACACACACACGCTCTCTCTCCTCCATTTAAATGTGCTCTTTTACATTCTGCTGGGCAAAACCCAGTCCCACATCGCTGATTAATTACAGCAAACATGGGCCCACACTCGCTCACTCTCTCGCATGTGCATGTGCAGTGTGTATGTGGGCATTTTGACCATTTGACAAAATATAGTGCAAGTCTGCAGCATCTCTTAGTTAATTAGTGATGGGCGCTTCCGTCGGAAACGCTGACCGCAGCAGGCAAACACTTGTTTATGAGAAGGAACTGTGGATGCTGAGTGATACTATCTGTATCTCCACACAGTGTGAAGCTTTGATGCTGATGCTACACTGCCGCGGCCTGAATGTTCCACCATGGAAAAGACAAAATCTTACATGGTTTTATGTGTAGTTTTGGTGAAAACTGACCGCTATGGCCAGTGTGTGGCGCTAGAGAGAGAGAGAGAGAGAGAGGGTGCCAACATTTGTTGTGTCAGAGTAGAGCAGGGGTGTCAAACATACGGCCATGGGGCCAGAAACGGCCCGCCAGAGGGTCCAATCCGGCCCACAGGATGATACCCGTGACTAAATGTTTGTGCCTTTATAGATCCAGTGTGCTGTGTAAATAGTAAATTTAGGCATGATATTGTTGAAATTGCACTATTTCTCAAGAAATTTCATGTTTTGTAAAATTATCCTTCAGTAAATGTAAAACAAAGGAGAAAAAACAAAAGGAGTTCTTGTTGTTCATAGGTTATTATGCTATTATTTTGCTATTTTTACTGGTCCGGCCCCCTTGAGATCAAATTGTGCTGTATGTGGCCCCTGAACAAAAATGAGTTTGACACCCCTGGAGTAGAGTGAACGTAGAACACACCATGAAAGCACTTTTTGTTGCCAGTAGGTGGCGCAATGCCCCTGTCAGAGGAAAGTAGGAGCAGTGTCTAAACCCTAAAACCTGGTCAGGTCTTAGTGTTTAGAGTTCTTGATGTTCACCCCAAGTTTGGTGAGGTTTTGTGTATCGCAAGGTCCTCAAAAGTGCCAGAGAGGAAACAATGGCCTGGGTGAACTCCGCCGAGTCTGCTAATGATTTGGTCATAATTCCCAAATGATAATGATAGTAAATTGTATTTACTGCACTTAAGTAAAAAGTGAAAAAAACATAACTTTAAGCAGCAACCATTGATCTTCATTAAAAGCCATGTTTTCCTAAATGTTACTGGTTCTTTTTTAGCCACAATAGATCCCAAAATTGGCCGTATGTACCTTGAAACTTGCTCTAATGATCACATGTTACATATTTTATGTACTTAAGTAAAACATTTTTGTAAGATTTCACTTATTGTGAGTTATTTCCTCTTTCATTTTGGAATGTCATAACCCTAACCCTAACAAACATGAGAAGAAACCCTTACCCTAACCCCCTAAAATATGTATTTCTTCTTCAAGTCTAACAACTACAATAAAATACAGGAGATTTTGTTTCAAATCCACAAAACTGCCTTAAATGTTTTTTGACAGGAACTCCACACTGACACTGTAATCCTAAATTATGCAGGATTACACAAATAACTAATAATTTTCTGGGGCTTAGGGCTAAAAATCCATATTGATCCTCCATTATATCCTTTAAAGTGTTATGTGAGTGAATTTGTCAATCACTTGGATTATAAATGATATTGAATGGTCTTAAAATTGCTTAAATTTGATTTGGACCCTGATAAAAAACACAAGGTCAAAGATTGGTCAGTCCTGTTTCTTACTCCAGCTGTAAATCCCATGTTTGACCTGAACAGTGATGCAAATGTAATGTTATCACAATGTATTGCGATCAGAAGCAGCCATTATCACACAGATTATAATTTTTTTCTTCTCTTCTACTGGAGGTACTTGAAACCGATCAGCGGGAATGATTCCTCCTACACTGCACTACAACCTCCTCATCTGACAGAGTGGGGATAATCACATTGATCACACTCTTCATCGTGTATAAAGGATTAGAGCACCAACACACTCCATTCACCATCACCATGGCTACCAAGAGGAGGGAGAGAGACGTGGACTGAAAAAGTGCACCACACTGGTGATTGTGTGTGCTTGTATTTGTTACCTCTTGAGGACCTTTTTCTGGCATAAACACTGAACCTTTCAGGACCAGTAGTCCTTGTGGAGACCAAAACCTGGTCAGAATGAGGTAAAAGTTCCTCATTTCTGAGGAACTGGTTAAGTTTAGGACGACCATTTGAATTGTGGTCGGGTTAAAGTTAGCATTAGGTATGAACGGGTTAGGGATAAGGCTAGGTTTAAACTCCAAATGAATGGATATCAACACCACATCCTTGAAAGGACCAGTTCACACCTTGTCTCAGGTGAAACCAACAACCTCAAACTGGGAGGGGTGAAGAATCTGCATTGTTCAACTTCACACCTCTCTAGACCAGTATCAGCCTCAGAGGTATGTACTTGGTCCTTCCCACTAGTTAGTCCTAACTGAAGACGCCTCTTGGATGAGAGGGTGAAACGTCTTCAACTCAACTCAAGCAAGTCCAGTCGCCCACAGCTAAGTGAAGGAGGTTATGGTCTGGATGACTGAGAACCTTCACTGACATTCAAGACCATGTCAAGGTTCTCATCAAGGTTTAAGACTTAGTTTTAGGGTTATGGTTTGACATTTAGTTGAGTTAAGATTAGGGTAAGGGGTTCCAGTTACGAATAGTACAAAACAACCAGCCCCTACCATTCCATTTTTTGGCACCCTTCTTTTGGGGTACCAGAATAAGATTATCCGGTATGGTCAGGGTTGAGCTAGACCGGCTCCATCGACAAGAGTGGACTGATTGGATGTCTATCTCTTCAAAGCCTGTAGTCTTTTCTCATACAAAGCTTGGTGTCTTGAGACAAACAACCAAAGACCGAGCAGAAAAGAGCTGCAGAATGTCCCCGTTTGTCCTCCATTGCCGGTTGTGTCGTGTTTGACGCCGTTGTTTGTTGCACTGGGTCAACGTCAAGCTATGCGGCCAACGGGAACAGCCCACGCCGCGCCTACCAAGTATAGCTACTGTTCTTAGTCGCAACACAAGCGTGACCCAGGGCTATAAATGTACCATGATGGAAACATGGTTTAAGAGTGTCCTCACTAGGGATACTGTACAAGAATATAGAGCGGCTCTGTTTTCTAATTGAATTGTGAGTCAATCCTCAAACTCACTGAGCTGAAGTATAAAGCAATTAGCCGATAGATGGTGACCAGTCTGGATGGTGTGGAGAAAAAAGAAGTGTGTGTTTGTGTGTGTGTGTGTGTGTGTGTGTTGTCGCCACATCAATCACCATCAATCATCTAATTGCGCTCACAGAGAAACTTCAGAGCTGTCCCCTAATGTGTGTTAGTGTGAAACTCCCTTGGCAGCAAATAAGTCCAAGCACAAGCAGAGAGAGACAGAATCCCGACGGTGTGAGCTGGATTATTTCTACTCCAGTCTCTCACGGCTCCTCTGAGAGATGAGACGAGCAGAGCGTCTGTCAGTCAGTCTGCCGTGTTAACCACCGTGCGACTGTGAAACACACACGGCCACATAATTATTTACACACACACACACACAGGTTTGTGCGGCTGCTCTTCATAGGACACAGCACTGACTTCCATTCATTTGGAAGCCTAAACCTGCAGACACGTGAACTTCAGAATCTCCTGAAACCTCCTGGTGTGGTGGGGGGCGGGCTTAACGCTATGACAACAGAGAAGTAGCTTAGCTATACATATAGCCGGACTCTGCGAAAGTCGTTAAACACCATCACTCCTAGAATCTGGATCATTGGTCTGATTGGTTGTAGGTCCAGTTTCATACAGAGGAATTCTGATCTACGTCCATTGGTCACGCCTCTCAGAAGTGGGAGGTGGCTACGGCCTTTCCAGACTCTGGCTTTGGCTCTGGCAGCTCTTTAAAGTGTGAGCACTCACTTTAAAATCTTTAATTTGCCTTTCTTCTTCTTCTTCTTCTTCTTCTTCTTCCTCCCCCAGTTGTTTCTCTGCCCTCGTCACATGTACGATCAGTTCACAGTATCATGCCCTGCTGCAACAGTGATTATGGTTTGTGCATTTGTATGCTGTGTATTATTCAGTGATAAGGCCGGGGCTTTGAAAAGGATCTTAATTACTCAAGTCCCTGGCGTGTTTCGGCTGCAAGCGCTGTTTCCTGAAGGATTTCTGCAGCCAAAAATCAAAACTAATGAAAGCAAAGTTTAGCGCTTTGATAATGTGCATTTATCTTCTTGTATTTCGAGAGTTGTAAAGTGCCTGAAATCATGTCACTGTAGGACATAAATGTCCCATTTTTGGGATCAATAAAGGACGTGTTTGTATTTATCTGACTATTGATCACTTTTAAGATCGTCACTGCTCTTTATGAAGCTTTCTCCTGTTGTATTTTTGGTTTCTCCTCTTCCAAAGTTGAGAAATATTTGTGATGTCAAACATGAGTCAAGGTTTTAATCCTGTTTAAGTCCTCAGATCGCTACACTGGCTTCCCCTGAGTCAAAGCATAGATGTCACAATCTTACCCTTGGTCCTCAAAGCACTGAATGGTTGTTGGGACCAAAATTTATCCTAGACTTATTAGATCCCATGAAGCATCCAGAGACCCAAGATCATCAGGGACAGGTTCACTGTGTTTTTTCCCAGAAGCGAAACCAAACAAAGTGAAGCAGCATTCAGTTCTGACAAACTTCTGACAAACTTCCTAAAAACCTGAGGTCTGCTCATTTCAATCAGGCCTAAAAAACATTATTATTGTTTGCTGCAGCTTTTTCTTAAACCCTCAAATAATCACCATAGTTATCGATTCATTCTTATCATATAATGTTTATTTAACGTCATTTTAAGTTCTTACTTTTAATCTGTGATTTTCTTCACGTATTTCTGTGCCATTGTTAAGCACTTTTGAGTTACCCTGTATATGAATGGTGCTATACTGAGCCCTGACGCCTTTTAAATACACTGATGTTTGCAGCGAAACTGCATTTGCCTCGTGTATCTCAGAACATGTCACATCCAATACAAGCTCAATAACTTCCCTTGTCACGGCGGACGTTTCCCAGGTCGTACAAATGATCTGTTATCCTGCTATCCTGGAGAAAGGGCATGCACGAGCGGCTGAATCCTCAAACTGCAGCTCTTCTAGATCTTCTAATGAATTCTCCCGCGGAAGAGTCTCTGCTGCATATTATACAAAAGGTGAATGAATGAATAAATAAATAAAAGTTAGGTTCGGGTGGAAGCCAGACACCTTCTAACCACCCCAGAGACGACGAAAGGCACAGACGATAACAAAAACAAGCGGGTCCAGAACATGAGTGGTCCATTTCAAACTGTATATTAGAGCACTGCACAAAGATGAATTAATTATGACTGATATATATATATATATATATATATATATATATATATATATATATATATATATATATATATATATATATATATATATAAATGTCCACAATGATGCTAAACAGAGAAGAGCCGGATTGAGGGCCAAGGGCAGCAGGCAGTCATTAGGATTTCTCACTCATCTCAACACCCTTTTTTTCTTCGGCTTATTTCACTCGGCGCCACAGCAGAGAGACGCCGAGGCTCAAAGGCTGCCGACTTTCAGCTCGACGAAAAAGAATGATGGAAGAGGAGAGAAGAGACGGGGGCCAATGAGAGAGAGAGACAAGATGAGTGGAAAGTTAAAAAGACAGAAAATGACAAGGATGAGAGATGGAAGGCTATGTGTGTGTGTGTGTGTGTGTGTGTGTGTGTGTGCAGTGAGAAAGAAAAGAGAACAGCTTTTAAAATTACCATCCACGTCTTAGCCAGTTGTCCTCATTAATTTAGGTCAAGCTCTTTAATGATTGTGTGAAAGTGCTTTGCTCAAATCCCGCGTGTCCCTGGCTGCAAAATGAGGTGGAAACCCACCAACCCCCCTGGAGTTTTGCGCATGAGTGCTGCATTTTGATCCATGAGGTATCTGAAGAGCTGAAAGTGCATGTGAACAGAGTCAGAACCAGTTTCGACTGGAAGGAATGACACACTGGGGGCATTGGGGTTAGAGTTGGAGTAGAAAAAGGGTGGAAATTTGCAGTAACCACAATTTGACTTGTTACAGAACACGGTTAAACAGCTGCAGTTTATTGGTCAACGCAAAAGGTCAAGTGGTTTCCAGAATGAGAATGAAGTAGTTTGTCTTCATTTAGCCTTTCCAAAAAACAACAGATGGTTTTCCCCACAATGCTCGTTACGTTTCTTGAGAAACTGATGTAAAGTGTGCGATGTTACCCATCATGATAATGAGGCCGCCTGGATTTTATGGTTGTAGAATCGTCCAAAAAATGTTCAATGACTGAGTTTTTCTGTCCCTTTTTTCCAAGATAACGTTGACTTTTCGATAACCGCCAGTTATTCAACCGTTCAGGTTTTACGGTACTGAGAAATCTCGTCTGTGAACGTCGTGAGGTTCTACCGTAATGACAAGTATATGGAGCACAAAGCTCTGATTTCTCTGGTCTCAGCTGAAAGGCGGGGGTCACACCCTGGACAGATCACCAGTCCATAGTTTTTGAATTTTCCAGAGATCACGGTCTAGGAGTTCCGGTCATGAGAAGAATGCATGGTAACAGAAGAGTTAAAGAAAGTGAATCATGCACTCCATAAACAGATTAGCTCCTAAAGTTGTTTCTTCCCTGGTCTCACATCGCGTCCTTCCACCAAGGTTCAATAATTTAATTTTAGCCGTTTTTAACAAATTGAAACAATCACAAGGAGAAGAGTGAAACCATCTTTATGTCATGCTTTTCCTCGTCTTGTTTACCAGTCTAAGAGCTCTAAGTATCATTCATACTTTTGACTGCACAAATAAATGGACATCATTTTCAAGCCTCAAGGTTTCTGCGATTTGAACGGTGCCATGTCATGTTTTTCGAAATTGGACAAATCTCTGCTGTGCTTTTATCGGGCTGTTTTTCTCCAAATGGGAACATAATTTACTAAAGTGGCGTCGTGCTGTATTGAAGAAGATCTGAAACTAGCAACCAAGATCAAAAAGTCCTCAGGAAGATGTTTACTGCTGTCATTATTCACCTATAAGTAGGGCTCATTTTCCCATTGACTTCCATTTAAACTCTGTTTTCTTGCAACCGACCCATTCAAACATTAAAGGCTGAGCCAGTTTTTTTTTTTTTTGTTATACAATTTGTGATTCACACATTGCATTTATTTCTAGCAAACATCATTCACACACTGTTAGCTCAGTCAACAGGGATGAACATTTGGAGTTTTGCCCCTGGAAACATCCACACACAAGCTGGAGGAGTTGGAGGATTGAACTGCCAACCATCTGGTTGGAAGATGACCCATTTTCTACCCACTGACCACAGCTTTATATGCAAAAATAAACAGCAGTTTGATCCTGTTCTCACAGTATATATGGATAAAAACTGCCCTGTGCTTCCATAAATCAGGTCAGAGGTCACAGAGGTGTTGGTAATACATTTTAGTAAATGTAAAACTTAATAATAAATGCTTTATAAATGTAACCCTTTTTTTGCTTATTTCAACCATTAAAGGGCCAGAAAATGTCCTGTAACCAAGTGCTTTTGCCCATTTTTCCTGAATATCTGGCAGTTATTGACAGTTCACTGCATGTTGAAATAGTGTATCAACAATTTAAAATGGAAAAAAAACTGTAGTTGTACATGAATACCAGATTTTGTGTCTCAATGTCTAAAAACAGGCCAAACAAATGGAAACTTATGTACAGGAGTTTTTCCAACTCTCTCCTCTCTGGTGACAGTTGTTATTTTAGCAGAAAAATCTCTCTGTCAGTGGCTGATTTTTAATCATCGACATGTCACTGTTATAATCAGCTGCTTACAAACGGCTCTTGGAGAAAATTGTATTTAAATATTGGCACAAAAATATCCACAGAAAAACGTGCACTGGCAATATTTAAACCGCTGTCGGGGCAAAGCTCAGTGTGAGAGCTGCTAACATTTATAGCCCGTCCTTGCCTGTTAAGCGTGTAACATCAAGATAAACTGACGTGTTTTATTGGGTGGTCGCTGCCAACCTTGAGGTTATTTATCAGCTAATTTGTGTCGCAGCCAAACACCCTGGCTGCTTTATGCCATGTTTCCTCAAGCTCAATACTCGGTGCTAACCGCTGACTCAGCAGTGGAACTCTTGTCCAAATTTGGTGGCGAGGGAAGGAGGAGGATTTGGAGAAGAGACCAGAAGGGAGTGTGGAAGGAAACTAATTACTTGTTTGTTAATGTAAGCTGACGGGTGGATAAATTCAGGCATTCGCCGTTAACACACTAGGTGTAAATACGTAAAAATGTGCGAGGAAATGCATAAACACCACAGTTTTTTGTAAACAAAAGGTCAAGCGCCAGTTATTTTCATTAGAACATGAACTAAATTAGTAAGATTCATTATGTGCTGTCTGTTTTTACTTGCACTGGCGATTAAGTTTGGCAGCCAATGCCACTGAGTGTGTGTCTCTTTTTTTAATGTTTGAACTTTACCAGCACTGTTAACGCTAATGCATCACAGTTCTAAACAGAACCAAGGTGAAATGAAATGGAAGCCAGTGACACTTTTTTGAGTGAATCTAAAGAAGAAGGAAAACAAATAAATGCTAACATTACACCCACTGCTAACCAAAAGGTTCAGATAAGTCAGCAGATTTCGCTGTAACACCTCAGGCTAAGTGTATTGAATACGTCTATATATACATATTAACATCTATTGCCACAACAGGGGAGGTTTTCTGTGTTTTTTACTGTTGTCATAACCGCTAACTCATTGTAGCTTGCTAAGTAGTCAAGCTAGCAACCTAACAAGATCACTTTTTACTATGTTTGTGGTATTTAGGTATGTTAGTATAGTATTAGCTTGCTAAGTAGTCAAGCTAGCAACCTAACAAGATCACTTTTTACTATGTTTGTGGTATTTAGGTATGTGAGTATAGTATTAGCTTGCTAAGTAGTCAAGCTAGCAACCTAACAAGATCACTTTTTACTATGTTTGTGGTATTTATGTATGTTAGTATAGTATTAGCTTGCCAGCACCCTTCTCTTTTGAGTATGTTTACATGCACAGTAACCGACTAAGACAGGCCACCAGACAACTTGCCGAGTCTGAGTATACATGTAGAGGAGAGTAGGTGTGACTCTGCCTCCGTAGGTGGCGCTGTATCTCTCTATAAGCGAGTGTGTATTGAACCAGTTCCCTGTTGACCTTTACGTCACAGAAAAACAAACGGCTAACGGCAAATGGATCGTGCTGTGGTTCTGTATGTTTTCTTAACATTTGTATGAAGGAGTAATTGGACTATGAATCGCATCATCCAGGTGTGTGTTAGTCTGACTAAGGCTAGCTCGATTTTAGTATGACTAATGTTTTTACGTGACATTAAGAAAACCAGATTATTATCTTAGGCCGACTAAAATTGGACTTTTAACATGCACGTTAACACACTGACAGTCTCCCTTTTTGTTGATAATAAAAGTGTGTGTGTGTGTGTGGTCATACATTCATCTCCCTTTGTTTATCTTCTTTCCTGCAGCTGTTGATGCAAATGTTATTTTTAAAAGCCTGGTTTCTTTTAGCCTCAGTGTTTTATGGCTTGTTTAGTTGGATGGAAATAAACGGAAAAGTCCATCATTTATTCTCCCTTAGCTGCTTATCTACGCACGCATTCTAACCTGCATCTTGCACTCTCGTACGCTTTCTTGGTGGCGTATATCTTCAGCGCATGGAGACAAATCTCCCCTGCAATTGTAATGGAGTGTATCTCATATCTCTAAGTGCTTGGACCTGGAGGATTGCATGAGGAAACTCTTCCATCAGAGTCAGAGAATGAAGCTTTATCACAGTGAAGTTCACACATGGAAAGACAGGGTTTCTCCTGAGAGTGTGTACATACACACACACACACACACAGATAGCACTGAAATATGTGTGTGATACGTCAAATAAATCACGGCGCTATCCGAGCTGTCAGTATCTGTGCCCTTAGAAGAAAACATCTCTGGCTGTTGAAGCGTCGCAGAGAAACTTGAAGGATTCTCATACTGTTGCAGCCATTTTAGACTTTTAGTCTCATGTTTTGGCAGCATTAAATGCTAAAGTGAAAGTGTGCAGCCATTTAAAGCAGCTTAAGCAGATACAGTATACAATAATTGTTCTGTTTGTTGTTGGAACTTGGAATAAACTCAGATTTCCGATTTGGAGCAACCTCACGTTCCCCAAGTTAGGATTCCATGGTCAACTGGTATTGCTAACAATAGCTAACAAAGGCTAGCCTAAGATACGAAACTTCTCAACTGGAACTCCACCATTTTGGAGTTAGCGCAGCATTGACCAGAATAGCATTGTGAACAAAGTCATGTGTTGTTGCCACATAAGCAATAATAAAAATAACAATAAAAACATTAGACATTAACATTTAGCACATTTCTAAAGAAACATAAATAAAGAATTTAATGATTTTATTGACAGGTTCCTGATTTATAAGAAAAATCGCACTTATCGATATATTTAAAAAACAAACAAACCCTAAAACTTTTTATTTCTTCAGTTTGTTTCATATTTAACAGATTTCTATTTATGTGTTACAGTCATATCTACGTCTTATTGTGTAATTTGTGTTGTATTTAATTTCTTTGACCTAACTTCTTTGACCTTTTACTGCCTTTTTTAAATGTTATTTTATTTATTTATAGTCATATTTTGTCCCTTTACTTCTGATTTCTGCTCATTCATTAGTATAGTGTTCATCTTTTTCATCTGCTCGGTGAGGAGTTTGTTTTTATCTTGAGACACAAGATACAATTTATAGTTAATTTTAGTTATAAATAACACATATCATAGTGGACAGATGAGGGAACGTAACAGTTCATTCATTTCTGTTGTTAAAATTCCACTCAAAGAAACTTCCATGACATAAAAGTGACATTTATACTGTTTGTCGATAACAAAGATTCCAGCGCCTCATTTGACACATTTGTGTCATATTTGTAGTTGTTTACGTTTGTGGCCTTCTTGTGAAGTCAGAGATGAATGTGACTTCATCCTGTCACAACAACGAAGATGATGATGATGAGTTTGTGCAGCCACAGTGAGAATTGCTCTTATTTTCGGGGTTAAAATGATGTTTAGCAGCGGGGGAATCCCTTTGGTTTGTGCCTGTGATTCTCTCCCTCTCACCCCTGCAGGTCATAGTAAAAGTATCCAGGCGCACAGACTGTGGAACATGAAAGAGTTTCTCATGTTGAGAAATCGACTCAATCCTCTCGGATCTCGCGGCAACACTGCGATCGATGAAGAGGTATCACTTAGCATCGAGAGGAAGCCCACAGTTTGTGTGTGTGTGTGTGTGTGTGTGTGTTCAGCAGGATGTTCATTTCTTCATTGGACATCTATGTCTCTGTCCGTCCTCGTCCTTTATTCTGCTCGGGCCGCCCACACAGACGTGTTTATTTCCAAACATCTAAGCCAAAGGGGTCAATACTCGTCATGGGGTTGTGTTCAAGGCTGCAAAATAAAAACACAACACCTCCCCTTTTTTTTTTTCACATTATTGATTCATCTGAGCATTTGTTCTTGTTTGTTGTCGGAAAATGAGGGAAAAAGAGACGAGTGAGTCATCAAAAGTCTTCGATTTCTCTGTCCAAAACCTACATTTATTTTGTTTTCACATAAAATGTCCAAAAAAAGGAGCAACAGAGAAACTGGAACCTGAATATATATATAGAAAGAAAAATGGCAAATTATTAAAAAATAAAGTATTTAATGTTTTTAAATATGGTGTGGCAGCTTGTAAAATATCATTTTATCAATAATAAATGTTAAAATATAGAATAAATAATACAAGAGGCAGCCGTCAACAGACATTACATCAATAAAATTTAAAAAATGATCTTTTATATGGTGATAAAAACTGATTAGAAATGGATAAACGTGCTTCAGAAACAATCTCATGTGGATTAAAGACATGCATCACACGTCCGTCACGAGAATTAATGAGCTGGCTCATCGTATAAAGGACAAGTTACCAAATGAAATGAACGTCCAAATTGTGTGGCTTGCTGCAGGAGAGTTGCTACAATTTTTTTTGTTATTATTATTTTAATCTAAACAGTGATACACAAAAAGCCTCTGGGAGAAAATACAGTGAACACACACACAAACACATGATAAGTGGCCGGCGAGAGCTTTGATTGAAAACGCAATGAGATGCAAAATCTAATTAACTTAAATCCAATGTGTGCCCATGTGAACGGTGATCTGCACCATAACATACGTATTAAAGATGCAGTACGTATGTGACGTTTGAATATAAACAAGCATCAAAACAGGCAACGGCAACATTCAACAGGTGTTATTAAAAAAACACAGATTGTATATAAAAAGTGGACATATTCACATCCTCTGCAGAATCAGAAGACTGAGGACATAATGAATATGTATATATATATGTACGTATATATATATATATATATAAAAATTATATATATATATATATATTAAAATAATATATATATATATTAAAATTATATATATATATATATATATATATATATCATATATATGTATGTTAAAATAAATCAGCCACCAGGGGGGCAACACTGCTAGTTGCAAAAAGACAGTTTGAATGAAGGTCTATGGGAAAAAATCAGCTCCTACTTCTCACTTGATATATAATGTTGGCAATTGTTTTATTTTTTGAGAAGCGAATGCTCTAAATGACTAGTTTTGAGTCTTCTTTGAAAATGATGTCAATTTTATAAATTATCTTCACATTTCGAAGAAAATGAAATATTTCCTATGTCACACCTTGCTGAAAGCATGTCCACAAAAAGTTTCAGATGTGAATCTTACCACTCCAAAAAAAATGTTCTGCCGCTGTATACACACAAACGCTCCCACAGTCAGGGTCTGATAGTATTGCTTTTATTTCAGATCATGTTTTCAGAAAATTTTATAGAATTTTTGGACACAAAGAAAAAAACATAGGTAGAATAATAATAACAACAAACGATCCACAAAAATTACGTCAGCTTTAAGCCCCCACCCTCCAGGTTCCTTTTGCCAGAGGCCCTCAGAATCCTTGGAAACGCCCCTGACGGTGGACTGTTGTTCCTGGTGCAGATAAAGAATAATATGTTTAAATATGTGAATATTACATTGAATTTCAAGACGTTCCCCGACTATAAATCCATGCTTTTTGGACATTAACTATTTACAGTTTCCCACAATTAAGGTTGTCTCCGGAGCTTCACCGACACAGTCTATACTGTGTTGGGCCCAAAATGAGATTTTATATATGCTGTTACATGCTACACAAACACACGGAGGAAAGGAAAGTAGATTTCCCCTGGTAAATAAGGCAGAATCATTCCTCTTTGTGAGGCTGCCATTTTATCTCCTTTTCCTTTTCTCTCTCTCTCTCTGTGTCAAGTGAAGAAAAGAAAGAGGGAAAAATACATTTATTTATGTCTTTTCTTGCTTAAGACATGAGCTGTAATTGTCTCGTCCGTCTCCAGAGCGTTGGCTGGTTCATGAATATGCCCGTGTGTTGTTGATCCGTCTCCCGTGGCCTCGGGGGAGCCTCAGGCTTAGTTCTGGGTTCTGTTCGGATTCTGGATCCAGGGCGATTGATTAGTTTGAAGTTTGCTCGACTGATTTGTGAAAGAAAAATGAAAACCTGAGGAACTAAAACTGCTCCAGGGATTAAACCAAGATTTCTACGTGCAATTAAAAATGGATTCTTAAGCGTAAATAACAACTTATTTGTCACTAACAAATTCAAAAATGCAATAAATAAATGTTAGAAACACACACATCTCCTGAGAGGTGAGCGAAAATATTATAATATGTGATAAGTTGATACTGTTTTGATTCTTTAAAGTTGTATCAATACATCAAAATTATTCTGGACAGTTTTGTGTTGTATTTAAGCCTCCGACCACTAGTTGGCAGCAGGCTTTTGGCCATTTGACTCACTCCCCTACTTCCATTCTTCTCAGTAGAAAAAGAAAACTGTTTATTGCTGATAAACTTTCTTGAAATTGTCTATTTTGAGGGTGAAAAAAACACAATATATGGCTTCACTTATTGTTGTTTTAAATCTATTACACAGTAAAAAAAAAAAGACCTGAAGATTGAGTTTAAAAAGTTTAAGACGCCATCACAATAGTAATATAAGTCAGAAAAATCACAAATAAATATGCCGTCCAAATGGATCAGTTGTGACTCAAATGAAATTCTGGTGACAGTTCTGCTCTCTTTCCTGTCTCAAGGAAGTGATGACTCACAATTTATCTGAGGTAAAATAACAACACATTATCAGAAAAAAACAAAACAAATTTCCTCGACTCATCTTTTTGGCAACCATTTTATAGAGGTTCGTGTGGCCGTGCGATGACTACTCCGCCCACGATGAGGAGGAGTTAGAGCCGAGTAACTGTAGAATGGAATAGTCCAGACTGCTGATGCTAACAATGACTAGCCTAGGACACTTTTGTGTCCATATTTTTTGGAACGTGGAGTTGATGTCACACGCACTTCTGACATGACACTATTCTCTATTCTTTTAAGATGATGCTCAGTTTTTAACAATGTGTGCTATTTAGTTTGCATGTTCTTCACGTATGTGCGGGGATTTTCTCCAGGTTTTCTTCCTCCCACAGTTCAAAAACATGCAGATTAAGGGATTAGGGAAACTGGACACTCTAAATTGGACCATAGGTGTGAGTGTGAGAGTGGATGGCTGTTTGTCTCTATGTGTCCCTGTGATGGACTGTAGGGCTGGACGGATCGATCCAAAATATCGATAGTATCGATACTAACGTTGGTATTGGTTATTGATTGATTCTTGTGTGATGAGATGGATTCTTAAGTACAACTCCAGGCATTTACAGAGTGACCGTACAACACCGCTCTTCTCTCACTTCACTCACGCTCAATTAGCCCCTCCCCTTTACTCCGCTGCCACACTCACTCACTCACTCACTGCGAGGCGAGCAGCGCACTGTTGTGGCTGCGTGATGGCGTGATGTTGTTAATTGCAAATGCAGATTACCAGCCCAAAAGGGAAATGTAAGTTTTAAGTTTTCTACAAACATTTCTGAGTTACTTAATAAAAGTATTTTTATTTTTCTGACAGTAATTGCAACATAACTGAGAAAGGATTTTCTCCAAGGCAGGTCAGTTAGTAAGTGAGAGAAGAAGCTCAATAAAACAGAAAAATGTAAACAATATTTCTGAGTTACTTCATAATAGTATTTTTATTTGCCTGAAAACTTTGTTAATTAAAGGAAAACTTACAAAATAATTAAGTAATCGTGAAAATTCTAGTTTTCAGTCAAATTTGCATATTGATGATGCATTCACTTAATAAATGACGATACATTGCTCTCCCCTACACAAAAGTAGATGGTAGTAGTAAAAAGTATCGGTATTGGTATCGGTATCGGCAATACTAGCCCTGTATTTACTTGGTATTGGATCGATACCAAATTTTGCAGTATCGCACGGCCCTAATGGACTGGCGACCTGTCCAGCTGGGATAGACACCAGCGTCCCCACCTGCGCGAATGTGGTGGATAAAGCAGTAGAAGATGAATGGATGGTTTCTCTTCCTGGCATTTTTTAAGATGTTACATTATGAAGCTCTTTAACGATCCAATTTCACATTAAATGCCTGACGTTCCTCTCCTCCTCCTCCTCCTCTTCATCGATGCTTCACATGACGCCTCAGAACTGCACTGGCTAGAACTTCCCTTTGTTTCCACCTCCATGAATTTCCTTTTCATTCTTTTGTCTTCCTGTTTTGTCCTTTGATGCCGTGAACGGCGCAGACGGCAGCGCTCGGTAATTAGCAGAGATAAGATGCGGGGCCTCAGACGACGAAGCGGGACGACAGCGGCAGACAAAAGCTTCTGCAGCGGTCAGCAAAATGGACAAACAAAAAAAAGAAAGAAGAGAGAGATAGAGGTGTGTTGAGGATGAAAGGAAGGCCGGAAGAAGAGTAATGTGAATACAGGCTGATGAAGGAGAGAGGGACGGAGAACGGAGTCAAAAGATTTGATTCATCAAAGAGAAGTGGAGGGAGGAGGGGACGAGGACTGAGGACGTGAGGGCAGAGGACGACAAAGAGACACTGTTTGACTCTTGTGATGAAGAGGTGGAAGTCAGGAAGACTGCGGGGACAAAATGTAACCGTGTCTCATCAATCTCACATGAAAGTCCACAGATCCCTTTATTTACCTCTCTGTGTTCTGCACATTCTACAAATCTATTATCAAAGTCTTGAAATGTGTCCACGTCGTCAGTTCAGTTCAGTCCATGAAGAGCGACTCCTGTCTCATCCATAACATAACCTACAGACGTACCCAAATCAGGAGAGAGTCGTTCAGACTTGTTCTTCTTAAAAGAGTTCCCGGGCCGCTGGTTGAATAGTCCTGGTATTGGGAAACTTCTGTGTCCATAAATGTCTTTTTTGTGATCACAAAAACTCTGTCCCTATTTTTGTCATTTCCACGTTTCGTTCTCAAACTCTTGAAAAAGACGACCCTCTCGCGGCTGAACCACGATGGACGTACAAGTGCTGTCGATGGCGGATGATGAAGAGCCACAGCTGAGACGCCCTTTGGACATCGGGTCTATTTTCTGCACATTCTGCAAATCCATTACGAAATGTATTAGACATGATTTACAGTCAATGGTCAGCTGCTCCTCCTATAAAGGGCGCATGGAACAGGAGGTGGCGCTGTGACAAACAATTCAAGCACTTTGAAGAACACATATCGATTTAGGGTTGATTTTCAAACACTTCCAACGGCCTTGAATTGAACAAACCTTTCAGGATTCAGGAAGATCGCACAGGGAAACGTCTGTTTCCGTGTGAATGAGCAGCGAGGGGGGAAAAGTAAGCGTGGTGGAGAGAGACACATGCAGATATAGACTGATAAATAATGTTGCTGTGGCGGACCCCCACTCCCCTCCCCCCCCCGCGCCCTAACACGGGAGTCACCGAAGCCTCTCGTCTCTTCACTCAACCTGTTCACAGCCTCTTGAGCAGGAAAATGAAGGTGTTAAAGCATCACGGTGGAATGCCTGGACGCTAGATTGATTCTTCTTCTTCTACTTCTCGCAGAATCACCTGCTAACACAGACACACTCTCTATAAGGTCTGGTCCTCGCTGCCATACGCGTCCATTCCCATATAACTCCTGTAATCCTGTTATCCTGTCCGTATGTCTTTATCCTCCACTTTCATCACCTCAAGTGACACAAAAAAAAAAAAAACTGTATCACCTGCTGTCTGACATTTCCATAATGAGGGCTAACGATTCTCAGAGAGACAAACTTCCAGGGCCACGTCGTACATGAAAGGGAAGTCGGGGAAGGAGAAAGGAAAGGTGCTGCTAATTATTCAACCTTTTGTACCAAAGTGTACAAACCCCTGACGGCAACCCACTGAGAGTGTGAGGAGCGGGGACATCATGTGATCTGTCTGAGGATATTAGAGATCACTCTGAGGTTATCGCTGTAGTACAAGCAGAAAAAAAAAATAAAGCCTGTAAAATTGAATCTCCATCGATGTCTCCAAAAACGAACCTAAAACCTGGACTCATGCTCAAAGTGAGCTGTGACTGTGATCAAAGGCCCCCGCAAGATTTTCCTGCATCTGCATGTTGTTTTGCATAACCCATACATCAGCGGCGTTTTAATCTCCGAAGAAGGAATTTTAATGTTTATGATGAATCGTTACGCATTGATCACGGAGTTAAGTTCAGCAATTATCCACGTGGGAGTGGATAGTGAGCATGTGGCGGAATCACGATACAGGAGTTCTACAATTATGTCAATTACAACAAATTACAATTTGGAATCTATGTATTTCTTCTTCTTTTTTTAAATTGCCAGTGAATTTAAAGGACCGCTATGCAGGATACAGTGACACCTATAGGGCTAAAATGGCGGAAGATACTTCCGGTGAAATATAAAGGGCTCCTCTGCAGTAATAAAAACAAAAGAGTATCTACTTTTCAAGTGATAATACATTTATGAAAACATAAAATCCAACACAGTGAATAAAAGAATATGTAATAATTAAAGCCCTCAAAAATGATCCATGACAAATCCACTTCTACACACTTTCAAACGTGAACTTCCAGGAATCTGCTGTGGCAGCAGTTGAAATTTAGTTCCCCTCCTCCTCCCCGATTAGATTTAACGGCTAAAAACACTGGAGTCAAACTCGTGAAGTGAAGGCTGTGGTTATCACTGAGGGCCGTGGATCATCCTGCGTTTGAAAAACGTATCCGAGTCTGAGGAGAAACGTTCAGTTACGGTGTATTTTCTTCTGTCTTTATCAGACACGACTGATGGAAACAGTGAAATAAGAGGGAGGAGCAAACTTCTGTGACGCAAACTTCTGTGACGCAAACGTGACGACGCATTGACTGACCGGTGACTGACTCCACTTTCTTTACTGTGCCCATGACAACAAGGGTCATCCAAGCGACTTATTTATGTGGGAATGAAATCATTATATCAAGCTTTCCTCTCTGTATCCACAGCAACAAAAGAGCTAGTTTCAGAGCTGGTGCAACAGTTAAAGAAAGATATTGATTATTTTTCTTTCTTTTTATTCCTATAGTGGAATAAATAACTGGCCTTCATTTTTTTTTTTAATCCACTTCAACGCAAGCTCACGATCCCTCAAACAAAACTAAAAAGTATAAATGGATGCGCTGGCCCGAATATCCTCGAAGATCTGCCTTCTTTCTTTGTGGTTAAATGGCATTTAATGATTTTTAATCTGATACCCAGAGTCAATGAGTGCACGGCGGAGCGTTTATCAATGGTTTCTTTTCATTAAATACTGAGCTAATACGTATAGATTTCCCTCTAGAGTGCATTTATATTTCTTTATTTGTTATGACTCTGTTAGCTTTGCCCTCCAGTGCAGTTAGACTTTCTGGAGTCCAACTTAAAGCAGAACTATGCAGGATATGTCTGAGTCACTGTGATGGTTAAAGTTCAAAACATGTATTAGACCAGGGGTGTCAAACATACGGCCCGGGGGCCAGAACCGGCCTGCCAGAGGGTCCAATCCGGCCCACAGGATGAATTTGTTAAAATTTCACACTAATCTAAACGTAATGTCAAATGCTCCAGATACCCGTGACTAAATGTTTGTGCCTTTATAGATCCAGTGTGATGTGTAAATTGTAAATTTAGGCACGATATTGTTGAAATTTCACTTATATTTCTTGTAAAATTATCCTTCATTAAATGTAAAACAAAGGAGAAAAAACAAAGGAGTTCTTGTTGTTCATAGGTTATTATTCTATTATTTTGCTATTTTTATTGGTCCGGCCCCCTTGAGATCAAATTGTGCTGTATGTGGCCCCTGAACAAAAATGAGTTTGACACCCCTGTATTAGACACTAGGCTAATTTAAAACCACACATACATAAAAACAGTATGTCCCCATTTCCTCTTTCACCACAACCTGTCTAGGCAGATGGGCGCACGTTTTTGGGTCTGGTTCTGAGTTTTTTCTCTTCACTGATGCCTAGAGTTTGAGTGCTTGAGATAATGTATGTTGTGGTTTGCCGCTATACAAATAAAATGAATTGAATTGAAACAAACAAAAAGACACAAAAACAGAAGAAACCTCTATTGAGAACAGTTTGTACAAATACTTTATGACCCATGTTTTTACCAGCTCACCAGCACAGACATGACCTGTTGTATGTTTTTTCTTCTTTTTTTTACTACATTTTAGTATGTTTTTATGTTACTAATTGTGTTTCTCATAACTGTAAGATGTCGATGAAGGATGCCTTAGTCTTTAAACTACAAAGGAAAAATACCTACTGGTACAAATAAAGGGACTTCACTTGAAATTGTTGCCAGTACTCTCCTTTGTCCATATAAGTTGTGTACGTCTGTTTGTAAATAAACTAAAAAATAAAACAACTAAAAACTGGACTTGTGTTTCACATTTTGCCAACTTGTACATTTAGAAGATTTAAACATCAAGAACGCTGTCCATTTTATTTGGTGTCCTGTTATTATGCGGGACACAAACTTGGCACAAAGTCACAAAGCGAATATAACTATTGAATAAAAAATAACCTAATCAGAGCGGCGGTACGCAAACAAAAGTGTCCCTACGAAGAGAACAGAGAATACGGGTTTACGTGAGTTGTTTTACTGTAGGTGTGAATTAGCTTGTTATCCATATCCTCAGTCGACACATCTTTACATCTTTTTTGATGTTATCCTTTCAGACAAGGTGATCTACAACAACTCCACCGCTCCACTACCTGCTCGCCCGTCTGCGTCCTACTCTCTTAGAGACATAATAGGACCAAACGTGAAGCTACGAGCCTGGAAATTGCACTTGACATCAAGGCAAAAACCACTCCCATTAGACTATGACTTTAAAAAAGGAGCGGGGGGAAAGAAAATGTGGTTTTTGAGTGGTGAGGTGCCGCGAAGAACATCTCAGATCTCAGCATTATAGTAATGGACTTCCTGACAGAGACACTACACCGATGAGCCTTGCATTATGTATTATTTGGAGCCATCTGCACGGCTTTCAAGTCGGTGAGATGCTCCTTATTATGCCGTGGCAGAAGAGTCCCTGCTGGACACTTACAACTCTGTGTGTGCGATGATTGTTTGCCAGCGTGACGACTGATCTAATATTTGTGAAGCAGCACATTATTATTATCCCCTGTTGAAGTTTGTCCACATACTAAATGTGGCCTCGACGCGGAGTCGGACCACAGCTGCCAAATCGACTTTAGAGACGGTAACAAGCAAAAAGTGAAGCAAAGCTCTGGAGTCTACAGAGACATTTAGATGTAGAGTATATCCAAGATTTAACAAAGGCAGAAGGTTTCAGGATATTACCTTTTGTGGTGACATTCTTCCTAAACAACAACAACCAAAAAGTCAGTTGCCTTTTCTACGGTGTAAATTGCACTCGGTGTGTTGTCTGTACAGATTAGTCTTTAATATTTAACGAGGCTTGAGTAACAAGAGCTGTTTACAGAGAAAAGATCGGGTCACTTTTTTCATCACAGACTTGGGAATTCTGTTCAAGCTACCTGAGCCAAAAACAAAACAAGAAAAAAAACAAGAAGCAGGCAATTTTGTCCAGTCCCCAGATGTACATTATACTGTATATATTGTCTCTTTTATACCAGCATCCTGCTGAGTTAACGCCAGAATGCAAATGTAAAGAATCAGAGCCAAGTCTTGAGTCACTGTTGTTTTGAGCAAACAAAAAATAGACCAAATAACAAGACAGGTGACATAATATAGTATGTATGTACATATCAGTGGCATCCTGCCTGAATGAATCCACCTCTTACTAACATCGTTATGGCTATAGAAACCATCAGTATTATGCAGAAAACCAGTATAATGAGTCGTTCTGGCTACAGGTAACTCATGTAGCCAGAATAAATGCGAATATTAAAGCAACAAACCCACGTAGCGCAATTCAACAAGTCTCGCTGCAGCCACAACTGTGACACACACACACACAACAATCAATAACCTATAAAATAGAGAAAAAGACAACAAAATCCATCCTCCTTTTCTTTCCTCAAGAAGAGTTCAATCACACTGTTGTAAAGATTAGCTGTGCATTTCATTTCCGCCCGTTTTCTTGAATGAAAAGTCTGTCTTGAAAATAGCCTTTGTCAGTAATTCTGCAACCAGAAGATCAACTTCCTCCCCTCCTTTGGCCGTTGTGCGTTGAGATTAACACCTTTAAATCGCAACAAATATGCTTAGAAAGAAATATTTTCTATGGTCCAATTAGCCGCAGATTCAGTTTAGCTAGCTCTGACTAGTACACTCCTTTGACCATGACCTTCCGCATGTATATATATATATACATGTATATATATACATACATATGTATGCCACAAACAAGAAAAACATACACCAATAACTGTTTAGGGGCAGCTATGGCATAAACCTCATATTGGTATACTGGTGGTCTAATAAATTTGTGAAACACTGAATATATATATGTTATATATTAATAAGTACATATGTGGCCCTGATTATGTATTAACACATTGAATCACAGATATACAGCAAAGTAAAGCAGCATGGATATTTCAAAAGTTTCTCCCTGATTTTCTAGTTCGTACTCTTATGTACTTGGCAGGAGAAGTGGCTAACAAAAAAACAAAATGACAGAAAAGTGATTTATCATTATCAATATGGAGGTTTGCCATAACTCCCACCCTGATGTTGCCGGTGTCCCACAGAGAAATAAAGCTGCAGGAGACGCCGCAGTCTGTACGGGAAGTCCGGTCTGATCCGGTTAAAGCGATGAAAACGGAGGAAACAGAGCCAGACTGTCTCTGTGCAAATTACCACAGATGGAGAGCACAGGGAAATCTACTCTGTATGTGTGTGTGTGTACTGAACATACCCACCATATGTAATTCTATCATATCATTTTAGCTGCAGTGCATTGTTGTTTACGTCGCATTATTGAGTTATTTCACTTGTGACAGACTTTGCTTCATAGCTGGTATAGCTTCAAGTGTTGTTGTTGTTGTTGTTGTTGTTGTTGTTGTTATCGTTCCACATCCACCTGCACATCAACGTCCACCTGTGCAATCTGAGTCATATCACAACTATAACACCATGTAGACTTGAGATAATGTATGTACAATTTAAAAGAATTATATTAAATAATATTTATCATTTATTTCAATGTTTACCTGGTTTGTCAATTATTAACCAAGGTAACTGCTCCATTTGGGAAAGGCTCCGCCCATTTTAACAAAGGTTTTATCATATTTATTGTCTGACTCTCTTTTGTTTTCCATTGTTTTTATGTTGCTTTGCAGCTCAGACATTTGTTACCAACGCAGGAATCTATTATGGGTTTGTGTAGGACCACCAACAGGAGACGCCGTCTCTCTCTAAAGTATCTTGTAATAGAGTTTAGAGAAGGAGCTCCCTCTGTTTCTTTCTGAAATTACTTTACTTACGTAATTACAAAAGGTTATTACTGGATTATTGATTAAATAATCGGACACTTACGTTGCCTAGCCCAGCTTTAACCATTACCAGCAATCTAGTTAAAGAAAAAACATTTCCAGATTGTTGAAATCGCACAGTTTCCATATGTGACAGATTCAGCTCAGTGTCTTTTTAGAAAAAGCATTGATTTTTCCGACATGTTCTACGGACTCACAGACGGTGGGTCAGGGTGATTCACAGCACACGGTCAAATCCCCCCACCACCCCGACCTCCGCGGATACAAATGAGCAGAGTAATGAATTCCATTAGGGACCAAGCAAATGTCCTCTGTCGAGGAACAGAGAGCTTGGAGTCCATATGTGAGCTCACACATGTGCACATGGGAAACATTTAATTAAAGGCAGTGAGATTAGTTTAACCAAAAAAAAACAACACATTAAAACACAGATTTGGCAATATGAGCTTCCACTCGCCGCCATTTCTGGTTTTATTTTGAAACTTTGCCGGATCAATCCACTTCCTGTCACCTTGACGAGCTGCATTACTGTCACCTGTGTTTAATTAGACGCTCACCTGCAGTATTTAAACTCCAGGCTTTTGTCAGTTTGTCTGTGTCACTCACCTGAGAGGATGTTTCTTGTTGATCTCCTGTGTTTTTAACCCTTTAGCCTCGTGTTATATGTTCCTCTTTATGAACCAAACCATTTCCACAAGTAAATAACTATTCATTTTCTTCAAGTGTCCAGTTTTAAGTCCACCTACTGCTCCACTTAATGATACATTTTATTTGTAAGCACCTTTCAAGACGTGTCCTTTACACAGCACGCAACTACAATAAAGTAGCTTGGTTAGACATTTATTTAATATAATTTTACTATTTTACTGTTTTGCTTTTATGTTTTTTTTTAACTCTGTAAAGCACTTTGGTTGACCCTGGTTGTTTTAAAATGTGCTCTAGAAAGAAAGTTGACTTTACTTGAGTTATATTAAGTACAGTAAATAATATAGTGAGGTATAAGAGATGAATTGGGAAATATAACATTTTTGGTTAACAGAACGCTCTGGGAACATTTCCTTTTGGTTGCGGGAACGTTCCCTGAAGGTTCCCCAATAGGTTCTCCTGTGTTTGACACAGAAAGTTCCCGTAACGTTAGTTTTTGATTGCACAGAATGTTCCTTTGTTACAATCTTCACACATCCTTTAGAGAACGTTCTATTTTGGTTCCCAGAATGTTCCCAGAACATGACTTGGTCAAAACCTTCATACAACCTTTGGAGAAAGTTCTCTTTTGGTTCCCTGACTGTTCCCAGAACCTTACTTTGTCATAACCTTTATACAACCTTTAGAGAACTTTCTGTAGAGGTTCCCAGAACATTTGCTACAACCTTCATACAACATTTACAAAATGTTCTTTTTTGGTTCCCAGAACGTTTCTTTGTTACAACCTTCATACAACCTTAATAGAACATTCTCTTTTGGCTTCCAGAATCTTCCCTAACGTTATTATGTATACTCGAGTCAGGTGTAAAAATGTCTATTCACTGCATTTTCTCAGAGAATAATGAATAAAATATGTGCATGCAACTGAATAAACTAATCAACAATGTTGCATTATGTAGAGTTGAAAATAGAATAAAATATTAATGTCACTGACTGAAACAATCATCAACGATGAATATGCACGCAGTGTAATCAAGCCATGTGTTTTTTTTATAGACTTAATTAGTGTTTTATTTGACATTTTTGGTGCTTTATGTACTAATAAATAAAGTTCTAGCTATATGTTGATATAAGAAACAAGCGAATGCTAGAGGATAAAAGTTAAGAATATTAGAAAATGTGAACAAATATAAACATTTTAGGGTTAACACATCTAAGATGTTGGGTTTGGGTTGAAGTGGGGATTTTATGGCACAGATCCTTATTTATGAATTTGTCAATAATTTTAATTTATTTTATACGTTAAATGGGAGCTGGGGTATATTGTTACAGAGAAATAAGATGAACTAGTCCAGTGCTTTTCAAGATCTGCTTTAAATCCAGTCACGCTCGGCTGGCAAGAGAGCGACAGAGCTCGCACAACAGAGTCATGCATTTCAATTCAGTGCACTTCGGACAGTTTAAATTGCCTACTAGCTATTCTCTCCCTCAGTCGTTCAACCACTCCTGAAAAACTGTCAGACCTTAAGAGTATTGGAGAGGACAATGGGATGGATGGTGAGACAAAAACACGGCCTTTGTTTTTTGGGGGTTTTGTAAAACAGGTACATCCTTTTGTTTTGTCACATGGAGATATGATAAGACGGAAAACAAACAAAAGAGGAGGACAACTACAGCACATGTTTTAGAAACCAGAAGAAACCACAATAACATGTTACCTATAGTACAGTAAAAAAAAAGTAAGAAATTGCCATAGAGAAGTAATATTATGGTAATAATATCATTTTTTGATTGTAACCACGTAGTAATAGCTTGTTTAAAAACGGATATAATTGTGTTAGCCGGATATAATATGTATTACTGTAATATTATTTCCTTATTGCCACACAATTACCGTTGTTAGTGCAAAGCTGGAAATTACATGATGATATGACCACCATTTTATTACCACGTTGTATTGTAAAATGTCCACATTTGAAAGTGCGAGACTGAAATTCTGTCTCGCACTATTTTTACTCTATATGGGACAATCATTTCCAAAATGGACGCCATTCTTGATTGAAAAAGACAAGAAATTATTCATCAAGAAGTCGAATCATAATTTTTTTTTGCCAACCAATAGAGTCACCCCCTGATGGCCATTCAGGAGAACTACGTTTTCAGACATTTCCACATTGGCTTCACAGTCCACAGCCACAGATTATATTGAATTTTATTTAAAGTCTATGAAATAAACCAATATTTTTTAAGTGTCGTATTTGACCAGGGATTCAATTCCATTCAATCCATTTTTTTGTGGATACTTCAAGCTCCTCTAGTTGAAAAACTCTTTCTGAAAGGACAATGCTGTCATGAATCACTGTCGGGCTCTTTCAAGGAGTCAATCAGATGTGGTTGGAGTTGTCACTTGTTCTGGTTGAGTGGGTCGACACCAAAAAAGTGGATGCAATCTTCTACTTGTAAAAGAAACTCCTGTTTTAAAGGCGACATAGACCGGAAGCTCCAATTAACAGTGCGTTTGTGTGGGTATCTGTGACATTACCTCGTTTATGAAACCCTAAAGTTTCAGAACAAACAGTTCAGCCACTGCTGAGAAAATAGTGTTGAATTGTTTTCCTGGGCTCTGCGAAGCGGATCGGCACTTCCTTAATTTGATGTCGTCATCAGAAATCCTCACCACTCCTCTCACCACCGTAGCGCCTCCTGGTGCGGCACTAGTCCGGGCACATCCGGTTGCGTACATTCAACCGCAGAAGAAGAAGAACTACTCTTGTTGTAGCTGCTGAGATGCAGAGCATCCACCGTGCCAGAGGGGAGCTGTGTATCTGAGAACTGGCCTATCTATTACGTCACTTCCAGGTACCTGGCCAATCACAGGACAGTAGGAAAGCTCTCGTTGGCTGGCCAATCACAATACAGCCCACGTTCTGGGGGTGTGGTTTTGGTCTGAAACAGCGCGGCTGATGAGAGCGTCAGTGAGGAGATATTTTGATCGACTCGTTTGCTGCGACTAGCAGGTTTTTAACCATGAAAACAAGTTAATATATGTAAGTAGACCTCCATAACTAACATATATGTGTGATACAAGCATTCAATGACACCTTTAAAGCCTTGAAATCTGAAATTACACATTTTTGTGTCATATATTTTCCTCTAAATAAGAGCATTTACAAAATTGGCATCATGTTCTATTGAACAAGGCCAGAAAATTACCTCCTTTCAAACTGAGTTCTTTCTACAACCAGTAGAGTCGCCCCCTTGTGGCTAAAAGCTACTACCATCCTCCTTCAAATGCTTCACTGCTTTTCAAAACCATAAATCTTCGTACTTTTTCCATTGACTATCTATGATCTGAAGCTGTCACTGTGACACTTGTTGTTTTCCGTGTCGTCAACACAACACAGATCCTTCTTCTGCAGATGTCACATTTGAGCGGCAGGCGATGTTCTCTGACAGCTTCTCAATCTGGAGAAAATGACGTGATTAAAAAGGAAAGCTTTTCATGGAGTATAATAGAGGAAAAACTATCTTTTTATCCTGTTCAGTAAAGCTGAAATGGAATAAAGCTTTTTGGCTTAAACTTGTCAATATTGATTTAAAACTGACTCTGCGGTGTAGTGGTGATTATAAAGACACAGATCTGCATTATCTATCTATCTCACGTCAAGCTAGCAAGCAATTTAGCTTGCTATCTGACTCATCCATGTCATGTCATTTTTGAGGGGGTTAACGTTCTTAAAAACTCTTGAAACATTGCTTGGACGTTACACCAGGGTTCTATGGCGCCCCCTAAGGCAAAACGTGGATGGAGCATGGCAAGATTAAGTTGCACTGAATTTCACGAAACTTGGCGGGAACATGTCACAGCCCAAGACAAACAAACTAGTAAATTGGGACCAACGCCTCAGCTCAACAGGAAGTCGGCCATTTTGAATTGAATGTACATTTGTAAATGTACATGCTTTATTAGACCATCTGTCTAATAAAACACAATATCACAATATAATGTCTACATATGAATAATGCTTTCACTGTGTTGTTCTTCTTAAATATGAATATCTCTGCTTCTTCTTTGTTTTGCTGCTCTCTGGCAGTAAACTGAATTTCCAACTATTTTCCAACTTAATTCATCAAGAAAAAAAACCCACAGGTTAATTATTCATAAAAATTTTTTAGCTTTATGTGGCTCTGTCATTTGTAGCCTTCCTTAATCTCATGAAGAATGTTTATAAATATATATATTTACCTTAAATGTAGGAAAGCAGCACTCTTTCATGCCCCACAAAGCCTTTCATAGCATATAATAGAGTCACTGCAGTGCAGAGGAAAATTATCTTTTATCCTGCTCAGGAAAGCTTAAATAAATTCAGGCTTTTTTTGGCTTAATCTTCTGATTATTGTTTTCAAACTAACTGTGCATTGTAATGTTGATACTAAAGACACAAATCTGCATTCTCTTGGGGTCGCCCACAATATAATGTCTACACAATGAACATCGCTTTCTTTATGTTCTCTTTTCTACGAGGGAAATGTCGACTTGATTTTAGGGCTGCGGCAATGGAATGAATCAACTTAAGCTTCTTAAATGTGAATTAAAAATGTTTTTGCTCTTCTTTGGTTGGTATTTTCCAACATTTTTCAGACCAAACAAATAAATTAATCAAGAATTAATGAACAAATTAGTGACTAAAGTTATATGTGGCCCATTTGAATCATTCAGTAATTATAAGTCATATATTATTTACTTTTATTTTGTGGGAGTTGGACATATTTCGTACTTTACATGTGTATTATTTGTTTGTGTTTATTGTTGGTAATATGGTTATTAAGGGTTCTTTAATTGTCCTGCTGTTGTTAAGTGTAATTAATTGAGGTCAAATGGGTAAATACAGCTTTCTGACCTTAATCTTAACTTTGGGTGATGAGAGCTTGTTGTCAAAAGACATCATAGTTATTTGTTATTCGTCGAATTTCTAACTCCGAACCTTACAAACCCTGAAATAGGACTCCAAGATGGCTGCCACTCGCATCACTAGTTTTCATGATAATCAGGTCGTCCATCTGGATTTATTTTGATGTTATGGCTGTGGAAAAGATGTCCAACGAGTGAGTTCTTCTGCCCCTTTTCCAAAGATAACTTTCACTTTTGGTATCTGCAGAGTCCTAGAATAGTGCTGTGTGTGTGTGTGTGTGTGTGTGTGGTTGCATGTTCCTGCCATCTCAAATTTTATTTTTCTTCAACGTCTCAATCATCGCAGTGTAATTTAAACCGTGATGGCTTTCACAACAGCCACATGCTGCTGTTTTTGAGCAACATGTTGATCTGTGTGTGTACTTGTGTGTACAGTGCACGTGTGTGTGTGTGTGTGTGTGTGTGTGTGAAGGAGAGGATGGATGCATCTTTTCTTCCCGCTTGTTGTCATGCATAAATTGCCAGACTCTGGAGGCAGCGAGGCTGTTATTTACCGTGTGTGTGTGTGTTTCTCTCTCTCTCTCTCGCGTGTTTGTTCGTGTGCACGGGTGAGCGTCTTATCTTTGTTTTCACGTGTGCGGTCTGCCTGTAAAGTGGGAAACAACTTTGAAGCATCTTTGTGTGTGATTTCACGTGTTTGTGTGTGTGAATACATTGAAGGAAATCTGGGCCTTGTTTTGTGCCCCACTACCTGCGATAGAGTCAAGTCTCAATCTGCATACATGAATGTTAACCACCGCGTTTTCCACTGAGGCAGTCTCCGGGGAGATGTGATAAACATAAGCTCTTCCTTCAGACTGAAAGGAATGAATAAAAGAATGATTTGGGCAGATCTTGAAAATCACGACAAGTAATATGAATTTTTTTCCAACCCCGTTTTCCTATGATGCTCAGGTTTTTATTGGATCTGCTTTAGCTCCGTGCAGCAGGTCATACTGTGGGGAACTTCAAAGTGTTTTTGTAAGCTCACGCTTCCCCGTGTGGGAGGTTGAATGGTTGCTGTCACTGTGATGTTTTTCTTTTCTTTCTTTTTTGAAGGAAAATAGAGAAAGTGACAAATCAAACCGCTGCATCCGCACAACGAGGACTGACACAGGAACAAGAGGGAAGAGGCAGTGGCACACAAAGCTGCGACAGAAATAAAGAGGCAGTTTTACCGTCCAAAGTCGCGGGTGTTCGGTCACTGTTGTAAAGTATGAAGGTGTTCATTTTTGACTGACTGGCATTAGCATTAGCAGGCATTAGCACCTGTGTTGTGAACGGTAAAGCCCACAGTCAGGCTTGCGTCTCGACTGAGAACAGCACCTTCACTTGATAGACGGTGAACACTGTGCCCAGTGGTCGTTTCAGCGGCATACGTCGCGTGGTGTTGTACCATTGCACGGATAACGAACAAAGACAACGGACGACAACATCGAATGCGACACAACGGACAACCTGCTCGTTTTGTGGCTGTTTCACTCAACAAGACGTCAACAACTGCCGTGCGTCTAGCTTCACCCAAACTAAAAACTGGAAGAGTCGTAGCCGGTTATTTTGGGACTATTCCTAATGGAAACACATAAAATCGCGTATCGCACCGAAGTGTTTGACTCTGTGGAAACACGCCATAAGAATCCCTGCCAAAATGACTCCATTATAGTTGAGATGTTAGAAAAAAAACAACGTTGAAGCTAGCCCCTAACGATAGCTAACCCGTGGCTATTGCTAGCAATACCAGTCAGTAACAAAACCACGTTTTATTTGTTCACCCGAACAGCTTAGTAACATTTGACACTTATGGAATGTGTACACTACTATGTGTGCGACGAAGAGAGAAGTGCAATTCTGCTTTTTGTCATGCATACTTCTCATTACTGTAAGTCCTAGACCGTTTGTGACATCTACAAAATTCAAAAACTATGGACTGGTGATCTGTCCAACTCTCATGTGGTGGATAATCTGTAGAAAATGGCTAAATGGATACCGGAAAGCAGAGAAATAGCGCCCATGTACTTCATTACAGTAGAACCTTGGGACGTCCGCGGAACGACCGCCCAATCACAGACGAGATTCACCAGCGCGTCACACTGCTCTGCATTGGTCTCAAGCACGTGATAACTGGTGATAACCTCAGCGGCCTGTGAGAAGCTCCTCAGTGTCGCAGGACTCGTCTTCAGGCCAAAGAAGAGCGAGACTGAATTCGCGCAACTTTGAAAACCGACCTCTTCTGAAAGGGAACAGACACTTCAGCTAAGAAAATGGCTCTACCAAAGTTATTTTCTGGTCAGATACTTGTACTTTTACTCAAATATCCCTTTTAGATACTTTATGCAAGACTGAATAAATCACACAAAGCTTGTTGTAACTCGATCAATTCCTTATGTGTGGGCTTGGACGTCGGGTCATTGCTAAGCACACGCGGTCCATTAGCCAGAGAACATGGCCGGACTCGCACAGTGACACACGACCACCCGTCAATCCAGCCGCCAATAAACTTCTTTGAATGAATGAAGCTGATGAAAAATGCCCCTGTTTTTTTTTTTTTTGTTCCATCAGACACTGCTCCTATTAGCGCAGTATTGAACGCAGCTGAGCCCCGGTGTGTGGACTTGGTTGGAGGTTGATGAGTTTTACAGCAAGAGTAATTAAAGTGAGTGACAGCAAGACGGAAGCAGAGCACACACACACATCCACGTCTCATCGCAGACCGCTGGGATAATTATTGAATTCTGTTAAAAGCTTAGTGTGTGCTGTCTGCCAGCCAAGGTTCACAGGAATTACTCTGTGAAGGAAACAAAGACTGAACGACTCCGCTCTCAGTGAGCTGAACTTCCTCCGGAGAGATAAAAGACGGGTGCTTAGTGCTTCCTTTTTTTTTTTTTTTTGAAAATCGTGTTTATGAAAATGAAATCCTAATATGATGCCTCCTCAACAACACATTAAATTCTGCTCCTTCAATTTTCACCCCAGTAGTACATGTATTAGTATTGCAGCTGCTGATTTTCTGTATATGTTCTATTTAGGCACTTTATATCATGTGTTGTGTCCAAAGGAAATCCTCTGTCTGACTCTTTATGACATTATGAACACAGGAGAAATTGTATTTTAAGTTGAGGAGAATCTAAAAAAAATGAGTATTGTTTCAGCTTTTTATTCACATGGAACTGACGTTTTGGGAGAAACTATATATAAACTATATAACTATATTTTTTGCTTGTAGAATTCAAAATGCCACCCTTAGCCTTTCTCCTGTTCTTCTCCTTGTGTTTGGAGTTTGTACAGCGCCTCATACAGGCCTGTCATATATATACACTACAGCGTTTAGATCTGTGTTAACGCAAACGTTTTGAAGAAGAAACATGAAAAAGATTGGATATGGGAAGTTCTGGATCAGGCCTGAGTCGGCGTCGACACGTTTATAATTCCACGAGTCCTCCCGAGCAAATTCATTGACTCCATTAATTAATCAGATATACAAAATCCATGCCGTGACACTGCAGCCAAGTGTTATTCCCCGTTGGACGTTACCAAAGTTCACTGCTTTGCTCTTTCATCTCTCAATTTTGAGAAGACTTTTGCTTTGAAGTTGAACAAAGCGAAGCCACTCACACACTTCCAAACGTGACAAAACTTAACTGCAAATAAACGCCACATACTTAACTATCTTTTAATGAGTAACTGACTCTGTGGATGGAGCTGTCTGCTCTGAGTGTGCACATCTACTGACAGAGCAATTTGATAAAAAAATGGAGCAGTACCACTGGGAACCATAGGGGGGCAGTGTAGCGAAAAAACAAACTGGGTCAAACTACAAAAACGACAACAATTTGGTAAGGAAATGTGAGGAATGCTGGGTTAAATCAGTGAAAGCATGAGGGACAGGAAGTGGGTGTGGTCAGGTAAATGGAGGGAAAACTAAGACCAGGAACAGAAAGTGGAGAACATGTGAGAAACCAAAGCAAAGAACAACACATGATTAAAGCAGAGGCGTAGGTGTTGCCAGTGTTAGTAAGTAACAATTTCCTTTTATTCAAAACATGAAAACTGTCAAAACTCCATTGTTGCATGTATGTATCTCAGTTTCAGCTCCGTTTTATCCAACAAAAAACAAGTATCTGTGAAGTAGTCGGACAACAATAACAAAACGTCTCCATTGAAACGGCCATTTGTTTGCACTTCTCTGTTAAATTGCGTTAAATTCGAATTGCAGACGAGTGAAAGGAAACCTTGTAAGTGATACAAGCTGTCACGTCTTCAAGGATCGATCGCGTTCCCGTAAAAAACAAAGACTTGTGAAGCAGCTCTGTATCAAATCAATTACAGCGTCATCTGAGAACCAGAGAATCCCATAACAAATACTCTGCGTCTCTCACACACACACACACACAAAGGCATGAACATCGACATCAAAAGCCCGACATGACCCTCAGAGATGTTTGTGTGTGCTACAACAGGGGGAAATGCTACTGAAACAACACTATAAACTACACACACACACACATTGTCAGACTCAGTGAATTCAGCAAGAGGAATGTCTTCTTCTTCTTCTTCCACTAAATGCTGCTTAGCATAATACTGCTACTGTCTTAAGGGAAATGTGCAATGGAAACAGTGTAGTGTGCAATTTCAGGTCTTATAGATTTGCATTTGATTACCTCCACCAAGAAGGTTGTGTTGTCTTCGGCGTGGGTTTATCTCTGCCTTTGTCCTACTCTTAGCAACTGTCTGTCTACATTTCTTTGACGGATCAATCTGAATTTGTTTGTGATGGGAATAAGTGATCAACCAAGTACGCACTGAATCCTGATAGGGCCGTCCCTGACTCCCCCCAATAATGACATCGCAAAGACATATGAATGAAATTTGGTACATGTATACAGGACCAGACAGACTAGGTTTTATGGATTATGGCTTTAGTTACAGTTTAACATGGTTCAGTCCCATTTAACATGTTCAGATGTGTGTATATCAGTTATGTGTGACAGTAATAGATATAAGCAGGGAAAGTTCTATACACATCCAGAAAGTCTTCATAGCTAGCTTGTTGTTCCAAAACCGGTGGCGTTTCTAACCCTAATTAATTGGTAAATTAACCAGGCTGAGACCATGGAGCTTGTGTAGACACAGTTCGAGCTCCACATCGATACGAGTCTAGGCTTATAACCAAGCTGCTTCCCTGATCCAGAACATGTCTTCTCCTTCTGAGGTGTCTGGATGCAGCGGTAGTGCGTCGTCTTATCATCATCAGATACTGTATATGGCATCGTTTTCTCGGCGTAGCCCAGTTGCTCGCTCAAATTGGAAATGGACCATCCAGAGAAGGGCAAACGGCAAGTTTGGGGTCTCGACTGCAGTGTGAAAATGAATCAAACTAATGTTAAATGCGACACTGTAACAGATTTACCTCCTGAATCAACAAAGTATGAAAGCAGCCGAAGCCTCCGTGCTCTGTGAGGTTTATGCAGACATTTATCTTTGTATTCTTGTTATATGCAAATGTTTGCAGTGAATGTGCAATGATAATAATAAATACATTGCGATTCTGGCTCTCACTTTTCTTCTCCTTCTGCTTTGCACACAAACACACATGAGCAGGCGAAGGCAAATGTAATTTACAAGCTGCTTCCTAATGGGGTTTCATCTTTCAATATAAATGTTAATAATCTATGATTACGCTGAGCTGCAACACAGGGAGCTGAGATTTTCTTTCATGTATTTATGTCTCCGTGCATCTCTCTCTCTCAGCTCATCACTTGCTTTTGGGAAATGTTTTTGAATACAGACATCAAGTGAAGATTTTCATCTTGTAGCCTTTACCCGCACAGAGGGAGACGACTGCACCTCCGTGCATCGGCAAAACCTCACTCATTCTACATTAATCATCTGTTTAGTGTAGTTGCAGGGATTTCCTGTAGTTTTGATTTCAGGCAAAATAGTGGGAATAAATGCATTTTAAAAAAATGATCAAAAGTCAAAAGTATAAAAACAAGGAAGCACAGCCGCCACCATCTCTTGAGTTTCACCAAGCCTAAACTTTTCAGATTCTCATTCAAAGGAAGGATTAATCATGTCAGGGTGTTGAGGGACTAGAATGACCGGTGTACTCACACCTGTAGACCACACCACCACTAGTTTTTTCCTAAATGATAAGGCCCTGAAAGTGCATTTTAACAATAAATAATCAAAGCGTAAACAATAGGGTCTTTGCACCAGTCGGTCTTAGGACTGTAGAGTGTGCAGTATCAGGATTGGTCACACTAAAAACTAAACAGTTTAACCCGTCGATGCTGTTTATTTCTGAAAAAAGATTACATTTTGTTTTGTTATTTATGTGTTCCAATAAAGTGATAAAGACAAATATATATATACTGTATGGTCATTACGGCTTTGCTAAAAAAAACATATCTAATGGTTTGCCCAGTACCGTAGTATAACTCAGAACAGCATAGGTTATGAAACACATACACACACACGTTTATATATATACATATATATATGTGTGTGTGTGTGTGTGTGTGTAGCATGGCCCTGTCATATCTCATTTATTTTCCATTTGTGTGTGAGTGAGGTTATAATAGCTTAGTAAAGAGCCACATTAGCAGGATGGCGCGACAAAGCTATGGATTAATGCTCTCTGATCCCTCGCTGTCAAGCCTATTAAAATGTATGCAATTTGTTTTTTTATCTCTGGTGCCACGCTTGCCTGTCGACTGCACATGGCGAGGACCGAGTTAAATAATATTCCGAATCTGCCACTGCCTCATTTGCTGCTTATGACGACTCCTCCAGTTTTTTTTTTTCCGCTCCCCTCTCTTCCCTGTTACCCTCGGTTAAAAACTAAAGATAAGGCTTGTCTATCATTCCTCCAAGCCTGTCAATCATGATTCACTGCATTTTCCCCCACATCAGAATACATGGCTCTCTGGAGGGAAAGACAACGTCTGCCTTCATGTCTCTCTATAGATACTCTACAGCTACCATCAGCATGTTTTTCTTCTCCAAGAGGGAGCAGGCAGTGTCCACCTTCTCTTTGTAAAAACTTACTGCATATGTCAGGAGATTTCCCCTGGAATGAGGTGGAATCGCCTTCATGTGGTGTCGGTGGCCTCCAGCTGACTGCATGCGGCATTTCAAGTCATGTGTGTGATAAAAAATATGAGAGAATGTGCTCAGGCCTCTGAAAATCTGCTGTTTGGCTGATGTTTGATATACCACCTTGATGTTTCTACAGCATGTACTCATCACTTTACTCAACTTTAAACACGGCAAAAGTTACTAACTCTTCTGACTTTTTCACCTCCACAGGAAAAAGTTGCTGTTGAGTTGAGACACGGGGGTGGGACTTATATACCGTTAAAGCGTTCTGAGGAGGAGTTATGCTAACTGTGGCTCCGGTGCATCATCGAGACATATTCTTAGACACGCCCAAAAAATCCTGAACATTTGAAAAATAATCTCAATTGCACGGTTGCGATTTATTTTTAGTTTTCATTTTCTGACAGATATAATGTGTGAAGAGGAGACATTCTGCATTTGCTTTACAACACTCTTCTAAGACTTCTAACACTCTGTGTTAGAAGTCTCTCTGCCCCAACACACCAGATTCAGATAAATGGGTCGTTATCAGGCTTCTGCAGTCGTGCTTGCTGATGAGCTGGACCATTTGAATCAGGTGTGTTGGAGCAGGGAAATGTGTCCTCTGGGACCAGGATTGAGAAAACTTTGACATTTGCAGCTATTTGCAGTCACTGCTACCAAACTTGGGAAGGGTTTCCACTTTGTCTTTTTATTTTCTTGGCTTTTAAGACTGAAAGACAATTGGTGTCATTGCTCTTTATATTTTTTGTATATTTTAAGACAGTTTGAAAGACAGGAGGCAAAGAGAGAGAGAAGATGTTGATATTTTGTTTGGGAGTGACCAGGATGGACAGGATTAGGTATGAGCATATTCCAGGGACAGGTCAGGTTGAATGGTTTGGAGATAAAGTAGAAGAGAGTCAAGGTTGAGATGGTTTGGTCACCACAGAGAAGGCTCATGGATATTTTAAAGGAGGACATGAGGACAGTTGGTATAACAGAAGAGGACACAAGGGTTAGGACAAGATGGACGGTGATCCCTAAAGGGAGAATCTGAAAAATGAAGAAAGAAGTTGTTTTTTTCACGTTTTACTATCCGTACAATTGCAGTATTTTTTTGAAGTTGGATATTCTTACTCTGTGAACCCCAATAACAATACATTTCCATTGCAAATCAAAGTCTAGAAAGTGCAGCCTTTAAAATCCTGCCGTCGTGCAGTAGTTTAAAAGAAATCCATCAGAGACAGAGTTGACTGCAGAGTGATCACAGTGCTGAAAATAACCCAGCTGGATGGGCAGCAGTGCGACGCGGCACACGGGGAGAGGATGTGCTGATGAAGAGCTGCCAGTTGTCACATTCTCATTCGCAGTGACGCGCGTGCACGGCTCGTACGTTTAATGCTGTCAGCGTGGTCTCAGTCTACTGAAGAGGCTTCACACACATCTTATGTTCCTGCAGGTTTCAAAAAGAATAAATGAATTTCTGCCAAAAATCCAAAAACTTATTCAATTATTGTGAGGAAGTCTTCATTTATATTCCAAAAATAGGAATCAGTGTCATGGCAACATGTCTGTATTCTTGAGAAAAGATGTGTTTGTCCATGATAATGTTTAATCACCAGAATGCGTCCAGTATAGCATGCTACAAAAATCTACAAACATCTTCACACCTGAAATTGCACATACATTGGTCAGTGAAAGTGAAAAAAGGGAGGTTGTTCTTTTCTTGGATTTTATACCATCTACAGGATAACATGACATTTCATGGTCCAGAAAGTTAAGCCATTGCAGAAGCGCCCCAAACCTGTAATCTCTTAAATGGGCATGAGAAATTACCCCAACATACAACTCTTTGGACACAAAATGCATAAAGTATGGACACTGTAGTTTTTTTTAACGCTAAATAAATAAATTAGCATGTTCAGCTAAGTCTTGTGTTCCCACCAATGCCAATCGGAGCCAAAGCTAATAAAAACCTACATGAGTCTTTTGACCTGGGAGTTAATTCACATTAATTCCCTCTGGTAGAAATCCAATTTAAACGTGGTTTTAAATTGGTTTCTTGACCAAATGGGAATCTGGTATGAATGAGGTAGAGCGTAATCACCAGCATTGGAACCGGGGTCATAAGACTCCACAAGGACAAAGACGGACCTCTGTGTCGGGCCGTACCACTTGTGCTCCGTCATGACCGAATAAAAAGTGGCCGCAAGAAAACACAAAAAAAGGTCGAGCGAAAATAGCTCCTCGTTAACTGCATCCAACGGCGTCATTAATTACGATATAATCATCATTAAAAAACATGATGACGATACAATAGGATACATAATGTGCTGAGGTCAAGCGCTCTCGCTGGCGACAGTGTAATTAATATCCAAAACTCATGATGAATTATAATAAGTGTCGTTACGTGATTATAGTGTAATCACACTAAAATAGTGTATCAGGACACCTTCGGCCCACACTAAGCACTTTAACTACAGAGCTGTTTTCCCTTTTACTGTATCTGTACACAAGTTGTCAGGATCATCTTAGAGAGGATTACCGCCATCGCCGACGAGTGGGACATAAATTGTGTTAATAATCAGCTGTCCAAGTCTATTTAGAGATAATAAGAGGATGCAGTCGAGGATGTAATAGGCGTACCTCTAATTTCACGTCTTTGTCCTTGATGTTTGAGGAGCGGCGGCGCTCATTAAGCTAAAGCAAATCCCATTGTGTTGTTATTTCTGCGGTGACGGCAAAGTCACAATCTGCAGATATAATATAATGATATTTAGCCGTAATCGGCACTTTGCAGAGATTATTATCACATCCTTGTTAAGTAAGTCCCCTCTGCTACGGTAAGTGACACTCGGAGGCACCGAGCAGTACCTACAAATGACTTCTTAACATTTCAAGACAAAATAAGATGCTCTGATTAGAAGCAGGCTCCTCCAGCTTGTGTCTGACAGCAGACGTGAAGACAGCGACACTGAAAAAAAATGGGGTTATAAATAATAATAAACACCACACGTGGAGCACAACTCCAGCAAAATGCTGTCAAAAGGATTTTAAAGTTCCAGGCACACTGCATTGAAGTGCACTTCTCTCTGTCCTCTTGTGGAAAAATGGAGGTAACTGAGAGGTAACTGTCAAAGATTATCTAGAAAACTGACAGCATGGATTTTAAATGTCTTTTAAATATGTAAGTCTTCAAGGTTTGAACCAAGAGTTCTTTGAAGGGTGAGGTAACGGCACAGAGCAGGCTTTAGTGGCCTAAAAGAGATGCAGGCGCAGAACAGACCCAAAAACTGGCTCGATAAATAGGCGGTCACACCCGATAATCTGCTTTTTTGGTCTGCACCTAACGAAAATTTGATATATTGTTTAATTTTTCAGTTGGTTTGGTTCTTGGCAAGAGGTTGGTGTAGTGGTTAGCACTCTTGCCTTTGTAGCAAGAAGACCCAAGTTAGAGACCTGGTCAGAACAAGGGGCTTTCGGTGTGGTGTGTTCTCCCCGTGTTTGTGTGGGTTTTCTCCGGATTTCTTCCCACAGTCCAAAAACATACCATACCTGGATTAGGTCAATTGGGCACTCTAAATTGGCCACATGTGTGAGAGTGAATGGTTGTTTGTCTCCTATATGTGGCCTGCGATCTTGCCCTATGTCAGTTGAGGTTGGCACTGCACCCCCGCAACTTATGTGGAGGATACAGCGGTAGAAGATGGATGGATGGATGGTTCTTGCAAAGGGCCACACAGTTGGTGCAGCAGTTTTTCCATTTGCAGCAAGAACACCCAAAGGCCTTCTTTGCATGATCTCCCCTGGATATTCTAAATTGACCATTGGTGAGAGAGGATAAAGTACCCCCCTCTGCCTGTGTCAGCTGGGATTGGCACCAGCACCCTTGGTTCTTGGCAAGTCTCAAACGCACAATAAGTTAGAAACAATAGTCGTGTGCAGAAAAAACGATCAGTTATTGGTCTGACATGTAAGTTAGAGCATCGACAGGTTAATGTTCATAAGCCTAAAGGTTGGCAGATGGCAGGTGGCAGGTGGGTGGGCATGGTGAAGTGGCTACATCCTTGTTCTAATCCACAGCCACCAAAGCTGAAAGAGAACCCTGAGGACAGAGAGGATTTCACAAGAGGATTTATGCCATTAAACAACCTCCAGACTCCGTGTCTGGAAAAGCCCCAGCTCTTCCTCCTCCCTCACAAGTAAGATTGCACATTTTTGTCCAGCTTCCATTGTCACCCCGTGGCACTGAGAAACTGCCCACTCGCTGTTGTTTCTCAGGAATCAGCAGGAGGCTCCTGAGCCCTGAACCCTCCTGCCACTGACCAGCGCAGGGTCGGTCCCTTTTCGAGCCAGCAGTTGCAAAATTACCTTGTTGGGTCATTTTTAACCCAGCGGTTTCGTAGTAATTACTCAGAGGTCCAATAGAGGCAATAGAGGTTCCACAGTGGAACTTTAACTGAGTGGAAATGCTCAAGGTTTGTAGCAAACACACACAGTAAGTGTTTAAGATACGTTTTAACTGTTGCCTCTTTCATTATTCAACTTTCAACCACACAAACAATGCATTGAGCTCTTTGAAGTGGCTTATTTCTCTCGCTCTAATGCCCTTCCAGTTTATTCTGATGACTTGGTTGATCAGTCTTCAGAGGCCACAGTTTTCCTCTCCGAGTAAGTCAAGACTCCAGTGAAGTTCAATACCGACTTTGTGATGCTTTTTTCTTCCCTGGTGGTTTCCTTCAGTGATGTTGAGTGGCTCCCCTGAGACTTGCTGAGCTTATTAAAAGACCTTTTTTTTATCTTCTTTTTATAAAACGTATCCAATCATCATCATTGTTGCTGCCCTCCAGTGCAGATATGATAAAAAAAAAAAATCAATACTCATTCTAGCAGAATAGTGTAATTTAATTCCAAGACTACCGAAGCCATGTTTTTTCCCTGCTATTATGTTATTATTTAAAAACAAAAATGTTTCAATGAAGTTATTGTTGTAGCCTCATTTGTCAAGGAAACCTAACGCCTCCTGGACCTCCTCACATAGATGACATTATCACAACTTGGGCTCAATAATATCCTGAATTTCTCCCTCTTCCACAATCTAGTTAACCTCATTTTCACCTATTTTAACCTTGATGAAGACCTTGTGTCTTTTACAACCTCTTAGAGGTTGGGTTTTTTCTTGAAGTCCCCAATTGCCCAAACGATAATTACTTTCTTTTGCCTTTTTCGCCCTCAACACCCTCCCAGGTGTCATTTATAATTCATGTTTTTTTTTTTTACTTTAGTTCTTTTAAATCAGTGGATTCAAGGTAAAGATGTTCCCTCTGATGAATATTTCTTTTGCCAATGTTGGGTCCAGTTTACCTCATTAACCTAAAAAATTGCAACAGTTTCACAAACTCCAGGATTTAAACCTGTCACTGCCTTTTCCCCCCCTTTCTAGGTTTTACATCTTCTCGTGTTTATTGGCTAGATATTAACATTCCAGAAAAACTTCACGATACAATCATGTTTAATTGTAAAGGTGCAGTGAAGGTCTTTCATTCTCGAGCTTGAACCACATTGACAACGCTGCAGCGCTGGATCAATCCAAAGTTGATTACTGTCTATGAGTGAATTCTACTGCTAAAAATAATCGCAGACATTCAGTAGGACTTCACAATCGCATTTTTAACAAGACCACAGTGTTTACCTAGTTTGAGAGGGTGAAACTGCCAAGTTTGGATTGTGTAAATTTGGTTCCAAAAGGCGGATTTCAGTTTTGTCACTGTGGAGTTTAAGGAAGTTTGAAGTGAACCAGGATTTTATTTCAGAAAGGCAGGCGGTGGGGGCAGAGGGAGGGAATTGTGGAATCCGGTTTGCTGAAGAGGTAGAGCTGGGGTTCATCCACAAAGCAGTGGAAAATGGATGTTGAAGGGGCCCCAGGACTGAGCCCTGGGGCACACCTGATGTGTTTACAACTCTGCATCTCACAGACCTTAATTTCATGTAACACAACAATAAAAAGGCAGGTGCACAACACAAACGTTACTGAAGTAGAGAAGAAGAAGAGACTTCCCACACTGGAACTTTGTGACACAAATTGTAAAGCTATATAAGAAAGATTAAAAAACACATTTATGTGAAGGAGCCTACATGCACTTAATTTGATGTTCAAAGGGAAACATATTATAGGTAGTAGAAACAGTACAATATCTTAATAATTGGGTTTAAAAGGTTGTGGATAAAGTAAAGTAGAAAGATGCTGTTGATCATTTTGATGCTGTGTTTTTGTTAAATTAAACTTTGATCGTCATCGCATGATACTGTGGAATTTGCCTGGACTTCATTTGCCGGATAATTTACAAATGCAGAGAAGAGAGAGTGTCGACCCCCTAAGGCGTCATTCGGTGGAAATCTACAATGTGAATAAAAGTGATGTCATGAACTATCAAATAAGGCAATTTTGTATGATACATTTACACACATACCACTCAATATGTGTAATGCAGCAAGTGTAGAAACTAATGAAGCAATAAATATTTTACTGGCTGGATCAGAAGTGAGCACAACAACCAATGAATGGCAAAGACTTTGGTTTATGTTTTGAAGCAGAAAGAAGAGGTGGATCGGAAGTCATTTATAGAAAGGCACACTCACACGTTCACACGCCTCCATGCCTCCACAGCTTATCACAAAATGCTCCGAGTGACGCTGTGATTTAGCCCAGTTATTTCTGAGCCTCAGTCCTAATGACTCCATTCTCAGCCTGCCGGCAGCCACAGATACTGACACCTGAAGTGAAGTGCTGAAGAGCGACGACCAGGGGAAGAACTCACTGCAGTGACTGATGATCAATTATGTGAGGTGGAGGTGGAGTTCTCCAACTTCTCTCGTATTTCTTTGCCAAAGGGCTCCGAATGGATCACAGCACCTGACAAGATTTTGGGCCATAAAATGTCCGCCTGGGAAATAATTCCTTCCAACGTGATTTTGCGTGGTACAGCCCTGAGGAGTGATTAATGCGTCGGTCATTTTGTCGACTGAGACTGTAACGTAACTGGAAATTCAACACTTGGTTTCTCGGTTCAAAGAAGTAGCAGACGGACTGTAACAACGGCAACATGTTCTTTGTCACCAACAAAAACCTCACGCACAGCTACGTCCACTCCTGTTCTCCTCGACTAATGACATGTGACATATTGCCCAACCTTACTGTCTTTCATATTGCTCTGAAGGTCCTTGTCATGTCTGTTTTGCTTTGATTTCAGGTCACTCTATCACTCCTCAGTCCTTTGGTGCGTTCCAGTTTGTCAGAATGTCCTTCTGACTAGTTCTTAGTTGGAAGTTTCAAATTAAGTTGGATTTCCAGCTCAGAAAGTCAGAGCAACCTCACAAACCCCATCATAGGAACTCCAAGATGGCCACTACTCATGTAAATCACTGCTACTTTTACCCTTAAATGCGCTTCTGTCTTATTTGTTTGTTTGGTATTACTGGTATTGGCTAGCCCAAGATACGCCATGTTTTTAACAATTTCTCAACTGGAGCACGTACCAACTCCCAATTTATGATGTAAATATAATGCACTATAATCTGGGTTCCCACCAGTGTGATCACTAATGTGCTTCACCTTTGTCTAAGTGACTTTCCCTCCCTTCTGTGTGTATATATACTATATATGCTATACATTTTATTTTCTGCCAAATTGTCTCATCTCCATGTAGCATTTTTGGACCTTTAGTACAAAGTATGTTGTTACAAGTATGCTTGTATACTTGTCCAGTGACTTTTAGAGTCTTTATGTGTGCCATTTCTGTGACTCTATCTATCCTCAAACTTCACATGATCAATGCCCTTTTGATTGACGACGCATCTGAGAATCAAAACTAAATACACAAGACTTGACACTTTTGGGTTGGTTTGATTACTTGGGGACTGTGGAGGAAAGTCCGCAGGTTTTCAGACAGTTCTCGCAACCTCTCTGAGTTGTGTTTCGCCTCATTATCCCGCTGCGAGTCTCCACAAAGAGTCAAACCAGAGGGCATAACATGTCTCAGAAGAAATATGTGATACTTCCTCTAGATCAGAGTCAAGTCAACGTGTCCAAATCCAGAGTAAAAATAACCTCACACTAGAATATTCCCATAACAAAGTGTTTCACTGTTGGTGCGAGACTCTGCTGTGTCATTCTCTCCCCTGGTTGTCTCATCTGTTATAAATCTCAGACTTCATCAGTAAAAAAAAGCACCTTTCTCCGGTCATCCACCTTTAAATACTCATATTTCTTAGCCTGCCCCTGGCATTTTGGCCTGGTTTCCCCTCTTGAGAGGTGGTTTAGAAAATTTCACTTGTCCTCTGAGACCAGTATAAGCCGGCAGTGTTTTGACAGTACGTTTGTTGATTGCATCCAAGTCTTGCATATACTTTTTCTTGGCAAATTCTTCATCTAATGAAGTTGCTGCTCTGAATCTTCCAGAGAGGTCTGGGTGTGCTGTGGATACGGCTGATCCACTTTCTGAAAAAGCGTGTTACAGTTCAATGCACTGGCCCCCTTTGAAACTTTCAGTCTAGCCATGGTTTGATGCCGGAAAAAAAGGCTCCTATGCTGAGAATAACAAGTTGATTTCTGACACTTTCACTCAGTCCTGATGCCATTTTTCTCTACCCTTCAGTCACCGCTCTACTTAGTCAGCCATGATCTGCTGGAAATGTTAAGCCCAGTCTTATTTATGTCAGTTGAACACCAGCTGCATGTTGAATTAATGATGAGCAGATCAAATCCACTTGAGTGTCGTGTGAACGTTCACCTCAGGGGAAGACAAACAACAAAAGGAAATTTAACCCTTTGTATAAATGCAATAAAGCAGTTGTTGCCCTAAATTAACCTTGAATTTGTCAGAGGTGTACTCGTTGAGTTGGGCTTGAGTCCTGACTTTGAGGATATGCAGTTTCATTTGGATTTAAGCAAGTCCTCAAAGCTTGAAAGTTCAAAATCAATTTACTGACCTTTGTGTAAATGCATTTTCAGCTGAACTCCATTTACAGACCAAACTAACTCTTAAATATAACAATTGGGTCCAAGGCTGTTGCTGTAATCATGACTTCATTAACATTTTTTCTTGCATTTCTCAACAACAGCTACTAACTGACGCCGCCGACAATCAGCCTCCATATCTGGTTATATTCTGAAATCACGTGAGATTCTGTGAGATCCCAAATACCTGGAATCTCCTCCTTGAAATCCTGCGTCTTGACTGAATCGTCTAGTCTGTGCTTTCTCAGGATTAAAACGTTGAACATCGGTCACCAGTATGTTGTGATTGGGAAATCCTCTAGTGTGTAGCCGTGTGAGTGGCTAACATTGAGGTGCTAAGCTAATGTCACATGTCACTTCCTGTTTCTTGGTTTTGTAGTGTAGTGTGTACGACTACTCTAAAACTAATTAAACTAATTTGAACTTCTGTAGCTTTTATCAATGGTAGCTAGCTTTCTGTACATGTAAATTCACATAATGATGGTTATCCTAGCCTAGCAGTTAGCTTAGCAGTGATGGCTCTCACCATTTAACCCTTGGATGCACAACCTACCAATACCTACACTCTTCCACGAGTGGGATCAAAAATGACCCCAATTAAAATCAATGCGTTTTTGCAATAAACTGGGTTTTTATTCTTCAAAATCTTTAAAACAAAGAGTTTTAAGTCAGAGTTGCTTAAAGGTTCATAGAAGATTCCATAGGAACTGCTTGGGGTCATTTTTGACCCCACTTGTGGAAGAGTGGGGTAGTGATACAAAAACTGCAATTTCTTAAAATTAATGAAAAAATAAATAAAAATGCAAATGGCCTCATGTCACAAACATGTTTTATGAGGAATACCTGGAATATGAAAATATTACAACTCTTCGTTTTTAAGATTTTGAAGAATAACAACCCATGGGGTCATTTTTGACTAATCTAAGGGTTAAGTCACCTGAAGGAGAAGATGTGTTTTAATCAGGTCTGTTCCTTTTGTTCCCTCTGTTTATTTCCTTGTGTCTTGTCAAGTTTTCCTACATTTTACTTCGGTTCTTTCCCATTTCTGGTCCAGACACACACTTTTCTGTCTTTGTACTGTTTTCCCCTCTTCACTGATTGTCTGTCCTGCCCTGATGGGTTTCACCTGTGTTCAATTACTCCAGCCACACTTGTGTATTTAGTCTCTGGGCTCACCACTCACCTCTCTTTGTTGCTTCTGCTCAGCTCTGTTCAGTTTACTGCTTTTTGTGTTCCTGAAGTTCTTATTGTAATTTGGGTCCTGCTCTATGACTTCCCCTCCCTGTTTTTAGTCATTTCACCAAAGACTCTTTTAGTTTGTAAAACCTTTTATATTCTCAACCTGGGCGAGTCAGACTTCATAATTTAGACCCAACTTGGACTTGAATGCAAACACTGTTCAGTGCCATTTGCTCCTTAATATCCTTGTTTGTTGTTGTTGCCAAATTGTCCAGTAGATTCTTGTTTCTTCTGGTTTTAATTTTGATAAATAAAGTTAGCAGAGAGGAAGTAGAGACACCTCATATTTCAGCAATGCATCATTTCACCTCTAATTGACTGTCAGAGCAATGGATCCGTCAAAACCTCACAAACATCACTTGTCTTTGTGCTCATGGATGAACAGCCCGTTTGGATTAGTTATCGCATGTACAATCTGCTATCCACACAAAACCCTCAGGCTCTCGCTTCAAAGTTTGACACTTGTCTTTCTGTCCTCCCTCTTTTTTTTTCTTTCTGAGATGTCAAGCTCCTCCTGGGTGTCGTTTCTTGGTGGTATTTATACTTCTCGTTTTTCCCTCTTTTCTGCTTTTGGGAGTTTTTCACAGATTCCCAGTCGAGCTCATTACAGAGATGCTCCAACGGAAAGCTGGGGGAAAATATAACTCCAAAGGTTGCTGCCAGTGAAAGAAAGATAACAAAGCTCGTCATAGGAGCGCAAATATACCTTTTTACGGTGTTGTTTTTCACCTTTTTGACAATCCATCTTATCTCCCATGGGGCGAACACTGTACGGGGCCCTTCGTCTGTGCAGTAATCTGTCAAATAAAACAAATTGCAAGCAAACTATTGTCAGTTTTTTTTTTTTTGTCACTCCAGCAGTAAAAACCACAGGCGATTTAGGGGAAATGAAGTGATTCAAAGAAGCACGGGGACCGTCCTGATGGCTTGTGTTTCACTTAGGAATCTCCTCCACCATCCAAAGTGTCCTAGATGAGAATCTCGACGCTCTGTTTAAATTCCACGGGGTGGACGTTAAATGCCAACATCCATCTTGAAAAGTTCAAGTTCACCTTGACTCCCGAGTCAGAGATTTGCGATGCCTTATTTTTTTGTGAATTCTGAAGAAGACGAGTGATAAAAAAGCTTCGCTCTGATGATAAAACACGTTCTCAGCTCAGGATTCTTTTTCTTTAATCTTCAGAGTGGGTTTTTGTCTGTACCATTGTTTTGATCAAACCTTTTGGATTAATTGGCTTTTTTCCCCACATGCTCGATGTGATGTTTTAATGAATAAGTAAAAATGATGGATCTTATGTCCATGTAGTTGAACATAACACTTAAAGGTCAAGTCTGTAACTTTTAGGACGGTTTTCTTGGCAGATTTTTAATAAACTACCCATATTTACAGGTTGTAGCCTTAAAATGAGCCTTTGATGTTCTTTCGGCTTACCCGGCCATGTTTCTACGATTTGAAGCTAAGGCTACCTACGTAAACAAACCACTGCAGCCATTGTTACAAACTTTGGTCACCATTAGATGTCACTAATTCTTTCACGAATTGGATTTAGGCATGAAGAATGGACTCAGGAGGACAGTTGGGGACTCAGCTCAAGATGGAACTCATACTTTAATGTATTCTTACGTCACTGAATGATGACAGACCTGTGGCGCTTACCTACCGCTAACTGTTTATGACAACCCTTTCTGTGCAGGCACAAGTTTGCACACACACAATGATTTGCAAACAGTTTGGGCCGAGGTGTTGATGATGCAACAGGCTCCCAATCTCACATAATTCTGGTTCACCCAGACAGTGGGAAGACTTGTTTTTGTATGTAGTTTGTTTTTTTATTATTATTGTTATCATTATTATTGTTAGCATTTACTTGTGCCCAGTCCCAAATTTTGTCAGGAAGGCTAAAGAGTTTCAAAGGCGTTGATCCTGGTGATGGATTTTTTAATTGGAGCCCTTCCAACGTGTGAAGGTTAATGTTGTCTCCTCATCTGATGTATTTTTTTTCTGCCGCTGGTGCAGTGACGATCCTGATCAAGGCCATATATTCTTCTATTACAGACATTAATGTGTATCAAACTAAATATTCTAGGGGAAATATTGTGCAGTCATTTTCTCCTGGAGTGTTTTTAATGATCACGTTTGTGCATATCTTTGCATTGTAATTGATGACAAGCTGACCTTTGCAATTCCGATGGACGCTGTGTGTTGAAAACTCAAATGTACATTTAAAACACCTCAAAATGCACGTGTGGACTTTACTTTATGACTTAGTTTAACCATAAAGGGCCAAAAAATGTCCTCTGAGTAAGTGTTTCTTTCCAGAATAACTCAATATCTGGCAGTTATTTATAATTTACTGCATGTTAAAATGGTGTATTAACAATTCAAAATGAAGAAAAAACACTGTAGTTGTACATGATCACCATATTTTTCGTATTAGATTTAAAATATGAACAGTATAACACATATTTAAAGTAACATTTGTTTGAGTCTTTGTCTCAATGTCAAAAAACAGGCCCAAAAATGGAAACTATGTACAGGCCTCTCTCCAACTCTCTCCTCTCTGGTGACAAAGATGCTGATTCTCTGGCTTCCTGCAACAGGGCAAGTGAATTTACCACAATAACCACACGTTGGCTTTGACTCAGCTTCTCAGCTTTTTTAAACCGCTGGAATTTTTCCGATAGCACAAACTGTTGCGTAATTAAAATCACAAGCAAGACATCCAACCCTTTATTTATTTATTTATTAACCCTAAATCTCAAATTGTATTACGGTTATGAACCCTGTGACAATTCTGTAAATACACTTAACTAAAATTAAAAAAAGAATACATGCGTCAAATAAGTTTTTTTTTCACTTATTTTCCTATTCAAACAGACTCTTAACTGTAGTTTTTCTTTCAACCAAACATTTTTAGGCACTCTGCAGTTTATGCTCGGTTACCTTCCCCTAACCTACTTTTAAATCAAAATCTGATTTGCATTAATTTTAATTGAGCTTCCCCCTCCCCACCCTCCCTTAAAATTCCTTATAAATCATCTCCCTTGTGCCTTCTCTCCATTTCAGTGGGCATAATGAGCAGGAACACAGCTAAACACTAAATCATCCTGCAAAGCAAATTAAGGTGATCTGACAGCAACCAAAACACTCGCACGGCACCCCCGTAAACCTCGTATCGCTCTGTTTTGTGCGTATACAGTGTATAATAATGTGCATGTGTTTGGATTGTCCCTGGGGAAAAGGTCAATTCCCAGAATACAGTGGGTTTCTGAGGCATTTAGCAGCCATCAGAAAGCACCTGCCTGTATCTGCTCCCATGAAAGCCTTTAAGGTGAAGCTTAATACACAAAGAAACACACAACTCCACACACACACACACACACACACACATACCCTTGCCTGTACCGCACCTTTATCGGCGGAGGGGGTTTGACCTTTATCAGATTGGAGCGCTAACACGCTAATAGCCCTGTCCACACTCCAATTAGAGCTGTTAAGAGAAGGGTTCAACAGAGCGGAGTCTGCCATGAAGAGTCTGATGGAGAAGAGGGGAAGTGCACGGGCTGTCAAATGTGGAGGGATAATGAAAATGACAAAGTCTTTAATGTTTTGTTTTTTTTTGCTTTTGGGATATTATAAGACGTTTGTAGTAAGTAAACAAAGAACTATGAACATCAAGACACAATAGAGTCTTAATGAGGCTGTAGCTACTACTCAATGAGCAAGTGAGTCCATGGACTATGCATAATTCACAGTGGGTGAGTGTTCTGTTCCCCTCTGACTTCTGCAAACTCAACACAGGTTCAGACAATCTCCACTTGTCAGATTCCAGAAACTGTCTCGTCACAACGTTCTAAATATTGCCACAGAGCCACCCAATTCCTGAGAAGATGCCTTTGAGTTCACTAATTTAAGTATAATTAAGTTTAAGTATTAGGTACAACACAGTTGAATGTCACTAACTAATGAATCCATCAAGTTCTTTACTATACCTGAAAGTGCAGGATGAAATTCAGATGAATTTACTGTAGTTGCTGCTTTGTGAGAACCAAACATTGAATAAACCATTCGGAGTGATGACATTTTGGGAAAGTAAAGGAAATTTTGGCTGGTCCTCATATTTGTAAAGGGATTTTTGGGGGGGTTAAGACCTGGTTTTAGGGTTGGAATTGGGTTTAGGTTACAGTTAGAGCAATCCAATCCCAGCTCATCAGGATCTGTCAGGTCGTTTTGGGTTCAATCACATCAGCTGAGAAAACTTAGTTCATTTGAATACATGGTGTAAACGTTTAATAAATAGATGTAGAATGAGTAAAAATATGTGACAATAAGTAGAGAGAACCAGATTTTACTATTGGGACACTGAACACAGCCTATTGAAGCATCCATGGTAGATGTTATCCTTTTCTTTTCTTCCTTCTGAACCACAAAACCTTTTCTCATTTGCCGTAACCATAAATAAAGGCCAACAACCACCGTGTCAGTCAGTGTACGAGTCAGATTACTTTTTGACTTGGTCTTGTCGGGTTCTGGTTTGGATACGTTGTAATATTCTCACAGGCTCGGTCTGGTTTGGACAGGAAAATGCAGGCTGAGCCTGGGACTCCAGTGTGTGCAGAGTAAAAATGTCAGTCTTCTCTCTCTGCAGATTGAACTGAGAACTGACGTGATATGAGACATGCCACGTTATTGAACCCTGGCTGATTGGACGATAACAGGCAATGATTGCTCCTTTTCTTTTTTGGCCCTGCAGTCTTCTCTGAAGCTTTATGGGTTTTTCACACACTAACACTCTGGACACAGAGGAACACTGAGGGATGTCAGACTGCTGGAAAAAGAAACTCATATTACATGTATTTTTTAATTCTTCACCGAGTGTCACTGCAGGACTAATTAAAATCCCTCTCACTGAATCATCAGCCTCCAGAATACATAATATACAACAAGTGTTTCCCACAGAAATACATCCCATCTGTAGCAGCAGCTGCCCTGTTCAGAGAATCATTATTATCTATAATTTATTACTTTAAATTATTGAGAGGACTAATAATTTTTCAAGGCCCTTTCTTTAAAGCAGTGCACATTTAAAAAATGTTTGCATTTTTTTTTATTATGATTTGCATTTTTATTCTGTAATATAAATATCAAATACAATAAAACTCATATGCAAATATCTGTTTCAACAAAAATATTAGTCCTTGCTCCTGCCCACCTAAGAACAAGAACACCAGAGATTGACATATATCTAACTATCATCAAGACAAAAATAAAGCAAATCAAAATAAACAAATCTTATTAAATTACATTGTTGTGCCTTATAATAATGATAATTAATTTTCTGGGATGGAACAAGAGACTGTCTCCAGGTCCAGAAGTTGAAGTCAATGTCAAAGTACTTCCTATCTATCCATGAGGGGGAGATTCCATTGGTTTATTTGTAATTTGTTGACAGCATCAGGAGACAGTTTATGGTCTCAATCACTAGTTTCAGGTATTGAGAGTTGATTGAAATCCTATTTTTCCAACAGGAAAAACAGCAGTGCGTCATAGTCAAGTGTGTTAAATCAACGTGGTAGGAGTCCCACAAGGCTCCATACTTGGGCCCATTTGGTTTTCATTGTATATCAAATAAATGAATAAATAAATTAGAAAATGCAGTTGAGAATCACTGAGTCAACAACTTCCAACAGTTATTTTCCCACAAACGTATATAAAAGGCATATGAGGTTTCATTTCCAATATAAAAAATGGCAGAACAAAGTTATTCAAAAAGTATAAATGGCATAGGGAAAAAAATATATTTGTAGAAATGTGTTGAACAAACTGAATATTTATAGGTATAAATTACAAAAAGGTAAAAGGAGATTGTGATCAAACAATGGTGGCAACAGGAAAACAATAGTTGTGAATTGCTGAGTCAGCATTGACAGCTAATAAAAACAAAAATGTTTTCTATACTGTGACTCGACCTTGGACAGAACAGTTGCCACCATATGTGATGGATTAATAGTGAGATGTGGTACATTTAGTTGATATTTTTTATGTCTGTATCAAACTCCCAAGTGTGTCACATGAATCCAGGAGAGATGGGATTATTTTGTTCATAAATATGCAGCTCATGAATGTTTCATTTCACTGTATGGAAATTAGATAATGGAAATTATATCAGTCACAAGGTATAAAAACTTCACATTTTTCCATGATTGTATTGGGTTGTAACCTGACTATCTTCCTGCTTTTTTGGTTAATGTGTTTTATTTATGATTACATGTCTACATAACTGTAAATTTGATTTGTTTTCACCCACAATGCACTGCAAGGTAATGTAAAGGGTGTGCGAACAAGGAGAGGGGAGAAGTTTTGGTCATTAATGCTCCATTATTCAGTCCCATCCAGCCCTACCTACTACTCTTTTTTACTATTCTCATTTTCCTGCTTTCATGACCATCAGACTAATGAAGACAACCTCAGCTCAGTGGTGCAGGCGGTGGATTTAAGAGAAAAGAGGCATAAAGGCAGAGCAGGTTCAGCGAGAAGAGAGAGAGAGAACGACAAAATAAAGAGGAAGAGAGAGTACGAAGAAGTGAGAAATATTTAATATTATGCTCCAGGTGGAAATGTGACACCCATCTCATCGTTGTCAGTGACCCAGGACATGATAGATGTGATAAAGGAATTGCAGAAATGAAAGAAATGGGAACAAGAGGTAGGATGGGAGCGAGATATGAAATCACCGCAGGAGGTAAATCAATTGGGATTAAGGACGTGTGGGTCTGATTCAGCGGCGTCCAAACAGACACACATGTACACAGTCGCTGATTGAAATGTACGAACCAATCCATTACAGACGCGACGCAGGGTTCCAGCTCTGTTTCGAGCAGCGGTGGAGTGATTCCTTTAATTCCCCGCTGCTTTTGCCAGCCTCCAGGTTTTGAAAATATCAAAGTGAAAAAGAAGAAGAGAAAGGAGCACAGAGAGAGCATGAGTCAAACTCCTCTCACTTTTTTTACAGCTTTGGAGGAAATGACACACAACAAGGTCATTTTATGTGACATATTACACATGTTCTGTAAAGGAACTTTTTTGCTATCAGGGTTTTGAAGAACAAGGGAGAAGGCCCCGGAGTTTATTTGAAAATACTTGGCCAAAGAGAACAAAGGTAACATCAAGGCAGACATGTCCACGGCCTGACGTCTGTCTTTCTATGACCTTTAACATATTTCATTAGAATCAGGAAGACAGGAACTGGAATAACCTGAATTTGGCTCATTCATTATCTATATTTTGATTTATACCAGGCTCTGATTGGTTTCTTATTGGCAACCTAATAGCTGTCTCTCTGAGCACAACCTTGAATCTAGCTCCCTCTGTACAATAACACGTTCTTCTCTTCAACAGCTGGACTCTCAATTATAGTAATTGCTCTACGGTTGTAATAAATGAGAGAGTTATGAATTTCCCAAGAACACCCAACAAGAGCAGAGAGTGTAAATGTTTAATGTAAAGTGTTTAAATAATGACTTAATTACAGTCTGTAGAGCCCAATATTTGAATTAGCAAATGGATTATTTCCACAAAGATGTTTTCTAGATGAACTACAACTTCTTTTATGCATGTTATTTCAAACACTTACACTTAAATCTACATAAACTAAAAGACAAATTTGTTTGGGGACCCCCCCAAAAAAGTCTCCCATGACCCAACTATGGGTCCTGATCGAGTAAAAGTGTATATAAGTCGTTTGTTTTTGTCCAATAGGAAAGACAAGTGTGTCATAGTCAACTGTGTCAAATCACCTTTCTTGGAGTGTGCTGTAGGAGTCCCACAAGGCTCCATACTTGGCCCAATTGTCTTTTGTTTGTATATCAAATAAATGAATAAATAAACTGGAAATTATGTGTTCAACTGATTTACTGTGAAACAAATTAGATAGAAATGCTACTAACTGTGAATGTTGTTGTGTTTCTTGGAATCCCATGCTGGGTTGATCTGACATTCCAAGTTGGTAATCAGAGTTCCTTACTCATGCAATGTAACACACCATCAATTCTTAATATTGTTTCATAAGAAAAAATTCTTAATGTCTATAAACTATATAATATCCACATAACACTATTTTAACTATCTGAGAAAATAACCTGTTTTTAGGTTTAGTAATAACCTGTAGTCAGGTGTAAGTATAGTAAAATCATACCTGTTAAAGGTCATAAAAAAATATATATCCTATTGTTTCTTTACAGAATCACTACGCTGTCAGAGTGTCAAAACACAGCAGAATGTCTCTGAAACACAACAATCACTTGGTCTCAAAGGTCTGCTGTTTGACAAAATGACTGGGTGGTTACCATGACTACAACTGAAACCCTTTGTTGACGTATACATTGAAAATGGAGACTCTTTAATGGAGTATAAATTAGGCCGTCGTGGACCCAATTAAAGTGTTGTCCACTTGTAAAAATGTGGATCAATAAAAGACAGATGGTGAGGACGTAACATAGGACACTGTTTCCTTTTATTTAAAGTCTGATCATGTCATGACATTTTTATGATTTTTCTTTGTAACCACACATTTATTCACATTTTTATGAAAATGAAATGAAAGACAGAGTGAAATAAATGAGTGGTGCATCCATCAACTGTCCATTTCATGATTTTGTATTTTCAGTCATTCTTATTCAGAATGACTAAATTTAATTTATTCTTTATTCTTTGCCACTTATTTTTTTGTCTAGATAGATAGATAACCAATGTTTTTTTGTGTATGATCACAAATGTTTGAGTACTTTTGCATTTTTCAGTTTAAAAAAATGTTTAATCCCAGGCTTAAATGGGCTTTTGAGCAGTGAGAATGTGTTTAATTGGTTTAATTCACTCCTGGGTCAAATGACTGTGGTGCACACACAGGTTTTTAGCAGCTTAAACTTTGATTGACACCGGTGGGAATGTACGAGCACGGTCAACACTAATTTATTCTTTGTTCCTTTGGTGCAGTGCAATGATGCATACATATCTTTTCGCTGTAAGCATGTAAAATAGCCCTAAATGTTAGCAGAAAAGTTTTATTGTACATTTTGAGATGAATGTTTAATCTTTGTATTTCATCTTACTGAACTGATTATATTTTATTAGTGACTTAAAACTATGATATCATGACTTTTAAATATGCACACAGGAAGTGATTGGTTTTACATCAAGACCAGTGGAGGCAACACCAACACTGTGCTAGTAAAGTGAGACAAAAAAGACACTCATTTTACTGGTCAAAAAAAGCCTGGTTGTTCAGCAGTTTGAAGGGATAAACACTTCTTGTCTCCACCCGCCCATGCTCTGCTGCTGTATAGACACAAACACTCCCTTCGTCAGGTCTGATAGTTTTGCTTGACAGAGCCATACTGAAGAGAAAAAAAGAATTTAATCTTTTGAAAATAAAGTCAGAATATTATGAGAATAAAGTTGGAACATTATGAGATTGTTTTTTAACATTATCTGAAGTATTATTATTAATACAAACTCAGTTTCTTTCCCAATCTTTTCAAAGTCCCCATGTACAAGATAATGTGGTGCTGATGTGCCAACAATATTAAGTACTTTATTTGTGAAGCCCCAAATCAAAATGTAAAGCCATGAAATGCTCAGCGTTCCTCATCTTGATGCATGGTTGCAGCTGACTATAGATTTAAAAATAATAATAATTTCAGTTTGGCCTTAATACTCAGTCATAGTTTTCAGATGGACGCAGCAAAGAAATTCTGTTCACGAAGCCCAAACAGAGGCAGAATAACAACATTAACCACAAAAAAAATGATGCACTGCGACTTTATAACTCTCTTTTTGAGTCTCATATTTAAATTTGCAAATAAAAGAGATAGAATGGTGACCACGAGAGACTCATATTTTCTTGCTCACACACACAATGGCCATTAGCGTAGCAGGTCATAGCTCTTCTTTCATTAATTAGAGACTCAATCCTCATGTGTCCAATTAAAAAGCTATGAATATACACCCCTTCTCATCTCTTATATACTCTGTACGTGTGCCTATATATGATTTAAATGTGCGTGTGTGTGTGTTCCCTGAGACGGTGTATTATACCTCAACATTTATGATCATGGAGTTTCAACATTATTACAACCATCCAAACGTTGCTACGGTGTCATGTTCCAGTCCTCGTCGTCTCCGTGGTGACTGGCACTCATCGACCGGGATCGTCTTGATGATGTCATTTCGCAGTAATTGGATTATAATTGGTGTTTAATGGTGTGTGTGTGTGTGTGTGTGCGTGTGTGTGTGTGCGTGTGTTTATGCCGCTGGAGCCCCGTCGTCTCTGTGGAGACACTCTCCTCAAAACGCAGACATATTACCGTCCTGCAGGACCGTTGTGGACTCCTACCATCCATTTATGATTCCGCCCAGTCTCTGTGATTGCATCGATTTTCCTCTCTCTCATCTCCGCGGGCGTGTCTCCTAATTGAATATCACATGACGTTATGATGTCGTCTCTGGAGCCGGGACAATAATTATACCCCGTGGGCTGTTTTCATTCCAGCCGATTCAGCGTTCCTCGGTCTTATCTCAACACACGCTGTCAATCACATTTTGTCAAGTCAACCTGACTTGTAATGTCATGTTCTAACAAGTTATTCCATCCCATTGTGTGTGTGTGTGTACTTGTGTGAATAGTATACCTTTGTGAGGACCAAAAAACATGTTCTTACACTATTTAAAAGCTTTTTCAGAGATAAGACACTTGTTGTTAGAGTTAGGATTAGAGTTGGTGTAAATTATAGATTGTAGATTGGGAATTTTGTTTAGATTATGGTAAAGGGCTGGGGAATTGACCATGCAAGTGTTGTCCACTTGTAAAAGTGTGGATCAATAAAAGACAGATGGTGAGGACTTCAAACAAGACACTGTTCCCTCTTATTTAATGTCTGATTTTGTAATGACATTTTTATGATTTCCTCTAAACCACAAATGTATTCACATATTTATGAAAATGAAAGATGGTCAAATAAATGAACGGTACAGCCATCATCGTACTTGTGTGTGTACAGTGTACCTTTGTGAGGACCTAAAAACATATAAGCCACAGGAAGTGTGGACAACTAGGCTGGTCCTCACAATTTTTAAAGGAGTGAAGACAATTGTATTTTGGGTTAGGATTAGGAATTTTGTTTGGATTGAGGTACATGGCTTGTAAACTGACCACTAAGAATGATGTACAAGAATGTGTGTTTGTATTTACAACTTTGTGAGGACCATGTGTTTTCACACCTGGGAAGTGAGGACATTTTGTGAAAGTGAGGACATTTTTGCTGGCCCTCACTTTTGCCCACATCTTAAAAAGGCTCTTTATGGGTTGACTCTTATACGTTTTACACTGGCTAATGGTTTAGTAATGCTTTGTTTTTTTGTTGTTCATTTTAATATCAGCTTTTGTCCACATTTTAAAATATGTATATATATTTCACGTATTTTAGGGCAGGTGTAAAAATAGTTTATCCTGTTTGTTTAGTTCTTTGTTACCTCTGTAATGCTGTGTGTTGTTCTGCAGCTGTTGCCGAGGGAGATTTGCTCTGTCTGGACAATATATTTGACTCATTTGATTTGACTTTTGAAGACCTGGTTTAGGATTAGAATTGGGTTTGGGGTTAGGCATTTAGTTGTGATTAAGGTTTTAGTTGTGATTTAGAGAGGTTAAGGTGTGTGTGTGTGTGTGTATGTTTGGTTTCTACAGCTTCAGCCTGTTTTTTTTCTGTTTTTTTTTCTGTTTTTTTCTGTTTATAGACCAGCAGATGCAGTGCAGTGGCTTCCCAAAGGCACTGAAATCCATTAAGAATTCATCAGTGGCAAGATGGTGCTTTCTTAATCAATTCTGTGTGATCTGCTGATGCTTTCAGCCTCATTGACAGAGAGCGAGAGACACGGAAGTGTGAGAAATAAGAAGTTTGAACATTTCCAAGGCCTTTTGTAGCTTATTTTGGTAATTTAATGGATAAAAACTCACAAACATAAGCAGCATTGACTCTCGAATGTAATTACATGTTACATACAGTTGATGTCAAGGTTACCTCTCATTAAGGTAATTATTTTTATTATTTTCAAGATAGAAAAAGCAGCAGCGATGGAACACAAACCAAATATGTTTATTTAAAGAGGCAACAATGCCTTGGTTCAAACCATTTTAGACAATGAGATGTACAGTACACCTTACGAAACTAGTAAAATATTCTCTAATATGCTTTATTTTTTCAAATCTTTTTACAATCTGATCATGAAGTTATGAAAGCGAACCTCACCGTGAAGCCATTTTGCCTTCTCGCCAAATAAAAATAATCCACTTCTTTTCCTGGCAGGTGACAGATGACAGATTTTACCGTTCTAAAAATGCAATTTCTACCTGCAGTGATCATACTTACGCAACATGATTGTTGTTTTCTCACTGAAGACACACTATGAATCACGAATGACTTTCTTTGTCTTATTTGCCACGGCAAATTAGCTTTATTATCCATCAAAGACAAATCTGAACCGAGTAAACAACAGTTTTACCCTTGAGGCACAATGAAGTTGACTCTTTCTGTATGATATACCATAATATGCACGTGTATGCTGTATATTCATGCAAATCATTAATTTACATTTATTTGTCGGTTTGACAGAGACGAGGCAACAAAAAAGTGCAATGTGACTCTTTGTTTTAAAGAAAATACAAAAGTTCTGACCAATCGGATCAGAAGACCACACAGCACACAGTTGTCTTCTGGTTGCTCTTTCCAGAACTCCTGCTCCCACATGTACATCAACAAGACTGTCCTCCAACCAAATGTAACTATGGGTCATATGCAGGAAGTATGAGCCATAGTTATGTTTTTACAATAGGTGCTCCTAGCAGTAGTAGAAATAACTGCAATCTGATACCTTGGGTGTGTTATTGTACTTTGGTGTGATTGACACGGGTGTGACCCCCATGTTAGGTGCTATTTTTTATGTCCTTGTCTGTAACTTTTTTAGCTCTAACCCAAACTTCATTAACACTTGTGCCTGAAAAACTTACCTATGGGGTTGACCAAAAATGACCCATAGTTACGTTTCAGTTGTAGGACAGGTTGACACCAGCAGTACCTACAGTATATAGGAGAAGGCAAAATAAACATCTGCAGCATCACATTTCACCAAGAGTAAATCTGCACTAAAAACGCCAGAATACAAATGTCTATAAAACTAAAATAAGTGGCAAAAATTACACAGAAAACAGGATAACTGTGGAGCAGCATCTTAGCAGCACTGTGAGGGAGCTACAGAAGCCCAGCAGGGATGGAAAGGTAACGGTATAGAAAAGCAAAACTAGCACAAATCTTAACATTATAACAAAAGGAGTTTGTTATAATGAAAAATCATGGTCTCCCATGTTTTTAAACTCTGTTAAGATGTGAGTGCATGAGGCGTTGGAGAGCACAGTGACCTCAGAACAAACCGAATTCTAGCTTGATCTCTCCTCAGCTGTTTTACACTTCACACATTTACACTTCACGTCTTCTGTTGTCGGGCTTTAGCCGGCGCTAAATGAGGCTGTCTGTGAAACACATTTGAGCGAGTACCTCAGGAGGAGCGCGGAGCCGTCCTAACTTTTATCTCTGGTATTACACAAACACTGCGCTCAAATGAGGAGAGAAACAAATCCTCGCCGGTGTTCATGCATGAAAGTGAGAGGCGACGCAGAAGAAGAGATCACAGAGTGTTTATTTTGGTAATGAGCTCTTGTCTTCGCAGTTTTTCCGCTCACAGCTGCGTCTTTGTGTTCCTCTGGCTGCATTTTCTATGAACACAGTGGATTTAACTGAAAAGCAGCTCTGCATCGGTTTTCTTTTTCACCACAGTTGCCAAAATATCTTCTCGGGCTCAGCTGTGTGTACGTTAGCATGGCTGCGGGGAAATACACAGGCATGTAAACTGATTACAGTCGGCCCGCGGCTGCATAAGCAACATCATATGTTTAGAACCGATTTGAGGGGAACATTAATAATTTCAGGAGATTTTCAGCCTGTCACACTCTTACTGAGCAACATCTGTCAAAATCTGACAAACTCGAGTCGTGGTTACTCAGCATTGAAATATTTCTTCTTCTTCTTACAGTTGATGATCAGGGACTCAGGGAGTGATTGTTTGCAAAATGTTTACTCTTGACTATTTCCAATGTTTTTTTGTGCTTATTTTAACTATAAAAGGACCAGAAAATGTTCTGTGAGTAAGCACTTGCCCATTTTTCCAGAATAACTTTCAATACAAAAGTTTTATTTCGAAACAAACGCTGTAGTTAGCATGTTAAATTTGAAATTTGAACAGTATAAAATATTTAAAATAACATTTCAGTTTTTGAAACAGTCCAACTCTCTCCTCTCTGGTCGCAAAGACACTAATTCGCCGGCTTCCTGCAACAGTGCGAGTGACATTACCGTATTAACCACTTCTTAGCTTTCAGAAACTGTTGGAATTTGTCTGATAGCACAAACCATCTTGTAATTACGGCAATGTAAAGTGCACTTGCGCAAATGTGTCGTCTGAATTGTCGCTATTGAAAAGTGATGTAATTATTGATAAATAACATCAAAAACAATATATTGCCGACACCAGCTTTAATCAAGCACATCAGCCTACAGCAGCTTCATCACATCTGTGGAGTCAGAGGCTCAGAATATAACACAGAGTTCCGTGTGTAAGTTTGTGTCAAATCTAATTTCCAAACCTGTGTGTATTATAAATGGGGGACCATCATACAACATACAACCTCTGGCTGGTCATTCGTTAGCCGTCGCCATGGCAGGACAATTAAAAAAAGATGGAGTTGACTAATTACAGAGCCGGAGGATCATTTCCTTTTGTATATTTGAAGGATGACGACGCTCACATACAATCTGTTCCCCCATAAAAAATATCAAAGCGAGCATTATTGGGGAATTAGCAATTAGAAAACATCAGACATCAGATTGATTTGATCCTGACATCACCTCGAACTGCACAGAAACACTTAGAAACAAAATGGATATTTTCCACTGACGTTTATTGATGTTTTTACTTGTGAAGATATTAATTACGTTAAGTTGGCAATCAGAACAGTTTGGTGAAGTGGGATACCCTGACGAGTGAGTATACCAGGGTTCATGATATGCGGAAGTATACCAGAGCCTTAAGGTGTTATCCACAGGGGAACATAACTTTCCAAGTGTGATCTTTTTCTTTTTGGTTCGTCTTTCCATAAACACAGCCATTTTTCAAGAGATGTCTTCATATAAACACGAGAGCCACCCAAAATGACTCTAAACACTGCAGAACATATGTATAATCTCCAAACACGAGAAATGTCAGGCTATCGATGACATCCCAACTTTCCCAAAGCTTATTGGTTGTAAACACAAAAATGCGACGAATGCCGCGTTAAGGGCTCCCAAAACCATACGATACAAAACTTCTCGCAAACTCTCCTGAACTTGTGTGGGTAAATACTGTTATAGCCGTCCACCTCGGTGCAGGTGGACTATATCCTATGAAAGAAAAAAAGAAAACCTTTGATTTATTGCGTTTTACATTTTTAAACAAACACATTATTAATTAAGAGCCTACATGCATTAGTTCTGAGTCATCTCCACTCTTTAAACTAGCAAAAACAGAATTTGGAATTGCCCTAAATGTACTCACTCAATGTTCTTTCTTGGCTACAATAAATCCCTTGGTGGTTTTTTTTGTACATATGCCGTCGGACGAGAACATCACGTAGCTTTTGGGTCCTCCAGCATAAAAAAAAACAAACTTCCATAGTACAGCTTGCAAAACCTGGGTAAACATTATTAGGGGCAGGACTAGAATGGGAGCTCTTCCTTGCGTCTGTAGTTCCCTTCGGTACAGTGGATACGTGCAGAGCGATGTGCAGAAGCCAGATGTTGAATCATTCATGTCCTTGTGTTTGAATCTGACGTCCACAGAGACGACGAGACGAGCTTCTGCTGTGGGAAAGTGGTGGAAGTGTTTTTTTTTTTTCCCTCCTTCCGTTTGTTTTGTTATCCTCATGTGCTAAATTTAACCTTCAATGTTAAAGGCAGTTGCTTACATGCAGGATATTTTTATTTTCAGTGCATAGCTCTAGGTGTATTTCAATATGTTGTTATTGTTTTTTTTCGTCTTTGAGCAGATACATTTTGGAAATTGGACACAAACCGAAACCACATGTGGCTTGCACTCTCGGTCACTTATTCTGGTTCTGGAAGATGTTGTTTTCTCGCTGAACACAGTTCACCTTGAGGCTGTTCTCATTTCTATTCATCTAAATCAGATGAAAATGGACCAATGAGCTTCTAGTCTGGTCAGGGGGTCCAACAGTTTGACAAAAGTTCTGTACGATTGGGCAAAATTAACTTAAAAGAAATATGTGCGATGATCATCATCATCATCATCCTCCGCTTATCCGGGGCCGGGTCGCGGGGGCAGCAGTTTCAGCAAGGGACCACAAACTTCCTTTTCCCGAGCCGCATTGACCAGCTCCGACTGAGGGATCCCGAGGCGTTCCCAGGCCAGAGTGGAGATGTAATCTCTCCACCTTGTCCTAGGTCTACCCCGAGGTCTCCTCCCAGCTGGACGTGCCTGATATACCTCCCTCGGGAGGCGCCAAGGAGGCATCCTCACCAGATGCCCGAACCACCTCAACTGGCTCCTTTTAACGTGAAGGAACAGCGGTTCTACTCCGAGCTCCCCCCGGATGACCGAGCTTCTCACCCTATCTCTAAGGGAAAAGCCAGCCACCCTCCTGAGGAATCCCATTTCGGCCGCTTGTACCCGCGATCTTGTTCTTTTGGTCATGACCCAACCTTCATGACCATAGGTGAGGATAGGAACGAAGACTGACCGGTAGATCGAGAGCTTTGCCTTCCGGCTCAGCTCCCTTTTCGTCACAACCGTGCGGTAAAGCGAATGCAGTACCGCACCAGCTGCTCCGATTCTCCGGCCCATCTCCGGCTCCCTCGTCCCCTCACTCGTGAACAAGACCCCGAGATACTTGAACTCCTTCACCTGGGGTAAGGAGTCATTCCCTACCCGGAGAAGGCAATCCACCGGTTTCCTGCTAAGAGCCATGGCCTCAGATTTCGAGGTGCTGATCCTCATCCCGACCGCTTCACACTCGGCCACGAACCGATCCAGTGAGCGCTGAAGGTCACAGGCCGACGAAGCCATGAGGACCACATCATCTGCAAAAAGCAGCGACGTGATCTTAAGCCCGCCAAACCACAACCCCTCTCCCCCACGACTACGCCTCGATATCCTGTCCATGAAAATCACAAACAGGATTGGTGATAAAGCGCAGCCCTGGCGAAGGCCAACACCCACTGGAAACAGGCCTGATTTAGTGCCAAGAACCCTGACACAGCTCATACTTTGGGCGTATAGGGATTGGATGGCCCTAAGTAGTGCTCCCCTCACCCCATACTCCCGCAGCACCTCCCACAGTATCTCCCTGGGAACCCGATCATACGCCTTCTCCAGGTCCACAAAACACATGTAGACCGGTTGGGCGTACTCCCAGGCCCCCTCCAGGATCCCTGCAAGAGTAAAGAGCTGGTCCGTTGTTCAACGACCAGGACGGAATCCGCATTGTTCCTCTTGAATCCTTTCCAGAACCTTGGAGTAAACCTTACCAGGGAGGCTGAGAAGTGTGATGCCCCAGTAATTGGCACACACTCTCAGGTCCCCCTATTTGAAAAGGGGGGCCACCACCCAGTTTGCCACTCCTTCGGCACTGACCCCGACCTCCACGCAATGTTGAAGAGACGTGTCATCCAAGACAGCCCCTCCACACCCAGAGCCTTCAGCATTTCTGGGCGGATCTCATCAACCCTTGGGGCCTTGCCACTGCGGAGTTGTTTAACCACCTCAGTGACCTCCCTCAGGGAGATTGACGATGATCCCCCATCAGCCTCCCTCTCTGCCTCCGTCACAGAGGGTGCAGATGTCAGATTCAGGAGTTCCTCAAAGTGTTCCTTCCACCGTCCGGTTACCTCCTCAGTCGAGGTCAACAGTGTCCCATCCTTACTGTACACAGCTTGGATGGTCCCCCGCTTGGTTTTCCAGAAACGCCTTGGTGCCGACCGATAGTCCTTCTCCATGTCCTCTCCGAACTTCTCCCATACCCGCTGCTTTGCGTCTGCCACAACAGAGGCTGCCGCTCTTCGGGCCTGTCGGTACCTTGCAACTGTCTCAGGAGTCCTCCGGGATATGTTATCCCGGAAACACTCCTTCTTCAGTCGGACAGCTTCCCTGACCACCGGTGTCCACCACAATGTTCGAGGGTTACCGCCCCTTGAGGCACCCAAAGCCCTGGAGCCACAGCTCTCCACTACAGCTTTCACAATAGAGTCTTTGAACACTGCCCACTCAGGTTCAATGTCCCCAGCCTCCACAGGGATACAGGAAAAGCTCCGCCGGAGGTGAGAGTTGAAGGCCTCTCGGACAGGGGCATCTTCCAGACGTTCCCAGTTCATCCGCACTACACGTTTGGGTTTACCAGGTCTATCCAGAGTCCTCCCCCATCCTCTGACCCAACTCACCACCAGATGGTGATCAGTTGACAGCTCTGCCCCTCTCTTCACCCGAGTGTCCAGAACATGCGGCCTTAGATCAGATGAAACGATCACAAAATCGATCATCGACCTTCGGCCAAGGACACTCTGGTACCAAGTACACTTATGAGCGTCCTTATGCTCGAACATGGTGTTTGTTATGGATAGTCCATGACTTGCACAGAAATCCAATAACAAACGACCACTCTGATTTAGATCAGGTAGGCCGTACTTCCCAATCACGCTTCTCCAGGTTTCCCCATCGTCGCCCATGTGCGCATTGAAATCTCCCAGCAGAACTATGGAGTCCCCCCACGGAGCCCCTTGCAGGACTCCATCTAGGGCCTCCAAGAAGGCCGGGTACTCCGAACTGCTGTTCGGTGCATAAGCACAAACAGCAGTCAGGGCTTTCCCCCCCGCAGCCCTAAGGCGCAGGGAGGCGACCCTCTCGTCCACCGGGGTAAACTCCAACACAGCGGCGCTCAGCCGGGGGCTTGTGAGTATCCCCACACCCGCCCGGCGCCTTACACCCTGGGCAACTCCAGAGAAGAATAACTTCCAACCCCTATCCAGGAGTGTGGTTCCAGAGCCAAGGCTGTGCGTGGAGGTAAGCCCCACCAGCTCTAATTGGTAGCGCTCCATCTCCCGCACAAGCTCCGGCTCTTTCCCCCACAGCGAGGTGACGTTCCATGTCCCCAGAACCAGCTTCTGCCGCCCAGGTCCAGTACGTCGAGATCCCCGACCTTCACTGCCACCCATGTGGCAGCGCACCCGATCCCAGTCAATCTCCCTGCAGGTGGTGGGTCCACAGGAGGACGATGAAGAGGCCACGGGACTTGTTCGGGCTGTGCCCGGCCGGGCCCCGTGGTAGACCCGGCCACCAGGCATTCGCTCACGGGCCCTCCGTCTGGGCCTGGCTTCAGGCGGGGGCCCCGGGCTTCCTCCGGGCAGGGTCACTCTCTTCCTCTGTTGTTTTTTCATGAGGTCTTTGAACCATTCTTCGTCAGGCCCCTCCCCTGAGACCAATTTGCCTTGGGAGACCCTACCAGGAGCACTAGGCTCCAGACAACACAGCTCTCAGAATCACAGGGGCACAGAATCACAGGGGCACTCAAACCTCTCCACCACGGTAAGGTGATGGTTCCCGGAGAGGATGTGCCAGAAACTGGATGTGCGATGATATTGCAACAAAAAAAACACACATATGATACAAAATTAATCTATAAGTAATAAAAACAGAGTGTAATTATAACACTACATTATTTTGTTTATAATTTTATTGTTGAATGTAATCATTTACTAATGTGGTAAATATAACTCAATGTATTATGTATTATTATCATTGTTTATGCCAATTACTAACACAGCAACACACATACTGACTAAATCAGGGGTGTCAAACGTTAAGTTTTTAACATGCAGTGGGGGAGGGGTGGGGAGCACTTGCAGTGATGTTACATTCCTGTGCTGTCAGACGTTTAATTCAGAGCAAAAAAAAAGGAGTTAAACATGAATATATGAATTGTTTAAAGTCAAATTACTGACCGACTTTTGTTTTTAAAGCGTCTCTTTACGTTAACAGTTTCCCTTTGCAGCTTTTACAGAGTTTTTCTCTTCACACGTTATACATGTGAGAAAATAGTGGCTGAAAATATGTGAAAGAAAATTACAAATGTGGAGTAAATTATGGAATAAAGACTGAATACTCTTTTAAGGCATTTTTAACACTGCAGGGGTGTTAAAGAAACACCGTCGTATGAATGTACTGTTTATCCTGGTATCCCAAGGGAAGGGTGCTATTTTGGTTCTATTCCTTATGGAATAAAAAACACGTACAGTACCAAACCAAGACGTTCCACTCGATGGAAACACAGCTTCAGAGCAGAGAATGTTGCTGAATTGAATGAATGAATGAATGATTTGAAACATATTTTTCAAATAATTAGTGTCTTTTATTTATTCAACTCAGGAAGAGATGGTTAGTCACACAATTATTTGTTGGGCGACAAAGTCAGACGAGATATTGTAATCACTTTGCTCTGACTTTAATTGGGACTCTCTGAAGATTACCCACTCTGTCCTCCATAGAGACACATTTGTCCTTTCATGTGTCTTCATTGCTCTCAGTGTTTTTGATTCAGCGATGGCAGAGGTCGTCGTTTTAAAGTTTCTCGGTCTTTGTCAAATAGATTGTCTTTAAGATGATGCTCGGATTAGACCGAATGACGTAAGAGCTGATGTAAATGACGTAAATGTCAGAGACATTTCAACTGTCAATCACTCTCCTGTTTCCTGTTCTTTTAAAAAGCAAAGTGCGGATGTTTTTTTCTTTTTGAGCTTTTGCTCAGAGAATCAAAGTGGTTTTGAATTTGAATTTTAAATGTCACCTTGAGGGAAATGGGGCACTTTCATCTATTTTCATCATGTCATTTTACGCACAACATGATGAGTAGATTGATATAAAAAGGATTATAAAAGATTATTAAAACGATTATGGTCCATGATCAATTATTAACTTCGACACTTTCATGACATTAATCAATAATGACATGATCACACGTGTATCCTGAGTTGACCCTGGACTGAAGAAGCTCTGAGCCTTTTAGTGAAGGTTTTGCATTTTTTATTTGTTTCCATATTGGTGGTTTGTAAAAAACATTATTCAAGTAGAAGTTCAGGGAAATTTCCCTGCGCCGACACACCTGATTCAAATGGTCAGCTCATCAACAAGCTCTGCAGAACCCTGACAACTAGCCATTCATGTCAATCAGGTGTGTTGGAGCAGGGGAAACATCTAAAACATGTTCTCTCAAAGTAGATTAAAGATGTCAATCAATGTTTGAAAACATCAGGAAATACTTCACAAGTTGTCATCTTACAGCGTTCAGAAACGTCAAACTTTAGAATTCATAAACGTCTGCTTCAAAGCTTCACATTTTAAAGCTTGGTTTAATGAACCCAGAAAAGACCATGATATTTGGATGACACGTCGGGGGCTGGGAAGAAACGCGGGTCTTCACTGTCAATCATACTATAGCCACGTCCCTAAGCACACCCTGTTGTGTGGTCTATTTGACTTAAGTTGGGACCATCATTTACAAAAATAGTCTAAAAAAAACATACCATAGATACCCAAATTTGTATAACATCCAAATCCAAGTTATTTTAGTGAAACAAAGTGAAATAAGGAGAATTCAAATTGTATTTTTTATGACTTTATTGAAAAAAACATGGTGGAAACATGTAAAATTAAGTGATAATAATACCTAGTGTATTTGTTAATGAACCCATCTAAGGTAATTAGTTATCAGCAGATACAGTTCCACAAGAGTTAACTAAGAAGAACTGGTAGTTGTTAATGCTGAGGTCAAAGTGTTGGCGCTAACTCCTCATGTGACTGTAGGACTTGTGTGTATCTGTGTGGGTGTGTTTATTTCAGCAGTTTCTCAGTTCTCTCCCCAGGCGATCAGAGTAAGAGTGGAAGCACCTGCTCAGAGCTGCTGAGGTTACCATTGGTCGCCGAGGTCTGAAGAGCACCAATCATCAGCCAGAGGATTCCATTAATGCTCTTCACCTGGAGAACACATCCCTCACTCTGTCGTTGCTCTGTTACATGGTGCATGTGTTCTTCTTCTGCTCAATGTGTGTTAAGGTTTTGTTGTTTGTGGGAGGGTTTGAACGTAGATAAGTCTGTAGTGCCCTATATACACTTTCGGTTGATGCACTTAGTAGCCTGTTGTTTTGAGGGGTATTCGGAATGGTAATATTCAGGCCTTGTTGTGTTTTGTTCCATTCTTTGATTTGGCACCAGCCTTTTGTTCCGTCCTCCCAAACATTCAATAAACTTGTTTTGTTTTTCTTTTAACGCTCATTAAAACTTGTCGGACACCTCGTTTTAACTGGAGAGGGATGTGACACAGTTCACGGGGATCGTAGTTGCTCTGTACTGGACATAATTACTTTTTGTCATTTGTTGTAAAGATAATTAAAGGCTACAACTGAGCACACTTAAGAGTACTTTAATTGACTTACAAATTCCACTAAAATAATAGCCAGCTCCTTAACTTCTGGTCAGTTTTCACTGAGGGGAAACTTGCACTTTATGAGGTAACATTAGTGATTAAAACTTATGATGTCAGTTCAAATTCTTTAGTATTTGTTTTAGTAGTTTGCCCTGAGGGATTCAACATGGCCTGAAATGTAAAAAAAAAGCTGTTTAAATGTCTGTATTACGAGGGGATAAAAGTGGAGCGAGTAGAGTCCACTAAATTTTCTAATTGACAGCTTCAGCCTGCCAACGCTAGCGGATAATTGGTCAGATTTTGGTCCCAATCTACCGATTCTAGGTTGATTTGTACAGATTATCTGGCCAAATGATTCTGTAGCAGACGTGATCTTTAACATCGCCAGACACGTCAGATTACTCGAGTATTCTCGATTTCAAATGTAACATTTTGGATATTTACGACGATATTGGGGACTAAGCAGAAGTTGACTGGGAAATGGATGTTGTATACTTTTTGTTTGGAACCAAGACAAGTTTTCTCAGTCATGACTTCATCCACAGTTTACTTTGTGTTTCTCGGCACAAAACATCGCACACACAACAGCGTCAACAGTCGACCCACATGTCTGTTTATAAGTCACGTTAAATACACAAGTGATCTGTGAGATCCCAAATCCCTGGAATCTGCTCCCTGAAATCACTTCATCCAACGCCGAGTTTGTGGTCCTGCGTCTTGACTGGATCGTCTCGTCCAGGGGTGCCAAATGTAGGGCCCGCGGGCCAGAATCGGCCCACCGGAGGGTCCAATCCGGCCCGCTGGATGAATTTGCAAAAATTGCACATGATTATAATCCAATGAAAGTGAAATACTACATTTGTATTTCAGCCCCAGATACTTGTAACGTAATGTTTTGTGCCTTTTGTAGATCTACTGTGATCTGTTAGTTGTAATGCACATGTGTAAATAGTAAATTTGTTGACAGTACTTGTAGTCCATTGTACTGTATAAAGTGTGTGTTGAGAGCACATGTTTTGTGCTGCTACTTTTTTATATAAATATTGATCTTTCATTTGAGTCGTCGTATCTTTCCCCTGTATGAAGTCTTTAACATAGACGGCACCATCTTTTTATTTATGTGTATTTGAATAGTTGACAACATGCATGTCCTAAAGGAGGAGAATAAAACCCTTTACCAGAACTCTCAGCTTCAGTAGTCAGGCCTGAGATAAATCTAATTCAGTTGTTTCCCTCAAGGTTATGTGGAGTGCATATATCTCTGGTCCAGAGCCATTACTCAGAATCTTTCCCAAGGAGCTGCGGCACTATTTTGTCACAGTGGAGCGAAGGAGGCGGTGGCCAAGAAGCAGAGCCAACATTACCAACGCGCTCTACCCCCAACAACTCTGTGTGTGTACGTGGAAGACACTGACAGTGTATTTTTAATTTATTGTAATTTATTCAAGCACTCAACAGTTTTTTTTTTTTGTTTTTTATCAGTTGCAACTAAAATGCTAATAAGCATATTCTTTAAAAAGTGACTCATGAGTACGTGAGAAGCAGAGTGGGCTGAAAGAGTGTGTGGACGAACAAGTGGGCAGACGAAAAGAAGTTCTGAGTTAAGAAAACGAGTGAGCAAATAATAAAAAAAGACAGATGAGAGGAGTGATTATGCAAATGATGGGGAAAAGAAAATTCTTATCAAGTTGAAATATCCAAACGCCGCCTTGCACCTTCGCTCTCTTTATATCCGTTCATGTCTCCAAATGACCAGAGGTTCCTGGAAAAATGTGTCCTGGAGGAGGAGGAGAACTGTGGGAAGAGAGCAACAGTGCCAGCAGTTATAAAGATGACTGATGTATGTAGCAGATGGAGAGTGCTTTACGACCTGTACCGGCACTCAATTTAAGTGTGTATAAAATTGATGGCCGTCCATAATTGACCTCCGTAGCCACTACAGTTCTGAAAGCTGTTCCTCCACTTTGAGGAAAGATGGGAGTCCTTTTTTCTGTCTCTGACACAGACGGAGGGTTTGATTTATGCAAGTCTGCGGCAGGTTGGCGTTTCAGCGTCACAGACATCTAACGGATGTGTTCTTTTTTGGGAGGGTACAGAAGAAGAAGGGCAGATTAAGCAAGATGAAGAAAGAGAAGAAGAAGAGATGAATAACTGGGTATGGAAAGAGTGGAGGGGAGATGATGGGGGACAGGAGAATGGATGTTCGGAGGAAGCGGAGAAGAAGAAGAAGCAGCAGCAGCGGTTGAGAGTGATGACAGAACAGGAGGACGAGGAGCAGGAATGGAGAAATAAAATAGATTTGCGGCTGCTGAATATCTTGTCGCCTCCTCAGGACCAGCGGATAATGCAGCAGTGTCGTCTGCACCCGACTACTGACAGCGTGCGTCATTATATCTGACATGTTTTGTGGCCTGGGTGTCAAAGAGATTCACTGTGAATATTATGGCTCTATATAGAGAGACCCTATATATTACTGTATATTAAGGTCTGGCCTGCATGACTCGCATGCAAACTTCCCCCGACAGTCAACAAAGTCTGCATTATTCTGCATTTACTGCAGTAAAGACGTCACATTACAGTGCAGTAACAATAGATAGAACAAAAGATAGGCCCTCGTGTCCCAACCATGTACCTCGGCCAGCGCAGCAGTTCCCCGACCTCACTATGTTCACTAAGTTTTGAGCAGTTCGGTCAATCTACGGCCAAATGGCAGGGCACTTCCTGTTTGGTGGTGAACTCAAAATGGCCGACTTCATGTAAGGTCAAGTTAATTGTATGTATTTGTGTTCAGTGTCGCTCTCTTGTGCTGATTGGTCAATGTATGGCAAAGTTATAAGGCACGTCCTGTTTTATGGTGAAATGGTTGAAATTTGCCAGAATTCCGATGTTTGCCATGGCCACGCCCTTTTGAATCTGCGTAAACCTTTCTGACATCTGTGTCGAGTACGAAGGAGTTGAGGTGTTGATGGACTTTTTGTTCGTCTTGGCCTGTGACATGTTTCCACCAAGTTTTGTGAAATTCAGTGCAACTTAGTTTTGGCTCGCTCCATCCACGTGCTACGGAGCCCTGGTGTAATGCATGGGTCAGAGCATCGTGCCGATATTGCATTTTCGCTGCTGCTGACCTTGCTAAGTTTCCAGAGCTTTTATGCACGTTAACCCACTCAAAAATGACCACAAAACCACAGAAAAATATAATCTCCAATAAACCAATATTTTACACATTACTTGCAGAAAGTAAACTTGGAGCTGCGTGGTCCAGGAACAGCAGACGTGTAGACTAAAAGCATGATTTATTTGTAGGGGTTCTATAATTTTTTGTCATTTCTTTAAGTTTTATTGGCTATTTTAACAAATATGTTAGGATTATTACAATTAATGTTGTGGATATTTTTAGGCACAGGTTTCTCCCTTGTATTTAGTGTCAATTCAGTTGATGAAAACTATGACGAAAACTTGAATCTGATGTCAGTCACGGTGTGGTAAAAGGTTCATGTCAAAGAATCTCAATTTACTCAAACTATTATTTACCTCAGTGTTCTTTTTCCTCCCCCAATTTAATACTTGTACTTATCACGGAATATTATGCAAATTTGATTTCATTCCTGTGACATTTTGTCTCTCTGTAATGAGAATTTTTATAACGGTGCCGGATCAAATTTCCACTGAGACACAAACGGACCAGAGGGCCTGATGTGTGACATCCATTCCTCTTTATGAACCTTCACTTTAGTCTGTTAAGTAACAATTTCAGGGATTGATTCCCACAATGCTGCACAATGACATACACTCACTGTGCAGTGATTTGGAAAAAATGAAGCGTCCATAAACTGGAGACTGCACGTTATTATTATCTTCAATAAAGCGTCTTAAAACAGTTGTTAACTTCTGTTCTTCTGCCTCGTGCAGCAGAGAAGAGTAGTTTAGGTTTCAGACACACGGCAGCAAACACATATTACCTGAGGCTAATTTATAATGAATGCTGAGTCCTCCACAGTGAGTGAGAAAACATTTATACTGCACATGTAGAAAGGAAAGTGGAACTCACTTCAGACAAAGTTAAAAGACAAACTAATAAGATATTAGTTCACCCCAAATCATTTACTATTTCCACTTTAGCATCTTTAGCAAACTGGATCTTTAAAAAAATATATTTTTCAGAACTTCAGAACTTTTGAGTCTCATCTCCAGTTAAATGTGAATTTAATGTGAATTATTAATGTCCTATTATGTGGTAAATCCTGTGATTTAGAGAAATAAACTTCTCTTTTTTGCCTTTATTTGTTTGCAGTTTGGCAAGTTGACATTAGTTTTTGTTCTGAAACAGTTTTAAAACTGCACACATACTAATGTGGCATGAAAAAGTGCATTTCTGCCAGTGTAGTGTGGTCTACTGGTACTGCCACAAAGCAGCATGGGTTGCCAGACAAGCAGCACAATAACCTACAAAAAGTGTACATAAATGATGAATTTTATTATATTCAATTACTTTATATGTATTGTGCATTTTTTTTTTTTTTTTTAGTGTTTTTTTTTTGGATACCCTGGCCGTTTTGTAGCAGGTATACGTCATATAACTGCGTTTCACGTAGACTACACAACTGACTTTGGGCCATGTTTGTGAGAAGACGCAGCTACACAATAACATTTTTAAAGAAAATCTAATTCTTTACATCTTTATTGACCGTAAAGAAACGATAATGGAGAAGATCTGCTGTGAAATTCTTGTGCAGGTCTATGATCACACACACTGAAGCCTCCATAATTAACAAATCACGTCGGGGACACATCTCCCCGCTGCAGAGGAGAAAGTGTGGCGGATCGCCACCGAGCAGCTGCGATGACACACTTTAAGTGTTCGCATGTCCTGGTTTACAGCGTGGCTCAGGAGGAGACTGCCTGTCTGTCACTCGCAGGCGTCCGACATTATTAGGAAGGAAACCCTCCTGCCATCTGTTCTGAGTATCCAACGGGAAGAAGAAGAAAAGTACAAAGGTGTGCACACCTTCCCTTCAACCCTGACAGCTCGCTGTGAACCAGAACCAGCCCTGAGAAATTTAAGTAACCTACATTTGACATTTACTGTAACAGAGCAGTGCAATTAAAACATGAATCTTCATTTTTTTTTTCAACCATATTTGGTTTATTTCTTGTTCTGATGTGCAGAGATGCTGGATTAGCATGGTGGCTCATTTTAGTTTGAATGGAAGTGCAGGCCTGTACGTGTGAGTGGAATAATTGGTATTTGGGCAGTTAGTGTCGCAGAGAGGACCGGGTGGCTGTTGAAATGGAGCCCAGTTTCAACTTTGTTCCATCCATCCATCCATCCATCCATCCTTACATCCACCAGGCTACCATTTGACGACTGTGGCCGTTTTACTGAGATTAAACCGTTTTACTTGACCAATAAAACGGCTTCTTGTTCACAGCAAATGCTTTAAAGGTCCAGTTTATCATTTAGAAGGAAGGGTTTGGGAAACTGAAATGAAAATATGTTTCTATAAGTGAAAAATCCCTTTAAAACAAACCTTTAAGCCTTAGCGGTGGCCATCTTGTGTCATGTCATTTGTAAGAGACTAAACCGTCTCAACCTCGTCCATTCCTGGTCGCTGCGAAACAAACATCTCAGCCTCTTCAGCTCTGCTTTAACTCTCGCAGCATATGCTGCAGATTCAAAAGGATTTTCAAAGTCTTCTCCCAACTTCACGTCTTCTTCGCGTGAATCCCCGCTGCTCCTTTTTTTTTTTTGTTTCTTTTATCTCCGTCTTCTGATGCTGCCTGTCGTCTTCTCTTCAGCAACAGACGGAGCGTTATCGCAGGTCGTTCCTCGCCGCAGCTGTTAGACTTCACCACAACCAAGCGTAACCACACGTTACTCTGTCATTTTACATACATATACAATGTACATTCTATTTTAACTTGTTATACTATATTGTTTCTATATTGTACTTTCACATATGTGAATGTTTATTTTTGGTCTTCATCTTTGCTGCTGCGACAATGTAAATGTTGCCACTGTGGGACCAACAAAGGACTTATCTTATCTGACATTATCTTATCTTCATGCTTGCTATGCATGTGCCCCATCTGAGTTACTGAGAGGTAATAATAATGCATTTTTATTTATAAGCACCTTTCAAACACTTTAAGGACACTTTACAGAGACAAACAATGACAACAGGATGACACCGTAAACGGTAATAAATGGAATAGTGGAGTATAGGCTGAGTAGTCAGAGTTCTGGACGTCTCGTGGGTCTGAGAGCGATAGAGGGAGGTGTGAGTGATGCCAATGAAAGATCATCTATTGAGGAGAATGGAGTGAGAACTCAGGTCAAGGAGGATTAGAATAGTGAATAATCCAGAATCGGCTGCCATGAGGAGCTCGTTCGTTGGTAGCAGTTTTCGTTTCTATGGTGGGGCGACCGGAAACCAGACTAGAATTATTAGAGAGGCTGTTTTGGGGTTGAGTGGCGACTGTGTTCAGCAGTATTTTGGAGATGAAATGTACAGTAGGTTATAAATTGAGCTGAGGATCTGACGGTTGCCGTTTTGAAGCGTGAAGGGAACAATTCCGGTGGTGAATGATGGCAGAAATGAGAAACTAATGTTTGTATGTTTACTTTTAACTGCACCTTCTAGGCAACATTAACAGAGCTGTTGTTGTTCGTATAATCATTGACTTAGATTTTTGAGACGTTCCAGATCCTGTTTTCCACCAAATTTAAACAAGTGCAGCATTTAGTTTTAACTCGAGCCAAACGACAAGAAAATCAACCAACCGCACGTGAGCAGATTCTGAATAACACATTCACGTCACATTTGAGAAGCAAAGCAAACACTTTCAGCTGGTATTTGGTGACCCTTTTTAAAAGCTGTGAGACGTTTTTTCTTTTTTTTTTCTTTTTTCCCAGCTGAGTGCCTTTTTAAAATTGCACATGTACAAAGCCTGTATGCAAACAAACGTCTTCTTTATCTCGCACATTTATTCTCCCACAGGTCTCGGCTCTTCTCAAGTGTCGTGTGGAGGTTGAAGTGTGTCTCTGTCTGTGCACTTGTCGTCCACTTAGCGGCAACCTCCGTGTGCCTCGGCATACATTTAGTTTCATATCATCGTTCAGAGCGCTCCTGAGAGTACGGAGCATAAATAAAGCAATCAGGGACCACTGTTTTTTTATGTTTAATTATTAATACTTATGCTGTTCGTTCATCCTGGAGGCTGCACCATAAAACAGTGACCTCTGACCCCTCATCAAGGGCCTTGTTCTGATGTAGCTGTGTACTGAAACTGTTCAGGAGGGAGACGCAGCAGCAGAACGACTCACCCACTGCAACTTCTAGTGCTTTGTTCTCATTTAAAGCTGCAGTCTGTAACTTTTCGGGATGGGGAAAGTTTGTGGGCGAGAAGCTTTTATCCTCTCAAACTGCTGAACGTCCAGTTTGTTTGTTTTTTGACCTCAGATTTCACTTCTGAAACTTTCTGTTGATGCTTCTTCAATGTTTTTAGTCAAACTCCAACTGATAGTTGCTGTTGCCTCCATTTTTCTTGACATTAAATGCATCATTTCCTGTGTGCAGGACAGGAATATTGCCTGGTGATATTCCTGAGCGATCTAACTTACACCAAACTGAGAAACACAGTTTTGTGGCACTGAAAGACTTAGTCAGTTATACATGAACTCAATACAACGGATATTTGAATATTTGATTAAAAATAGTTATTTATTTATAAAACTCTTGTTTTCACTCTCTGTTTTTATATTAAATAGATACACAAGTAAAATATATTATCAATGACTACATTGATCCTTTCTGCTGCAATAACTACCCAAAATATGGCAGCAGTGGCAAGGAGCACTGCTTATTTTACATAGATTTACAGGGTTTCTTGAATGCATCTTGTAGCCGCTTCTCTAAACTTAACGCAGTTTCAACCCCACAGAAGGGATTACATTTACTGGGGTCACTGAATGCATCTCATTAGCTACTCCTCATTTTTATTTTATTATCCTCTAATTTTCACTTCCAACGCTGCAGCTGGTGTCGAGGAGATGATTGACTTCACCTTCTCCAAAAAAACGTTTTGTGACAAAATACTCTACCTTTTTTTTTTTCTTTAAACTTTAAATGTCTTCAGGGAGGTTATCATGTTTGTTTGTTTGTTTGTTTGTTTGTTTTGTTTTTATATTCAGTTTGTGTTTTAGTTCAGTGAAAGCATGTTGCTGTTGTCAGCTGTGCAACATTAAAGGCGTCTCATTATAATCAGGACTCCCAGGTGCATACATCAGTATTTGCCTGGGAAATATTACGTGCTTTTTTTTATAGACGTAGCCATAACTTGCTTAATTGGCATAATTTTTAATTTAGCAGTTACCGAAGATAAATTACCAACTTGAGTCAAATACTTGCTGTAAGACTGAAAGACGTAGTAATGACTTTATTTTAATAAGTTCATCTTTTGGGTTTCTTTTTTAGTTTTAGTCGTATTGTCAAAGTTTACTCAGCTCTACTCTGATCACATACCCTGGTATATACAGTAGAAGAGTATTTCCGATTTACCTCCAAGTACCACCATAGGAAGCTGGTGTACCACTGGTACCACAGTTTGAGAACCACGGTGATATCTCGCTTTGAAGCCTCAAGATTTGTGATTTGACAAGAATGTAATGTCCTCCACCAAAACGTAACCATACGCTAGGCACATTTTTTTTAAAAAAAATAGGCACCCCTAGTGGTCATATAAATAACAGAAATCTGGTACCTTGGGTATGTCGTCATTCCACCGCCAGTTGTACGTTTGTTGTGATCGACACAGGTTTGACTTTTACATATGCTACCAATGTCATTGTCCTGTTATTTAGCCCTAAACCTAACCTCACAAACACTAATCATGCATAGTTGAGTTGCGTAGCCTATATGTCGTATTTAGCGGTTGACCAAAATCGACCCACCTTTATGTTCCAGTTGGACGACCGGTCGGATATGGCCAGTGCCATGTTAAGAGTTTGTAACTGGAAATTCAAGGAAAGACATCGCCTTTTTGGAATGTGCCCGTCTTTATCATCTACTCTCCTCTAATTGGGAAGAAAATTTACAAAACTGACTTCATATTCTGTTGAAAAAGACCGTAAACAAGTGATTGAGACCACATGGGACAAGGCCAACTGATGATATAAATCTTGAAAGTTTGAATGGAAGTTATTTGTACCACCAGTGGATTCACACACCCCCTGGTGGCTATTCATTATATTTTTAGCTCCGCGTTGGCGTCCTTGGGCCAACTGGAACACTGTGTCCATTATATATGTTCTGTAGGTTTATTGTAGGGCAGCTGCTGTGAGACCACACATACGCACTTGGTCCCAAATCAAACTAAGCACCTCCAAATAACAAAACTCTTCATGCACAGAAACAGCGGCTGCAGTTTCAAAGTTCCCCGTGTCCTCCCTGACTCTGACACAGCTTCACTGCGGTGACGTTTCAGCATGTTTGAGAGTGTTTATTTAACAGAGTCGGTGGACGAGAGTTCCAAACTTTGTTGTCGCCCCCTCCCGTCAAGGGCGTACAGCGTTTGATTTAGCTCAGCTGGCACACTCAGAATCGCACTCATCAAAGAGAAAGATGTCGTCGCTGCCAGTTTGGGATTTTAATACACAAACAAACAGGAAGCAGAAATAAAGGTCATGTGATGGATGTGTCATAAGTGTCATTAGCGGGAACATGTAGCTTTGCATAACAATAAAAATCATCATGATATTTGAAGTGATTGCAGTAAAGTCCAGAATAATACATCATTTGCATATGATTTGCATATCAAATTAGAAATTTTTGCGGCTGTAGCCGTGAGTCATCATTGAATTTGCTGTTGGCAGAATTCAGCACACTACTTTAGTACAGAAAGATATTTAATAAAGTGACCATGTGGATACATAATATGACTACATCCCTAAATCTATCCTTCTATTACAGCTTTAAAAGAATCCCAAGGTCAATTGCACTGGTCGTAACATGTAAATGAACGCTGCAGCTGTCAGGGACGGAGGCCACAGCCAACAAGGACATGGCTCTGGATGTTGTGGATGTCACTGTGTTGGCTTCGTCAAAAGAACGGACCAAAGAGTACCACCGTGGGAATGAATCAGCTTTTTTGGCATTTTCCAGAATGTCGACTTGAGACTTGAGACTTGAGACGGAGATTGTTCTGAAACTTACCAAACCTGAGTCAACCTTTCAGACATATCACATACTTTACCTTCACTATTTGACTGAGGGACATTAGAGGTGGATATCCTAACCTAAGGGACCTTAAAGTTACATACAAATGCACTCTTTTATTATAATTTTATTTTCATTATCACAGTTGTTTTTAAATCTGAAGTGAATGAATGAATGAAATGGGATGGAAGACATAGAATCGCAGATATTGGGATAGTAGCACAAAGGCTTGGGCTTCAGGACCCCCTGAGTCCTTGGGCCTACCAGACCGATTCGGTTCATGGACGTAAGGTGTCCCATTTCTTGACGTAGAAGATTGGTGTGAAGTTTAAGGACTCGCTAGCCCTTCAACAAGGAGAATTTTAACGTTGGTTAGCGTGTTCTGTAGCTACGCTAACCACAACAAAACCTGTTTGCAGTCCATAAACTGCTCCACCAGTACACTAAAGTGCGAAAGTCATTTTAAAGTGTGTCTCCACTTTGCTGCAGACAGAACTATAATGATTCCCATAGTCCACATTATCAATATAACAGCTTCTTTCTTTATTTTCGTTTGATCGACAGCAGAATCTGCTTATATAACGTTATATCAGTGGGGTTCCATTTCATAAGGCAAGATTTTAACCTCTTTTCCATGTGAGTCACTTCCTAGTTGCAAGAGATAACGTGGTGAAGTGAGAAATGGGATAGGACGTCTAGTTTTTGGTCCTGTTTGGTCCTGCAGCTCCCTTTTTTAAAGTCATTCTGAAAATATTTCCATGTGTTAAAAGTTAAAGTAAAAAGTGTTAAAAGTTAAAGTAAACAGTGAGTGGAAGCTTTTTACCTCCTAACTGTTCCCTGGCCTCTGAATGTGATAACAGATGGGATGTATTTTTCAGTTTCCATGTCATTTATTTGTTACGCAGTTCATGTCTCAACTTTTAACGTTTCACTTTCGACCTTTTCAGGGTCACAGAGAGCTCATTAAATTCCATTCCAAGTCTGGTATCTTCACCCAAATGTGATTAAATGTCTCCAGATACGATTTCATCCTCGGAGAGGGCGAGGGAAATTTTTTTGAAGAGCGAGCACCCGGAAAGCGAGCGAGGAAGAATTTAATGAAGTTCTCTGTGAGTGAGTTAAGAGGGCGCTTGTGTTGAGGGACAAACAGATCTGAGATGAGACAAGTGGAGGTGAAGAGAATACGACAGTGGAGATAACAGGACGAGCCGACGCTCCGGGGACTGTAGTCGACTCTGGCAGAGTGAGCACATTTAATGAATAGTGGTAAAGAAAATTCACTTGGCTGGTCTCCAATTTGTCAACACGATTGTTTTCTTTAAGTACAGCAAAGCCCCGAGGAAGGTGTCAGGCTTGTTTTTAAAGGGTAACTATTGGCGTATTTCCACCGGCTCGCCTGGCACGACACGGCGCAATGAGGTTGCATCTCCACTTCAAAAAAGTACCTACTTAACGTGGGCAGAGTCATCACTGTGCGGCTGAATGAAACTGCCGTGACTTCATTTTATACGCCACACACACATGAGTGACTAGTGACTTTACACCAGACTTCTGTAGTTGTTGGAAATTAACCCACGTTTTTAGGATTGTTATGTAGTTTTAACTTATCTACAGTTCGGCACTGTTCGCCTTGATTTCTGTCCACACGTCTCCAGAGTACAGCCTCCTTGTCAAGACTTTTGATATTGAAATGACTGATCATTGTTTGGGGGTCTAAATAATTTATTCAAGGTTTTGTATCTCTTCATTTTATTCTGAAAAGCTGTTAAGTCCATCTGGTTCCGGGTTTTTTCTTTATCACGGACGTGGTTCATGTTCATGTTTAGCTTATAACAACATCTGTTGTGTTAATGTTTACTCCACTGTTTGGCAGCTCAGGCAGTCATTTAGCGCTCGCAACTAGCAATCGCGGTTAGCGATGGGCTAGTATTTCCGCTAGCCCGTTAGCATTGCGGTTTTATTGATGTTATTATATGTAACATTTTGCATTTGATTTGATTGTTGTTTCAGGTTTATGACCTGTGGTCACCTGTATAAAAATAAAAAGAAGACAAAGGGTACACAAGTTATAGCATTTGTGTGCTTTCTGTTAAGCCTTTTCGGAGGGCTAAATTTAAAGAAGCCGAACACTCCTACTCCACAGACTGCAGCGGTCACTTTAAAAGACTCCTGTTAAATATAAAGGTTTCCCTGGTAGTTGTTGGAGATTAACACACGTTTTTAGGATTGTTAAGTAGTTTTAAGTGGTCTACAGTTCAGCGCTGCTTGATTTCTGTGTCTCTTCCTGTGACCGCACTCTGGTCAGTCAGTGGCCAGCAGTCTGACCAATCATCGCATAGTTACCTACTACTAGCACGCTTGGAACCTCGCCGGAGCAGGTACTAAAAATAGTACCAGGTACTATGCTAGTGGAAACGCTACTTAAACCGTGGCGAGACGAGTAGATGCGCTATAAGCCGACTCGTCTGAGGCGAACTTTGCCAAGAAGTGGGCAAAGAAGTGAGGGAGGGAGAGGAGGAGGGAGCAGTGCAGGGGGGGCGTGGTCTGGTAGTGAAGTCTGGAATAAAGGGGAGGGGTCTGGGGGACAAAAAGACTGGACTGAGAAAGCCAATGGCAAAATTTGGATGTGAGAGCTGGTGTTTGAGGGTAACACATACACCGAAGAACAGATAAACCTACATACCTGTTTAGATTCACCTCTTTTTTCCAATAAAAGAAATTTGATCTCCATGAAAAATAAAGCACGAGGACGCAATTTGATATCTTCTGTCGTCAACAAGATACTGCAATGAAAAATAGAACTTTTTTTACAACTCCAAAAAATGAAATGAGGAAAGAAAATAAAATGGGTTCATACAAACAAACAGCGTGGAATGAGTGGTCATATACGCCTTGAATACATATTTGTATAAAAAATCAAAGTCTGCTCTGGAACTTTACGTCTTGTCAAAGTTTTCCTCACATATTTATTGATTGAGTTTCATACCAGCATGATTCAATTTCCCCAAAAAAACCTGACAGCTCAGACAAAATTGAAAACTTGGAGATAGATTTCTCCAGATGAAGCGATTTAAAAACCTGCGTGTATCTTCTAACCTGACGATGGCTGTTGGTTCACAGCTGTAGAGTGAGTAAACTGCAGTGTCATTAAAGATGGACACTGATCTTTGGCCTGTGAACAAGAAACAACTGGGAAACCCCGGGAAAGTCAACCCAGGATTCAAACGGGTGACCTTCTTGCTGTGAGGCAATAGTGCTGCCCACTACTCCAACGTGTGAACCTCAATCCAAAAAAATACAAACACTGAATTTAAACATTAGCTTCCATCTTGTTCATGTACATATAGATCTATATATAGAGTGCAAGACATTCGAGTGTTACCAATAGTAGTGAATTTAGAAATTTACTACAAACAAATGTAGAAATTTAGTCAATTTAGCGCCCCCGTCTGGCAGATATATGACAAACATTCAGTGTGTTCACATGCATGTGAAAAGTGTGATTTTAGTCGGACTAAGACAATCATTGGGTTTTCTTCATGTTAAATAAACAAGGACTACAATCTAGCTAGTCTTAGTTGGACTAACAGACCCGGATAATGTGATTCATAGTCTGATTTCTCCCACATGTAAAGGCATAGTTGGACTAGAGTCGGACTTGGCATTCTGCAAATGCGCCCAAATGTCCTCCACGGTCTTTGCCCCGGAAGTAGGAGACACCGTCCATCTCGCCGTTCACTGTTTGTTTTTCTGTGATGGCCTTTCTTAGTCAGACTATGGCCTTAGCTGGATTAATATGTGTACGTAAACATACGTATTATCCAGTTCCTGTGGTAAAAATGCCTGTAAATCCCTCGAATGAATGGATGGATGGATATTGATTATAAAATGGTGTATTACCACATTATCTTCCTGAGCATAAACACTTAAAATGTTTGATCGTTTCCTCTGTCAGTGGTGTTTTTACTGCCTCTCTCTCTCCTCTCTGATCCTGCGGTTGATCGTCAGTGTCTCTCCCCATGTCTCACCACTTGTTTGCTCTCCACACATTTTGCCACTGTGCACAGCTTGTCCTCATTACTAAAACATCAACCGTGTTGCATTAATGCTCCCCGACAGCCTCGCCTCGCCTCCATTGATGTATGCTTAACTTGACATTTTTCCAGGATCCCTCACCAAACGCCGTCTCCTGGTCCCCAACCTGCAGTACTACAGGGTGTCCTTATTTGTTTTCCTGTCTGTCTTGCTACGCTACATTCTGGACTCTGCTCCTCTGTGTGGACATCAACCTCATTTCAACCCCAGCTCGACTGTCTCATCGCTCCATTCACTTTCACTCCCTCACAACGATGTGCTGCTTTGCTGACGTTTACAACACCGCGGAGGACGAGAACAAATCAGTCCCGCAGTCTTCCCTTCTTGTTTGCTGTCATACACCTTTGAATCTTGTCCAACAAGCATCAAATATTAAAGAGGACAACAGAGGACGGTGAATGTTACAGTCATTTTCTGCTGCGGGATGAAATATGTGACAGGAAATTGTCACGGACACTTAAAGCTGTAGTAGGCAGGTTTTGCTAGCAAAAAAAAAGAGCTGATTGTTGGGTTTTCGTTGATGTATGAAAATTGCTTCATAAATACCGACGGAGGGATTGATTTAAAGAGGATGTGACAACAAGCTACACACAAATATGAAGACAAATTCGACATGGAGAGATTGAACTGAAAATTTGAAGAATAATGTTGGGTGTCCAGGATTATGACATGTCCATCAGAGACATTTGTATTACTGTATTTCTTGCAAGTGCAAGAACTTGCAAGTTACTTGTGTTTCATTATTTATTTGTTATTCATATTATTGATGGGTTATTGTGTTTCAGTCTTTATTTCATTCTATATGTGACTACCTGTCAAACACTTTATATTGTGATATGATTTGAGCAGACAAAATGAGCCCCTGTCAATTGGTTTCAATGCAATACATTTATAAAACAACAGTTATATGGAGTATTGGAACAATATAAATGAACTTGTTGTCATTTAATAACGAGTGATAATCACCCGGGAAGTCAGAGACATGTTAATCCATGCGACTGTTGGAGCCTCTTCGGCGTCGTAGCATCGCTGTGATGCTGCCAGATCCCGCCCACTTGCTAATTGCCTCAGTTACAACCTGCTGTCTTTAAAACGGCTGAGCCGTTGCAAGACAACATGATGACACAGTGAGCGAAGCCTCGGGCCAAAGCCGTTTGTCTCCATCCCTCCCCGTTCTCTCCTCGCTTGTCAAAAGTGCTGTGAGCGATATGGGGTGCGTTCCGTTTCGGTGCCAGACAAAGTGGATCTCAAAGAAGTTTCAACACTGGGGTTTTTTACTTTTCTGTGTTTTTTGGAGACAATTTACATCAAATGCTTGGTTTCCTTCCTGAAAACTGGCTTTCTAAACTGTATCTTATCACCTTACATACATTTGATTATTTATTTCTCATCTCCATGCTAATGCAGTCCATAATATATACTATAATACACTGTAAGAGGCCCACAGCTGAATTAGTCATAAACAAAATATGACAAACATATAGTAAGAGAAGAATTCAGAGTTGATGCTCTGCACTGCTGCTGTTTACACACAAACACTCCCTCAGTCAAGTCTGATAGTATTGCTTGACAGAGTCAGACAGCACAAACAAATAATGTTACACAGAAGTAGAAAAATCACCAAAAGTTACAAATGATGGTGTCATCCGAGGGCAAAATTGGTAAGGAGAAAAAACGATGTTTTACAACTCAGTGGAGAACTGAGGGAGGGAAGCAAATTAAAAACAAAATACTACTGCTATTCTAGCAATACAAAGCCACATGCAAATCAGTGGAGTATCCCTTTAAATATGTCCTCCGAAACTATACAGTTAGCTCTGTAGAGAAAAGACGGATAAGTGACCAGACTTGAAAGTTCCGCTTTTAAGCCTCCAGAATCATGTTTTGGCCAGCGCTACGTTGCTAATTTGCCATCGGAAGTTCACAGACGTCTCCTGCAATCAGGTTCCTGTTGGACCTATTTTGCACTGGTGCTGTAGACTCTTGGGAGTAGCACTTGAGGGCGTTGCTGAGGCCACCATAGTCCAGGTAATGGTCACCATGGTCACTCCTGATGCTCTCCTTGATAGAGTTACCTTTGGGAAAACTGACTTTAACCACATAAACACCTGCTTAACTCTATGACGTCCGGAGGATATGTACCTCTCATACTTCCGTACTTTATCGCATTTATTTTCAAATAAATGTGAACATAATTAACAAATTTGACATCAAGCTCTATTGAAAAAGAGCTGAAACTAGTGATGGAGATGATTAAGTACTCAAGAAAATCTTCAATGACATTATAAATCAAGTGACGAGTAGAAGCACATGGACTTTTTTGCGAGCAGTGGAGTCGCCCCCTGTTGGTTATTCAGTGCATTTTCATTTTTGCTTTAGTGTTGACGTCTGTGGTAGGAACTGAAAGATTATATCTAGACCTGGTCTCTGGGATTGACTGGTTATGTAAGAATGTGGAGGGGTAATCAAACACAGGAAAGGATGAGCACAAAAAGGCGAGTAAAAAGGAACAACCGCTCGGACAGGGTGCGTGATAAACGAATAAAAGTCCTCAACGACAAATGAAAGGAAAAGAAATGGAGGAGAAATGGCAACACGTGTGAGAATCCATCCCCGGAATTCAGCGAGTTGCTGTGCTTGCGGTGGTTGTGCTGCGGGCTCAGCCGACACATGCCCAGCAGTGATGAATTGCTGTTGTCAGGATAAACCAAACAAACAGAGATCTGTATGGTGTATGACAACATTGCTCCTGGCGCTGCAATGAACAATGACATTTTCCCTCATGCCGCGTAACAATGGCCCCTGAGACGCAGCAGGACACATATGCTGCAGGTGAAGCTGTTTGTTTGTTTGTTTCCGTGGCCACGCATTTACGACGGCACATCTTAATGCAGACTTTGGAGAGAAAAATGCACATGAACAGCTAAAAATGTAGTATCACTTTTAGGTACTTGATACAAGACTGGGGAAATCTTGATGTGGTGAATCCCAAGTATCGGCACTCGTGTCTTTCTTCTTGAGCAGAAGTCTTAAACCTGAAATGACCTGGGAGCTATTTATTTTAAAATCTGGTCCAGATTATGGATTTTGCAGGAAATTTAAATGTATCAACAAGTTCAGATGTGTATATATCAGTGACATGTTGTTATATTTATAGAAGATGGTAATAGTTACGGGCAGATAAAGTTCTGAACACATCCAGGAAATCCTCTGGATCCAGTGGATCAAAATGTAAAAATTGTAGGTGCTCAACTGGATTTTGTAAATATTACAGGAATTTCTGTTCAGAAAATCAAAAACATATGAAATTTTATCAAAATTAATTCAAGAAATTTGATTATTTTATTGATATTAAAGTTATATTAAGGCAATTTTGTTTGCAGCTCATACACAAGTCCATGGAGACACACACAAGATCACGACACAACAAGCAATAAAAACACTTAAATTTAGAACAGGGGTTGCCCAAACTATGAAATTTGGTCTCAATTGCTACATATTTTAATCAAACTTAATATGTTTTAATTTTGGTATAAGTCATTTTGCAAATACAACATGAATTAAAATTGACATTTACATGTATTTAGTTTAATTACAAGTTAAATCTATGGACATGAATGATAATAACATCCAAGCGGGTCAATTAAAGTGTCTGCTTGACTGTGTTTTGTTAATAACAAGCTCTCAAATATGTGATCTAATTAAACATAATCCATCACGTAAGCCCTTTCTCACTCAGACATAATACACTGAATGGATTGAATGGATTCTACATGTAAAACTGTGTTGGGGGGTTTCTTTCTTTCCTCCGCGGCTGTGAAAACATGATCCATCGAGAATCATTTGTTTTCCTCCCCGTTGATGGATCTTTTATTATAATGGAGAAAAGCTGAGTGAAAAACAGTCTCTTCACTGATATTGATGACCCTCCTCAGTGTCTACTGGCTGCATTAAGTATGAATAGCTGCTTCACAGAGACGGTGACTTAATCAGACGTGTCCACGTTGATGTTCACACATGTCTCTGCTGTGCTGTGCTGCGTCCTCTAGGTGTTTGCAGTCGTATGATGGAAAGATAATATGTGCACATAATACACAGTGGCCTAATCTCTCAAAGCTTTATATGAACAGCTTATTTCTACTGTGAAGCTCCTTTTAAATACAGATGTCACACTCTGCTACACAACCAAGGACAAAGTGACTATGACATGAACCATTTTCACAGTTTTTGAAGCCTTAAAAAAGTTGCACTTTCAGCATAGTCTTGATTTTGTTGTTGTTGTTGAATTGAATTAAATGATGGCGCAAAAAAATAAAATTGTCAAGAAATCCCTATCTGCAATAATGGGCAAAAGTGTATAAAGCTACATAGAAGAAGTCTTGAAAAGAAATCCACTCGATAGGAACAGTGGACTGACAGAGGGTGAGAGTGCAGAAGTGGATCCAAGTGCAGAAGGAGATCATGCAGGGCTAAGGTAAGTGCTATAGGACAGAAGATGCTCTTGGAAGAGCAGGGTCTTCAAGAGCCTCTTGAAGATAGACAGGGCCGTCCCTGTTCTGGTAGCACTCGGTAGGATCCAAGTGCAGAAGGAGATCATGCAGGGGAAGTGGGTAAGGCAAGTGCTATAGGACAGAAGACGCTCTTTGAAGACCTGGGTCATGAAGATAGACAGAGACACACGCCCCTAATGTGGTAGTACTCAAGAGGTCATTCCACCAGTGTGGGGTGTTGGCACCGCGAGAGGACAATCCTTTGATGAACGGTAGTAGTCGAGGGGTAACATAAGCCTTTAGGAGAGCATCTTAGAATGAGTGACATGTGCACTTTTAAGGCTCAATTTGGTGTGTGTGTATGCATCGGACTCTGTCAGATCTGAATATGGGTTACGGATTTAGCCACAATTTAAATTGTACATGGTTCTCGGTAATGAGAGTAATTGCTATAATCAAGTAAAGAAGACTTTCTGGATCTGTATCGACCTGTATAGAACTGGATCAAACTGTAAAGATTTCAGGTGTTGGTTTGTAAAATGCAGGTGACAAAGTGTTTAAGCCTTGGAGGAGGTTATACGGAAGGTTTCAGTGTGTTGTGAATAAAGGGGAGTTGAGCCAAAAGGCAAAGCTCTCAAACTACTGGTTGATCTTCTTTCGTACCCTCAGCTATGGTCACGAGCAATGGGTCAGAAAAGAACGATATTGCTGGGTGCAAACAGCCGGGATGGGTTTTCTCAGAAGTGTGGCTGCGGGGGTTTCCCTTAGATTGGGTAACCCTGGAGGGACTCGGAGTAGAGCCGCTGTTCCTTTGTGTGGAAAGGAGCCAGTTGAGGTACTCCAGGCTCTTGGTTCGGATCCCACCAGGACGCCTCCCGAGGGAGATGTTCCTGACAGGAAGGACACCTAGCGTCAGAACCGAAGACTTGGTGGAGAGATCATGTCCTCACTGGCCTGGGAGAACCTGGGGATCCTCCAGTCAGATCCGGACAATGTGGCCAGGGAATGGAAAGTTTTGGGCCCCCCTGCTAGAGCTGCTACCCCTTTTGACCCAGTCTTGGATGGAAGGATTGATTTTCACACTACATTTATTTTCAGGATCCACATTTTTTACGTTTGTATTTTATGTTCACAACAGTCAAAACTAAATATAGACATGGGTCAGAGAAAGTAAAATAAAGATTCTTTCATTTCATGTATTTCCTATGTGGTGAAATAAAGCGTGAACTGACTGTGAGAGTCTGTTTTTCTCTGGCAGGTTGCTGCAGCTCTCTCAGTCTGAGGATCCTGGCAGGCAGCAAACACTCTGTGTCCATTAAACATCAAACAGTAGCAGTAATGGTGGAATCAGAAACTCAGTAATTGGCCTGGTTCAAGTGCAGCTGCAGTTTGTGCTCGGAATAAAAGTGAGGTGGAAGCTCACAGAGCAGCCTCTGTTAAAAGCTCAGCGTGGCTCAGACTAATGAAGTGAAGGGTTTCAGCAGCAGCAGGAAATTAGTTATAGGAGCTACTGTACGTCCATAATCAGAAACAACGAATTCAAATGCCATATCCTGCGTAAGAAAACACGCAACCGCATTCAAATTAAATGAAAATGAAAGTGCCACGCGACACGTACCTTATTAACACCATTGTAAGGTTCTTTTTTGTCCCCCTTGTGTCAACCCTGTAACCCTTTCCTGAGAATGTGACTCAATTTATCAGCCTCAAAAATGAATGTAAAGGCCTTTATTACAAAACATGCAACTGCTTGTCTTTGCTCTTCCCCAAAAACAAAAGTAAACTCAAAGCTGAAGACAGAAGTACAGAAGTTCACTGAACAATTAGCTCAGTTCATGTTCATTCAGAAGCACGTGTGCCATAGAGCCAGTGTTTAAAGCTTAAATTAAGTAGTTATTGTTTCACATCTGTGTGCCTCAAACGTGTGTTCGTAAACTGAAAAATCTGCGACGAAACTTGGGTGTTGGTCTCACTGAGTTTTGGCCCAATCTAGGGACACTTGTAAAACCATGACCCTACTTTTGGGGGCGCTACAGAATGTCCATGGGTGCAAGCACTATACCACCTGACCTCTATGAACATTTAGTACCTTAAGATTACAGGAAATCCAATAGGTCCTCGCATCACATAAGTTCACCTCAAAGCCGTTTTCACTCGCTGCTGTTTGACAGCTTTGGGAAATTAATGTTGTTTACATCCTTTTACTATAAGCCTCATTCATCAATATCTTCTTTAGTTTTGTAAAATTTGTTGGGAAGAAACTTTTCTTAGGGGTACATGGTGGTGTAGTGGTTAGCCTTGCAGCGAGAAGACCCAGGTTCGAGCCCCGGTTGGAACAAGGGCCTTTCTGCATGGAGATTGCATGTTCTCCCTGTGTATGTGTGGGTTCTCTCCGGGTTCTCCGGCTTCCTCCCACAGTCCAAAAACATGCAATGTGGGGATTAGGTAAAATTGGACACTCTAACTTGACCATAGGAGTGAGTGTGAGGGTGAATGGTTGTTTGTCCCCCCCTGCGACCCTCTGGTGGATGATAAAGCGGTAGCTGATGATGATGTATTTTAAAGAACATAGATAAAATAATATGGTTACGTGAAATGTATATTATGACACCACTGTAGAATTTACTCTATGTTGCGCCCAGAAAAGAAAACCTTAAGAATCTTTGCTGTAGAAAAAGTTGTAAGTAAATTTAAATTGAATAAATTTCACCTTAATAACTGCTGTGGAATAAAACCCCACTTCCCTCCACTGATTAAACAATATACAAAGTCCTGAGCAAATGCAGTCAGTCCCATAATTAAATTTAGCAACATCTACTTCCATTAGACCTTGACATCGTACAAGACGATAATTATTTTTGAATTAATTTGCATTTGTGTGTTGTGCAAATGCTCCACTCGACGTGTCAGCGCTCCTTCCTTCGTCAGTTTCACTGTCATAGATTATTTATAGACTCTTCAGCAGAATGTTCGAGACTCTTCACGTACTAATTAGTTTGTTTTGTTGTGTGTTTTTTTTTTGCATGAGAGATTTTATCAAAATAAAAATGAACAGGGAAATAAGCTTTAAGTTTTTGTATAGGGTTCACAAATCTGTAAACAGTTAACAAGACAATCTGTGCAGGAAAATGTGGCCGCATAATTCATAATTCATTCATAATGTTTTATTCTGCTGTAATTTACTGTACTTTGTTTTGTTGAGACAGATATTTGGTAATTACAAAAAGACAAGTGGACCTAAAACAATCTTTTCACTATTCCCCTTGAATGGGCATTAATCTTCATTTATCTCACATTAAATTTAAATGGAATTTTTTTTACCACTTGTACAGGATTTTTCCTAAACACAGTACATCTGAAAACTATATTGACTACTTGTCTATTTGAGATGTAATTGTGTGAAGTTTTAATTCATGAATTTAAGAATATTTGTTGAACAAAAATATCAAAATTGCTGGCTCCAATTGCTTTTTTTTTTAACCATTTTCTTTGTTTAATGCAGTGGTTCCCAAACTTTTTCTGTTGGGCCCCCCTTTGGAGGAAGACATTTCCCGGGGGCCCGCGACAATTTGCTTTAGCGATACAAATAACCTCAATATTTTCAAATAAAAAATATGAAATGTGCTGTTATAACTATAATAGTGTCATTTTTTAAACAATAAATACATTTGGATAACAATGAATACTTTACAAATATCAATCATTTGCTGTGCAATTCATTTTTTTTGTTTTGACAATAAATATGCCGTCCCCTGCCAATGTTTTGAGACACAACACACAGAGAGGTCTTTGGTGGCCTTTCTGGTCTTGGGTTTTGGTCGTCGTGAGTCATTGTTCCGTTCGGCTGACGTTGGCTTGTTGTGAGTTGCTTAAACGTCACTTAAATTAGTCCAGCTTAGAGCAAGACCAAAAGTGCCTGTTAACCTTTTTTTTCTTAGGACTTAAAAAGAAACAGAACTCGGGCCCCCCCTGGAGAGTCTCCACGCCCCCCAGTTTGAAAAAGGCTGGTTTAATGTATAAACAAAATATCTTCAGTTTGAACAAAATGATTTTGGTAATTACTGAACATTTCATACACAAATATATTTATAGTGGATCATAATTACATAAATAAGCTAAATAGGTAGATATAAATGACACAATTGGAATTTAATCATAAAAAAGTACAATTTTTTAAATTTATTGTCTAAACAAATAATCATAGGCAACGTCTTGTAAAATGTATTTATTTAAAATAAGAAAATCGAATCTGCAAATTTTGAGCCTAGCTGTGTATGTAGTCAAACACTTTGGTTACTTATGACAGCTCTGGTATTGTTCAGTGAATGCATCACAAAAGTCCTGAAAGTTTAAATTTTATAGACTGTATTTGAAAGATCTGCGACAGCACCGACAACACTTTCCACCTCTAAATATGCACGTATAATTTAAAGAAAAACATGAAAGTCAGCAGTGAAACTGCGGCGGTGAATATCAAATAAACATGAAAGCAAAAGATATTTATTAAGAAAAACTAGAAGGTGAGACGTGAAGAGTGGAGATCATTATTTGGATATTTTTCTCTGAGGCTCGTGGGATTCAACCAGTGATTTAAACGGATGCACAGGCAGGTTCAAATCATTTCCACACAAACAGCAACTGCCTCTATCTAATCTACACTTCTACACCATATGACCGCAAACGTCTTTGTGCAACTGTGACTCTAATCGTGAAGCTGTTGATCGTAAAAGTGTTATAATAGTAAAAAAAAAATTGTTTGTCAGCAAACAAATTTAGCTGAAAGAACTTGCATAATACATAAAAAAGTATACACTATAAAAATAAGTCTAGTTGGATTTAATAAGAAAAAGACTCAGGAAATAAGAGTTTTTTTCTTAACAGTTAAGTCGGTATGTTTGCGACTTGTCTCCAAGAATTTATATTCCTGGTAAAAAGCTAGAAAAAGAAAATGGTTAGAAAACCTTTAAAAAAAGATGACTTCAATTGAGAGCACATAAATAAAGTTAATTTGGAACTCGTGTTCTGGCAACTTGTTAAATAAAGTGAAATGATCTCAGTTTGCCCCGCTATAAAAAATATTAAGGCACAATATTCCACAATATGTTCCCATTACATGTCAGTATAGTGTAGTATAATAGTATAGAAATTAAAATTCAGTTCCATGTTTGTTCTTGTTTCTAAGAATAAATGGTAGGAAAAGCTTAAAAACATATTTCTTTAATTTTGTACAAAGGAAATGAAGTTCATTTAAAGTTAAGTTGCTAATTGAAGTGAAATGATCTTAATTGCTTTGTGTGTGACTGTTAAAACAAACCCAAAGGAGAAGGAGAAAAACCAGCAGAATTGGTCCATTAGTAGTTTCTTCCTGTCGTCGTCCTTCTGCCTCCATGGACCCTCATCAAGTAAAATAATACCACACATGAGTTTACTGTAAATGTGTTTACTGTCAATGAGTTTACTGTAAACATGAACACGGAGCTCATTAAAACAGATACACACAAAAAAAAACCTCTTTGTGGGATCAGTTTATTTATCTTTTCATTGGATTTGCTGACAAATCAAAACATGAGCAGTTCGATCCTGTTATGGATCTTTATTTTATAAAAGCACATATAAACCCAGGCTCTCTCTCTCTCTCTCTCTCTCTCTCCCTGTCCCTCATGCTGTCTCTGCGTCCCTCTGTTGCTCAGCTGTCCATGGCCGTGGTCCAGATGCAGCTGAGCCTGAGGACCAGACTGAGGCTGTTCCCACATCCACTCACAGCCTGCCAACGTTCATGTCAGCGGGGACGGATGCCAGCGTTCACCCCTGCTCTCCAACTCCACCCTCAGTTGGATACACACACAGAGAAACTTGTTCTTACATCTTAGTGAGGACACTGTCCTAAAACGTAACCTTAACCTTAAATATCACAAATAAGTGCCTTAACCTAACCCTAACCTTAACCCTAAACTAGGTCCCTGAAAGAGCCCTTTAAATTTGTGTGGACAAGACAAAATGTCCCCACAAAGATTGTTTTGTATGTGTTCTGGTCCCCACAAAGACATACATACATGCACATACACACACACACACACAGTCTGGTTTCCGTCACTTCAGCGGACATTATATTGGCTTACATTCATTTCCTAGAGACGTACTCTGGAGACAAGTCCCCGTAATGAGACTGTGTAAACAGTTCTCGGTCCCCACAACATGAGTAATAACTGAAACACACATGGATGATTTTGTTGTTATTATGTGAATGTTTGCAGGTGGAATGTGTCCAAAGAGAAACATTATCCGGCAAAGCAGAGACAGAAAGATTACAGTTTTAAATTGTTTTATAGTGTCAGTATCAGTGACAGATGCCTCAAACCCTCCTGACAGAAAGTCTGCAATCCAAAAAACTTGCCCAAAATACAGTTTTAAAGTCCATATACTGTATAAGATTATTTGCTCTAATGAAAAATCTGCAAAACCAAGATTATTTTTCATCTTGGGCACCAGACAAAAACAGTTTCCCAGAAACAAGGTCGATTTTACCTTCCTGGAGTATCAAGTAGTTTAACACGATGTTAGTATATGAGGACCCACTTTTTAAAAGATGGTAAACAATAGTGACAAGAGCAAATTTGCCATGACTATAGTACCTAAAATCATATTAAATTGGCAAATTAAATGTTTGGTTAAAGAATTAAACCAAAATCTCTATATAGGTGAAACAAATTTGTGTCTTAAATCAGTGTATAAACCATGACAAGAGTCATTAAACACTAACTGCAATTTACAATTTTGAATTGGCAAATTTCATTTTATGCACGTTATTCGAAACATTTACACACACATCTTGAATAATTCATGCCAATTTGTTTTTTGGGACCCAAAAAAATTCTCCTTTGGCATACCTGTGGGTCCCGACCCAGTGTTTGGGAACCACTGGTTTAACAAACAGGTGCATCTATCATGAAGCTGAGGTAAATATGCCGCCGCAGCAGTCACTTTCGCAGTGTTTCCCAACCTTGAGTGATTTATTTTTTTCTTGTCGGCAGGTTGAGTCACGTCTCCTCCTCCTCCTCCTCCTCCTCCTCCTCCTCTTCACCTCTGTCATCCATTCTCACTCGTTTGTCTGTTACACTGTTCACAACATCATCAATTTGCTTGTTTTCTTTCAGCCAACGCGGCGGGTCAGAGCGACAAGGACAAACACGACGACGCCGGATTCTCCGGTGGCTCGTCTGTGTGTGTGCATGTGTGTGTGTGTGTGTGTGTGTGCGCGTGTGTGTGTGTTGCACTCTCCTTGGCACAGTTCCTTTCATCCCGTCTCTTTTGATGATGTGCTCCACGTATGTTGCAGTTCACTCTGTGAGGACAAGAATAATTGCCGCTGTTCCTTCGACGTTATCGCTAATAATGAACTGTTTCAGTCGTAGGGAGAAAAGAAACTAAACAAAAAAAAAACACTTCTGTGTGTCTGCCGAACAAATTAGGATTGAGAAGTCAACCTGAACCCAGCTGAAGTCACAGTCGGTGCTAATTAACGTGGAGGTCAGGTGACCTGATATCTCTCCATGATGACACATGAAGACAGCAGGCGTCGTTATGAAGGAAATATGTATGTGATGCAGGGTTCCTCGTGTGTCCTTGGAGAAAAAATAATAATAAAACCACAACTGGTTACACTTAAATTAACCCTTAAAACACGGAGCAGCAGGAACATTGTGTTGAAACCTGAGTGCAGACCATTCCCATATGTTCTGGACATGAAGACCCAAAAATCCAAAACTTCTGGGGGTAATATACAGTATGTCTTACTATGAGAAAGATTTGGGGATATATTCTGTATTTTTGGGTTAAAGAAATGTACGAAATGTACGGAAATCCGACTTTCTGTCTGAGGTCTGAAGGAGCAAGTTTTCCCAGGAATGGATTGGACTTCCTGTGTCAAAGGGAAAGAGGACACTACCAACTAAACAGGACAATCAAAATTCACTGGACAAGATGTCTCACAATATCACAAAGAGATATTGACAGAAATAAAAGAAAAATGGTCTATTTTGTGAGTTCTGCACAATGATTACTACCTGTGTTTGTGTGTTTTTATAGATGCAATATAAAACTTTGACTCAATTTAGCAAAGGGTGCATGTACCGCGCTTAAGGTTAAATCCTAAAACAACAAGTTGTCTCCAAATAACTGGAATTGATTCTTTTAGGTGTCGCCAATTTAGGAAAAATACTTTTTTGAAGACATCATCAAAGACATTTTCAGCCCTAAATTCATAAAACAAAGGATTACAATTGGAGATGGGACGATACCACTTTTTTGTCCGATATCACAAACTCTACCGATACCGATATCGGTCCGATACCATGTCATTTTAGACCATTTATGAACGAATGAAGCTGTTAACGACAGTCATTTCAAAGACATCGTTCTCCACCTGTGGAACAAATATTGTTCTCCCAAAAAGCAGAAATGAACAGCCCAAACATGACTCAGCTAAAATGCTTTTGTTTTACATTTTCACCTGTCCGATATCCGATCCAGTGATTTTGATTTCCATGCCTAATTATAATCAACAAAATCTAGAAATACGTCTGTCGTGAGTGACAATAATTGTTTATTCATCTCAATTAAATCAAGTTTATTTGACTCGGCACGAGGAAGTAGTTGATGGTAGTAACTCATGTATTTGTCAGGATAACTTTTTACAAGTTTTATGCACCATACAATGAAATTAAAGTCATTTAAAGTGAGTTCTGTTGTGAATGTGCTGCTGCTGCTGCTGCTGTTAGGGAGAGGATGAGAAGTCTTTAGCTCGTGGCTGCAGAACACTGAACCTCTTCAGAAAACATCTGTTTCCTGTGGATTTAACACAGATTATACGACTTCAAATGTTCATCCTGTAATGCACTTTTAATTTTTCTGCTTTGCGGGAAATCCATCAGAGGCGCTGTGTGTGTGTGTGTGTGTTTGAACGCATTTGTATTTATATGTTTGTAAGGTCCAAAAAAACTTTAATACCCATCTTTGTGAGGACATTTAGTCCTTAAAGGGGCTTTCTCAGGGTTAAGACTTAGTTTTAGATTAGGGTTAAGGATTAAGGTTAAGCACTTAGATGTGATGGTTAAGGTAAGGGGACTTATATATAAATAGTATTATGCAGTCCTGTATAAAGTACCTTAAAGGGATACTTGAGTGAAAGTTGATTACTTTAAAATGTCTGATTGTAGGATGGATATTTTGAACTTGAACAGGTTTAGAGTTTGAATTATCGTCTACGAATGAACATTAAAGTACCAGGAAATGACTTTGGTAGAAGTTAAAGTGACTTTTTTACTTAAGTAAAAGTCTTAAAGTATATGACATTTACTGCACATGAGTATCAAAAGTCATTAGGCTCAGTGGTTGGGCGAGTTGTCTTTCAACTGAAAAGGTTGTAGGTTCAATTCCTGGCTCTGCTAGTCTATATGTGTCCTTGAGCAAAGACACTTGTTGCAGCGTGTGAATGGGTGAAAACTGTAGTGACAGAGAAAAGTAAAAGTTGCTCGAAATATAAATAACAAAGTACAACACTGCCTTTAAGTCTGAGTGTCCACAAAGAGTGGAAAACCAGCATGTGTGTGTGTGTGTGTGAGTGAGACAGGGAGGAAATGATGAAGTGAGGTGAGAGGATGATGAATGGAAGGTGCTGAAGTGGGTCCCAGGTGTGCGGCTGCGTGTCAGGTGAGGACAAAGGCAGAGACGGGATGATGTGTGATGATGGGAAACAGATGATGGAGCAGCGCGGGGACACAGATGACAGGCGGAGGCAAGACGACGGACCTAATCACCACTGACACCGTCCACGTCCGTGTTGTTGTTGTTGTTGTTGTTGCTCGGAGCAGATTTCTTTAATGTGGCGTCTGTGTGTTATTATCGACTCCTGAGGAAGCAAAGAAAACGTCTGCCATGTCTTTATAAAACAAGAATTGGTGCATTTTACCAGGACGTCTTCTTCACACAGGTGCTGAGACGTTAGAAATCCACTACCAGAGACACAACTGTTTCATTTAAACACTTTATAGCTTTTCATTTCTAACTCTTAATGTATTTTTGTGGGCTTAATTCTTTGTATTTTGTATATTTTATTTGCTTTTGTTGCTTGTTGCTTGTTTCTTTGCTGAATAAAGAGTTAAAGAAGTAAAAGAAGGGGGGAAAAAATGACATTTATTTGGATTAATTTGTATTCAAGTTACTGTGGCAACCATGGCAGAGACGGACAACATTGGAATTCTGTGTGTTTTTTTTGTTTTTTTTTTATTCTGGATTTGACTTTCATGAAGTGTCACAAAAGAGTTGTTTTTAAAGGGGTAGTTCCAAGTGTTATGCAGTAGGACTGACACATGGTCTGTACACAGGGGGAAAAAAAACTCAATAAAATCATCACTGACGACAGGAAAAACAGATTTTAGCCACCTAACAGAAGGCTCAAATTAGTATTCCTCCTGCACCAAAGTCCATAGAGAAAAGTAGCATTTTTAGCACACGGAGACGTGGAAGATTCTGGTCTGCTGCTGCTTCGTTTGGTCATTTTTATCAGCTCGGTCGATCCAAAATGAGGATTTAAAATGACAGAAGTGACGGAAAGTCCAGAAAATGACATATTGACGTAACTCATGGAGACAGCAGTGATTTAACACCTCCTGTGTGTGGTGTCGCAAAAATTGGTGATTTTCTCACTGGGGTTTGGTGCAGGACAAGAGAGCAGTGTAGAAAGTGACACCAAATCAGTGAGAAAAGGGCGGCATAATTATGAGATTAATTACTAAATGATACTGCACACATAAAGGGACAGTTCTAGCTTTTTGTACATTGGTGAAAATGTACAATTTTTTCTTATTATTTTCTTCCATGTGACAGAGGTGACGCAGTTTACAGACACAATGAAATGCAGGATAAATCCCCCGGCACTGACACAGGTATGATGTCATGTGGGACACAAAAGTGATTGTTTCTGCTCCACCCGGTGTCATTTTTGTTCTTTTTTTTGTTTGGTTTTTCCTTCAGCTGTGAAAGCATGAGCTTTACTGGAAAATGTGCTATGCTGTGTATAATGTAAAAATCCAGCTGTGAAAATAATAATAATAAGTCATTTCACACCAAACCACGGAGACAGAAGATGTATCTCGCTCGGAGGAGGAGGAGGAGGAGGAGGGGAAGACAGGAAGACAGAAGTGTTAGTGAGAGATATTTGTGTCTGTTATTGCATAACGTGGTTGTGATAGCGGAGGAGAAAACCAGCGACTTATCGCTCATTTGACTGGAAATAATAGACGTTTGGCTGCAAGAATTAAAAAAGCGGAAAAAACTAAAATCTCTGAACACTTTGTGAAAGTTTAATAAATGCAGCGGCATGAAGACAAGGAGGGAAAGAGGTTAAAAAAACACATCATTTTACATAAAAACAACATGTTCAGTGATTACACTTTAGAGATTTACAAGAAACAGAAGCGGTAACTTTACAGATCCTGAACATAAACGATAAATGGAAAGAAAAAAAATCTATCAAAATGAAATAAATGACTCCCTTTTCCACCAATATTTCCACAAACTTTTATCACCAGGAACTGATTTACCTGCAGAAAATAATAATCTAAATAATAAACTTACCTGGGTTTGCGTTTCCGTCGAAAAAAAAGAGTACTTCTAGCCCCGCCCCCTCTAGAGTGCCTGGCAACAGTGTTGTAATGAAACAAAGTACAAATACTTAATTACTGTTACAGTAATTACAAGTAGAAACAAAGTACAAAATTCACACATCTGTACTTTTACTGTGTTATTTATATCCGCTACATTTCCTCTAACTATCTTTGTTACTACCAAATAAAATCAAAAGAAGGAGAGTTGGTATTATGGTCTGTATTTATATAGAGTTTGTATCCATTCACATGCTGCAGCATGGGGTTAAGTATCTTTGCTCAAGGACACAGAGACAGCGCACCCTACCACTGAGCCCCCATGGCTCAATCCTCAATCCCTAGTACAGTAAATGTCATAAACTTTAAGACTTTTACTTAAGTAATCTTGTAAAAACGTGACCAAAGTATTTTTCTGCTAACATACTTGTAGTTAAGTGCACTTTAAGGTACTTTATACACCAGCCTGGTAATCTGAAAAGTCCTTAGTGGAGGGAAAGTTTTTTTCCTGAAAAATCAAAAATCCCATGTAAATGAGAAATAATATATGTGAAATACATGAGTGGAAAGTATGTTTCTTATCCCACAAAAATCCCTTGGTTCCTAAAGAGCAGTGATAGATTATGACAGATCATTTCCGTTTAATATCTTCTATACGTAGCGTCCAACAGAGTTTACGACCTTGAATCACTCCCAAGACTTTATTCTCTTTCAATTTCAGCTCCATGTGGGTCCACTTTTATTTCACACTTAACCCCTGACACCACAGGACACCATTAAGTCCTTAATCTCATTTACTCTTTATTCTTACAAAATCCTCCCCCTGAGGAAAATATGACAATGTCATCTGCAAATGTGGAAAATGTCATCCTTTACTGTTGTCAATGAAAAAGTGCGGTTAGTCATTTGATGTCCTCTTTTCCCGCCTCCCTCCTTGCTGTGGGCGGGGTCAAGTCTCCTCCCCCTTGCACCTGTCTTCAATCATCAATCTCATCACCTGCAGTATAAATACCCGGCTCTTCTCCTCTCCCACTTCCACGTCGTCAGTTTCCAAAGCGTGGTGACGGTGTTGGCAAAGCTCTCTTCAAGTTTCTGGAAGTCTTAGATTTCTTGTGTGCCTCTGGTCTTTGTACATTTTAGGTTCCTCATCTTCTGCTGGGTTTTTATGACTCAATACTTTTTGAAACTTGCACCTGGCAAATACTCCATTATACAAAAAACTAACACTGAAACTGAACTAGATTAAGACTAAGCATTTACAAACATTTTAAACACAAATACTTAACTGTTCAAAATGTGAAAACTAAACCCCATCATCTGCACTTAACTCAGTATTTGAAGAAGTGGGTGGAGCCCTGAGGGAGGGAGAAAGAGTGCAGAGTGGTTAGGGGGCGTGGTCCAATCATGAAATCTGACACTGAGTTAAAGCTGCTCACACAAACACACAACAGAGCTACAGAACCTCCATTTTTTCAAAAAAAGGGGAGGAGTCTGGGGCAGTGAGCCTTGTGCTGATTGGACAAGAGTGTTAAATAGCCACTGACAAATTGTGAGCGCAGTAGCGGGTGTTTGACCAGAGAGGCAGAAGATACGCAGATTTTTATCATATACATTCAATACTTTAAACCAAAGTGTGAGGATTCACACCCGGATCAACAGATACAACGACTAGATATACAAAAGTCATTTAGGGGTTTAGTTACTCTTCTCTTTGTAATTGTATCATCAAAACATGTGGATATAGAACATTTAACATAAAATGTAAATATGGTAAGAAACATAATTCAATATGGGGTTTTATTCTACATCATTTATTATGTATTTATATATTTTTTCTATTCAATGTTATCCTCTCACCTGCCTTGTTGTTATTATGATGAGTGTGTGTGTGTGTGTGTGGGTGTTTATAATAACCCTGGTACTCGCAGTTTCTTTGTATTTACGATGACACTGAAGGTTTCTCCTCAATCACTCAGGCAGACTTTTAATATTAATATAAATAATAATAATACAGCACTTTTCATACAAATGTGAATAAAATCAACCCACGTCTCGTCATTGATGGAGACACAGCGTCAACAAAGAATAAGGAAAAAAAAACACATCCTAATAAATGTAATATTTGTAAAGAAAACCATGTAAAACACAGAATTACATGTTTATATGATATGTTGCACATCAATTATTGTTTGTATATATAGATATATATATAAATACATACACAATACGTTTACATGTTTATATGATATGTTGCACATCAATTATTGTTTGTATATATAGATATATATATAAATACATACACAATACGTTTATATACAGTACATGTTTATGGAATATAAATTTGCAACATTTATTTAATTTTTCTTGCCTGTTTTCGTTGGTTTGTTGTGGAAAATCCATACAATTCCAGTTTAGAAAATAGGTCGAGACAGACAGACAGACAGACAGACAGGAGAGAGAGAGTGTGTCTGTAACACAGCTCAGACCGCTCATCCAGAAAATAGAAAGTGAAAAGTGTTTGAGAGAGAGACGCCGGATAAAAGGTGAAGCCGTCTCACTCTCAGTCCTCCCGACGGTCGACCGTGTCAGAATAAGAGCGGGCGGGAGCAAAGGCTGCTGGGAAATATGATGAGCAAAGAAAGTAATGTGATAAGTTTTCAGTTCAAGTGAAATTAAACACAAATTGACTATTTTCTATTTATCACTGTTTTTCCACTTTCTAAATGACATTTACATTTTTTTAAAGTCCATTAATGTGGAAAAAACACACTTTGAAGGAAAATATTAAAGGGACAGTATGTAACATTTAGGGAGGACATACTGGCAGAATTCACACATATATATATATATATACACCTGTTAGTGTATTTGTATAATCTTGCATATCAAAATCTAAAGTTTGTAAAGTCTGTGTTTTTTCAGAAATAATAATTTACAGTGACTGAAAACCTAAAAAGTCAAAAACGCATTAAAAAATTAAGTTAAGTTTTCCACATATGCAGCTACATGTGTAAATAGCTTCATTGTGAAGCATATGCTAACGATGCAAAGGTAGAAAAATGTATTTTCTGGTCTTCTGTGCTTCGTAAATAGCACAGAAGACTGGACCTTTTAATAATAATAATAGTGATTTTGCCTCCCCCAGCCACACCCCCCCACTACCAGTTTCAAGGGACATTTCAAGCAAACATGTCTTTACGTAGCACTTTAGTCGTTTCTTTCACTTGTTATTTTAATAACCTGTGGATTTTCCCCACTGTGTTTTTCCATTTTCCTCCTCCTTCAGAAGTAAACCACTGCAGCAAATTCAAATCTCTCCGCTTAAAGCGACGCGATAAACCCCGGCCGCACGTACTGACAATTCAGCAGAAGAGACGTCTTCTTTTAAAAAGATGGAGACAAATCTGCGTTCAATGTAAGACATGAAAATGCTGCAGTTTGAAAAAAACGCCGCGGCAACACGGCAACGCATACGTGGAATGAATTATTTAAAAGCCACGTTGGAGCAGCAATCACACGTGAAACGGTACGGTCGAAAATCTGCGAGTGCAGATAGGATGTATGCATTATACATGTGTGCAGACACAGAATGCTGCTGCTGCTGCTGCTGCTGCTGATTGCATGATTCCACATATGTGCGCAGAGTGTAATTGTCCCTGAAATGGCTCGTTTGACAACATAATTGTGGCTTTTCTATAAAAAAAAAGCCTCCAGTTTAAATGAAGAGATTCCCCGCGGTGTGAGGTAAACACTGGTTAATCGTCGCGACCGTCGCTCCTCGAAACGCCGGGTGTAATTGAGCGTACGGAGCAGACTTCCTGTTTGATTGTGACTCTGAACGTTTGTCAGAAACAGACGTGGATGAAGTGACGATGACACTCTGGTCGTTTCTTTCTGTGAGCTGGCAGCTCTGCAAAACTCTCCAACAAAGTTGTTTTTCCAAGCTTTTTCATGCAGAACTTACTTTTATATTTCGGCAGATGAATCATATTTCCATCTACAAGAACATTGTTTTTCCACCATCTGTGGTCGAACTATAACTTTACCCCATCTGTGCCGTCAACACCAGGACATTTTTATCCCTGTCTGTGTGCATCCATGACTGCTTTATTCTGCTTTTTGAAAAAAAAATCTATAATCCCAAATCTATTGAGTCAGAACACTTTTTTTCATATATTTATATATGTATATCAATTTGTGAACTATAAATATAACTACAATTTGACGTTGTAATCAAGAAATGCTTTACTAGTTTTTCTGTTGTTCTTTTTTCTTGTAAAACAGTAAATTAAAAATTCATGGATGACCACCTGACAGAAGTTTTTTGGGTCTGTTGTTAGCCCCTCCCACTTTTTGGGGTGTGTTTAGTCCTTCATTCATACATCATTCAAAAGAATAATAACCCCTATTATATTTTAGCATTAAAAATACAATTTTTCATTAATTCACTGGTGTATTAACCAAAATTATTTTTGATTTTATTTACATATATATATATATATATATATATACACTATATATGCAGTGCAGTATACTATATATATTTAAAGCTTTATTGTAATCACACAAGAACAAACATTATTATCAAAAAAAAAACATACAACAAGACTTATATTTAATATTACTCTTACTCACAGCGCCCTCTATGGGCCTAGAATCTAAAATGATGTTGCAGTGAGGTCTCCGACAGTGGCTTAGTGGTGGAGTGAGTCGTCTTGCAGCTGGAAAGGTTGTGGGTTTGATTCCCGTCTCTGCTCGTCTACACGCTGTCGTGTCCTTGGGCAAAACACTTAACAAAGTAAAGTAGAAATATTGATCATCACTGATTCCCCAAAATCATCAAATCGTAATTAAATCCTCGCCATTTTTCATCACTTTGGCGCCTGAAGCCTCTGCATTATTTCCCATGATCCTCCTCTCCTCTCCCTGTGTCCCCTCGTCACGTCTCCCACACAAACGTCCTTCTGAGACCGAAATCTTTATTCATGATCCTAATCCCCCGGTCACGGCTCCTGAATACGTCGGCCATTAAACACCGCGCTACAATTATCCTCTAATAAAAAGTATTCTAAGTGTTTTAGAAGATGTGGCGTGTTTCTGTTTCCATCATTTCAGTGTGCAGTGAACAGAAACGCTGACGGCGCCCATTAATCAAACACTTGAAGGATTTGTGGTGATTTTCTCGAGGACGTTCAGTTCACTTTTTATCAACGGAAACATTAATACAAGAACAACATTTTTCCCAGCGATTTAACGTCACGTCTGATTTAAAGTAACAACCGTCTTACTTTCATATTTTCTGATAAACTTAATGTAATGAAAATTATTTGATTTGACATTTTACTGCCGGGGGTTTTTTTTTGGCCTCTGTATTCAATCCTGAAGCACTGAAATAATCAATAAATGTCACAGTGCCAGTTCTGTGGAGCTCCCGATTCAGCGTAAACGTTTTTTATTGCAACTCATTTGTGTAATACAGAGGGAAGTGACTAATAAAAAGAGAAGGGAAGTATCTGCTTGATTGTGTGGCGGAGAACTATTAAAGCTGTAGTGCGTAACTTTCACAGTTTTGGACAAGAAACGGATACATAGGTTAAAGGACAGAATATACATTACATCATTTACCGGTTCACCACAAACAAATCTTTTTTTTCTTTTTTTTTTTCCGTATTTAGTTAGAACCTTGAATTTGTATCTAATTTATTCTAATAATAAATATATACATATATATATATATATATATGTGTATATAAAACAGCAAAAGCCCAACAAACAACAATGGATCATTATTTTGTCGTTTTATGATACTAAACATTATAAAATACAGTGAAGTAATAAACATGTAACATAATGTTCAGAGAGGAAAAGTAAAATAAAGTAAACTTTGCTAAGTAATGAACATCACTGTGCAATAAGAACCCTTACACATTCAAAATAAGTAGAAAAACAATGGGCATTGTGCAAACAAGTGCAACAATTTACAATTACAATGGGCTATAAACGTGCAGTTTATACAAAGGCTCTGAGAATATAGAGCGTCTTATATCACACAAAAACTGTCAACCAAAAAGAAAAGAAAACCACACCACACATTTGTGTGACTTCTGCACAATTATTGCTTTATATCACAACTAAAAATGTGACAACAAATCGTAAGTTTTACTCAACAACACAGAGGACGAAAAAATGAGCGCATTTCAGGACGTCCACATGAGGACAGAAGGAGTTTATAAACAGAAGAAAGTGCCGTTGTGATGGTGGTTCTGCCTCCTGTGGCTGTGATGTGATGAGATAGATTACAGAGCAACACACACACACACACACACACACACACACACTCGTGTTACGTGCACTTGACACGCGGCACAGATCTGCAGCTCTGGCTCGAGGCCAAGTACGACTCTCGTGATTGTGTGAGGTAAAGAAACCTCGACAGAAGAAGAAGGAAAAGAAATGACAAAAAGCCTCTTTCTCTCTCTCTCTCTCTCTCTCCCTCCCTCCCTCTCTCTCTCTCGGTGCGCTGCCATCACATTTCACTCTGTGTATAATGTAATCTGTTTAATATCCCAGTCAGTCCTTTCAACCCCAGGAATGCTTAGACCCACGTTTTTACCATAATTGCCTCATAGATCACGAGCCGCAGTATCCAGGTGCTCTTATCTGATCACCGCTGCAGATAAGAGCTCAGCCCGCCTCTCAAGGTGAGCACATGCATCAGTGGGTGGTGTGTGTGTGCGTGTGTGTGTGTCCACTTAGACTCAGCAGACACACACTTATCCATATAAAACTGCTGCAGCCTTTAATGTGAGGCTCCCTCCTCGGCTGCTTGGAAAACGATGAAAAAGTGAACTCCACCACAGTCTGTCTGTCTGTCTGTCTGTCATCTTAAAAAGTCCGTGTGCCGAGGACTCTTTAACTCTTTAACAGAAGAAAACTTTCTGTCCTGTCTGTACAACAAAGAATTCCCTTTCACAGACGTTCCCCGTGGAGTTTTCAAACTAAAAATGGAGCCGCCAGTGTTTTTCAACGCGAACGCGGCTCTCAGGAAATCTGCTAAATCGTTTTTTTTTTTTACTCGCATGTGGAGCTTTTCCAGTATACAGTTCTAACACGACTCGACTCAGTTTGAAGCGAAACTGCCGTGACGTTGTAATTTGAAGTTCAGTCCTTCCTGAATGACTGACGTCTAGGTTTATTCCTCCTGAACACTAGGGGGCGTAATGGCTGGCCAGAACATAAGTTTCATGTCACTGATCACAGGTGTTGCTGTTTTTGTGGAAGCGAGTAAATGCAATTTGGGTTTGAGTAGAAGAAGAAAGTTTCGGTATCAGTTCCTTCCGAGTTCCACCCACATCTGAACAAAGGACCAATTAGCAATCAGCATTCTGCATGACTGTGTCATTTCATGAAGAAAAGCCAACACTTTAAAATGAGATACTTTAATTAATCTCCAGGGGCGGATATTGATGCTGGCGGGGCTGTTTTTGGCCAATGGGCCACCAGTTGAGCTGCCAACTGCTGTAATGTATACTTATTTGAATAAATAATACGCTTTATTTCACTTTAAAGAGTTTGTACACAGCTTGACATGCCGTCAACATGTTCTTCTTTGGTGTTGGTATATTGTGTGTAGCAGCACTACAGCACCACGCACAGGCCTGGCATGTGTACTACGTTTAGAGCAATTTTTTGTGGATTTTCCAGAAACGCTGCCATGTTTACGGGTAAAAGAAAAGACAAAAATCATTTACTCTTAGTTCCATTTCCATGTGGATGAGTCTCCATGTCTAAAAAACAGGGTAATATGGACGTAGCTCTCTCATTTCACTCCCTCACGCATTCATGGATTAAACTTCCTCATTGTCTTCCATAATCCAGTCTTGAGGAAGGTTAATCTTGAGTTACACAAAATGTCCTACACTGATACTACACTCATTTGAAGATCATGTGCGCACACAACAGCACACACCAAAGCATGCGCTAATTCCCTTAAACCTGTTGGGATTTTTCCTTCATTTTCTCTACAAAGGCTCCAACAACACACACACACACACACACAGCCTGATTGTATCGCCCTCGCAGCAACCTTGAGAGAACCAGCTGAGATTCACAATGAGGCCCTGGACCAGGTCCCTGGACTGGAGTGTTGATCCAACAGGTTTCAGGTGGTTATTAGCCACAAGGAGGGGGGAACAAGATGGAGGAGCCCGATAGTTCAATCAAAGGACGTTGGCGCCGAGTTAAGGATCAGCGTTTGTCAAGGACTTTGCAGCTGTCAAGCCGGATCAATTTTCCGTGGGTCCACACATGTCAGTTTGTAAAGAGAAAAAAAAGAAAAGAGCCACAGATCCAGTGAAGCACTGAGGGTTTTCCTGACGGGTTTGTAAGGCGGAATTAACGAGCGGCAAACAGCCTCCAGCTTTGAGTGGTTCCCAAAGACGAGGACTGTGCGACTGTGACTCACGGCTCCTTTAAAACTCTGAAATGACCGTGTAGATGCTTCACCGTTGATGGAAGGGTGATTGTTTGTGGCCACTGATCACGATCTGAGTCCTTTAATAACACAATCTGCTCATATCCATGATGTTATTTAACCTGAGTGTGTGAAATATCCTCACACATCCTATTATTAAGAACGTCTTCATCTCGTTACTGAAGATTGTGGCTCTTTTTACTCTAAGATTCAATAAGATCCTTTATTTTCCACCCTGTGCTGTGTTTTATTTGCATTTTTAATTCATTTTTAAGTTAGAACAGGGTTTTTTACCTCTTGACTCGAGCCTATTTTCCTATTTCATTCCAGCCTGTTGTATTTTCCTAATTTATTTGCATCATTTCTTTTCTTTTAAAGTTAAAACAGGGTTTTTACCTTTTTATTGCACTTTCAGGAGTATTAGGGACACATTCAAAAAATAAAAATAAAACAGCATGAGATTCTGAGATTAAAGTCAGAATTCTGAGGTTAAAGAAAAAGTCAGAATTCTGAAAATAAACTCTGACTTTAATCTCAGAATTCATGTTGTTTTACTTATATCTCTTTCTATCTTTCTTTTACACTCTTCCATAGTAATTTTTGGTGCTATATACATTAAGTGTATTATTATTACATTATTACAAAGTCTGAAAATGACTGAACTATATCGCGTGAGTCTCTGTCGGATTTGTGGAGCTGAAGAAACATACGGTGCAGTCGTGTTAACACCTCATGACCACTGGTCCAAACACTAGTTTACTCCTGGATGGAAATGGGTTTTTTTTATGTGGGAATGTGTTTAATTACCATTCACCCTCAGTTCAAATGACTCTGCAGTGCACCCGCGTGAACACATTAATTTCTTCCTCTACATCTGCTCGATCTCCAGCACTCTGACCATTAACATATAACCATTAACGCTTCTCATGATCATTTATTATATCAATCGCATCATCATCTCACAGACAGGAGTACATTTTTAGAAAAATAATAATGTTTTACAGAAGGTGGTGGAATTTTTTTACACGTTACAGCTTTAAAAATCCACGACAATATTTGATTATATCTGTTATAACTATTTTTTTAAGGGTTTCTTTGCAGCATAAGCAGAATATTCTTGTGTATATTCTAACCCAGTTTTAATCTTTATTTATTCTATATATTCTAATCTACTTTACAAACAGTGGCAGTTTTATTTACCTTTATTTCTATCTTTATTTAACACCGAGCGTATCACAGACGAAATTTTGCATGACTGTAATTACATGACGGTTTGTGCTATCCAATTCGTATTCAAAACGTGTGGTTATTACGGTAATTTCACTCACGCTGTTGCAGGAAGCCAGCGAATCAGCGTCTTTATCACCGGAGAGGAGAGAGTTGGAAAAACGCCTGTGCATAAGTTTCCTTTTTTTTGGCCTGTTTTTGGACATTGAGACAAAAACAAACGTTACTCTAAATGTTTTATATGTTTAAAATGTCAAATGTACACCTACAGTGTTTTTCTAAATAACACTTTTTGTTTTCTTCATTTCAAATGGTTAATACAATTACTATTACAGTTGATACTATTTTAACATGCAGTAAATTGTAAATAACTGCCAGACATTAAAAGTTATTCTGGAAAAATGGGCAAGATCACTTACCCACAGGACATTTTCTGGTCATTTTATGGTAAAATAAGCAAAAAAAAGATTTAATTTAAATTTTTAATTCAAACATTTCCTCAGAAGCGACACATATTAACAGAACAGCTAACACAAGGTTCTTTCCAGGAGACTATTTACATTATCATCGATCAATTATCCCAAAAACATCCAGCTTTAAATGGACTGTAGTTCCTCCCACCACCACAATTACTTCTTTGACTTTTAACTAACTCACTCCTAATATCTCACAGCTCTGATCTGATTAGAGCGCCGATTCAGCGACTGTCAGAGTTTCCTCTCCTCTGCTCCCCAGAGGAGAGGAAACAAAGGTGTTCAAGCCACCGTGAGTCAAAGAGGGGACACGCAGGAGTATTAATCAAACGCACCACACCTGTGTCCATTTGTCTTCCTCTGAAGCATGAAGTCAAAGTGCTATTAATACTAGTTATTTACAGTGAAGTGTTTTTGCTGCAGTGTCGCTGAAAGGGTTCAAACGCTGAGCACCTCGCTAAATCACAGCGCTGTTCGCACCAAAACCGCCGTCATTTTTCACCGTCGCTATTTAAAACATTAACTGCGGGTTGTTTGTTTTTTTGCTCCGGCACACAGACCAGTCAGGTTAGCAGCTTCATAATCACAATAACGTTTGTTGGGAGTTGATTTACTATATTGAGCGGGACCAAAATTGACCCCAAAGAATTTACCTAAATTGATAGTTCCAGATCCCGGTTTTTGACCCAAGTAGACTAAAAGACACTGGTAAAAACAACCAGCAAGAAAAACCTAGTGAAATCCTGATCTGTCATTTGAGAATTTATTTACTATAAATAAAGTTAGTGGATGGTAGAAAGACTGAGAAAAACAAAATATGGTACCAACTAGATAGGTAGGTCGGTCGGTGGGTCAGTATTTGTATTTGTAAATGGTTTTCTTTGTTGGTGGAACCTTGTATCTTCTGGCTGACAGCAGTGTCTGGAAGAAGTTCTGTGATCAGAGCTTTTGTATCAATCTGTCAGGCTTCTTGAGAAGCTCGCTGTAGGCAAGGTGTGGACGTTCCTTCAGTGAAGCCGAAGCGGACTCAACACTTTATTCAGTCCAGACATGAAATGAAGAAGCTTCAGCTTCAGAACTCTTGTCCATCTGGATTCATCTTAACTCATGAAAGTCTGGTTGAAGCAGACTGAGAACATTCACAGCTTGTTCGTTTACCGACGACACTGACGTCCCAACATCATTGAATTGTTTCAAGAATAGAGGACAAAAGTATAATTGGGGTATGTGATCACCCGGAGATCTACAACACTCACTCTTACTACGACTTATGATCCAAGTAACTTCAGCCATACTGCTTCTGCTCTCTTCTCTTCTCTTCCACAATCAATACACACATCACGTCACCTGTGTTTTAGACAAGATAGATGCACAAGAAATAACCCTGTGGCACAAGTGCAAGGATTTCAACTCAGAAGATTCTCCTCCTTCTCCTCCTTCTCCTCCTCCTCCTCCTCACTGATGGAGTAAACTCATGCAAGGAGGCCTCTCAAGGTAAGGGACTGTCCGAGAGAAGAATTTCAATAAACCCCACGGCCGAAAAACAGCAATTACTGTTGTGAGTGTAGGCAGCGTAGAGTTTTCACTCCCTGCTGCTGAGGGTCACACATCAGCATTAGCCGCCATCCTATTCATTAGTGTCCATCTACTGTGTGAGGTATCGCACAACGTCCTCCTGTTGTTTAAAATGCAGAGGAAGTTGGACCCGCATGGGGTAAGATAATTGGGAGACAGTGGGCGAAAGTTTGTGGTAAGAAAGAATATTAATGTTCAAAAAGAAAGAGAGAGTCAACCAGTCACTGTGGCTACAATGCAAATACACAAGTGAACGTGACAGCTCATGCCTTACATGGTTTTGGTCTTTAAGGCTATTTAGCTGTCTACATGGTCTTGGTCTTCTAAGACTAGATGGTCTTCTACATGGGCTTGCTCTTCTAATACTAGATAGAAGACCAAGACCATGTAGATGGCTAAGACTAGATGGCCGTCTACAAGGTCTTGCTCTACTAAGACTAGATGGTGTCTACAAGGTCTTGCTCTTCTAAGACTAGATGGTGTCTACATGGTTTTGGTCTTCTAAGACTAGTTAGCCGTCTACATGGTTTTGGTCTTCTAAGACTAGTTAGCCGTCTACATGGTCTTGGTCTTCTAAGACTAGATGATCTTCTACATGTGCTTGCTCTTCTAATACTAGATAGAAGACCAAGGCCATGTAGATGGCTAAGACTAGATGGCCATCTACAAGGTATTGGTCTTCTAAGACTAGATGGTGTCGTCAAGGTCTTGGTCTTCTAAGACTAGATGATCTTCTACATGGGCTTGCTCTTCTAATACTAGATAGAAGACCAAGGCCATGTAGATGGCTAAGACTAGATGGCCGTCGACAAGGTATTGGTCTTCTAAGACAAGATGGTGTCTTCAAGGTCTTGGTCTTCTAAGACTAGATGGTCTTCTACATGGGCTTGCTCTTCTAATACTAGATAGAAGACATTACATTACATTACATGTCATTTAGCAGACGCTTTTATCCAAAGCGACTTACAAAAGTGCAGTTAAACATTTGGGTACAAATAAGAGCTAGAAGTAAGTAAGAGCTTCAAGTAGAACAAACTATGAAGTGCTAGTCATAAGTGCGATGTACAAGTTTTTTTTTTTTTTTTTTTGTCGTCTTAGTCGAGGTAGAGTCGGAATAAGTGTGTTTTTAGTCGGCGTCGGAAGATGTGGAGGCTTTCAGCTGTCCGGATGTCGATGGGGAGATCGTTCCACCATTTGGGAGCGAGGACAGTGAACAGTCTCAAGTTCTGCGAGTGCCTCTGCGATCCTCTCAGTGAGGGGGCAGCGAGCCGGTTTGTCGATGCAGAGCGGAGTGGGCGGGCTGGGGTGTAGGTTTTGATCATGTCCTGGATGTAGGCTGGACCGGATCCGTTTGTAGCATGGAACGCAAGCACTAGAGTCTTGCAGTGAAGGGAGCGGAGGAGGGGTGTAGTGTGGGAGAATTTTGGTAAGACCAAGACCATGTAGATGGCTAAGACTAGATGGCTGTCTACAAGGTCTTGCTATTTTAGGACTAGATGGTGTCTACAAGGTCTTGCTCTTCTAAGGCTAGATGGTGTCTACATGGTTTTGGTCTTCTAAGACTAGTTAGCCGTCTGCATGGACTCGGTCTTCGAAGACTAGTTAGCCGTCTGCATGGTCTTTGTCTTCTAAGACGAGATGGTCTTCTACATGGGCTTGCTCTTCTAATACCAGTTAGAAGACCAAGACCAAGTTATACACTGCAGATTTAGATCCATAGTGTTCCTCAGTGTTGGAAGTCTAGTTGTTTCTCTGACTACACTATTTACATTATGATGAAAGGTTAATGTGGAATTATTAAGCAATAACCTGTTGTCGACCTCAGCTCACGACCTGTAGCTGTTATGTGGTTCAGACAGATGGATGGACCGGTTTGTGTGTCGTGTAGTCTTCCTAAAACAACGCCTAAATAAACTGTGTGGAACAGTGACCTGAAATACGGCTCCATTTCTACACGAGCATGATGACGACATATGAACATGATGAACGACTAAACGAGTTGTCATAAAAAAAACTGAGATACGGGGGCAATAAAGTCGAGCACCTCCGACTTTATCGCGGCGCTGCATAAAATTATCCAGACGACCCATAAACACGCGCGCCACGGACGTCACCGTCATCACGAGCAGGTCGCGGGTTTCCATTCACAGCGGCGGCGGAAACGAGCACCTGGAAAGTGCAAACATTAATGTACTGCGACAGTCGTGGAAAAGTTGGCACAGTCAAAAACAACTTTATTGCTACTGTAGGCGGCACACGAGCAGACAATTCAATACAGTGTCTCTCTTGTTACTGCCTGTAAGACTCGGTGATTGTATATTTTACAGATGCGGCGCAGTATAAATTTACATAAATACACCGCAGACACGACAGCATCAGTTCAATTGATTTATTCCGGCAGACAGCAGCAAAATCTGCTCCTATTGTGTTTTTTTTTTGTCTGAAGAATAACACACTCTTACTGCCACTGGTTGTTTGTTTGTTTGTCTGTGCTGCGTTGGTGCCTCTGGTGACCTGAACCTCCATGGTGAAGGTCAGCATCACCTCTCATGGTGTCCACTGTAGGGTTCAGGAAGACTATGTTTTCACTTTCACAGTGAACATTCGACAGTTTCTTCCTTTTTCCTGCCCCTGTTTTTCCACTCCTTGAGTTCTGGAACCTCCCCGCGGCCTGATCAGCACACCTGCACATCATCATCTCATCATCAGCGTCACCTGGTCTCCACACTATAAGAAGCCCAGCTCTTCACAGAACTGGCTTTGACTGGTCGTGTTCTTCTTGCTGTTCATTTCTGATACTTGTCTCCTCACAAACTTTTCAAGTAGCACAAATGTTTTCCCTGAACTATAAAAGGGCTTGTTATCTTCCGGTCAGTTGTCGCTAAGGGAAAACTTAGAATCTTTAAGGTAACATAAGCGATTAAAACTCCCAGTGTCGTTCAAAAATGTTTACATAATCTTCTAGTGGTTGTTTTAGCCGTTAGTCCTGAGATATTCGACATGGCCTGAGGGTGTTTAAATGTCAGGGTTTTCCGGGAACGACAGCAGAAATTCGAACAGCGACTGTAGAAGCGTCTCTTCATCTTTGGCTGACAGCTTAACGGACTGGTTCATTGAAAATCCAGGAAGTGATGGTGCATAAAGTCAATTCATGCTCCGGCATTAAGGTTCAGCCGTCTCCGTAGCAACCGTAGCCTTAGACCGGATATAAAAGTGGACATAGTCTTCCAGGTCGCACAACAAACTTTCCTTTTTTAAGCCTTTGGGATTTGACTTGGAGGATCATGCATCTCCACTGCATCTCCACGATACCAGCTGTCAATCACACGCATACTTTTAACATATTTTTTCCTCTAAATGGAGACATAAAATAAAAATGTGGCATCAGGAAAATGTTTACAGACATTATGACATGTAAATGCTCATTGAGTGAGATCCATCTGACTGTATTTACTGTACAGAGTCAGACACACACACACACGTACACTGTGTGTGGAAAATTCAAGTAAAAATAGGTCACTTCCTTTCACCCACGTGTGTGAAATCTCTATTAAAATCTCGTAAAACCGTCAAACAATCAATCTCCAAACACAAGACAATGAACGACGGCACAACAAGAGAAGAGCTGGGAACAAGACGTCATCGCGTTCCTATTATTTTTGCGTATTCGCCGTCTACGTGGAAACGCAAGGCCGGCGTTTTGAGTTTGAGAAACTCCATCTCTGTTTCCGTGTGGACGGTCCCTTAGACCACGAGATGTGAAAATAAAGCTTCACATATTGCTGCGTCATCCTGTTGGTGAACTAATAAAAGCATCACTGCTCTGGAGTCTTCCATTAACATTGATTTACCGTAGTTTGTTGGTCGGCTTGTGATCACCTGACCACTTCCTTAGCGCGCCACGATGTCACATTAACGATGCTGTTTGAGCGCCGTTAGCTCACAGCTAATTATTTGCGTTAGTTATCCTCTGACTTGAAGACCACGCATGGCTCTTTTTTTTCCCTGGGATCCGTTTCATCACAGCGACTCTCGCCTCGGGCAAATCCTTTTCTCACATCTCGTGCACTCCAGCTCAAGCAAATTGTGTTTTATGCAATGGAATTTGAGCGGGGAAGTTTTTTTTTTCTTTTTCTTCTTCTTTCATGCCACGGCAGAAAACCCAAAACCACCCACCTAATATGCTTCAGTGCCACTCATCCCTGTTTTAGCCGAGCTGGGCACCAAAGTGAAATGACTCATCTTTTTCACCTACAAAAGCTGCGATGTAATAATTGTCACTCACACACCGCGGCGAAAACGCCACCGATGTCGAGGCTCGTTTATCTTCTGCCAGAAAAAAAAGAATCGTATTAGTGCTTTTCATCTGTCCTCCCCTCTCCGTCGTCTCCAGCTCCGTCATTATGTCGCAGTGATTCCCCTCTCACTCCGACTCTCTCTCTCGCTCTCTTTTGTGACAACGGTAATTCTGGTTAATTATCACCGCAGGCGTGTTCCAGCGCCGCGGATTCCCAGGTGGTAAAGCCCCAGTCAAAGCCCCTCGCTTCTGGAAAGAGGCAGGAGGCTGGAGATCTTCACCACCCATCTGAGCAGCTGGAGCTTCTCTTGTGTGGAGCAGATGACTGTGGATGCAAACGTCAGCCCTGAAGGCCAGAGAAGGAAGTGAAAAATTGACAATTTTCTCTCCCAGGTTGTTCAGAAAAATCCTCCATAGATGATGTCATTTGTTGTGTGTGTGTGTGGGTGGGTTTCGTTTCCTGACACATTTTGAGTTAAGTTTACCATTAGATGTCACTAATCAATCAGAAACGACCGGTTTTAAGCAGCAACAGCAACTTTCTACTCAAAAAAACACAGTTCAGTGAACCAGTTTGTCACAAAAGGAAGGAAAATAATGGATTTAAATCCCGCAGCAGGTGATTCCCCGGGTGAAAGCTTTCATCCAATCAGCAGCAGCCAGTGTTTTTAGTGGTTGTACAGTAGGAGGCGCCTGTCAATCATTTGATGCTTTCCTATCGCGTGGTAAACCCCTCCCTTTGGAAGAACATCCCACACAAACATGGAAATCTCCAGGTTCTTCATCACGTCACAAATACTCAAACTGCAAATACTCAAACTGCAACATCACATACGCTGGTTCAAAAGCTGCGGAGGGAACAAATGAACTGGAATAAAGGTTTAAAAGAGTGGACGAGAACCTCGAGCCTTGACTTCATCACTTTTTTCCATTACTGTATTAAAACGTACATAACGAGGCTATAAGATCGAACAAAAATGAACTGAAGATGTTTTAAATCGGATTGAATTTGTGCAATTTGGTAATATGTCAAAGTTCTCTTTGAAAAAGTATCACGACTGACAATGACCCTCTCTCTGAAGGCCAGGGATTGGTGGACATCGTCAAGATTACGTAAATAAGTGCCAATAATGACTGGTTTTTAGCGTGGTTTACCAAAGCGACCTCACCTTTTTTCAAAATCCCTCAACTTCGCAGTATTTTCTTTATTTTACGAAAGCTTATTTTCATCTATTTTGTCCAACAGTCATGACTGAAGCGGTGGCACAGTCATGTTTGAATAAACGCCTTTCGGCTCACACTTGTTTGCAGAAAACCAACAGTTTCCTGTGAGATGAATGTCTTTTTCTTCTCTCCATGTTGCCATCGATCCGCCGTAAGCCCTCCTGCACACACAGGCCCCGCTGCTGTTTTACGCCGCGTCACAACAACAGTGTCCTGCGTTCACGATCGCCCCTGTGATTGAAAGTGTAAGTATGCAGACTACAAAGCTTTTCCAGGCCCCCGACACAAAGAGCACGGATCAAAAAAAAACAACCTGTGGAGGATTAAGGAAAAGGTTAAAAGTCTCCCGGGAAAAAGAATAAAACTCTGGATAATAGAGGAATCTGATGTGAGTCGGCACAGCTCCATCCGCATCCTTCACCTCTCTGGCCCCCGTCCCGTCAGGAGGGGATATTTTTCCTCATCGCTATGACAACACAACATCCCTCAAGTACAGGATGTGCCTGAGAGGCCGTGGCGTTATATTACCAGATAATGAAAAATCTGAGAAAGGGAAAGAAGAAGAAAAAAAGCTGTATAGTTTATCGTCCTTATGCTGCAACAAATCTTTCTTACACGTGGCAGACGCCGAGGAGACCTGTCTCACCGAGGTTCATTATGGTTTGTTTCACACAGAAAACACAACTTTTCCCCTTTATTTTCTTCTTCTTTTCTCATTGTTTACGCAGAAATACGCAGGGGTTTTACCGTGATTTAACGGCACTTTTCCGACACACTTTTCCTTTGCAAAATGTCGGCGATTAACGCACGTTTTCCAGGGTTTTTATGACTTTCTAACTTTAATCTACAGACGTCGCGCTCGTGACTCTAACAGTGACGACACTCTCTGACCAATCAGTGGCCGGCAGTCTGTAGACTTCACGTCAGAGCTGGTACTTAAAAAAAGACACCTGGTACCAGGTACTGTCGCTGATGGAAAAGTGCCAAAAGACTGCGTTTGCTCAGAGTATTACGGCATAAACTGACCAGAGTGTAGGATGTAGTGCCATCTAGTGGCGACGTTGCAGATTGCAATCAACTGAACATTATAACAGTTTTTATCTGCGTGTGAAATTGCTTAAATATTTCCTATATTGACCTCTACTATCTGTTCGCCGACTTCAGGGAACGGAGGAGGGAGCGCCAGGATAAACAGGTAGATAATGGATGGATGGATATTTACAGTCATGTCCTAAAAAGACAGCCTGTAGCCAAGTGGAAAGGGAACTTGGCTTGTAACCAGAAGGTTACCGGTTCAAATCCCCACCCGGCCAAAAAACCCAACCCCCAATGCTCCCCGGGTGCTACTCAGTGTGGCAGCCCACTGCTCCTAATTCTAGGATGGGTCAAATGCAGAGGAATACTTTCCTCTAAAAGATGTACTGCGAAGAAACAGCGAGTAGAAGTTTAGCTGACCGGTTAAACCCAGTACTGGTCCAGTTAGTTTTTGCTGCATCTCAGCCTGCCAGCATGGCATATTATAGAAACCTCGTCACATGACTCTATAGGTTGTTACACAAGGGTAGTGTTCTGAGATCTTTTTACTCTAGGACCCAAAACTAGTGTTCCCAAAAGCCTGGTTCCTGGTTCCATGTGGAAAAACGAGCAGTTACTGCACAAAAACTTGCAGATTCTCCTAAACTTGACATTAGACCCAGAGTTTGTTCCAGCTGTAAATTGGAGAATGTACTTTGTTGGAGCCATATTGTATTGTGGCTAAAACCACCTTGAGGCACAGAGGGGGGGAAAGAATCATCCAACAAAATGAGATGTATAAATCTCATCTCGGCGGTTACACCTGACATGCCGCCGCAGATAATTATTCAGTTATGCATATTAAAAACTCAGGGAAAAACTCCGTGGCTCGGAGCAGACAATCTCTCTCTGTGAAACTCATCCACGCATGATGAGCAGCGGCGGACCGTCGCTACGCGGAGTGCAACAGCTGCAGAGAGTGCAACGGCGGCTCAGCAGTTTAGATGTAATTATGATATGAAGAATTGCAACAAAAAAAAAAAAGTGTCACATAATCGCAGTGGTGTGAGCCAGGCTATTTTTTTTATATTTTATTTTTTGAATGCTCAGAGTCATAGAACGCAAACGCGTGGGTGTGAAATAATGTGAAATGAGTCACTTTTACAGCGACGTGTGAAAGACACCAGCGTTAAAGTCAGCCAACACCATCAGGATTCATGACCAGAGAATCGCTCCATTCTCACTTTATTCTCGTCACATTCAACCGTGTGCGGTCGTATTGCAGAAATGTACAATCTGGGGGTCTACACAGTGGTCTGGTGGCAAACATTGTTGCCTCACAGCAAGAAGGTCACGGGTCGCGGGTTGTGTGTGGGTTCTCTCCGGGTTCTCAAATACGTGCAGCGGTTAATTGGACCCCGGGTTTATCGGCGCCACATGTGGAGGATAAAGTGGTAGAAAATGAATGAATGAAGGTGCAATCTGGGCTTTATATCAACCCTGTAATAATTGTAGATCCTCAAATTGCATGTCTTTTCCATCGCCCAAAAGTCGTCCAAAAATAAATGTGCCGTTTCCTCAGATAAGGTACAATATTGAGAAGGCAAGTGTGACACAAACATGACCGAAGTCCAAGCACAAAGAATCGCTTTTGCACGGCAGACAGTGGCTCGCATCGTTGCCTCGCAGCAAGATAGGCGCTGGTTCAAATCCAGTTTAAGGCCTTTGCACACCCAACACGTTGCGAAGGTGTGAATAATTCGGCAATTTCACATGGCGGCCAATGTGAATGCTGCATTGATTTGTCACAGTTACAAACGTGCAAAAAAAACACATCCGCCATGCAAACACCTTTAGATGGAGCTCCTTCCTGGGTGGAGTTTACATGTCCTCCACGAGTGTGTTTGGGTTCTCTCCAGGTTCTCCACGTTCCTCCAAGGGTCCAAGATCATGCAGGTTGGGGGATGAGGTAGATTGCACACTACAATTGACCGTAGGTGTGACTGTGACTGAGGGTACAACCCCCCCCGTGACAAGAACTTTACCAAAGTACAACTCAGACACCAACAACAACACAGTACTGAATGTCACCATCTAATCTGATAACGTCGCCGGACCATAAACGCCGTCATTTTCATCGCATTCCAGTGGAAACATGAAGTTTTTCATTTTCTTCTCTCAGTACATGTTCTAACGTGGCGAAATGAGAGATTGTTGGAAGTGTGTGTGTGTGTGTGTGTGTGTCTGAGCTGACATATTTGGAGCATCACAGATCTTTTTTCACTTTGGCCTCACGCGGCAGTCGCTCCATGTCCCCATTGTTCCTCCTCAAAGTCTCAAAGTCGTGTTGTGACAGTCAAACACATGAAGCAGCTGCAGCCGGTTTTTTTAAAAGCCTTTATGGTCTCGTCATGATTGCTGGCAGCGTTATCGCAGGGGGCCGTGTCACAGGGAGCCCACACCTCTGTGTCGCTGGGCGCCCTCGTTCTGCTGACTTATTGGTCCTCAGCGAGGGTCATGTCGGTCCAGCAGCAGAACCAGTCACTTTCTGTCTGGATGATCGCCGCAGCTTGTTCTCTCGCTCTGTCTCACAATAAACGGGTTTAATCATCACTGTGTGAGTGTGAGCAAGGCCACACCCACCTCGCCCTCACTGCACCACACACCAAATTAGAGGCTGAAATGATTTTTTTTTAAAAAGTGTCAAACAGCATAACAGCTGCTGAATTTGTGCAAAGAGGGACGGGATCTCCCTAAGAGATAAGGTGAGAAGCTCAGCCATCCGGGAAGGGACTCTGATAAGGGCATCTGGTCAGGATGTGTGCCTCCCTGAGGTGATCCTGGCACGTCCAACTGGAAGCAGACCTCGGGGCAGACCAAGGACTAGGTATCTCCTCACTGGCCTGGGAGAACCTAAGGATCCCCATTCAGAGTTGGACAATATAAGGGTAAGGGAAGTCTGGGGCCTCCCCAGTGATCCAATCCCACAAGTGATTGATGATGGATGGATAGTTCTGGAAAAGAACTTTCCCATTTACAATTTTATGGTATTAATCTTCAGGAGCACAAACCTTCTCATTTCTTGCAGATGCCAAACTATCATGACCCAAATCATGATATAAGTCTTGACAAGAACACATTTGCGACAAACTTACAAACATCTGTAAAAATCTATTTTATTATTGTTATTAATCATGTTTAATGAATCAATAAAACATGTTCATTTAAGCATCGTTTTTCAAAAACATTCAGTAAATGTGTTTAGGGACTCAAAACAAAAATCTCCCACGACCCAACTGTGGGTCCCGACCCAGTCTTTGGGAACCACTGAGCCTAGTGGACTTGAAGATGTTTCATCCAAGTCGCCTTTTTATGCATTCACATTCACACTCTCCAAATATGTATGCAGCTGAATGCATAATATTAAACATTTAAATGGTAAACTCAGCAAATTCATATCATTTTAGGACACTGTATTAAACGGTAGCCTCCTGTACTATTATTATTATTATTATTATCCACAACTATTCATCCTTAAAGTGACAACACTGAAGTTATACAAACCTTTATTAGCACTTTAAACGCAAACCACAACTGAGTGTGTGGGAATGTTTTCTGTCATAATACAGTCTCACTCATTCATTTCCTATGGTGGTCATTTTTGAGCGGGAACACCAAAGGTGTGACTAAATTGAATAAACCACTAGAAACCCCCCCACTCGGGGGATAACATGAATCCTGGACATGAAGAACCTGATTTTAATGGATCATTGTAAAAGTAGGTCAGATGAGACTGAACACTGGAGGACGGTTGCCTGCTTAAATCTACGACATCTTTGGAATATGTTCACCGCTCTTTCTTACTGATGGACAGCTTCACCCAGGTGGAAACTCAAGGTTTTGTCAGTCGTTCGCTCCCTCACACCAAACCCCATAGAGAAAACCAACAATTTAACGCCGTGACACACAGGAGTTGCTGATCCACTGCTGCCTCCTTCAGAAAGTTTCATATGTGCTACTTTGTGATTGTGGTGTTTGAAATCCTTACTTTGGATTTAGCTCCGTGGCACAAACCTACCACACAAGTCGGCTCTAGACCAGCGGCTGCTGTGTCCCCATCGGCTTAAAACGATGATTTTCTCTATGGAGTTTGGTGTGGGAGCGTGAGTGGTTCACAAACTCAGGCCAAAATCAGTTTTTTCTTCAACCTCATAACCTGAATTGTCCTTCATCCGGTGATTTTTTAAAAATTATTTTTCATTAGTGTTTCCATTACCATAGTGTTTGGAAGCACGTAAATAAAAAAGTCAGAGGCGAAAACAAATTCATCTACTTGCGCGTTTCGTGATGGATGTTTATTTAATGACAGATTAATGGAACAAACACATTTACAGCATTTGCTGTTTTCAAGCTTGACAATCACAATTACAGCTCTCCGTTGTTGTTGTTCCCACACATTGCCCTTGAAAACTGCGAGGCGTTGAAATAAAGCCACAAAAAATATAAAACAACAACAACAACAATAATAAAAAGGGGGTACCTGAAGTGTCAGAGCTGTGCCGCGCTCCCAGCCTGATGAAAACAGCCCCGCACTTGACTACCAATCGACCACCGTTGGGAAGGGGGTGTAGATTTTGAGTGAGCTTGATATCCAGTGAATGAGAAATAAATGCCTGGCTTAAGCACCTGTCAGAGCGGCAGCTGTGTTAAAGCTTCACTCCCGAGCTCCCCGCAAAAGCATCTCTTGGCTGAATGAGGGGGTTATTGAATGAGCTCGCGACACAAACACACGACAGATTGCATTTCTCGTTTGACATTTAGCCGACACTCTAATCTAGAGGAATTCAGCGCGGGGAGCAAGAGGGAGAATTACCGACAAATAAATCCAAACGGGATGTCATCTTAAACGTCCGCACACAGATCGCACGCATTGCGCTCGATGTCGTCGTCTTTTTTTTTTTTAATGGATGAAAGAGATTAAGAATTTACATCTGAAAACATTTGTCAAAGACTTTAAAGGCAGAGTTTTATAGGTTTTATGAGGTATTGATACTAACTTTTTATTTATTTGTTTATATGGACCCTTCAATCAAGATTGAATTGAATCAGCAACAATCACCTCGTCGAGTGCGATGACGTCACCAACAACCAAATCCAATACTACAGTAGTGTTATTTATACTAGCAGAAGCATGAATTGGAATAAATATTATACACATTTTAATCATAATGCAACAATAATGACTACTACTAACTAATAGTAATAATAACAACAGTAATAGCCTCTTAACTGGATATGGATCCTGCAACCATGGAGTCACACATACACTAAATTGACCCTTTTTGCAGCTATAACAGAGTCCACACTTTTTGGAAGACTTTCCTGAAGTGTTCCTATAGGAATTTGTGCCCACTCCCACACACTGCCACACACTTTCCGTAGAGCCATGGTTCTCAAACTGTGGCATGTGTACCACCAGTGGTACGCGAGCTGCCTCTGGTGGTACTTGGAGATCAGAAATCAGAAATACTGTTCTCCTGTATATACTAGGCTATGTGAAGCATGTCTTTATAGTGCTTGCTTTGTGCACTGGGACACAGTCGAGTTGGAATAGAAAAGGACCTTCATTAAAACTGTTGGCAAAAAGTTGGAACCGGGTTGAAAGTGCTTGAATTTTGTGCAAGAAAGAAGTTAAGTTAATACTTAGGTAAATGTCTCCCTTGCTTGGTTGATGTACGTAGACAAGCCTACGCAGGACAAAACATGGAGTCATAGTTACTAGCAGTGATGTGGACACTGTCCATTGTCTCTCTCTCTCTACCGTTGACGTCAGATTCCGTGCAGGATAATGAGCGTAGAATGTTAAGCAAGAGAGACTGAATGACGTGATGCCTGGGAAATGAGAATTCCAAGATCTCTGTCTCACACATGACAAAGACTGACTTTGAACCAAGATCCCAAGGACAATCACTTGCAGACCACATGCAGAGTGCGCTGCAAATCAATAAAAGTGGACGCCATTTGGGACGAAGCGGCTCTTACGAGTTGCCCTCCCATCGTAAACTGTGTCAGCATATTGGGTCCTTAATTTGAGGGAATTTGAACTTGTCAGCCAAGGTGTGGGAACCCTGTTGGAAGCATAACATTGTCCAAAATGTCTTGGTATGCTGAAGTGTCCTTCATTGGAGATAAGGGGGTCTGGAGCCTAAAGCCTAGGATTGAAACACCTGAATTCAATATCTGCAGAGCAAAGACAGATAATAAGAATAATATCATCAGGTCTTGATCTGGACTGTTGTTTGAATTCAGCCTCACGCAGAACCACAGACATTTTAGCAGCTCAGCTCTTGTTTACAACAAGAATGGACAAAAACTGCAACGATTCATATCTGTAAAGAGTGTAATTAAAAAGAATATATGAATGTGTTGCAGGCGTATCTATATTTGTTTGTATCTAACAAAACACCTTAAATGTGTTAAATAAAGGTTAATAAATGACACATTTTATTTTGAAAGGGTCAGTTTAACATGCATGTCAGAGTTGTGTGTGTGTGTGTGTGTGTGTGTGTGTGTTTACCTCGCTGTTTCAATTTGCTGCAAAAGTTAAAAATAGGAATGTATTTTATGTTTCATGGGAATTTAAAGGGCAATTTCAGATAATTCAAGGGCAAGATTTCTGCTCATTTCTGACCGAGTGTAGTTTCTGTCTGTGTCAGGTGTAAAATCAGAGATCTCTCCTGAGCGCTGACGCGGTGTGTGTGTGTGTGTGTGAGAGAGAGTGGTTGCTGTTTTCTCTCGCTGTCACTGGATTGAATATATCATTGTCTTATGTCCTCTGTCCTTCCCTCACTCTGCCTCTCTCACTTTCTCTTTATCTCTCAATATTTTACACAGACAAATCTCCTGACCTTCTCCTCCTCCCGCTCCTCTCTCTCATCTCCTCCTCCCCCTCCTCCTCCCTCTTCCCCTCATCAGTATTCATGACTGTGTGATCTTTCTATCCCAATGAAATGCTGTTGCATCTGGAAAACGTCGCAGTCGCTCCGACCGTCACATTCCGGGCTAATATTGGATCATCATGATGAAAAATCAGCGAGGTTTCCCTGGAGTGTGTGGAGTGTGTGTGTGTGTGTGTGTGTTTGAATCGCGATAGGCCAAGTTTCAACCACGTCGTCCAGCTGAATGCAAAAACATGTATCATCGGAACTTGTATGTTATCGTTTGAGTCACATCAGAGCTCCCGTATGTTTGACTGTCGCGATGTGGCACCAGGTGCATTATCACGCGTAAAACATCACATTATTTCATTATTGAACCCTTATACCGCGACGACGGGTGTAAATCTCGCCGAATTACCGCTCCTTTAACGACTGTTCAAGGTCCACTTGTTGTTATTGGCTCATGCTTGAAATGCAGCTCGGGGCAAAACACATGAATCACACAACACGCCATTTAAAAAACCCGGAACATGTAGAGAACCTGAATAAGAACCAGAACCAGTAACGTAGCGACAAAGCCGGACAGATGACAGCTAAGATGAAATTAAAAATGAAAAGCCCGAACAAAAAGATTGACGATTTAAAGAGAAAGAGAGACATAAACGCACACAAATTCACACACAGGTAAGAACAGCTGTTCTTAGTGTCGAACCCTAACCCTAATCTTAGCCCTAAACTGAACCAATTCTGCAGAAAAAGAGGAGCAGGTTCTGGTCTCCATGAGGACTAGTGGTCCTGACAAGGTCAGTGTTTATGACAGAAAAAGGTCCTTCACACACACACACACCTGCTGTTCACAGTGACACAGCAGACTCTCTCTCTCTCTGTTTTTGCAGCTCGACTAAAACAAATCTGCTGATCCTGCATTTTGAAGCCAAAATGAAATAACTGTAACTCTACGTTTACAACAAACACTCTGTGTGTGTGTGTGTGTGTGTATACTTTGTATTTGTTGCCTCTTTAGGACACACTTATAGAGTAGCAGAGCCAAGAATTGAACACACAACTCACCCTACCGCTGAGCCACCGAGTAACATACTTGCACTCAAGTTAAGGTACTTCATACAAGACTGTATGGCTGTAGCGTTGTCGTCTTGTGTGTTGTTGTGTTTGTTGTTGTGTAGCTGTCATCGCCGCCTGAACAGAAAGGTTTTATGCCTTGAACATCAGGTGTTATCGCTGCTCTAACGCTAACACGGCAGCCATCGCTGGCACCGGTGCCGTTAACTAAGCGCTGTGCGAAGCTGCCGCTGTCAGCCCATGATAGATGATCCGGTCCTTGAGGCTGAGAAGCCGCAGCTCTGTGTATTAACTCGTGTACAAGAGCGATGAGGACACTTGATGCATGAGGAGCAACACTGCAGGACACAGCCACAACAAGTTTTTTTGAAGGTTTTTTTTGGGGCAAATTTTGGTTTGGTTTTTGTCTGAGTGAAGAGAAATAATGGACTGATGGATTATTTGTTTGCTGCTTCCTTCATGTGAAATGTGGCAGCACAAAATGGCCGCCTCGGGAGCAAGACGCGTGTCTGAAGTACGTATGAAAGGTTTATGCTAAGTTCCTGTTGCAGTTGGGATTTGGAATTCTCAGGTCACTAAAGTTGACTAAAGCTAACATTCATATTTCGGATCATAATCTATAATCTTTACATAACTTCCAATCCAATCCAACTTTATTTATAAAACAACAGAGTTGCAGCAAGGCGCTGTACAGTCTAAAATCTGTATAGTACGTGCATAAAACAGACACAAAACAACACAAACGTGAAAACACCCACATAACTTAGCGAAACAACACAAATAAAAGATTAACTCATGTTGGTGGTAAAAGCTAATGACGTGTGTCCGTCGTGTCAGGACAGGTTTTAGCTTTGCTATCTGACTTAACTAAAATAAACTCTTCTGAACAATGGTGCCGATTTGTTTGTCAATTTTTAAAATCACGACACCCAGGCTTTGACAATGATTTTGCTTTAACTGGATAAAAATCTGACAATCATCAGCATAGCAGTGAAAAGATACCCCATGCTTCCCTTAAAACTGACCCAGAGGGAAGAAGATAGAGAGAGAAAAGAAGGGGCCCAAGAGTCGAACCTTGTGGCACACACAGTGGAGGACTTGGTCAGGCTTGATATGAAGTGGTGGGCCGCGTGTTTGATACCTCTGAGAGAAAAGCTTCCTGTCCCCGCCCACTCCTGCTCTGCTGCTGCATGCATATAAATGCTCCCTCAGTCAGACAGGGCCTGACAGTGACAGGGTGTGTTTCTGTCCACAAAGACCAAACAGATAAAGTAAAATAACATCATAAACGACAACAGGAAAACTTCCGTACTACAGCTTTAATGATGAATGGAGGTTATTTAAGAACTTGCTGACACACACACACACACACACAGTGTGTTCCTGCCTGTCACTGACATCTCTACCTCACAGACGTGATGTGTGGGGCGTTAACGCGAAGCGACGCCGCGTCGTTAGCTGTGAATGTGCGTGTCTGCTAATCGTCTAATAATTGGATGTGATGGCAGAGCGGAGGCTGATGATGAATTACCCGCAGCACCGTAGTCGTGAGCACAGCAGGTAGGTGGCAGATGCTGCACGCGCTGACGTGGTGAGAGTGTGGCGCCCCCGCTGGTGTGCACACACACACACACACACACACGGATATGCATGCATGGATAAAGACTTTGCGGACGTGCTTCGACATGACAGTCGCACAGTTTGCGCGCATGACTGACTCAAGTGAAACATAATGTTAGACGGAGGGCGATCAAGAGGAGCCATAGGACACACACACACACTGTCACATGGGGAAGCCAGTGAAACAGAGCTTGTATAGAAACTGTGCAGATGTTCTGAAGGAAACTTGAGTCACAGTTTTACACCTATCATGTTAAAAATGGCAATTTGAATTTATTGTTATCAACGTCCTGCCCCGACAGCCCTCAGTGAAGCTGTCTTTACATAACTGACAAATGTACAAAGTGGAGGCTTCGAGTGAAACGCTACCCAACAGGTCACTTTTGTGTTGTCTAACTGTAGCGGTTTTATCTTTTGTCAAAACTCTTAGTCAAGTAAAGCATCAAATTCCTGCTCTCTCCAAGTGACTCCCAGAGAAGCTGAGCTTCTGTGGAAGCTGAGCGGAGGCTGCTACGGGAATTCGAAAATCTCGTCATCCTTGATAAACAAATGATTCTAATCGCGTTGTAGCGCATGTTTAGCATTGAAATGGCTCAGATATTTCTTTCATTTTTCTCCCTCGAGGAGTTCTACGCTTCTGTAAGAAACAGAGACTAAAACTCAAAGAATATAAACACATGATATGACCACATCAGTCACCTACCCCAGCTTTAACAACACTTTACTCATTGACTGCAGCCCCTTTTTTTCCTATCACAGAATCATGAATACTGAGGCGTCCTGTGCAATTTGGGATTTAATGTCTTGCCCAAGGACACTTTAGTCCATGGTCAAGAGGATTTAGGACTTAAACCTCTGACCTTCCCGCTCTTCCACGCTGTGGCCGAGCCACTTTCCTCCCCCTGTGGCTCCGGATCAGTTCATACCATCTCATTATTTTCACCGAATGTTACGAGACTGGGCTCAGATGGAATGTATATTTGATTCACATCCCCCCAGACGCGGATAAATCTGCCCGTTAAGTGAAAGTAAATTCTCGCCGTAGCCTTTTTCCCTCACTCTGAATGTGTGTTCACTCACTGTCAGGGACCTGCAAATGCAAAATGACTCCGACGCCGCACCGCCGGCCTCGGGACAAGACTCTGGATTTCGAGCATGTTTACCAATGACAGGAAAGCGGAGCGGAGACGTCCCTAAAGCCCAGACAGAACTCCGTGTTCCACAACACTCCTGTTAGATTGTCGAGGACCTTTTCTGCTCCAACCTGCTATTCACACTCAGTGGCTTTGGAGAGCTGCAGGGTTCACTCGTCCTCCCCCAGAGAGAGAGAGAGACACCTGCTCCAAACATGCACTTCCAGCACTTGACTTTTCATCCTCTCTCGTAATCAAATGAAAACATGTCATAATATTAGCGTTTTATTATTAACAGTGTAGAAAATGAACGGTTGCGACACTGAAGGTAAAAATACACTGACACATGGACGTCTGTGTCATCTAGACGTGCTACAAACTAATCCATGATCCATGTTTTCATGCTATGAATGAATTCATAACATCAAACGCTGGTTAAAGACGTAACGTCTGATGTCGTCTTTCCTAAGAAATTATACATTTAAAAATAAATGTCTCGGAATTTGCTGTTTTATTTGGGATTTTAGGGGCGTGACACTTCATATTTATTTATTTGTTCATACATTTTGCCCCCATTTTTATTTATTGTTCCATTGTTTCGCATCGTATTGTATCATCTTGAATTGTTATGAATCGTCTCCCATTGTATTGTATTTTATTGTATCGTCTCCTATTGTATCATATCGTATCGTATCAGATCGGATTGCATTGTATCATTATTGTATCTTAATGTGTCATATACATGTCTAGATACATCATTTCCTGAGGCAGAGATGCTCACCCTTATTCATTTTATTGTTTTATAATACATGATTGTTTATTGATTTTTTTTATCTGAAAGGGGATTTAAATAATAAGTGTTATAACAAAGTGTTCCAGAAACAAAAGAGCAGAACCACAGCGGTGAAAGTTTGTAAGCTGACGCCTGCTTTTTCACTTTAAGACTTTAACAAGGGTTTCACACCAGATAAATCCATATGTCAGGGCCACGTATTAGTGCAGGTAACACGGCGTCTGCTCTGTGACGGCAAAAAAAATGTCAATCAGATATGAAACGAGCAAGAATTCAGAGCGTGTGAAAAAAAAAAAAATACAGAGACTGTATCTGCTGTAAAAAAAAAAAAAGAAAAGCTCGGGAGGATCGGGCATAAAGTGAGGATGATATGTGCTCCGTCTGTGATTTGAGGCGAGATCTCGCTGAGGCTTAGCCTGGATTAATGGAACTGGTCCGATCCTTCCTTCCTCCTCCTCCTCCTCATCCTCCTCTGACAACAACAAAGAGTGGGATGAAACATGGGGAGGTGGGATATTGAAAGGTTTAATAGACACAGATATTTCTGTTGACATGCTGCACAGACTGGATGTATTCATTCTCCTTAAAGCCACAATAAGACCTGATTATATATATTAGCAGTTCCTCACGTCGCTGCGGAGGATTGTGGATAATGTGTCGGGTATAGCGACTTATCACCTGTTTGCAGTCGCTGTCAGATTATCAGAGTTTTTTAGAATCCTTTGTTTTTCCAGAATGTCACAGTTTCACTCACGACTCACGTCAACGACGGACATTTATTTCTAATCTGTTTTGGAATTGGATCCTTAATCCTTTATTGGAGCCGCAAACAAAAAAAAAGGGAATGGAAATAGGTTCACCCGTGTCTCACACGGGGTCACAGTGGATAGCATTGTTGACTCACAACAAGAAGGTCAACGGTTCCATGGTCCATGGTCTGTACTTTTTCCTCTGACCAGGTCTCAATGAAATCCACATAAATCACAGCACTTTTGCACTTTTACTAGTTATTTTATTTTATTTGACAATTTATATTAATTCATACTTGTCTGTTGTTTGTCTTTAAAGATGATATGATATTATACAGTAATTCTTTTATATTTAATGATGTTTGTATTTGCTATAGATGTTTGCATCAGCAGCTGTAAAACGCATGAAGAATCTAAATGTCGAGAGTCTAAAAACGCAGATATTCATTATTTATTAATTATGATAAGAAACACTTATTCCACCCTATTGCATTTTTTCTAAAGGTCCAACATCTACAACCAAAAAAAATCCAGTGTCATTGGTTCATTGTCATTCTGGATATACTTTATAGCCGTTTATTCAATCACGCAAAATGTATTATAATGTCTACTATGTTTATTTTTCCAATTTGTACCTCATAAAAAGATGTTTGACAGTTGGAATGACCAGACTTTGTTTCTTCTTGTTACAGAAAATGTGTTTTCCGAACTATATGTACGTAACACGTGCATATTATTAAAAATGAGTGGGTGGTTTCAGTTAATTAAATCACAGTGCAGTGTATATATATATACATATATATATATATATATAAAGGTTAATGTCAGTTGTGCAGGATCTGTTTTCTCCATCAATCACAGCAGGGAGGATACGTGACATCATCATCATTCGTCCAATCTAGCCAGCGTTTGTACATAAAGTATATTATTGTGTTGGCGGCCACTTGTTATTTTGTTCCCCTTCCTTGTTCAGCACCAATCTATACACTGTGTAAATTAACATATTTCTCCGGCTCTTACTAAAGAAATTGAGAATAATTTGATTTCTGTCAAGGAACGAGGGGACGGGATCGCACCAGCGCTACAAGTCTCAACCCAATTAGTGACCTTGTTCGCTGAGCTCATCTCATCTTTCCTACCCCTCCTCTCTTCATCAACACTTTCTATTCACTCGCACTCCTCGTAGCCCTGCGCTCGCCGTCTAAACCCTTTATTTTCCTCTCTGCTGGACTTCCTGTTCTCCCTCTCATCCTCCTGTTTCTCACTCTCTCCTCTTTCTCTTTCTCTCCCGCCGCACAAATGAGTCCGTTTGGCTCCAGGGATGAGACCACGGTGGTTAAATCAGATTGGGGCAAGGTTATATTTGGACTATGACAAGACACAGAGAAAACAGAGCGAGGGGAAAGAGAAGGAGAAGGAGAAGCATCAAACAGCTGGGAGATGAATGCATGGCCTATTTTGCATCAGCAAATTGGCAGACAGCAGCTTCCCTGGGCATATTCAGCTGGCAATATTAGTAATATTAGCCGAGTGAAAAGCTCAAACTTATGGGAAACTTGCTTCATTAGTAACTGTTAAAGTGTAACTAAACCCTTAAAGTAGTGAATATGTGTATCGAGTTAATGTTCATTTGTTGATCCGGGTGCAAATATTGTAAAATATTGAAAATTATACTTGCTGTGATAAGAATCGGCGCCTCTACTGCCCCCGCTGGTCAAATACCAGCTACTGCACTCAGACAAACAAGGGGACTTAAATGGATGTTTGTATTTGTGCACTGCGACAATTTAGTTTGAGCAACTTGTACTGCAACTAGCCACCAGGGGGCAGCACCAGCTGAATTATTTAGACTTACAGTGAAATTATTTACCAACGATCGACAATCAATGGCAGGGGAGAATTTACAACAACAGTTTTGCCACAATAGACGGACTAGGACGCTGTTTAATAAGAGTGACACGTTGCTGCAGCATTTGAACGCCCCGTGTGTTTATCTCCTTCGAACAGCGGCATCTAAAAAGCAGCTTGTGAATATGAAATCACTAAGTACGATGCATTATGTATACAAGGAATTTTTCACTTTATTCTGAGTCGGGCTGGCGACGTTAGATTTTTGTTGAGATCCATTTGAATTAGTGGAGTATTTGAAGCCAGCATGCAAGTCACAATATGATGAAGAATAACAATAATAATATATTTATTATTATTTATAGGTCCCTTTCAAGAGGTCAAGATAGTTAAACCTATGGGTGTGTGTGGTGATATGTAAGAGATCAGAAAGAAACTGAAGTTATGAATGACTCTAGAAAAGAAGGAGTTTGTAATTAATATGAAAGTGATAGCCGAAGTCCATTTGAATCAAAGTTTGTGGAAAAATAACCCTATTTCACACATGAGTTACAACATGTTACTATGGAAGCAACCATATCGTGGAATCCTGAACTTGGTTTACATTTTTTTAAATATAATACATGCAGAGAATGTTTTGTTTTGTGTGTTGAATGTTTACACCCTCGGATATGTCAATGAGAGGAAGGGGGCTAATTGTGACAGTGACATCTAATGGAAATAGCATGTTTTTTGTTCATATGTCGAATTTGGCCCAAAAACAACCATCTGGTAGTAAAAATTATGCCCAGATTGACACCCAGATATAATAAAATACTTTGATGGAAGTGAGATCAAAACTTGCAGATTCAATGGGACATTTTTGGCGCTTAAGGATACGAGTGTCACACTTTGCTTTTTTACACAGCGTATTTCTGCCTCACTGTAGGAGCTGAGCTAGAAATAGCAAGATCAAATAAAAATAAAGAGGAATATGATGATGATGGATGGGTGGTGTGGCAGCATATGAAGGGAATTCTCTCCGCGTGGGCCCTTTAAGATAGTTTACCTTCCACTACTTCACTAGAAGTTAAACCAAACTGCACAACAAAGGCTTATTTGTTCTTCCTCAGGAGTCACGTCACCACTGGGGGGAAATGGCGTTTCCTTTGATGCATATACAGTACATAATCAACAGCTCCTCACGTTGAAAGTGCCCAAAAACACAGCAATCGCTGATGGAATAGCGCGGGACGGTACGTCAGCTGTTGTCAAAACCGCTGCCACAAGAGACTTTGAGTTCAATATTGAGGTGCCATACATTTCAGCTGAGATTAAATTTTCTGCTTGAATCGTGGCGTGAGAAAGTAATCACAGCGGCGGCGCGTCACGGCTCAGACAAGTTGTCTTCACAGAATGTGAATTTCAATATGGCAGCAAACATCTGTCAGCCACAGATTAGACTTTCCAGCTCTGTGCCGCTCGTCCAGCAGGTGACGTTCGGGGTGTAGTGTCAGCGCAAAGTCATTTATATAAGCGACTGTTTTTCTTTCTACATGTTTATTGACTTGTGTGGAAGATCTTTGTTCAGCAGCAGCACTGGACAGCGGCATGTGCTCTATAGAAATGGAAATACTCCGAGTTTGCACATTCAAATGACTCACAGCAGATGAATTATTCAGATTGAAAACGGGCGCAGGGCACACTCATCAGTATCTTTAATGACAGAGAACAAATCGAAGATTGATTTTCCTCCTTGCTCTGATAAACTCCAGCATTAGCCGACTCCAGCCGCTGTTTAAGTTAAAATTCCACCATCTTTAAAGCATCTGGTAATCACCGGCACATGCTCACAGACTGACACAGATCATGGATCTCATCAGTAAGAACATACAGTGTATATGTGCCGTCATGCATGCGTGAGGGTGATGTTTTGTTTTTTTCTTCCCCTGATTTATTGAAGCCATGAATAATAATAAGCACCGTACACAAAGTAAGAGATGAGATTTTGAAACGGTCGTCAGCTGTGCATTGTGCCGAGGGTCACTTGTTACACCTCTGCATAAGTAGTTCCTTTGTAGCTTTTGTCAGCCAATTCACAACTAATACAGCAGCAGCAGCGTCAAGGCTGGTTCCATATGATGAGATGGTTCATTAAAATAACTCCACACTAACTCAACTGACTGGGCAGTCGGTGCGCTTACGTGCACAGTTTAATCGAGCTATGGCTGCAATCTGTAATCGATCGTAATCGATTTATTGGCCGCGTACGTCTAACTCCGCCACCGTAGGTGGCGCTAGTGTGTATTGAATCAGTTTCCTGTTGACCTTTATGTCACAGAAAAACAAACAGCAAATGGTGAGACATATCGTGCCTTCACTTCACTTTTATTTAACAAAGCTTAAACCTTCTCCCGTAAATACAGAAGTTTGAAAATTCCAGGGCTACGCACAGAAACAGAACTTCCCCTTTATGATGTGATGTTTTTCTGTTTTGGTCGTCATAGTTTCAAGAAATGTCATGAAAACCCCTCAAAACAATTCTAAATGCTGAAGTATATAAATGCCAGGCTGGGGCATCATCATGACATCACTGTTTCTCCCACATTTGGTTTGGTTGTGTACATGAAAATGCAAAATTACCCCAAAAAATACAGCATTAAGGGGCTCCCAAAAATGTGGATAATTGCTTATATAATACAAAACTTTTGCAGATTCTCCTAAACCTGTTCCCATGTGTATAAGACTTTAGTCTGGATGGGCAGAAACAGTGAGCCTTAAAAACAATGACACAGTTTGCTCCAGATTGGGACTTTCACAGTCACTTTAGGGAGGTTGTCACTTTTATTTGGAGCAACTGGATAATCAGAGAAGTTGCACCAAAATAGTTGACGTTTAATTCAGTAATTGATTAATAGTTGATTACTCCTTGCAGCCCTAGTTCCCATATAGCTGTTTATTGCACTATTTTCCACAATTTTTACATTTTGTGGAACATTTATTACTATAAATGTTCCACAAAATCCTAGTATTCCACATGTGTCCTTCACCTGGCTGCAATTACATTTCCCACAGCAGGGATTATACATTTTGATGATGATGATGATGATAATGATGGGATCAACGTGGTCATGTGTTGCACCTGCCTCCTCTATAAAAACCCGCCTCGTCTTCCAGATGTTAAGCACCTGGGCATGAGATGAAAACACAGCCAAGAGACACATTTACACTGGCTGTGTGGATGCTATCTTTAGCTCTAAACGTTCTCCAGGTTTGACCGCGTGGATGCATTCCTCCCCTTTGAACGGTCCACTATCGTGATATTCCACAGACGTGGCATTTAATCCGTGGGCTGTGAGGATTGGATTAACCTCTCCCTGGACTCCCTGGTTCGCAGGATTACCTGAAAAGTGTGCAGCTTATTTACTCAAGAGTTTTGTGGAATTTCAATCCCGACACAGTCTCTTCAGCGTCTGTGGATTTGTATTAACTTGTTTGTCAAAGGGATTTCTGATATAATCCATGAAAATATTTCACTTTATTCTTCTAATACCCGCTGCGGGAGGATGAAGAGTCATCAAAACAGTGGTTGTTCCCAACTTTGCCAAACTCACTGACTGACTGAAAGTTCCTCCTCCCGTCTGTGTGCCTGCTTTGAAATGTGATCCAAACTTCTGTTCTGTCGACAGGACGTCAACTCTTTATCTCACTTGATTTATGTTATTCTCTGAACCTTTGACCTTGGGAACGTGGGCAGCCAGTACAACTGGTAAAGACGACGTTTTTGTCCAGGAAAGGACACTTGTATGTTCAACGTAACAGATATTTGTGCAAATAGAACCTGCAAGTGCCACATGTTCTTTTATTCATTGGTGTCAAAACATTGTTGAAGTGAGCAGAACTGAAAAAAAATGTGTTTATAAAACATTTTTATTATGTTTTATGGAGCAAAAACAGTGATTCGTTCAAGAATGAATTGAGAAAACAGTCAACAGATTAACTGAAAATGAAAATAATCTTAAATTATCATATCATTATTTAACATTCTACATTTTTCAGGAAATTTCGACAGTTGACCCGGAAGTGATAAAGTGAGCGGTCAATTCTTTTTTGTTTTGTTTGTTTCTGACAGTAAGAAACATAATATTTAACATACAAGCTACCAAGACACGGGGCTTGTGGGATGACATTAAAACGTTTTTTTTTTTTTTTAAATAAAAATTAACTAATACAGTGAACGTAATCGCAAAAGTTTAAAAAGACAAAGTCAGTGGCTCTTATTTTGAAAGCCAGGTTGAAAGGAAGTGGTGCTGGTTCCGGTCAGCTGGTCACTGGTTTGTCTCTTCAGTTTATAGCAGAACAAAAAAAAATTTCAGGGAATTGTAAGTTTCGCGTCTTGTAAATTTGTTTTTTTTTGTCGAAAACGTACATTTGTTTTGGGGTTTGTAAAAGTGTTTTTAAACCATGAATTCTGAATTGTACTCGTGTTTCCTATATCGCTATTGAACTCTTCAGCCTGCTGTGCTAAGTGAAAGTACCTTCAAGCTCTAAGTGCTCGTCAGTGCTGTGACTAACTTTATACTACTGGCACGCCCCCTCCTGGGGCTCCCACCAATCACAGAGGTGTAAGCGGTGAGCGTGATGACGCCGTGTCGGCCCCGCCTCTCTGGCGCTGCTTCCTGTGTGAGCAGTGGGGCTCGGTGTGCTTGCTCCGCTCCGCTCTGTCTGCGGAGAGTCTCCGATATGGACAGCCGTGTGCTCCCCAACTTTTTAACGGAGGTTTCGTTGCTCCTCTTCTTCGGCATTTGACACCGTTTTACACGTCCCGGAAATGGATTTCTGAACGGAATACGCCGAAAACAGCCTGTCGTGAGTTAACTTCGACCGCCTGTGTGTGATTCTTTTTTTTTTGTTTAGTTGTTTAGTTGTTGAAGGAAGAGGGGGAAAATGCCAGTCGCAACTCTTCTGCCTTTTACCGCGACTCCGAATAGGAAGTCTGTCAGTCCGACCTCCTTCAGGTTGACAGAGAAATTCATTTTATTATTAGTCTTTAGCGCTTTTATAACTCTGTGTTTCGGAGCCATTTTCTTCCTGCCCGACTCGTCCAAGCTGCTCAGCGGAGTTTTCTTTCATTCCTCCGCGGTGGAGACCAACACCGGTCCGGACAGCAGCGACTCGGGTTCGGCTGCGAACGACGACAGGGTCCTGGCCAAAATCAAGAAGGACCACGAAAAGGCGCTGCTCGAGGCCAAGGATACTCTACAGAAGCGGCCCGATGAGATTAAACAGGACATTATCAACGAGAAGGCGAAACTTTCAAACGGGGCTATGGGTCAAGGTGCGAAGGATGTCAATCATTTACCTTTCGTTGAGTACCCGCCCGCCCGGGGCGACTGGACACGAACCCGTGGACCCAGAAGCTAAGGAGAGACGGAGCAAAGTCAAAGAGGTAGGCATCTGTGGAGCTCACGCGTCCAACACAAAACCCCGTTATAATTATGTCATTTTTTTCTCTTTATTTGTTCTGGACACGTTGTTCATTACGCTTGTAAGTGTCTCAAATGTGAAAATGAACCACAGATACCCCGCGTGCAATTCGGCTCACGTGTAATACGAGAACGAGGACGAAAAAGGGTCTAATTTGAACTTTACAAACTGACTTGGAATCGCGCCGATGTCATTGCGTTACATAGCTGACAGATGTGGCAACACGACCACAGCACGAACCCAACTTGTGATTTGGCGATTTCTCAGACGAGCAGAGTGGATCTTTCCCGAGCCGAATTTGGCAGAACGACGTGTAGTATTCGGCCACATGTTTTAAGTCATGTTGTGAGGTCGGTGTTCAGTTACCGGTGGGGTTGACACTGATTGGACTGTTTTTTTAAACGCAGTTCGGCGTGACGTTTTTTTTTTCGTTACGCGTAATTTAACAGCAGTCAGCGCCTGGGGGCAAAGGAATGGACGCAGGATCCACCGCCCCCCGCTGGGCTGATCTACCTGTCCTGCAAGTTTCCTGTGTCGGGACAGTGCTGGAGCTGGAACACAGCCCAGCACCCACCAGTTACCATTAAATTAAACAATGCCCACTTTGCCTTTTTAGCCTTTCACACAGTTTGTGACAGTGAGGAGGGTATTGTAATGGAAACTGCAATTTCATGCTTAATTTGTCAACCCGTCTTATAGAAATGTGTCAAAATAGATCTTACTAATTGGAGTACAAGTCATCCCTGATATGTATTTACATAGAAATGGTGCTTTTGTATCAAAAACCTAAATGGAATTACTGAAAAATATGATAATAATAATGATGATTATAATAATAATAATAACACTAATAATAATACTGATAGTGTAGAACTTTCTAGCAGGTGAAGCTATTTATCGTTCATTCTATTTATGTGTTTATTGTTGTAATTGATATCAAAGCACTGTTGCCTTTATAGTGCATTTAAGGTGCATTGTCAAAGCCATGTTTTGTTATATATTAACCTTCGTATGTGCCTTTTGTAAATCTATCTATCATCAGAACCTGTACGACTTGTCGGTTTTACAACCTAACGAACTGCTGTCTAACTAACTCTAGTTAGTAGCTAACTGACTAACTTCTAACTAACTGCTAACAGACTGCTGTCTAACTAACTAACTAATCACTAACTAACAAACTGTCCAACTGCTGTTTAACTGTGTATGTGGAATAAACCTTCAGAAAGACAGTCGAGTTGTGCCCGCCGTACTGGTTACCCTTTCCAGAAGGGAGTATTGAGCTGAAAGGATCAGCCAGTGAAAATCTGGACAGGTAACAATAATAATAATAATAATAATGATAATAATAACAATAATGATTGGTACGTAAGATATTTAGTGAATTAAGGACAACTGAAGCTTCACCCAAGCTTCTTACTTGTTGGAAACAATGGAAGAAGCATTTCTGAATGGCCGCTATGTCCGTTGTTATGTTTCAGTGTTGTCCCCCCGTTGTCCTCTCACTCCACGCTGGTGTGCAGCCTGTATCCGGGGGATAAACACCGACAGGCGGCATGTCTGGTATTAATGTGTTTATTTGACTGCACTGAGTGTAAAGTCTCTGAAGAGGTTTTCCCATGCTTGGTGATGCCGCGTGTGCAGCCTGCTGCTTTATCCAAGCTGCTATGATACACCCCCCCCCCTTTTTTGGAATTAAAATAATCACCATTGTAGTTATTTTTAATCAGAACAATGATTATTATTTGAGTGCGTTTGGGCGAGTGGGAAGAGGAGCTGGTGACTCGATTAAGCACACGTGGCCTGCGTGTGGACATTCAGATGGAACGATATTGGCCTTTCATTGGAAATCGTTTGACGATCAGATATCTGTGGGTTATTGTGGCGTGGAGCTCATGAGCGGGAGGTGAGGAGGATATATGACTTCCTCCTCGGGATGATCCTGATATTGAGTCAATATTCACAAAATGAAATATCACAGTGACAGATGTGACTGAAAACCACTGTGGAGACTATGTCGCCGTTTGGGACGCATTCACATGAGAAAATACGACCTACCTCAGAGTTCTTACTGTGGGATTTAAGGAGGAACCAGATGCTTTTTATGTCTGACCTCAATTCCGAAAGTTTCATTGTTTACCACGGAGACATCGTCGCCAAATTCCCCCAAGCTCTTTTGTTTATGTTTGTCCAATTCAACTCCCAAAGTGTATGATTTTTGAAAACTGTGACAGCCGTAAGTAAGTAAGTAAGTGAGTGAGGGAGGGAGTGAGGAGTCAAGTGAACAGTGTTTTGTTAAGTGTGTTTATCAAGGACTCACAGTGAGCTGTTTTTAATAATGACCAAATGTTTAGGTTCATTTAAATGCTGCTGAATGGATGATGATTGTAGAATAATGGCTTCAGATTGGCCCTAATGTTTTTGTTTGTTTTTAAGGATTTTAGTCATGTTGACTGTATCTTTAACATTTTGAATCAGGTCATTGTTTCTTTCATTGTAACTAGTGCAGCACCCGTTTTTGGTGTGTTTGTGATTAACAGACGCCGCGTGTGTGGCTGTTTGAGCGATTTATCTGTCACATTTCGGCCGTTATCTCTTGCATTTCTTATCCAAACTATGTCAAAGTAGGCAGCGGACACACTGATGCCTTTAGTAAGTCACCTGCCAAGTTTGAAGCCTGTCAACCGTCCTGCTGGGACAGTTGAAGAGAGAGACAGACGTTCCTTGCATTAAAATGTCTTTTAATAATAGGACTTAAATCTGCTAAATTGATAGGACTTATCAATTTAGCAGAATCACCTGCTGATTTGGAGAATTCAGTGGCACTAAAACAGTCCAGATCCTTTCAGAATCTTGACCACCACCATGTAGCGGGTGGTTAGCACCGTGGTTGGCACTCGCTTGGCCGCCACAACGCTGTCACTCATCCTGTCAGCGTTCCCGCGTGGCAACTGTTCACATCGCAAGGTTACAGTTTGGCACAGCAAAGGAAAAAGCAAGATTGTCCGTCTGCGAGCTGATCCAACTCGACGTCAGCGCCAACTCACCACAGCGTTGTCGGAAGCTTTTGCCAACCGACTACTTAATGAACCTTGCGGTTTTATGGGCTGCGTCTAACGATTGAAAAATGTTGATCAATGCCCACCCCCACCACACCCTCCAAACGATGATGTTCTCAAATGTCTTGTTTGGTCCACAGACCAAAATAATTCAGTTTTTATTATCCATTTGTTATATGGGGCAAAGGAACTGCAGATTATTCACAGTAAGAAGTAATTAATAAAAAACCCTCTCAAACCGATTAATTGTGGCCCCATAAAAGAAGAAGATGGCCTCTTAACTTGTCTTAACTCATGTTGTACGTGTAAATCGTACTTAATTACATGCTAATTTTTTTGTTTAAAGTGATGATTAAGGTTGGGCCGGGTACTGGTTCCAATCCGATCCGAAGCCATTTGTTTTGGTACAGTATGGTACACATTTTTTGCCTTTTACATAGTAGAATAGTAAACGTCTTGTTGACGTCTTGTTGAGACCAACGGCCACAAACCGAGCAGGGGAAAAAGCTGCTGCATGTCCTCCTTTGGTGAAGGTGTGACCGAATACTTTACCATGACACGCAGATGGAATGTACCAGACTGGTGATGGAACACTTAATAAAATTATACACCATCCTCAAATAAGCTACAACATCTTGGCAATGGCCCCCTGCCACTGTGAGGTGTCGAGGTGATTACTGTTCGCCCGTGGCTTCATGCGGCAGCAGATATTCATCATACTTAAACATTCAATACTTAGTCTGTTCTTCAGAGATGTCATTAGAGGAGGAAGAAGAAAAACTCAAGGCTACGAAAGTAGGTCGTAGCCTTGCTGATGAATCCTACGGCTCCGCTTACAATTGAGATAAATATTGATCCAAGAATGTTGTTTTATGCGTCATATGACTCAACTCCGTCAACTCAAGTCGGCACAGGTGACTGTCCAGTTGCTCGGATTCATTTTAACCTGCTCACAGCCATTGATTTGGACCCCGTGAGTCATAATGTGAGCTGGCGTGCATGGCACCTGCTGATGTGTTCTGATGTGTTTGGAGATTTGAGGCTGCGGGCATATGAAAAGAACAATTTGGTTGATGCTTCTGCGATTAGATTACCTGCAAAATATGCTGCCGCTCCTTGTTTTTATTGATGAGTTTCAACATGTTTGACTCGAAGAGAAAAATGCTATTAGTTCCCCCACAAACAGAACAGCACACAATGTTATCTTAGCAAACGTTTCCCCCCCCCACACACACATTTAATGTTTTTTGGCTTCAGTACGGTCTTGCAACATCTTTAATGAATCCCTTATGAAGTGCATTAGTCATAGTGCCTGTTCTTCCTGGTGTAGTTGTAGTAAAAAGGTACTTTTTTTGCAGTTGTGCAGATGAGTTAAAGGAGTTTTAACTGTGAGCAACAGTAGCACGAGTAAAAACATTGGGAGCAGTAATGGCTAATGATTACTTTGCTGATTTTATTTATTAAAATGTTTTTGTTCCTTAGTGGGATTTACTTCCTGGAGGCCTTGCTCTGTCCAGATTAGGATTAGGGAGAAAAAAAACACGTTTGAATGTAGAAATTATGTCTTTAAATACAAATACTAAATACAAATATCCCTGCAAGTCTGTTGTGAACGTGATGGGGGTAAAAAAGGGAAAACTTGCACCTTCAGTCAATATATGATTTAGACAAGTGTTTTGTTTTCATGTGGCTCTTTTCATTGCTGTTTTAATCACTTTTATTGTATTATATTATTGCTTTTAAAGCTTTAACGCATATATATTGTTTCATTGATGGGTTGTATGACTAATTTAGCGTTTTGTTTGGCTAACAGTGCCAAAATGACAAAGATATACTTATAAATTCATGGATGGTTGTTATAAAGTAAGCATCAAATCTGTGAGAATGTGAAATATTTGACTTGAGAAGCTGGACATAATGGCAATGGACATTTTTTTAGTTAAATACTGTCAATAATATACTTGCTGTTTTGCAAGGAACTTGGTTTTCCTGGACCACAATAACCTTTGTTGTTGTTAACTTGAGGTTCTTACAACTTCTACTCCACTCTTTCATAGATCTTATGTCTTTTCAGCCAAAATACTCAACTCAGCTCAGCTCAAACGCAACATCTCATGACCTTTGCCGACCTGGTCTTGCGTCCTTGGCTGCTTCTTAAATCATTTGACCATAAAGTCAGCAGATGTGTGCTTCTTCCTCAAGTGATCCGGGGCTGTGCTCTGCGGCGTGTCAGCGGGTGAGTGTTGTGTTTGTGATGGGCCGAGGACAGGCCGCCGGGGGCGACTCGGCACCGGATAAACGGCTTGTTGTGAGTGACCGCCACAGCTCCACAATCAGCTAAAATGTGTTTGTCTGCTACAAATCAAAGGGTCTGTGGAGAAAGCCCTCTGTAGCTCTTCTCCTCCCCGCTGCTCGCGCCGATGAGGCGGGTGGTAATAATGAAAACCGCGGCCGACAAACACAGGCAAAATCAAGCGAGATTGGGCAGACGCGGGATTCTGCAGCGGCCGTGTTATCTGACACAGTCAACTACTTTTCTGCGGAGCAGCCTGTGGGGGGGAAAACCTCACATTTCAGGATTTTCGTAGTAACTGCTTAAGAGTTTATTGGAATGAATGTGTCTTTGATTTGAAGTGATTTGGAAATTTGATTTGAAAATAGCAGAAAACAGTAATAGGACAATATGTACTTAATTTTTCCCACGGCGAAAACTAGAAAAAACCATCCTTACTCTCTTATTTGAGAGCCTAGTTTGCTAGTTCCCCTCATCATCCACAGAAACTGCACTGAAAAAGGAACTGGTGATCAACCTTGTAGCGCGTGCGTTAGGTGTCAGCCAGATGCCACATCTCCATTTCAAAAGTTCTGCATAAATAGCACTTGTTTGCATTTGTTCTGCCGTATCTTACCTTTCAGAGCCACTGAAATCCCTGCCCTCGGGTTACCTGAGATAAAATGATCTCAGTGGGTGTCACTCAGATGGGCGTACAGGGTTTAAGTTTGCAGAAAACCATGGCATTGACACCAGCGGGTCGCCCTAAGCCCTGAGATACTGGAAATGTTATTGGAAGAGAAGAAGATGGACCACAGCGCCGAGCGTGCGCTCAGTCGATAAGGACAGCCTGCGGGAGATGATATCTTTATCCGTGTCAAATGCACTGCTCAGTTCTTAATCTTTACTGGCAACAATAGTGTTTTTGAAACCCTAAAATAACACAGGTAATCAATATCACCTTTATACCGGAGACTCCCTGGATCTCCTGGAGATGGAGAGTACACAGCTGAAGCTCAGGATTCGTGGCAGAAAGCTCACCTGTGCTGCTGTGTCCTGCTCCTGGTTGTCGCGGTGGTTTGTTGTTGTTGTTGTTTCTGAAATATGCAGATGAGATTTTAAAGGAGCAGCTGAGCAGCCATACGGACAGTTGGTGTGCAGTTCACACTCCCTTCAGCTCACTGTCACGAAAGGACAGTCGTTTCATATCAGCGGTGGGGCTCGCTACCCCGTGTTGACACCACCTTCCCTTTTGAAATGCAGAATATGCACACAGAGTAAAAAAAAAGCAACTCCTATTACATTTATACACTCACACACAAATAAGTGAAACAAATAAGTGCGATAAACTATAAAAGTAGTGTCATGGAAGGTTGAGGGTTGGTCAGGCTGTTTTTGAGTTAGGAAATCTGAGCTCGAGACCCCTGACATTCCGACTAGAAATGGAACATAAATTGGCTAAATAAAGTGGAAATGCACTTGCATCTTGTGTAAAATGTTGCGTGAAAGCAGGTCCAACACAAATACAACGACTTTTTTAAAACATGAACACTGTTGTGAGTTGGGTGGTTTCCAAATTTTGATACCCTTTAAACCTTCCCCACATTTTCTCGGGGTATACCCTGCACAGTTGTAGAGCAAGTTCGGCTCTGCGCGGTTTGGGCTGTATTGCTGTGCGTTTATTGAATACGTTTGTGAATCTTTTCGTAAACATAGTTATAGAAGACTCTGCCCTCTAGTGGGTGGGGTAAGAAGCACACTCAAATCTCTACATTCAGATTATGGAGTATCATTTGTCAGTTTGTTAATCAAAGTATTTCCTATAAAATTGGCTTTTTACCCCATTCAAAGATGACTATTGAGGGAAAGATGAAATATCATGGAGTTTAATCTTCCTTCCCTCTCTCCTTACGCGTCTACACGGCTGTTATGTCCTTCCTTACTCATCTCCTCGTGTCCCCTTCATCCTGTCTTTGTTGTTACTCATCTCTTTGCTTCTCATTTTTTTCCCCTCCCTCCCTCTCTTCTGCCTGTGCTGTCTTCAGGTTTCAGCTCAGTCGTTTTTTTTTTTTGCCCACTCACAACACTCTATTTTTTTTTTCTTTTCCACTGTGCTTTTGTGTGTGTGTGTGTGTACTTCTGCTTTGCCAACCTCAAGAGCCTGAAATAAAATCCTCTGTTTCTGTCTCTTTCTCTGAGCTGACTTGGCGGTGTATAAGTCCTATTTCTGTATCGACCGTTTGAACTAATTGCCTCTGGTTCCCTGGTCCTGCTTCTTTTCATGGAGTGAAGACTGCACGTGTGTGTGTGTGTGCACGTGTGTGTGTGTCAGATAAAGTTTCTGATACCCCCACAGGTGCTCGGTGTAATAATTGTCTCGTCGTTGTAACCGTATAACCAGCGGCCCTGCTTCCTCTATACGTACTTGTGTGTATATACATTAAAGCACTTGTCAGCAGCGGCGCAGACAAAGACCTCCTTTCAGGTGACCTGACAATAGAAGCTCTGTTCGTTTCCAAAGCTTGTTTTGGCAAATGCTGCATTTACGTGAAAGTAAGAGCCCAGTGCAGTTGGGGGTGGAAAATCCCTCCACAAATTTCAAAGACATTTGAGCAGAATAAAGCTTTTCATCGTTTCAGTTGCAACTAAATAGTTCACCTTAATGCTTCAGTCCCAGGTTGAACCCAACCTGAGCCAGATGAAGTCACATTTACTGAATGTTTAACTGCCCCAGAATGTCTCAAATGGCTCAAGTGTCCAGGCATTGAGCTCCAAACAGGAAGTAGACAGCATGCAACTGATGAACTAGGGATCGTTCAGATACCACTTTTTGTGTCTGATACCGATGTCAAACACTGGATTATCTACCGATACTGATAGTAGTCTGATACAGTCATTTTAGACCCATTTGCTGTTAACAACACATTTGTGCTGAGTCATTCTCCAACTGTGTAGCAAATATTGTTCTTCCAAAAAAAGAAGAAATGAACAGACTCAGCTGAAACTGTTTTGCTGATTTTTTTATTTACATGTTTACAGCCGACATCCACTTATTTTGACCAATATCGGTACCGATACCAATACTGACCGATACCGATACTCATCCCGATGGTAAACCACCCGTTTGATGTCTTATGTCATGAAAGCACCACATTCAGTTCAGTCAGTGTGACAGAACTCAAATATAAATTCAATAACATGAAACTGTAACATCTGATGTCCCGATATATCAGACGTGCTTCCGCCAAAAACCTATACCGATACCAATATTTTGGTATCGGTATTAAAACCAATATCGGCCTCTTCTGTCGTGAAATTAAAATAATATTTTGCGCGCTCGTGTCGCAGCAGATGGAGATTTAAATGTTCTTCCTTGTGCAAAATACAAAAATCCCCCAAACAAATAACAGTTCGAGAACGTTTGCTAGCATAAACGTCTAGAAGGAAGTAGTATTCAGCCCGCTGTTTTAGTCATTCGTCATATGGGAGCGACATTGGCTTGTCTGCTGTTTTCCAATAATATGTTTTGAATCCAATATTGGCCAATACCAAAATCATAATATAGCCGATAATATAGTGTAGTTTTGTGTAGGCTGAGTAAACATTCATTAAAGATGTCTAAATGACATGTTCTTTTGTGACCAAAAATAATGAAATCTAACTAACTGAAGAGGTTGGATACTTTTTTTGAGATGATGATGTTGACGGGGAGGAGATTCCCTACAAAACCCCTGTCATTTGAACTTGATTCATGAGCACCGAGATTGAAGAAAACCTCCATGATGAACGTTCACTTGACGCGGCGGATGTAAATTCACAGAGTTATGAAATGGAAATCGCCCAGGCTTTCGCGTCACGTGTGATACTGTAATCTATCAGCAAGGCCACCAACACCACCTTCTACCCGGTGAAGACAAATCATCCCGTACCTCTAGCCCAAGGCCAGAAACACTGGCCAGGTCTATACAGTAAGATCCAAGTAATGAATATTGTAATGGTGTAATAAACTCACTGTAAATATATACTCCTGGTGAACAGCCCTGGAGGCTTCAGATGTTTTAAATCCATATATTCATATGGATTGTTACAGCGCGGCTCCTTTTTTTTGGAAGTCGGCATGGATCGATCGCTCCAGTGTTTGGCTTTCGGGGGTTTTAGCGCTGGCGAGGAGGATGAGGATGGATGTTCTCGACTCTCGCCCTCCTCTGATGTCGCTCGAGCCAGGAATATAGACTCCAGAGTGACTGATGGTGCCGTTTTCGCATCTATAGAGGCTCACACACTGTCGGTACACAAACCGTGTGTGTGTGTGTGTGAGTCCTGCTGTAGGTAGCCGGGGGCAGAGCCCCAGCACATCCCACACATCCACAAGCCTGCACGGAGCCATGATCATATATTAAGCTTCACTGCCTATAGAGCGTATCCATCATCAGAGGGAGTTTATGGACATCCCGCAGCCTGTTACTGTATCTCCCCTCCACGCAGCTCCATTCCTGCTCATGCATAGTCATTAAGAGTTAATTTAGGGAAGCTCTGAGCAAAATAAATTAAACGGGCCGTTACAGGCTAGAGGTCGAGGCATGAGCGAGCCGTGGAGCGTGGATGGGGGAACTGTAACGTATACAGTAAACCAACGGAATTACTCACATGGCCCTTGGCATCGCAGTTGTGATTATATCAGACGCAGGAAGTCATGGAAAGTTGAACGTGTTCTTGACAGCGCTGGTTTCCTGCCTTATCAGCAGCCACTGTGGGCCCAAGCAGCAGCAGTGCCAGTGGCGGCGGTGGCGGCGGCCTGGTAAAATGGAGGAGGAAGTTGTTTAGCATCAAAGTCAAATGAAACCAGGTTTTGGTGTGACTGTGTTCTCTCTAAATCACCACAGAAGTGACTCCGACACTGTGATAAAAAGATAATGCAGCCTGTGAAAGCAGAGACTGTACTGTATATATAAGATCATCCTGGAGCCAACCCAAGAATATGGTCATTTTTACATTTAATACTTAAAACAGGTCACCCAAAAACTAAAAAACGTCAACATTTTGATGGAAAAAAACAAGGATTTCTCTGGACAAAAATGCTGCATTTGGCAAATATGTCAAAAAAAGACCATACTGTCCTCCATCATTGTTGCAGGCCAGTGACACTTGGCACACGCGTGTGAACAGAAACTGCACGCATCCTGATTCGACCGCTCTGATTCAATTTTGGACTGACCACCCCTCGTAGGTGACACAAATCTGATTTGAAAATTGGAATCGGCAGTGGCATTCCTGTGTCCACACAGCCCTGAAATCAAAACACATTTGAGTCACATCAACCGAAAAATTGGATCTGTGTCTCTTCAGCCCTGGTAATCTGAATGCAGAATGGCATCATTCAGATTCCTGGGAAAACTGGCTGTTACAGCACCTTTCCAGTCTGTTTGTGCTTCGGCTGAGTTAAATGCATTTTCTGCCGTGGGCTTAATTTTGGGTGTTGTGATGCATGATAGTGTTAACAAGTTAATGAGATTTTCCAACTTTTTTTTTTTTTTCCAGATTTTCTGTTTTTTTTTTTGAAATGATCACATAGTATTTAGTGCTGTTGGACCTCATCGTGTGTCTCGAGAGGTTTCACTAATTTCATGGAAACACTGCAGTGGATGGAAGGATATCAGTGCCCGGAAAATAATCTGTGATTCTGTCTAGTTATCTGGACTTTTTTAAAACCACCGACCAGCGTCAAACATAAACTGGTGTTTTCTGACTGAATGAAACCTGAACAGGTTTGGTGAGAAGGACAGTCTCTGGTCTTTCATTTGTACTTATGTGTGTGTGTATATATATATATATGTTATACCGCTAAGACCTGCCTGTATGTACTAGGTGACATTTTCAGCTAAAGGTGAAGCGTTGGAGGTTTTGCTTTTCTTTGCTGAATCCTATCAATACACCACAGGCTTCTGCCTGCAGATGGAAATGGACCTGGTTTTCAAGTGTTTGCGGTTGTATGTGAGTGTGTGTGTGTGTGTTTGTACCCTCTTTCTTGCTGTGGGCAGCTGCAAATTGACAGATTTCAATTCCTTTTTTTCTTACCGTTTCACTCACCCACACACACACACACACACATATTTACAATAGATGTCTCTTGCTGTGGCTCATTAGAGATTAGTCATCTTAAAGTGATTGTACAGGTTTTTAAAGGTGTGGCTGGATGGTGTTTTGACCTCATGGAATCTGTAATAGCTTGAAGTCTCTGATAATCTGCTTTATTTTGCTATGACCCAGCTTTTTCCCCCTGACTGTGAACTGAACTTTGTGTTGTTTGGTAAACGGTGTGTTCACTCTCTGCACCAAAGTCCATGGAGAAAATCAGCGATTCTTACATCACAGCGCGCAGGAGTTGTTGTTCCACCGCTGCCTCCATCAGTAGGTTCAAATGTTACTTTTGTGACTCGACTGTTTGAAATCCTTTTGTTTGGGTTTACATCAGTGACGTACACTGACAACAATGCAGCCGAGGAGCAGCAGCTCCTGTGTTCCAGTGTGTTTTAAAAATGCTTGTTTTCTCTATGGACTTTGGTGTGTGAGGAGTTGGTTGTTTGGAAACCTACATTTTAAGTCAGAAACGGCTGCTTAACAGTGAAGGAAAGTAATTATCATATTCTTAACATACCAAAGACTTAAACAGACATACATTTTATTTTTTAAGTGGCTTTAATTTGTTTTTTTGAGTCGCGTTGTTGTGGGACTTCCCATGCCCCAAAAAAAAGGACGCCTGAAAGTCGTTCGGTGAAAAAGCATAGACAATTGGAAGTGGGTGGGGCTAACGAACATTGTAAATTTTGTCATGTTTCACATACTGGAACGAAAGTTGGTACATGGGTTAATCATGTCAGGACGGTCAAAAAAGTCAACGAGGACTACAGGAAGGACACCATCTTGGGTTGAAGTGCCATTTTTTGTTGGCGATTTTGCACCAACGAACTTGTCCTGGAGCTTTAGTGCGATCATCTTCAAACTTGGTGACGTCACTGTGGACAAGTTCAGGATCAGGAGTTTTCTTGTCTAATCAAGCATCCATGTCCCTAACTGGTTTTCCCTTAAACAGGAGCCTCATACTACCACACTTCAAGAAACACAAAATCTAATTTCAGTGTGGCTATTTCTGTTATTTGATATGCTATGAATTGGCAAATTCTTTCAGCGAGAAGGTTCCCTCGTTTCCTCACACCCCTTCCCCGTCTGCTGTGTTAATTTGCTCTTGCTGCTGTTTGCTGTCACAGAAAACTCCCCTCTCTCCATCTGTCTCGCATTCAAACACTCGCAGCCTTTCAGGAGACACCGTTTCTTGCCTTTTTCGCCACAAGGTATTTCTGGTGAAACACCTGCAAGAAGTGTTTCTCATTAACTGCAAGCAAACACTAACAAAAAAAGAAGTCCATTAAAAGTAGAATCAACTGAAGTCAATTAATAAGTGAGAGGAGTATATTTCAGCAGAAAGTTTGTTCAATTCTTCGCCACTATTAAAACTACTGTTTTCAAGCTGAATGCAAGAGTGTGAAAGAAAAACACGTCAGATTATGCCACGCACGACCCGAGCCCAGCCGTAGTACGCTTTGTTCTTATGGTCATTAGCAGTCGATGGTAGCTTTTGCAGCATATTAGCATTCGTTTTGCTGTAGACAGTGATGTATGCGGAGCAGAGCACCCTCTCGGCCTCGTGGGGCTTTGGGCGACACACACACACACACACACACACACGTGTAAAATCTATGTGTTCCTGCTGCCGTTAATGACTGTGCCTTGTGCGATTGTCACTACAGTTGGATTAGCGGGGCCAGGAGGGGCAATTTGTCTTGTTTGTAGCATACCGCAAGCTTATTAGCATTCAGGGGGTTATTGATCATGTGTACAATAAGTGCAGTAATGTCGCAATGCGTGAGGGATGATCGTATTTTCAGCGTTGCTTTGGTGTAAGATGAAATATCGGGGCAAACAGTGTAATTACTGTCATTCAGCGAGGCTTTAGAGAGGTTTCAGGTTTACGCAAAGAGTTATTGAAATAATGTGTTGTATCAGTTTTTACATAAATTTCACTGTGTTTTGATGAGAAAAAGCCGTTTTTGGCTGGTGATACGTTCATATGTTTACACGAGAGCTGCAACTAATGATGATTGTCATAATCGATTCAGCTGTTGATTGTTTTCTCCATTCAGCGAGTACTTGTTTGGTCCAGAAAATGTTTGCAAATTAAAACCTGTTTTAATGATTTCTTTGTTATATGGAGGAAAAAAAAACAGGAACTATTCACATTTAATTGGCTAAAAACTTGAATGATTTAAAAAAAGCATTCATGAGGTCAAAAGCGGTCACAACGTCATCCACAGAAATCTAAACTCCCATTTTGGCGCCTTGAGGTTCGTCACAGTGACGTTTTACAAGCGGAAATTCACAGACATCACCTAAAATGAGGCACCTATCGGATGATACCAATGGTCAGTCATGCTGGTGTCATGTTTTATTGTCTATTTTCTTGGAAACAGGAACATATTTTACAAAACTGACTCAATAATCTGTTGAGGAGATGTAACACTAGCGTTTACCATAGACTTCCCATTCAATAGAAGCCAATGCAGTCGCCCCCTTGTGGCTATTCAGTATTTTTTTTTCACTTCCTGGTCGACTTCATGATGAAAGTCGATTTTATGCCTAACACAAGAACCATGGTGACCTCTGTGCAATTACTGTGTTCACACCTTACCGAACTTTTCCAAAGGCACAAATTGAACCAGTTTTTTTTTTTTTACCAAAAAATTGAAGGTGTGAAAACATCCTTTTTTTTTGCCTGGGCCTGACAGGCGGGAAGGAGGAAAGCGATCCCTCGTTGTGAAATATATTCTGCCCTTCTTCATACCAGTGGCAACAAGTTGCAGCATGAGCACTTTCATACTCTGCCAGCCATTTTTTTACCTTGAAGGAATTTGTTATTGTCTGTTCTCAGTCAAGAGTTAGATGCTTCACAGGACTCAGGAGAGCAGTGTGAGGAGGAGGAGGAGGAGGAGGATGACATTTTTCCTTTTTATTTCAGGAGCTTGTCTTAAATGTTAAATCTATTGTACTGTATTTTTAAGTTCAATACATTTTTCATGTAAGGGATTTACTAAAAATCAATAATGTATTTTTTTTAGGGGAGCGTGAAGCACAGAGCCTCTCTTTGCAGATTACTGAACTCTGCTGTCTGGCAGCTGGAACTGGCTTGTAAATGCAAACAGCACTGAAAATCGATAGTTGGCCACAGAATAACACCGAAATTTACAGAAGGAATATTTACTGTCCGTGAATGCGGCTCTTATTGTGCAGCATTAACATAGACATTTGAATGTAAAATAATAAACAAATGTAAAAATGTAAATGACACTCGTCACCACTGAGCCCACATCACAAAGTCTTTTCCAGTGCTTGGTCTGAAAGTGTCACGGTCAAAGATGAGACAGAGCCCGCGATGTCCGAAAGGTCAAAAACGTGCCTTTTTTCCGCCCCGTCAGGATGAGCACACAGGCGGGAAACTGTCAAAACGCTCGCGCTGGTTTTGATTCCAAAATCCTCTCCAGGTTGTTAGTGTCAAGAGGGGGATTTGGTATTTTGTGGCCAAGCCTTGTAGTGAAGAGATGGAGACTGAGGGGGGGAAAAAAGCTCTTGGATATTCAATATTAATGTGTTCCAAGCACTGCAGGGGTCACGGCCGACTGGTTCGTTCTCCCTAATCCAATTCATTCTGATACCCAGAATCATACGCTGTCAATCACATACTCCATTTATTTTTCAATCTCCCCTTCCCCTCGCTCGCTCCTCTTTCTTTCTTTTTTCTTTTTTTTTTATCCTTTCCATTCGAGGGCTTGCATTTTAACACTGCTAGCTCTGCCACCTTGAATATTGTATTAGCTCAGGGCCTGAAAACGTATTGGTTGGATATCAAATTTGAGAACCTCACTTTTTTTTTTGGAGTGTCCTGACGTCACAACACCAGCAAATCAAGATTAAATTACATTTTAAATCAAATTGAATTGGAAATATCTGCAGATTTCTCATCACAGTTTGGTTTCTCATCATGATCAAAGCTGGACGTTATCTTTTGACTCACTGTTGGCTAACCTGTTGTCCATTAACAGTCACTCAGTAAACCACTCCAAAGTCCGTTGAGAATATAAGTGATTTTTCATCACAGCACACAGGGGGCTGCTGATCCACTGACGCCTCTGAGCGTGCATTCACACCGGCTCCTACTTAATCGAACACAAGTTTGTTTGCTCGGAAAGTCCGGTTCGTTTGGGAAGGTGTGAATGGTGTGAACAACCGAACCCTGACTCTGGTTCGCCTAAAAAATGTAGGTCTTGGTTCGCTCCAAGTTGGTTCCCAAATGCAGGAGGTGGACTGCAATGCAGGGTATTGTGGGTAAACACAACCCAAACATGCCCACGTGTAGGACGATAGCCTGGGAGAAATGATTGAACCCGAGACCGATAGGATTTGATTCCACCCCGTGTTTTGCTCTTATGTGGCCAAAACAGAAGATGTCCTGCATTAACCAACAGATGAGCCGGTTTTCTTGTTCATTGTTGGTCTTGTCTTCTCCTTCAGTAATTCTTGATGCAGCGCCGCCTCAGGCGAGGAGGGGAATATGTTCAAAAGTTTCGGTTCATTTTATCGTACCGAGTCATTCCTTCAAGGTTCCGCTGAAATGTATTTTGGTATTTTTGTTTAAAACTAAAATGAAACATTCTCCAGAGATTTAGAATGTTTTTATTTTATTTTATTGTACATGAACCACAGAGATTCTGAAATCACAGTTTATTAAGTGTGAAAACGACCAAGTTCAAATATATGATTATTTTCTAACTGATGTTTTGAAACCCTTTTATTTGGGTTTAACAAAGTCACACAAACTAGCCACAAGAGTAGAAGACCAGCGGCTCCTTTGTTCCCGCAGCTTAGAAACACTGATTTTCAGCAGATTTCAGCAAATGCTGTCTTATGGTCAAACAAAGCAGCCAACAATAGTCTATTGCAGACTTAAGTTGACATAGACTTTACTTGTTAGTCCTTTTAAGTGAAACACACATGTCGCATGATGATTCTCTGTCGGCTGCATTTACTAAAGGTGCAGGGAATTAATTACACCCATCGGCAAATGGGACCGGCCTCTGGGCTTGCGGTGCAAACTGTAGAGAGCTGACAAAGTTGCACTTCATTGGCGGGAATTGTGTAAGATCAGCAAGCTCAGGAACCAAATCAAAATGTAGTTGTGCTGCTGAAATATTCATACTCATAAATCATGTAATGACATTCAGTAACATTTACTGGAGGACAGTGTTCGACTCCAGCTGAGAAATGGAAAAAAAAAAAGAGAAAAACCCCCTCTAAAATACAACGTGACCTCAGTATAAATGTCTCGCAAAGAGATTGCATAGTGCCAGAGTGCATAATAATCTCAATGAATGTCAAGTTTAATCACCAGATGGCCATAACTCCCTGTTTGCTCTTTGTTTTTGGCATTATAAAATTGTTCACGTGGCACCCGGGAAGATTCATGTTGCTGCAGAACTTCACTGTGGCTTCTACGCTTTGCTGCTTTTCAAAATATGCTCACACAGAAACTAATAAATGCCTCAGGAAAGACCTTTTATGTTCTATGTGGGCTGATGTTATGTCACACTGGAAAACACACTCTTTGCTCTGCTGTTGGCTGTTTTTTTGGATGAAAAATGGAGTATTATGACCCTGATATCCTGAAAATAAGCAGATAAACCTAACCCATTAGTGTTTTGCACTATCACCTACATTTTCAGTTGAAATAGTAATAATATTTAGTATTTTGCATTGTAACATTGGTCAAAGTTGACGCTATTATTATTAACCAATTACTCTGCTAATTTGACTAGTCTAGTCTCTACTTAATGAAAGTAACATGAATGGCTGAAGAGGGAGTTGACGGTGAAATAATGGTAGACAGCGATGAGGGAAAGATGAATGCATGACAAATTAAAACAATCATTTATCAGTCTACCCTGTGGTGCGTTCCAGTTGTAGGCCGAAGTCGGGATTTCCAAATTTGCGTTAAAAGTTGAAGCAACCTCGGCAACCCTGACATGGGATGCACTTCTGTCGTATTTGCTTCAAAGTAAATCAGTCGTACTTGTAGTACTGTTCAATTTTTATCTGCGGAATTGTGGCTACGTGGATTGTGTGGGTAGAATCCCACATTCACTACAATCCCAGTGTTGTTACAAAGAATTATGACATTATTTGTGACGTTTTGTATTCTTGTTGTTTTCAAAAAACAAAAGTAACACAGACTTTCCAAACATGAGGACGATGAGGAAGATGGTCTTTGAAAAGCCTTAATGGCTTCAAACAGCCAAAATGTTTTTGACCATAAAGGAATAAAGGTCTTTGTCAGGGCTTAACAAAAGGAAAACAAAGGTATTTAGGTAGCTAAATAACAATATGCTAGCCAATCACAAAAGGTCACATGACCCAGGGACTCATGTACAGCTGTGACAAATAATGAAACAATTGGGAATTTAATAAGTATATATACTTTAAATTGTATTTCCCAAACTTTGTGTATGGGGACTGATACCAAACTATCCTGAACCAAATCACGGCTAATGTAGCAGCTAATTTTTGAATCAGTAAACAATTAATTCAAAGAGAGGTTACTTAATTAAAACTGCATTTTTATTTCAAACACCTACACAAAAATCTTAATTTCTTCATCTTCACACAAGTTTGGGAAAATTCAGCAAATCCGACCCGAAAACAATCTCCGGTGACCCCTCTGGGGATCCCCGACCCAGTGATTGGGAACCACTGGATTGATATATTGATGGAAAGTTAAGGAAAAATGTTTCCAAATCTATCTCATTGTAACATATTGTGACGCATCTTTATGTATTTGTCTTGCAACAGTTGTTGCCTAATGGCGTTGTTGTGATATTATCGTTATCGTGGACTGTGTAGCGTAAACGAAGCAGCAGTTCATCACGGAGTGTCCTCATAATTGATGAAACTCAAGCTCTGCTGCATTAAATCACTCATACATCCATCATATCAAGGCTGTGGTGCCACAATACTTTCAATAAATGATGTTGTCAGCTAACTGTACTCCTCAACGAGGCAATATCCATCCACACATTACATGCTTTAGAGAAAGTTTATTTCAACAGAATGTCACAGTGCCAAGGCCGGTGCATTATGTCCCAATACATATGTAACTGTAACCATTAAGTAACCATTGAGTAAAACCACTGCTCTCATGTTACCCTTCGTGATTACGGCTGTTTTTACTTTAATAGTCATAAAGGTAAACACATGAGAATCTTTATGATCCACTGGAAACTAGTGGAAAAAGGCTTGAGTAACCTCTCATCTGTTTTTTTTGCACAAGCTCGGGGAAAACTGTCGAGGACTTGCAGATATCTTTTCAGAATTGATATCACAGAGGAATTTGTGGTTAAATGAACCTGCAGGAAACAGATTAGCAACAGGATTTGGACTAAAATTGACAAATTGCTCCTCCGAACCCCAAATTTACATCAAATCGTAAAGCTGACTGGCTGATAAGTGAAATCCACCCCTGGGCGTTGCTGGTTTCTTTTTTCCACAAAGCTGCTTCTGCACTTGTGTTGAAGTGGAGATTAGGACTTAGTGCAGCAGTGGGAGAGGACCAGCCCAAATCTCTTTCTCCTTTTTGTGCAGCAGATGATTTCCTAACAGTTACAAATGGAACGAGCTTTCTCAACTCTTTTTACTGGTTAACGTAATTGGTTGTCGCCCCGCGGATGAAACAGAGCGGCTTCCAGCTGGGGAAAATTTCACTCGCAGTTTATCTTAATGACACAGACAGAAATGTGTGTAGTTTTAAGCAGAAGAAAACTTTTTATTTATTCCTTTTTGACTCAAAGTTGCAGGAGATGGGGTCGCTATACTACTGTTGGTTATTGAGCGTGACGTTTTAAGCTGTGGAATTCCTCCAGCACTGCAAAAATTCATCAAAATTGTGCTTTATCATAGATTTTATCGCTTCATCCAAAGGTACCGCTCGTTTGGGCAGTTGTACAAAAGGTAGAGCTGCCAAAATTCATTAAATAGTTGCAATTTGGACTATTGCACTTGGTGGGATTGCTATTTTGAGGTTAATTGTGAAGCTTGTCCTCATCCACGGGATGTTTAGTGGTTATTTTCATAACGATTAATCTGTCTATTATTTTCTTAATTAAATGGGTAATCGTTTGGTCCATAAAATGTCAAACAATGTTGAAAAATGTTTATCAGTGTTGTTCAAACTTGGAAATGATTAGTAAAGAAAGTAATCAAATCTTTTTTGCACTTTTCCTGCTTCTTTGCAGCTTAGGCAGTTGTTTCCCATGCTGGAGTGTTTTTACTCAGCCAATAGGAGGCGCCTGTTCTTTCTGATGCCATGTTGCGTTCTTCGCCTTTTAAATGTCAAAACTTGCTTGATTTTCAGAGAGTAACTTTTTTTCCGAGTCGATATATCTGACACTGAAAAATAAAATGAAAATGATGATAAGCTGCATGTTTTTAAATGGTTAATCAACTAAATGCCTGATCCTCTCAACGCTTAGTCGAGTTGATAAGACGTAATTTTCTCAGGTTTTTAATGTGATGGGTTGTTTTTTTTGTGTTTTTTTATATTCTCTCAATTTGAGGAAATTACACTGTGGCAATTATCGTGGAAATGTTGTCGTAATTATGGCGGAGAACATGTTCAGTTAATAAATCTGTCTGAAAATGAGAAAATATCACTGGTTCTTGAGTTATTCTTGTGGTTGTTTTAATTTGCAGTAGAAATTCGGTGGATATCGTCGACTGGCATTTTGACAAACGCCGATGATTTTTGATATTTAGGTCAATTCCTTTTTCCATACTAACCACAAATACTCGACAGATTTCCTCTCTCTCGTTGCGCAGTTGATGTCTGGAAGCGTACAGCGCGTAGAAGAAAGCCGTATGACATCCATATTCAGTTCATATTCTCCATTTCCGCCCGTGTCATTTGAATGGAGCAGAGCGTGTTATTCTCTGGCATTCTCTGCCGTTTTGGGCCTCATCTCTGCCAACCTGTTAAATAACTGAATGATGAACTTAAGCTCCGCTGCTGCTGCTGCTGCTGCTGCTGTATTGAAGCTAGCGATGGATGTAATGGAGGGAGAGAAAAAAATCAATCTGCTTTTCACAAAGTCTTCATTAGTTTGCCTTTTGTCAAGCAGTCCCGGTCAAACCCAATTGGGCAGCTTCCTTCAAGCGAGAGAAAGGTCATGTCAATAAATGTGTGTGGTCTGATAGAGCTGTGCATCGACTGTGGAAGTAGCAGAGGGTGGAGGCTTGGATGGTGCTCTTTCTTTCCCTGTATGTGAGAGTGGATCAGCTGATGCTGTGACTGGAAGTTTCCATCCAGATCATGTGACGTGGCACTTGTTCACGTCAAGTGTCGCGTCTGTCGACTGCAACACGTTCACACACAAACACACACTCTCCCTGAATCTACCCCGCGTCAACAAAACTCACAACTGGGATATTGTGAAAAATGCAAGGAACATTCGTCTGTCGTTTAATCCCATAACTGTCCAACGGTTCACTTGACGGACGTCAAACTTGGCAAGTAAATCACTTGGGACACCAACCTGCGCTGCACCAACTTTGGTAGTGTTTGGATATGAAATACAAGAGATCTCGGTAGAAATGCGACAGACATATTGCCAAAGCGGCCACTTTCACCCCCTTACAACACAAGGCAAGGGTATTTAGACGGCCTGGATTTGTTTTGATTTTATGGCTGTAGAATTGTCAAAAATAAATGTTCAATGAGTGAATTCTTCTGCCCCTTTTTCCAAGATAACTCACTTTTGATGTATGGCAGTTATTCAACCGTTTAGGAATTACGGTACTGAGAAGCTAACGTCACAAACATGTGACACACATGGTAAAAAACAATCCTCATGTTAGTGTATATTCTTTTATTGTATATTGATGTTTCTTAGCATCACAGATAAAATATTTATATTTGGTAAACATTCCAAAGTGAAAATAGACATTTTAGCAAAGATGATTATAAATCATGAGGTCCTGGAATGACTGTAAATTTCTATTTTGATTAACACTTCATTGGTTAATAAAAACACATTCTGTGATTTCAGCATCTTCGCTCCTCTATGACAGTAAACTGATAATATTGTCTTGAGGATGTCATGACAATATGACCAAAAACCAATCGATTCATGGGAAAACAACTCGTCAGTCATTATTATCAGTTGCATCCCTTAAAATTCACCACAATCCCCTCATTGCGGTTGCTTTTCCTCATGACGCAAGGTAATAACCCATCCCTGTACCCAGCAGTCACCATGGAATTGAATAAAATGGCTTTAAAGTGGGTTGGCACATGAAGGCTCATTTAGCAGAATTTAATTGAAAAAAGAAAGCGTGGCGCATCACTCGCCCATGCTCCCAAATACTCTGTGATTTCATTTTTGGCTCCACAGTGAAATTAATCACATCACCGGGACGTGTGTGTTTATATTTTATAGTGATATCGCTGCTGTCAATACTTTTGCTCCCAACGGAGTCTTATTTTACTGCCAGAATCAGGATTTTAACTAAACAGTCGCAGATATTGATTTTTTTCTCCCACCCCTTCTCTCTCTCTTTCTTCAATATCATCATTCTCACCTCCCCACACAGCCATCAGCTGATATTGATTAACATGCACTGTTGCTTTGCAGGTAGACCTGGTCTGTTTGGCTGTATTAACAACACCCAGCGCTGTCAGGCTCTAGTCGGGGCCGTCGGGAATGACATGTTTTATGACACATTAGGTCGCAGAGTCTTGGCTCCGGCTCTTGCTTGTTAGAAGTGCAGGGACCAATAAAGCGTAGTCGAGGCCTGGAGGGAAATATCTTTGTTTATTGGCCTGAATTTATTGACTTAAATTTCACTCGGTGGATGATCATTGATTAGTCAGTTGTGGATTGTCGAGTTTCCTTTGTAACGGTAATGGATTTTTTTTTTGAATGAATGGAGTGGTTTACTCTTCTCCGGGGAGTCAGAGTGATGTGGTGATGTCGGTATATTCTCAGACACACTGTAGCCACCAGCATTTGCAATTTTTCTTTCCCGGTATCATTTGCGGTAAATAAACTGAGATGTAGTACGGCTCCAGATACCAGACCACTTTACTGTAGACTCCAAAAAGTTTAGGAGCCAAGTTCAAGATGTTGATATTAAAAAAGTTTTGCCTTATTTTAATAGAAAGTGCCAAACAAACCTGTACTGTTGGGCATTTCCACTTGTGAATGGTACCCAACTCTACTGGCCTGTAGCAGAACAGCTAAAGTAAGCTGAAAATGTGATTTCCGCTACTATAACGTTAGCATGTTGTGGGTAAAACCAAATTATATTACTCCCATTTATGGTAGTAATTGAGCCAATTTCGATATTCAAACATTTTAATGGTTGGAACTAATTCAATATGTAGTCTTGTGTTTTTATCAACTCCCTGTGGAAATGGAGCCCCTTTTTTCCGCGTAGATTCTTCTGAATGTACGATAATTGTCCCCTTTGCCAAAAACTAGATGTCTAAGGGTCTAAGGGTACATCCATATAGCAAGTTTTCAATTAAAAGTGTTTGAATTCCGCTCCAAAAAACGCCTGCAGTCCATGTTCTCTCTGAATTTTTGCGCCCCGGATACGGATACGTTTAATGATTTAATGAGTCCAGGGTTGCATTTTTGTCTGGACGTGCAGGAACTGAGACCTTTGGAAACAATGCAGTTACGGTAAAAAGCTCTGTCCAATTTCAGTTTCACCCAGTTCTCAGTCTCATTGTTTACTTGTGTACTTTTCGAAAATAAGCAAACGACTACAGAGGAGACGGTCAGCTTCCTGTTTACGCTGCCCAGTGTACCTGAATGGTCATGTACGCATGGATTCGGGTTCCTGTTTTGATACTGAGCTGAAACTAAAGTGTAGTTCGAACAGATGCAGCCTTAGTTGATTTTTGGGCCCAGGATAAAAAGAATAAAGGGCTGTAATGACCAAACGGATAACTCCTGCTTCTGCTGTACTGATTTCCTGTTTCCCTTGTACAGCTTTTCTTTAATTGCGGCCATTAACTGTTGTACATCGTGTGTTTTTAATTACCGAGCTTCCCATTAAAGTTTCTTGTACCTTTTAACTTTTATACAATGTTGTGTTTGGTCCACTTGGACCTTGTATTTGTCCTGGAAAAGCTTTGTCAAGATGACATTTTCATCTCGAGCAGATGAGTCCGGCGACGACAGAGTAAAGAAGCAGCATCTTTCTTTCCCCTCCACTGTACATACTGACCCATATATTGTTGTTGGAAAAACTAAACCACTTAGGAAATCCCTCACTGATCCCTGAAGAACTGGTCCCCGGGGCGGAGAGAGAGAGAGAGAGGGAGAGGGGATATCGTTCCCGTGGCTCTGAGCAGTAAGAACATGTGAGGAGACGAGGTGGAAAAACGCTTCAGTGGCGAGTTTCCCTCGGAAACAGCATGGGTCAGGAAGCAGGGTTTTGTAAGCACAAATGTCAGTGGCTGTGTGGGCTGTGTCTTTTAAAGACTACAACAACCCAGAGGAACTGTTGCAATAAAAAAAAAAAAAAACCCAAACAGGTTTTCTGCTTTCCAGACTCAGTGCACAGGGAAATGGCACTGGGAATAACGGTTTGATTGAAGTGCACAGCTCACTTGTTCTGAGAGCTAATTGCATATGCATTAGTGTTGAGTATTATTATGATTATGGCGTCTTTCACATCCTATTTTCTTTCCCCCATATTCGCCTTTTGACAGACGTTAATGTGTTTCCCCAGATTCGTATTTATGCTATTATTCATTTTCACTTCATTGAATAATTTTTCTTTCTATAGCTTCCTAATCATGTCGTATTTCAAGGCACTTCACACATTTATTATTTCCGAGAAACCGAGCAGTTACCACCGGAAGCAAATATATCAAGCAAAACAGCCAATAACTACACTAACAGTCCCAGTGTGTGACCGCTTTCAGATGTTGATTAAAAAGGCAATGCAAAGGCAAAAATTTACCAAACCAGTCGCTTCACTCACTCATGTCGAAATATTTAAATTTGAGCCAAAGAAAGTCACAAAAGCCAATTATTGTTGAGATTAGAGCGGGAACAATTACTCAATTAATTGATTACTAAATGAATCGTCAACTATTTCGAAAATCAATTCAGCGGTTTGAAGCTTTTTTCGTTATTTAAACAAGATTTCCGATTGTTTCAGCTTCTTAAATGTGAATATTTTCTTCATTCCTTGGCTCCATATAACAAAGAAATCATTAAAAGTGAATCATTTTGGTTAAACGATCACTCGAATAATTGTGAAAATAATCGACAGGTTAATCGATGATGAAAATAATCGAAAATAAGCTCTATTTGAGATACGGACAGAAATGGCGGAAAGAAAAAGGCCGTCCTCTTTTGCAGAGGAGAATGACCAAATATTTACGGTACAAATTAAAGGGGTTTGTTGTACCACGTGTGACATACTCTTGATCTGGCTGATCATTTGAAATATGCAAACTCCTTAGAGAAAGTATTTCAGTATTGCTCTAATGCACAGTGCTAGCCACTACTCCACCGTGTAGCCTGCGTTCATCAGCCACTGATTTCAAAACAGTGTCTGTATAATAGATAACTGTATACAGTAGATTCTGCTTTTATGCTGTGTGGTTATTGAATGATACTCCCCCTACAGGCCTGTCAGATCAATCTGACAATTGATTTTTTTTTTTTCTGTTGCAAAGAGGGGGCAAATGGCACCCGGGGAGGCAGGAAGATGCATCGAACAAATGTCCAAGTCTCTGCAACGTGTTTGACAAATAGTCACCAGTAATATGGAATATACATATCCTACAATATACAAGGAAAACAATAGACCTGAATGATCCGTCACAGCGACACCCTCCTCCTCCCCACTTATCAAACCATCTCTACAAACACAGATGCATTTGTTCTGCGACACCTCTCCCCGGTTTGTACGAGGACAGATTACGTACGTGGTTATTAACTCGTCGTTTGTTTGGAAAGCTCGGATTTTGTTTCCCCTCTCGTGGCACACACAGACACACAGGTTTCCACTTCTGCAGGAATGTTTTGGCGCCACCATCTAACAGCAGGTACAGAGAACGCCGATGTTCCCCCACCTCATTGAGCTGCAGCTCACTGAGGACATTGTTCCACCTGGATTTACTGGCTAATATATTTGAAATTGTAATTATTTGTACCTCGACTCATTTGCATGCCGCACTTGTGCATACGAGGGGAACAGAATGCACCTGCTGTTGCTTTTGTGCCTGTGTCTGAAAGACTTATTCTAACGATGGACATTTTGAGTTGTAGTAATTATGGTGATAATAGTGTTGTTGCTGGCATTTTGGGGCCGAAACATTTGCACTCCTGTTTTGTGCTCCCTGCATGCTTGTTATGGTATAACCATAGACTGTTTAGCAGGTTTGGCAAGTTGAGCCAATACAGACGTGCCTGCACGGTGGCCCCTTTTGTGTGTCTAAGTCTGTGAGAAAACCATATGACCATACTTCTCAAGTTTCTAAATTGTGGTCCCATTAAGAGTCAAAGGGACAATAAAGCAAAGTATGTATTGGGGCGTGGACACATTGTGATTGGCAGCTAGGGTCGTCCAATAGAGCTCCAATAGCTGGCGTCACACAACCATGGTAACACCCTCTGGCAGGGATCGACGCCGTTCACCTCTGGAGATGAATATACTGTACTAGAGCCATGGTTCTGTGGTATGGTGGTATGGGAGCTTCCTCTGGTGGTACACGAGCTTCCTCCGGTGGTGCGCAAGCTTCCTCCGGTGGTACGCAAGCTTCCTCTGGTAGTACTTGGAGGTTAATCGGAAATACAGGTGGTACCTGGTATAAAACGTTTGAGAACCATGGTTCTAGATGTTGTTGCCAGAACAGTTGAAGACAGGATAGCGTAAAAGGGAGAACATTCTACCAGATCCTGAGAGACGGTGGCCATGAAACGCGTTTCCAGTGAGCAGAAGAAGACGGAAGCATTGGGAACCCGCAAGCGTTCATAGTTCGCTCCGGTTAAATCATGTTCTCAGACGGAGACTTTTTGCCAAGAGCCACTCTGCATAGCAATGTTAATTGTAGCACAGCAATTATTAACAACACACCGCTCATTGCTAATAATATAATAACGTCATGCTATGTAACACAACACTTATAATCCGTCCAGTGACAACAACACTGTCTTTAGCCGGTAGACTCCAGAGTTGAATGTTCGCCACGGAGCCAGATCTCGACCATTTGTTCCCCTCCAGGCTCTTGTAAACTTTCAGTGACTCTCTGGAGTAAAATGAAGGGAAGTTAATTAGGAAGTTGAAGATGTTGGGACACTGCCGGTCTGGAATGATGTCCTCTCTGGCTGTTACTAAACTCGTAAAAAACAAGCCATGGGGGCATCATAAGGATCAGATACATACACTGTGTCATGTCATGTGATATCACGGGACAATCTCCGTGGATCTAAAGTGTGCAGTGATTGATTGATTGTTGCTGCTCTTTTGCCTGCCAACATGGCGGTTCATAGAAAACGAGACACCAATGAAAAGATATCAGGCAGGCTGCATCCCTGCTCTTCCAAATATGGGCACTTCTGATTTCATAAAAAGAAGATGGTCTTAAAATACTTCACTCAAGGCTATAACAGTGGCCGACGTCACTTGAGCACTTTTGAAGGAAGATTGAAGTTAGTGAATGAAGCCATCATTCACTGTATGTAACCCCCAAACCTAATTTGTTTAGCTTTATTAGCCCTCTTATCTCATTTCCTCATGTGTTTTTTTCCCACATAAACTCCCAAGCCTTTGAGCAGTTTTCCCGTGGTAGAGTTGGTATAATGCGGTGCAGAGACTCTCGCAGCCTCCTCGCCAATATAAATGCAGCCTCGGGGCCGGGCACGTTTCTAAAAGTGTCGTTTCTATTTCATGATGTTTAATGTGTTAAACCTTGTGACATGTCCCTCCATCCATCCTTGAGGTTTCCAGTTTATTTTCCCCGTCTCTGTGTGAGAAATACATTAGGGCTGTGTAATTCACATGAGTCCTCGAAGCTTCATTCTTTTGATGCTTGTTTCTGCCAACTTGATCATAGTGAATGTTTAATGCAATCTCATTTATTCCCATAAAGGATCTCTGTGTGTGTGTGTATCTGCATCCATCCATTTGTCTATGTGAAGTAGCAGCACTGGCTCTCTGCACTCACAGATAGGGATGAAAGTGATGAAGTAATATTTCTAAGAGAGGTGCACACGGATTCTTTCATTCCCACAGAGAAGGTTGATGTACAGGCAGAGATTAAGACATGCCTGGTAAACAACTCTGCTGCGACCGAATAAACAAACCCAAGCACTGTGTAAAAAACTGTGCATGTTTCTGTCGCGTCTTCACACGTATTGAGTCAATTAAAACTTCTATTGAAATCAAAGGACTCATCAGTTCCCTTAACTTCTTTTGTCTCACCTTTCTCATATTGTTCCAGCAAAGATTACTTCCCTAAAACTAGTAGAGATTGTGTGTGTATGTGTGTATATATATGTATATATGTATGTATATATATATATGTGTGTATATATATATATATGTGTGTATATATGTATGTATATATATATATGTGTGTATATATGTATGTATGTATATATATATGTATGTATGTATATACAGTATATGTATATATGTGTGTATATATATATATATGTGTGTGTATATGTATATATGTATGTATATGTATGTATATATACAGTATATGTATATATGTATGTATATATGTATGTATATATATATGTATATGTATGTATGTATATATGTATATGTATATATGTATGTATGTATGTATGTATGTATGTATATCTATATATACATATATATATATATATATATATATATATATATATATATATATATATATATGTATATATATATATATATATATATATATATATATATATATATATATATATATATATATATATATATATAAAAAAGTGTACTACATATCAATAAAATTCTCATGCAACGCTGCAATAAAATTACTTTTGGTGGCTAGAGCCTAGATACGCATCAGACTGTTTGAAGTACTTACTCAGAGGGCACTGTGCGCGCATCCATGCCCTCTTTGCTCATGAGAAGAACACAACTGTTATTTTTGCTTCAAAATGGAGCACCCAAATAAGCTAAAATGCAAAAGTTATGACACCAAAGCAACAGGAAATCCGTGTTTCTGGTTCCACAACATGGATGACAAAAGTAACAAAACAAATCTGCGAACTTAGCTGCTCTTGTGGCGCTAACAGCTGACTGGAGTTAGTGGAGTAGCAAGCATCTGTTGTCACGTTTGTCATTCTCAGCAGGGATTGGAATAGCGAAAGCGAGATTATGAAGATATTGGCTCTTGCCAGTTTTTAAAAACGTCAGGTTTGATTCTTGTGTCAGACGTTGCACTCATGACTCTTCCAATGATGACACTCTCTGACCAATCAGTGGCCGGCAGTCTGTAGACGTCACATTGTAGTATCGGCTAATCTCGCTTAGAACCTCACCAGAGCAGGCACTAAAAAAGTACCAGGTACTATCACTGATGGAAAAGAAAAAAAACACGAATGAGTCGAGTCCAGGTGAGCCGTGCTAGAACTCTTTCATGTAAAAGTACCAAAATAGACAACTTTGTTCAGCTCCACAGTTTAAATAAAGAGTCTCATTGACATTGCTAATAATTATCGACCATTGAAATGATTTTGTCATTGATTTCTCTTTGACAATGTCAACATTTAGTACAACACCTGTTATCGCTGTTGTGAAAGGTTTCCCTTTTCCTAAACGCATTGGAGCAAAAATCTTCAGTTGATATTTATCACACTTATTGATATTGACTCTTTTTGTGTTGAACTTGTTGGCCCCATTACTGCGCGACAGTTTAAAGTTTAGTTATATATCTAATATCTGCTTTCCTCTCTCCTTAAGGTTTATTGTTGTTGGAGTACTAAAACAGTCCTAATACTGATACCATAGCGTTCAGTAACTAATTATTATCTCGATTAATCAAGTACTTGTTCGCTTCGTAAAAATGTTGATCAGTGTTCACCGAACCTGGAAATTCTGACTCTCAGATTCAGTTTGAATGATTTCTTTGTGATGTGGAGCAAAGAAACCAGAAAACATTCACATTTAAGAAGCTGAAAAATCAGAAAAACACACATCCAGTATGTGTTTACTGCTTTCAAATTAAAATGCATCTACTCATTAAATATCAAAGCAAAACAATACTTGTCAGCAATAGCTGCTTTCTTCTCTTTATAACTTTGTTTTTTTTCTCCCCAACATGATGGAGAGCTAACACTCGCACACTTCAAAGTCAAATCAATAAATCCGATTAGACTTCTTTTTTTCTTTCATTGACTTCCCTTTTCATGTTCGTGCAACTGATTCAACTTCAAAGGGGAAAAACTATTTCGTTCGCTCAGACTCAAGCGTCCTCTTCGGTCTTTTCCATCAACATCACAGGCCACGTAAACATGTCTCTTATCTGTTGTGGTTTGTTTGCCGTTGAACTTTTTCCCTATTAATTATTCCGTGTTTACTTTATAAACAGACTTTATGGACTTTTATTTAGTCTGTTCGTCCTGATTTTTGTCAGTTTCTCTGTGACCTTCAGTGAAATGGCAGCGAGAGACGCGGCGAAGCATCTGCTCTTCACCACATGCTCACCGGGGAGGACGCTTCTTTCTTTCTTTCTTTCTTTCTTTCTTTCTTTCTCTCTCTCTCTCTCTCTCTCTCTCTGGCAGACACATGTGTTGATTGTGTGTGTGTGTGTGTGTGTGTGTGTGGGAGATCCACATGTCAGCTAACTCACTGATGTCCTTATCAGCCCGGGAGCCATGTTGTCACCTCACCAACCTCATCCTTTCTCCTCTCTCCTTTCACACACAAAGGTGTAACACACATATGTTTCTCCACAGACGATCGTGGCATTCAGTTTGCTCCTGTGGGAAAACACACACACACACACACACACACACACACACACACACACATTTTTCCTGCTGCTTTACACACATTCCCCTCAATTACAGATTACTTGAGACACCCTGGAGCAAACGGGGTCATTAACCCCGCGATCTTTGAACAGCAGTTAATGATTAGCCATCATCGCTCGGCGTGTTAGCGGCAGTAAAGTAAAGCGCGCGCACGCGCACACACACACACACGCACGCTGGTGGATCAATGCCACCTTTTCATTTTGGGGGACGTTTAAAACGGAGGAGCCCCTCGGTGGACCGTCGCTAACGTCTGTGCTCATCGGCTGTCGCTTACATCTCACTCGCACCTTATTGTTGTACTGCCAGCACACACACACACACACACACACGCTGCATTTAACCTAATGCCACCAGTGTAATGCTATTTATCATGCTGCCCAGTTAGCGCCTGCTAAACTTGGAAAGGGCTCCACTCCATCATGCAGCTCCCCCTGAAGTCATAAAACAAAAGTTTTTGCTGTAGCGCTCCTTCAGTACTGTATGTAAGCAGATACAATATATGTGTTTGACGTTAACGAATTTGCTAATTGACACTTCATATCTGTGCTACAGCACAATTACATACAGTATTTTTTTTAATAAAAATGTAAAAAAATAAATGTTAAATAGCCCTGTTGTAGCCCTTTTCTGGATTTGTCGAATAATCGTTTGGGCCACCCTAAAACCCTAAACCTAGAAATGATGATGTCCTCAAATGTCTTATTTGGTCCACAAACCAAAGTCATTCAGTTTTAATACCAAATAACTAGAAAAAAAACACATTGAAGAAGCAGAAAAATCATAAAACTTGTTTAAATTAAGTGATTGATTAATAACCCATTGATCAAAAGTAATAGCTCTAGAAACAGATCATCTAAAAAGGGTCAAGAAAATTTTACTTAAATGAAGTTTTATCAATGCCAAATTATCAAAAGATCGCAAATATGCAATATCTGATATTTTTAGCAAGATGACCAAATCAAAAAGGACTGATAACTAATGCCGCAAGAAATCTGTCACGTGTTTTCTTGATTAATCGATAAGTTGTTTGGTCCATAAAATGTCGGAAAATGTTGATAAACCGTTTCCCCAAACCTTGAAATTTGTCCACAAACCAGAATGATTCACTTTCAATGACTTCCTTTTATTCAGTGGCACAAAGAAACCAGAAAATATTCAAGCTGAAAAGCAGACTCTGCACTGGATTCACCCAGGCAAGGTGAATCCCCCCCCCTCCCCGTAGGTTCTGGACGCCCTCACACCTGTACATCTGCAGACAAGCACAGTAGGGATGCACCGATATGACTATTTCCGCCGATACCGATATCCGATATTAATATTACTGCTATGGCCGATAACCGATATCTACCGATATTGATCTATGTTTTAAAAAAAAGGTTTCTGAGATGATAAAAGTTTGTACAGAATGAAAATCACGCAAGCTGAATTTTTGAATGTCTTCCTTTATTTTCAAAACATGTTTTACCTCCAAATAACAAGGTCACATAAGACACAAGTAACCAACTACAAGTAAAGGTTTTTAGAAACCTTTACCACTTGTAGCAAGTGTGTAACTAAATTAAAGTACAGTTTAACTCCCTCAACTCACTAAACTCCTGTGAGAAAGTTTGGATCATAAATTAGAAACATGAACATAAATAAAAATAATACCCTGCCAAAGTTACTGTAACCGAGATAAGGGCGTCTATACTGGGTACGTAAATAAACAACAACCCTTCCTTTCGGCAACAACAACCGCGCCACTTCCCTTCACAATAAAACTACACAACAAATATGACAAACAATACCTGACAAGCTCTACTAAGAGCTGCCATAATAAAAAAAACATGTTAAAATACTTTATCAAACTTGCCAGTATTCATGGCAACCAGATATTTATTCAATTGCAAAACATCGGAAAAGTAGCGCCGACTTGGGAGGTTGTTGCGGGGTTCAATATGCGCTATCAACCGTCGGAACCCTCGGCTGGTCGTCAAGAGCAATCATTTCCATTACCTTGATCGTTATTGCCCTGTCCACTGTCTTCCTTTGGTCGAGTCCCAGCTGCGCTGCTTTCTTTTTTGTCTGCTGCCTAATGTTACTAGCGTTAGCTTCCTGCCGTTGTTTGTGTACTTCTGGGTGGCGGTTTTTCAAATGACATAATCAAATTTGTGGTATTGAATGACTTGACGCGGAACCCTCCGCGCATTACCTGGACTTTGCAGGTGTTGCATGATGCTTTTCGCGTATCTTCTATCGACACCCTGAAAAAACGCCCACACCGCTGACATTCTCTCTCCTCAACACACACACACACCTTGTGCTGCGCTTGCGTCACTGACGCTGTCATATGCCCGAACATATGCCGCATGGCCTCCCCTTCCCGACACACATACAAAAACAGCAATTAGACGGGTATAAACATCGGTTGTTAAAATCGGCGCAGTTTTACTCCTTGGACCGATGCCGATGTTTAAAAAATGACGAACATCGGCCGATAACAATATTAATGCCGATATATCGTGCATCCCTAAAGCACAGTTATTAGTTCATGTCTGAGGTCGATCAATAGGTGCAGAGGTGGCGTATAGGCGGGTGATAGAAGAGGTGAAGGAGGTGACGCTAACACCTCACACGCAGCCGCTCTGTCTGCGTCAGCGCGTGTGTTTGTGTGTGTACTCGAGATCAGATCAACGTGCCCTAGAAAACCACAGCGTCTTAGACACGGAGCCAATTAGCACCGAGCTATTGTGTGTCTGAAATAGCTCGTAGTCATCGGCTCCTAATAACAGTGGTCAACCTACAAAATCCCCAGCAGGTAATCCAATTAGATACAACACACGGGGATCATGAGCATTAACACACAGGCATGTTTGGGGCTTTTTTTGCGAGCCACACTTTTATTTACGTGGGGATTAGGTAAATTGGACACTCTAAATTGACCGTAGGAGTGAGTGTGAGAGTGAATGGTTGTTTGTCTCTAGCTGTGTGTGGCCCTGCGATGGACTGGCGAACTGTCGAGGGTGTATCCCGCCTATCGCCCGATGTAGCTGAGATTGGCACAGCACCCCCCGCGACCCTCTGGTGGAGGATAAAGCGGTTAGACGATGACTGACTGACTGACTTTTATTTACACGCCGGATTATAGAACGCCTGGAACTGTTGACTGTTGTTTCTAATAACAGTCTCAGGAAGTGTTTGCCCGGTGCCATAACTGCAGTCGCTGTGGTTACATGATGACAGGAGGGAGAGACTTTTCTATGTAATTACAAAATCAAATTTGAATAGCCTTTATTGCTCCTGACGCCAGCCAACGTTCAGGTTGGCGCACCAGCACAGAACGTAGACGCACGTGATTATGCAAACAGGAATAAGGTACAGGTCACAGTTTGTGTACACACACACACTTTTAATGGTGACATTGTTTCCCTGGTTAGATCAACAGGAAATAATCCTGACTAATGTGTAGTTCATTGGCGTGTACAGAGTGACATGCAAACACATCACAAACTCTATGGAAAATATGAAAGTACTGTACTTTACAGTGAATAATACTGTGCTATAGAGTTTACAGGTGGCGGCGTGCTGCACTGTGGAGTTTACATTATTCAACATTTAAATAATCGGATTTTGGACTTTTGTGAATCGATTCAGGATCGTCAACCTGATCCAGGTTTCCCTCCGCACTCACACACTGAAAACAATAACAACTGAAACAATAACCTCACCAGCTAGCATATTTGTTTCAATTTTAAATCACTCATTACTAAGTATTTTTAGCTCGGCGTCCTTGGACATATCTGGGATCAGCGTAGGAATTGTCGCGCAGCACCTGCGGCAGAACGCGACTAATTTGAGTGGCTGTCTTCCTGCGACGTCCATACAGGGGCAGTAATTAGCAGCCTCGCTGGCTTTAATTAGTGGTTTTAAGTGGAGGGGAGCTATCGCTAGCTGTCTCTTTGATGTGCGGCCTATGTTATGCAAATGAAGCGGCTTTTTTATCGCCCCGTGTTTGTGGGGCATGAACGCGCCGTGTTCAGAGGGCCCGTGTGTGCGGGGAGGTTAACGCCACACTGGAGTGATCAGAGTTTGAAATGAGTGATGTGCAGTGTACGTTTGGAATGAGTGTGTGTGTGTGTGTGTGCGACAGTGAGAGATGCAGATGGTGACTGAGAGGTGAGTGAGCTCATTAAGCCTCCCCTCGCTGTCCCTCTGCACTATTGTCTGCCATATTCCCCGACGTAATGGAATCTATTAGTGTCTGTTCTGTGGGAAAAGCATGAAATATGAGGTAATTCATGCACATTTCCTCCTCATTGTTCCTCCTTTTTTCGAGTGTTTTCATTAGCATCTGTGCACCTGCTCTGCACATGTGCCCTTTTTAAGAAAAAAAAATAAAATAAAAATTCATCATCCAGTGTAGAGTTTCAGTCAGAAATCTTCCGTTAAGTGAGCCAAAAATAGGGAACCAGGATGACGGTATCAGCTCGTTTGCAGCTGCCTCCTAGGGGTTGGTGGTGTAACTGCAAGTCATTAGAGTTGAAATGTGATTAATCTTAAAGCCCTTCATTGGTTTTTCGACGTGTTGAAGCCAGAATGTACAGATTATTGCCTGGAATTTGTCATTTACATGAATATTGATCCCACATTATGTTATGTAATCCTTTGCGAAACAAAGGATTATTCTGTACTGTAAGAACTCTGTTTATTATGATTGAATACGTATGATATAAATACTTGTATCTGTGTAATACGAGTGTTTGTATCTTCACTGCAGTGACCAAAACAGAAACTAGGGCTAAGTGATCTGGATAAAATATGTAATTGCGATGAGATTTGCCAAAGTTAAGCCTCAGGTAAATATTTACAAGATGGAGAATAATCACATGACACTGGCAAAAAGTGAACTGCTATTTAATCCTACTTTCTTAAACTTATACTTCTGTTTCTATTCAATACGCAAATGGAAATATCAGAAAGTTGATTTTTCTCCCAACCCTGTGAACCAACCACCACTCACATGAAGATTTTCTTGGCTTTTGTGTTTTGTTCTTGGAACTTTATGTGGAGAAAATCGAGTCACTTCACTGACTGCTTGTGTGAGAGGTGTTTAAGCTTTGTCTCCGTACGAGGGTGGGCTGACAAAATTCAAAGGCTGACCGTGATGCAATGGTGACATTTGGCCAAACGTGGTTTATTTTTCAACACAGTCTCCGCTGCAGTCTGCTTGGATGGCCTTGGTATAGAAGTGGTCATCCTGATGGTCATAAAAGCAGATATTTCCACTGCCTATTTGTCTCTGGCTTGAAGTGGTGGCCCAAACACTCATCCTGGGTTAAAAAAACCTGCTGGATCTGCTTCAAAATGTCAAGTTCTCCTTGGACATGACCAGCCTGGTGTGGTTTTGATCAGGGGTCAAAAATCATGGCATCCACAGTGCGGAAACCTTCGACACGCTAAGTTCCTTGTGCTGAATGTTCTCTAGTCCTTTACAGGAGATGATTATAGCATTGAGTGTCTGATGAACCATCAAACATCTGCCATCCATCACTGTGTAGTCAACACTGCAGGATGTCCGGACCTTGGGTCATCTTCAAGACTCTCCCTACCCCTCTTGAATTCACCCGCCCACTATTGCACAGTTGATAATAGCTGGAGCATCATAGCATGAATGCTATTGGGGGCTAAAACCCCATTTGTCGCCAGATGTTTTGACACCGTAGTAGCACATTGGTGCTTTTCCGCTACCCAGTTCCAGCGCGACTGTTTCTTTTCTTTTTTTAGTACCTGCTCTGACGAGGTTCCAAGTGAGCTTAGCCGATACTAAAATGTGACGTCGACAGACTGCCGGCCACTGGGTGTCGTCACTGAAGAGTCACAAGGATCAAAGGGATCAATGCTGAACTGTAGATCAGTTAAAAAAGACTTAAACATCTTCCCAACATTTAGCAAAGGAAATATCTAAAATCTCAATACTTAACGGAGGAGTCTGGTGTATTTAGCAACAGCACATCGCGAGGCCAATCACATCCCGTTCAGCTGTATTTCAGTTCAGGGACAGGAAGTACTGAGAGATTCTGTGAACTAAATCCTTTTGAATCGACTGATTCTACGGATTCAGTTCCGTTGAAAACAACTGCTTTACAAGTCGCTAGTCACCGGTTTTTGTGTGTTGCCTTGCTATGATGACTCCGCCCACACTCACGAGGTACTATAGTAAACTGGTCTTCAGCCAATGCCAGATTAAAATGAGATGAACCCCCCCCTCCTCCCCTTCCCCCGGGCGATCGCAGTGTGTCCGTTCACCGGCAGGTTTTGTTTTGATCAGCCGAGACGAGGTGATCGATCATCATCATAATTGTCTGACAGACATTTTGCAAAGGTCATTTGGCACCTGATGTACGGAATAACATCGCGAAGACAACACTGCCGGTCATGGCGAACACATTTGTATCTGCAACTGTCTATAATACTATAATAATGAGACGGATGTGTTTATTTTATTTCTTCTCTCTTTTAGTAATACATTTGTGCCAGAGACAGATGTGGCCGTAGGCTGCAAATCTTATTAATGAAGTCCATGTTTTGTCTCCAACCTGAAATGTTCGGTTTTGCCTTCAAACCAAAATCATTTCGTTCACAGACGTGAGGATATTCCGATGTCTTTGCATTCGGTGACAAAACAAACCAGAAAGTCTTCACATGTAAGAAGCTGATGGATTATCAGAATAGTTGGCGAATCAATAAATGAGTCGCAGTGTGTTTGCCACACTTTTTATGTAGCAACACACTTTCAGCCGTTATTTTGAATTGATAAACCACACGTTTGTTTGGGAATCACTGTGTTTATGTTAATATCTCAAAAACATCTTAAGGGAAAACTTTGGAATTCCATACAAACGTTCACCAGAACTTCTTTTTGATGACGTCATAGCCTCGTCATAATTGTTGTCTTCTTTTTCTTGTGTTTGGACTTTGCACACAGCGCGCAAACTATGCACCACATCTTCTTCTTCTACAGTTATTGGTGTAGTTACGGCGCCACTTACAGGTCTGGAATATATTCTACAGCATTTTGTGTTGGGTTGTGTGTATTTACAGAAAACCTTTGAAGGATGAAAAAGACTATTGTTGGGGAAATTCTGGGGTGTTGTGGCTGGCATTGTTGCCTCGCACCAAGAAAGTCACCAGTTTGAATCCCGATTAGACTGAGGGCCTTTTTGTGTGGCGTTCTCTGCTTCCTCCCACAGTAACGGGGCAGGGAGCAGCAAGTAAATGCGGTTGAGGGCCAATTTTCTTTTAAAGCAATTGAATATTTGGGCCAAAACATGGCCACAAAAAGTGTCTCACAACGTCTTCAGCCGCAAACAGAAACCCACGTTAGCTGTCTGAAGCTAACAGTAATGTGCACGTTGTCTTTAACCAGCAGGTTGTTATGAAGACAAATATGTGTGAGACACATGACGCTGTTAATATTTACTGTGCGTCTTTTCAGTATTAAGAATTACTGCTGCTTCTTCTTCTTTGAGTCCAACATATGCGATATGTTGATTTAAGGTTTACTCCCCAAACCTGGCTGTTAAACCAAGCATTTAGTTTAGGTTAACTGTCAATTCTACCAACAGAATCTATTTGGATAACTTCTATTTTTTTTTTTTCAGAATAAAAGCTCTGAACTTGATAAGAAAATCTACTTTTTTGTGAACATAAGGCTTGTCATCTTCTGGGACCAGATGCTGATGCCGGAAGGGCCAGTTTTGGCCCACGAGCCACCAATTGCTGACCACTGGTATAGGGGTTAGGTTAATTGGACACACTAAATTGATCGTGAGCGTCTCTGTCCATGTTGTCCCTCGCCTTTCGCCCTATATCAGCTGGGATTGACTCTAGCTTCCTCCCCGATGACCCTAATGTGGAGAATAAAGCAGTAGGAATTCTGTTTCGTGCCCTTTTCTATCATATGAGATTCAAAATGACTCACAACTGCTGTGCTGCGGCGGCGAAAATAAAAGATTGTCATCTTTAACTCTCTTTATTTTTTCTTTCCCTCTCTCATCTCATCCCCTCCCTCCCCCCTACTCTCTTCTTCCCTGTCAGATGATGAAGCATGCGTGGGACAGCTACCGGCACTACGCCTGGGGTTCCAATGAGCTCCGGCCCGTCTCCAAGCAAGGCCACTCCAGCAATCTATTTGGTGAGTGAGAGAGAGAGCGAGAACACACACACACACACACACACACACACACACTCACTCACTCACTCTCACACACAAGGGGATTGATCTCTTGTCCCTGCCACCAGCAGCCTTGGCCTTTAGATTAGCAGCCAAATTGGCTGTCACTTAGTCATCCATCTATGGCTGCCTCTAAATGTCAGCTTTATCATATATTTCTATTCCGTTTGCGAGGCTCACTGGTCCTTGCTGTGTCCGCGGCGCTGATGAGTGCTGTGATGTACGGGCGTCTTATTCTTTCTGTCGCCGCCGTCTCCGTTTCTCACATTCGTTTCCTGAAAAAAAAACCTACGTCTCTCACGCACACTTTCGTTCACACCAGTCGCCCCACACGGCAGCGGCTCCTGCTCTTTCAATCCCAGAGATACTGCGAATACTGTGGGAACTGTTTGATGCTTTCGTTGGCCGAGGCTTTGTCGGTTTAAAAGCCGGACACGGAGCTAAAGCGGGCGACCACGCGGCTCTGCCACGACGGCACATTTGCCAGCAGCAGAGGATCAATACAAGTCAGTAAGCCCTGTAAAACACCACGGTCATATTTAATCTTAATTGTGTGAAAGGATGAAGAGAGCGACTGCAGTTAATATTTAAAAAACAAACACATTTCTGTCACAACCTCAGATTAATTAACGTTATGCGTGTTTTCCTCTGCAGGTGCTATTATGTGTTTGTACCAATAATTAATACTTATTTATTCTGACTGACTGGATTAATAAGATAGGGAATTGGATTTTTAATTTGTTCAGATCTCTTTCCTTCTCTTCTTGACCTAATTAAATCCGTATGGTGAGATTATTTGTTTTCCCGCCCCTGGTGTGTGTGTGTTTGTGTGTAGTAGGTGGTTGGTGTATATGTGACGGTGTAAATGCTGTGCTGTTGCGAGCTCTTGAATAAGACAAGCCGGCCCTCATGTGTGAGAGAGTCGCCCTGTGTCTGGACTGTTAATAAGACCGCTCTCTCGACACCAAGGTGAAAGTCACGTACGCTGTACCTGTGGTTTTTATCTAATCTAAGTTGTTGTAGTTGTTGTTGTCTTCCTGCCACCTGGTTGAACTCAGCTGAGTCTGCCCGAAGTTGGCAAGGATGGCGTCTTTGCCAACATCTGAATCGCTCCATAGCGGTCACCATAACAGGTACTTTTATTTTGAAATTCTGAGAAATATCTCTAATCATAATATTTTTATTGCCATGTCATGTAATGTTGTGATATACAGTAATTTTAAGCTCATATTGCCCACCCCTTCCAAAACAAGTTGGACTTTTTTTTTTTCACTCGACTGGCGCCCTAGTGGACAGATTGGGACATTTGCGTGTGACACCCCTGGACAGTTTATAATGTTGTAATTTGGTTTTATTCATCATGTTCATATGTGATTTTATTTCTACTCCATCTGATACAATGTAATACAAACGATACAAAAAAATTGCTTAACCTCAGGAACCAGTTATTGAACAACACAAATAGTCTGTCTCTCCAATCTACATTTTATATACAGTACACATTCAATAAATGAATGTATAAACCAAATATTGAATTAGGGCAGTTGAGTGTTCCTGTTGCTCCATAAATCAACAAATCAAAACTGAATCGTTTTTGATTTGTAGATAAAACAAGACATTTGAGAACAGCATCATGTCCGGGTTTGTTAAACACTGATCAACTTAACCACAGACCAAATAAGTGCTTCAAAAAAATGTATTATGAAAATAATTATCAGTCACAGCTCTTTATGATATATATTTGAAATAGGTCTTCAAAACACTAAAGCGATTAACTCACAAATAAGGCTAATTTATAGTAACTGGCCGTTAAATAAACAAACATGACAGAATGGATGTATTTGACACGTTTTAAAAGCATCAGTTCCATATCAAAGCCTCCAAATGTTTTTCATTCCTCATCAGAAGAGAAACATATTAATAATATTATTTTTCCCCTACTACTTTCTATTAACAGTAACACACATGTTCAATATGAAGTAAATTCAAATTCATTAAGAAAGGAGAGGAAATGAAACGGGAAATATCCTGTCTATTTTTTTTTTTAATTCTTGTTTTATGAGCAATAAAAAAAATGCTGTCAACACAACACTGACCTATAAAGGCATCCAATAACAGTCAGTTACAGCTGACGCGTCGGCAAACGCGTCCAGCCAACATGTGTTTGGCAAATCGACAAACCCCTGTCTCTTCCTTTATCTCTGCTCTTCTGGACTCTTGAGGGGAAAACAAATCTGCCTCTGTAGCAGCGAAATGCTAATGGCAAAGTGTGTACTTTCATCATCGGTGGAGCAGAGGCTTATTTATGCGGTTAGCTTGACATTGACTTGTTGACATTTTTATCACATGCTGGCCACATTCACATATTTATGCTTTCATGTTGAAGTTTGAAGCCACAATCTTGATTTTTTTATCTGTTTTTTTTATATATATACGTATATAGTATATAGAAATAAAATATGATTTCTGCTGCTGACAGTCAGCTGCTTTAATGTGAATCAATATACTTTAACTTACCTTGTTAAAAAAAATCGATTTCTAGGACACTCTGGTATATTAAACAGGTTACTCCCCCCCGTTTATGTTGGAGATTAAAATCGACAGCGAATCCAAACTGTGTATCAAAATAACAATAATATGTGTAATGAAGGGATGGGCTTTAGTATTCAATTATTCACTTGATAATAAAAGTCAATCAGTTGCTGTGACTATTCACATTATATTCGATACAAAGCAAACGTTGTATCAATGATTGCGTTTAGTAAAACAAATCTCTCTACACCAATGACTACATAATTTGAATTGCATCTATTACTGTAAGGTGGCAGCAGCAGCAACAGCAGCAGCAAGTGTTTAGTTTGTGTACTTCGTGTGTTTAGAGATGATGAAATTTAACACGGCCATTGAATGCATCTCGTTAGCCGCTCCCCTTCGCTCAACACAATGTGAACCCTGCATTACTTTGACTAGCTCTTTTGCACTGAATATTCAAATATTTGATGGATAATACTGAATATTTGAATAGTGTATTTGCCAGAATTGCCCATCCCGAGTGTAACATTCACAAAGACCTTGATGGCTTTGAGATGTCCTATTCAAAGCAAATGTGCAACTAATGATTATTTTCGTTTGAATCTGTCAATTATTTTGTCAATTGATCGATTAATTGCGCCATAAAATGTCAAAGAAATATACAACACATGTTGATCAGCATCAGCAAACCTCAAAATGATGACATTCCCAAAAACAAAGTTATGTATTTTTAACGAAAATCATTTATTTTTATCAAATCAAATTTTATTTGTATAGCCCCAAATCAAATCTCAAGGCTCTTTACATGGTAAGGCAGAGACCTTACAGTATTATAGAGATAAGAGAAAACCCAGTTCACACAGTGAACACACAGTTCACACAATGAACCTTTTAACAGGAAGATAACTTTCAACAGAACCAGAGCTCGGGAATCTGCCTAGGCTGGTTGTGGTGAAAGGAAAATTGGGTGATAGAGGGTAGAGAAAAAGAGAGTAGGGGTGAAGTAGAGGTGGTAATATTTTTTATTATTATACTACTACTATACTATATAATACTCAGATTTAAGAATCTGAACAATCTGAGAATTCAAAGTAATGACGCTTTTCCATTATACACTTCTAGCACTACTCAATGCCACTTACTAATTTTTTTCTGCTTTTCTATTAGTGATAGTACCTGGTGCGTGGTACTTTTTTAGTACTTGCTCCAGTGAGGTTCCAATCGAGCTGAGCCGATACTAAAATGTGACGTCAACAGACTGCCGGCCACTGATTGGTCAGAGTGTCTTCACTGGAAGAGTAATGAACACGACACAAGAATCAAAGCAAACAGTGTCGAACTTTAGATCGGTTAAAAAGACTTCATCTCCAACATTTAGAAAAGGAAATGTCTAAAATTTCAATATTTAACAGAGTCTGGTGTATTTAGCGACAGCACTGCTGAAAGACGGCAATTGTGAGCCAAATCACAACCCGCGCAGTGGTATTTCAGTTCAGTGACTGTGTCACACGGAGTCTGTGCTCCGGTCATGCAGGAAGTACTGAACGATTCTGTGAACAAATCTTTTTGATCAACCGATTCTAATGATCCAGTTACACCGAAAACAACTGCTTTACAAGTCACTAGCCTGATAACAAGTAGTGCTAGAACTGTATAAGGGAAAAGCGTCATTAGTAATCGATTCATTCAGCTCCAATTCCCTTCTTCCTTGATTCGAAAGCACACACAACTTTTGACTCGAGGTTGGAAACCTTGTGAAGGGGGTGAAAAAACTGTGTATCTTTTATTATACATTGTAGAAGATTTACTGGCTCATTCTAATGACCACCATCCTATATTTAATGAGGGGATTCAATCAACTTTGTGCAAATTCAATTTCTCCTCCGCTGTTTCATCACGAGTATTTATCGTACATAAATGTACGGAGACGGAGAAACTCGGCAGAGTGAATACTAATCATGAGATTAGCCTGTTAAACTCCCCCTCCATGTTAGTTTTTCTCTCTCTCTCTCTGTTTCTCTCACTCTATCCATCCCTCGTGTCTGTGCCACAGACGGGTAAATAGGTTTTAGATGACTGCTCCTCCAGCAGACCCATTTCCATGACTAAATAAGACAGCTTGGCCCCGGGGCCTTGTCACGGCCCCTTTCCAACTCCTATGAAACATGATGTATGATGATAATATCAGCCTGACTCGGATTATTATGTAATGAAGCCAGTTTCCGTTGCTAATATGTTTCCCCCGGTGCACGGCAACTTCACAGAGTAGTTAGAAGTTTTCAGAATTAAACATCGCTGAGTATTTTATAGAAAGACATTTTCATATATTAGACATACTATTAATGATTTTGTGCATTGAGAGACCGTAGCATGTGCTGAAATGCTTGCGCTCGTTGACGATAAAGCTAAATTCTGGTTTCCCTGGGTGAGACTTTACAAGTGGCCACGGATCGTTCTCAAACGTTTGGCAGCCAACAATGTTTATCTCCTCAGCCAACAACTCTGGCAGAGAATCAACCACAATTTGGATATGCTTTGTCAAACAGTATCACAAAATTAGTTTTCTTAACCCAAACACTTGAAGAGAAAGGGGCCAGAGAAAATGATTACACGAGCGCAGTCTGCTCCAAATCTTGTTTTGACACTGACGAAGCACAATTGGTGTCCAACTGAACAGCTCTCGCCTTGGTTTTTTTTCATTAGTGTAAGCAGCTGAGTCTGAACACGGTGGGTTTTGTTTTAGCACAGTTGCCAGAGGGAAGTGGGCTATAACACGCTGTCTGGGTGGTAGACATGTGACAAATAGGAACGTTTTCTGTCAAAATAATCCTGATTAAATGAATTGTTATGCAAGTTTTTTGTACACAATTACATAATTGACTTTGATTTGTGAATTTACGTTATCAAAAAATGTCACAAATTTGTTACTTACATCTGTTATCATTGCATAGCGTAACATAACATAACGGTTTTTGCTAAATATTGCTAAAGTTATGAAAAATACAACTTCCAATGTTTTTTATTATCCAGGTAATCGAAATTCGAAAATCGAAAGGATTTGGGATTGAGAATCTGTTTTATGATATTTTTAATTACCAAAGCATCGTGTCTGGACAAAATGATGTAGAGCTGAGACGATTACTCAATTAATTTATTATTAATCGATTACTAAGTTAATCGTTAACTATTTTGATAATGGATTCATCGCTTTGACAGTTTCTTCGTAATTAAAGATTAAAGAAGAAGAAGATTTACGATTGTTTCAGCTTCTTAAATGTGAATTTTTTCTTCATTGGTTTGCTCCATATAACAAAGAATATTTATGTTGGGTCAGTTCTAACTTCGGTTTACGATGCTGTGTTGGTAACTCTTTAGTTTTGAAATTAGAAAAAAACCCTTTTTGGGGGCCTGGAAATGATTTGAAATGAATAGAACATTTTGGGAGTTTTAAATTTGTGATATAAGACTTCAAGCTGCATGAAAACTCATGTTATGCTAGCACATCAAAGTAAGAGCAATAATATATAGTTTTAAACATTGAAATTGGGTGAAATATTGTGGAAACGTTTTGAAAATGAGTTGGTAAAAATTTCTGGCAACTCCAGCAAAGCTAACATGTAGCACAGCTGAAGAGTGAGTGACTTAATAAGCTAACAGCTCTCATCCACACCTCAGTGTCAACACATCCCAAGCATCGAGTATCTATCAGTATTGGTATCTCTAAGCTGTATCGATACAATCATTGCGAGACCCATCCCTGAGTGTTTTTCATCGCTATGTGCAGTGATTTCTTAAAACATATTTTACAAATTGCTGACAAAATCAAGATGGAAACTTCAACAACAATGTACAAGAGTTCATTGTTTGGTGACTTTATTGTGCCTTTGTTCCAAGGGAAGAGATAATCCCATGTAGAGCCTGGACAAAAGGGTGGATCCAGGAATTTGGGCGTTGAGTTGGCCTCGCCTTGCTTGCTCTTGGATTTCAGTGGGCGGGGCTCGTTTTTGGAAAAAACGTGGTATTGCCATTGCCAAACACACACGACAGATAATTTACGTGATGACACTCATTGGCTTGTTCGCTTGTGTTGTCAAACCGTTTTAAATCAAGTCTTTGAGAAACTGATTTCTTTCAAAAATGAAATTTGGAGCCGGGAAAAGACTCATTCAGAGAAACAGAATCTTATATTGTGTAACGTGTTTGTTTGTTTGTTTTTAATTCAAACATGCCCTTAACTATTTAGTGAACCAGTTCCCTAGATGAATGGACAGAATAACCAGTGTGAGTGTAAATAAGTGGACGTTCAGTGACTACATAAAGAGGCTCTTTTGGAATGCCTGTAAACTTTGAGTAGGTAACTGAAGGGCAGACTCTGCGGTAACAGCTTTCCATTGTGGTGCAACAACCTCGAGTCACAAGTGATATTTCACTGAGGAAGCTCCACATTCTCCCCGCTGTCGGCTCAGCTCCATAAATACAGTCTGTGCTCCTCACGCGTAATTTGTCTCTTTATGCAGAAGCTGAGTGATTGTGATACAGTGTCAGAGCTGATTGATTCATTTAATAAACCTATGCATTGCCCACGTTCTCGTAAATGACATTAAACCACCAACGTTTATAACCGGAATTGATTATGCAATGCTCATATTTCATTTCGAGTTTCCGTACCTGAAATGCTTTTTTTTTTCTCCTCTTGGTTTCAATTAAAATGTTTTGTGAGGCAAAACTTTATCAGGGATCATAAAAAGCTTCCTGTCCCCGGAGATGCGGCGGATTCGCCCCGTTTGCTAAAATTAAATTTGCTTCCATTTGCACATCCCAGTATATCAGTCCATGTATTTACACTCGGCTCTATAAAACAAGCATATGGCTATCGATGCTCCGGCCCAGATTTGGATGCCTATTGTTTGAATTTTTTTATCAATACTAATGCTGCCTTTCAGTAATACTACTGTAATTTACACTTTAGCTTTGACATTTAATGCAACTTGTATTAGTCTAATGTCAGCATAATTAAGGGACAACTGGGAACTGGAAAATTAGCAGTTCCTGATTCCAAACTGCCCTGAAACAAAGTTTTCTATGGAGGATGCTCAGTTTTAAAAGATCAGAAATGAACTATTATTATTGAATATAATATGTAATGTATAACAATGTCAGTCTACAGTCTGCACTACAGCGCAATTAAATATTTTATTTTCAATAAAGAAACAATGTGCAAACTCAATATTAAATATATATAACGGGTCATCAAGAAGAAAGTTTTAGTTATTTAGCCATATTTATCAAGTTAATTGGCTCAACCAATCAAACATCTAATAACTATTAATTGATTATTGATACATTTGGGAAGATTTTCTCCACTTTTTTTGTCTCTTTTGAAGACACATTTGTTGTCAATAGCTTTTACCACAATGAGTTTAACTTTTATTTGTGTTGTCGTTGTCATGTTTGTGTTTTATTGTATGTTTTGCGTCTACAGTATTTTATGTGCGTACAGATGTTAGACTGTAGAACACTTTTGTGCAACCCTGTTGTGCTGTAATAAATAAAATTGGATTGGATAAGATACCGAGTATCTGTATTTGTCCGATAGTCGTCGAAAATCACTGGATTGATATCCGAAAGAGAACAATTTTTAAATTTGACACCACCCAAAATCCTATGCATGTATATCACATCTTCACAAGCCAAACAACTCATGTGTATGGCTCTTTATTTCTTCTTAACCAGAGCAGGAATGTGTGACAGTTGGAGAATTCATGTCTTTGAAGTAGCTTGAAATGAAAATCAGTTGGTACTGATAGATACTCAAGGTTGTGACATCGATATCAGTATCACAACGTGATATCGTGCCATCCCTAACTGATATTGACCAATGAGGGCCTAGTATCATCTTTTACTGTCTTCTGTGATACCTGTTCCGACTCAAATCCTCCTGTGACACAGCTTGTGGTATTTATTGCTTCAAGGAGAAGCCATAACTTGTTCAATAAAGAAGTAAGACAAACATTTTCCAAAACTTCTCAGACCTAATTATATATTTCAAGTTTTCTGAATAGATGAAAAAGAATCAGACCTCCTCCTCCTAAAATAGCAGCTTTGTAACCGTCACGGACTCCTCCACGGTACAAGCCCTTGTGGCTTTTCTTACCAGATCACAATGACCACGGCTGAATATGTGCTTTGTCCCCCGCATGATGAATTATTACCTTGTTAAATTTCTCCACATCATCTGGATCTCATTTTTGGAGCTCGGTGCCAGTGAGTTGTCAGGCCGGCCTTAAGCTGTTCCCCAGCTCCTGTTCGACATTATGTAGTTTAATTTAATCTCCGCCCCCATTATTAACCAATGAGCCAGAGGTGAAGTTTGTGCTAAGGAATTATCTTGGAGTACAGTGTGGGTGGAAGGGGTTCCAAAAGGACACAATTGCAAGAAGAGAAAAGTTTTATAAAACTTTGAAACAAAGCTGGAGCAATTTTGGGTATTTACTCATGCGAGCAATACAAGGAAACAACTATACTCCTTGAGATAATGGAACTTTAACAAAGTGACGCATATTTTCAGATGTTACTAGAACTCTGAACCATCATCTGCTCTCCCTCGCCCTTTTATTTGCTCGAGACACACACGTTCAGCAACTGACCTTTTGTTTCTGACACAACATCCGGAGATGGGAGGACGCTCAACGCAGGCCTTTGTGAAATTCATAACCCCTTTAGTCTTTAGCGTTATTAAATGGCATTTATTCTAATTGGAAGTTCAATTCCAGAGCCTGGTGTAAAACCTAAACATTGATAATTATCCCAGAGAGAGAGAGATAGAGAGTTTGTGTCTTCCTGGTTCTAATGAAATGCTCTCTGTTAAAGGTCATGAGACGTAAGGTTATGTGTCATCTTGGACGACTGATCTTCAGAATTGGAGTTGCCTCTGTATATTCAAATAAATGTCATCACAGACTCCAGGACCTTCTTCTATGTTCTCCAAAATCTTGATTGCAAAAACTCACACATTTTTACGTATTTTTTCAGGGTTTATGTTACAAGAATACTTAAGTCACATTAAGATTAAAATCTCTATTAAAAGTAAGACGAGGTTGGTCCTTCACTAGCGTGATACGGTGCATGAACAGACTTTTCTTAGGTCACAAATAAAAGAAAAGCGAATTTAAAATACAGGCCGTCGCCGCTGCAGCAGAATCACACTCTGCAGTTTTCTGTTGTGTGTTTTTGATTTCCTTTGCTCGCCGTCTTCCTAATTGACACCGTCAACAACAGTCCACTGACTTCTCTCCACAACAGCCAAACGAGCTGAAGTCTGAAGCGCAGGCTCTCCTTGCCTCCGCTTGTCTCTCAGAGCAGCTAAGGGTAAAGCATGGGAGAAGACACTTGTGTGTTCAACCAACCGGAGGCAGAAAAAAAACCTCCACATGGGCTGTCTTTATTCTGTCTGAAATAAACACACTTGACTGGGCCACAGTGTGCTAAAGGTCACGACTGATGTCTCGTGTTGCAGGCAAAGAGAAAATAGCAGATTCTGTGTTTATTGGGTTGCGTGGATACATTTGGGTTGAAAACTATTGATTTTTGGGAGCTTAAGAATAAGGTTAATGTTACAGGGATTTAGTTATGATGGGTAGAGTTTGCGTCGTGAAATAACCAATCAATATTTGCCTCTTTTTTGAGGTGGAAGTGGCACTTTCAGTGATATATCTGGCACATTAATTATCGCTTACATTTCATACACACAATGTCAAAGTTGGCACTGCACGCACTGATGTCCTTCATAAGTCATCTCTTCAGTTTGACGCCTTGGACAGACATGTGAGTAACAGATGGACAGACACATGTAACCTGCTTTTAGAGATAGATGAACTGTGGAAAAGGTCTGGAAAATTGTGTCTGAATGTTTTTTCCATTGCTTTCACAACTGCGGGAAAGATTTCTGGAACACCCTGGTGAGCGGTAGTGATTTGGTCTTGGGACACCCAAGTTTGCATTTGTTTGCTGTGAAGTGTCTGAATAATTTCCTGCTGTGTTTTCACATGGGCTAAATTAAACTTTTTCTGGAAATTTGACCTGAAGGCCGGCAGTTAGGAACATTTCCAGAAAACGTTTTGTGGACACTTGCGTTCTCACATACGATTCCTCGTATGGACTTTGGTAGCCTGGGTCAACCACATCTGATGAGGATGCTATTTTAGCCAACTTGAGAATCTCTCAAACAACAGAACCAATCGCAAACCCCTGGAGTGCTAGAGGATAGCTTACCACAATGACCACAATGAGGCAACATCTAGCAGCGGACACGGCGGGAAGTGAAGAGCAGCTGTCTTAATTTGGCTATTTCCATTTTAATTGACTTCCACCATGGCGCTCCCCCAGGAGAGAAGTTGTAAGACGCCATTACTAGATAGCCCCCCTTCTAGAAAACTTCTACAAAAAAGTATGTTTGTTGACGCGTTTTCCGTAGATGTGCATATGTCATCCAGATCATTGGTGTGATTGGTTGAAGGACTATCCGTTTGCGTACAGATGCATTTCGACCTTTGTCCGTTGGTCACTTCTCTTGAAAGTGGTTGGTGAAGACACCTTTTCTAGACTCATACTCAACCGCAGAAGAGATTGGGATGTTGTCTTGAATTGGGGCTAGCACAGGCCTGTATGTTGTTTTTGTGACACCTCCGCTATCCAGTGTGCATTAGTTTGGATACCTACATTTGCTGTGGCGTGCTCCTGCTCCAAGTTGATTTTTCCTCTCATCTAAATCGCGTTAAAAGAAGTTCATGTTGTGATTTATTTGGTGGTTCAATTAGACGAGATGATGAAACCATGTGGCATTCAATATTTCTTCATTTTCTTTTTGGCAGTGTGTCCCGCTCTGCTGCTTGGGGTTAGCTCATTCACATTGTTTTTTGACAGCCTGTTAAGACTTTGGTTTTTAGTCCGACAGTTGGACGGATCCATAGCTACAGGCAGTGTGAAGAAATGAAAGGCCTGTGTATCTCCTGAGACGCGGTGGAGGCTTTGCAGCAGAGGTTATCTGCCTGGCCCTGCCTGCAGTGCTTTAAAAGGCCGTTGGATGAATGGCAGTCTTTGCCAAAGAAGATGCTGCCAGGGGTTTTTGTGTTGGTTTCCTTTTCTTTATGTTGTTTTCCTTTCTTCCTGTCCTCCATCTCAGCCCTCTTGATGGTTTTTCTGCTCCTCGCCCCCTGGAGTGATCCTGCAGCTCCTCGTATCACTGTATAGCGACACAAGAAAAAAACACAGATGGAATAAAAGCACAACTGAAGCACCTTCTTTCTTTTTTCCTCCTCATTTGACCTTCAACTGTGTCTCAAATGATATTGTTAAATGCTTTATATCCTCTGGTTATACCTTCTACATCTGCCAAGATGATATATGGCTAATTTTCTCATTCATGTAATACATAATTACATTATTACTGATAATGTATAGCTATGACTAAGTTATTTTCATAATATTTGAATCTAATGCCTTTTTTCTTCAATCTAGTTAGATCAGTGTTTCCCAAACATTGAAATTATGTCTTTTTTTGACCGCAAACCAAACATTATTCAGTTTTCATGATTTATTTGTTATATGGACTGAAGAAACCAGAGAATATTCACATTCAAGAAGCTGAAAAATCAGAAAAACTTAATCAATTAACAATCAATAAATCGTTGCAGCTCTAGTTACCAAGTCTTCAGCCACAGACTGATTTGGTTTATTGGTTCAAATCCAGCACAGATGTCTGTGTTTATCTTCAATTATATTTTGACTTTGTCCTTGATTTCTTTGATTTCTTTCCTTGATTTTGTCTGCAATTGGAATGAGTTTCATTGAGGACAATTTGTGTGCTTAGGTGTGTTAGTGTGAGTTTTTTAGTTATTTTTATTTACAATAAAGACTAAAATAAAATAAAAAAATGCACAACTTTTTAACAATATGCATGAAACAAAAAGATAAAATGAAAAGCCAAAACAACAGGTTGATCTCTCATCTGTGTTGGCTTTGTATTGCTTTGTTTTGGTATTGTACGGAGGAAGTGGCTACGTTGGGCTTGTCTTCTGCACCAGTCAAGGTTAGACAGAAAAGTTTGGCCCGGGTAGATCCAAACTAGATACAAACAGGGAGCTTTTAGAGTTTAAAGGCTATCACATGTAAGAAAAGGTGAGTTTGCAGAATGCCTGGGAAAGGGAGGATTTTTCTAAATTGATTCAAATGTGTGCAGGAGGCCAACAATGAAAGGTCTCCGATGAAGTTACAGGAATAAAAAAAAAAAAAGAGAGTATAAAAGTTGGCCTTGGTAAAAACAGTTGCCAAACCTAAAGAAACCCCTTAGATATCTGCTACTGATTCAGAAACATTTGGGTTGCACCAAATTCAAGCTACGGTTTAACAAGTTTTATTGGATTGTTCTCATTTAAGCTGTAGACTCTACTTCGACTGAACAAGGTGTTAAAAGTCCAGGAATCACAGAGTATTGAGGACAAATAATCCGGTGTAGAATTGAGAGAAAGGAAGAGTATGAAACTAGTTAGTTATAGTGATCAGAGGTCATATCTTACCTGACACAGGATGTTGAAGAACCATCAAAGACAAACAGCGGGGGCCTCGTCTCGGGCACGACACCGCTGTGACTCTGTTTACCTGTTTCCTCTTCTTCTCAGAGCCGAGCTAAAAATATCGTGATCTGCCGCCGCCGCCAGTGAAGAAGCCGTTTGTGTTTTCCAGACGAGTCATTTAGTTTGTTATATAATTTGACACCGAGTCGTCCCGGGCTGCAGCCTCAGCTCCTGCACTGCATCACACACACACATGACTCTGAATCACACTCTCACTCCCTGTAATTGAAATGGATGCAGTGATTCCGCCTAGGCCTTCCCTCAGGTGTGTGTGTGTGTCTTCTTGTATGTGTGTATTTGTGAGGACTAAAAAAAAAGAGAGTATAAACCATTTTGGCTGGTCCTCACACAAATGTAAAGGGCTTTTTGAGGGTTAAGACCTGGTTTTAGGGTTAGGGTAAGGGGGTCCTCACTTTGAATGTTGCGCAAACATGTGTGTGTGTTCTTGTATTTGTAGCTTTGTGAGGACCAAAGATTGAATAAACCATGCAGACTGAGGACATTTTGTCTGGTCCTTACAACTTTAAAGCACTTTCTTGGGGGGTTAAGACCTGTTTTTAGGGTTAGAATATGGCTGAGGTTATGGTAAGGGTTTAGGGAATGCATTATGTCTATGAGGGTCCTCACTAAGAAAGCTGTGCAAACGTGTGTGTGTGTGTGGTAGTGGGGGGGGATTGAGTTGTGTCTGAAATGATGTAAATCACAGGCTGCACAGCTGAAATGGGAGTATCCATCTCACACACACACCTCGACACACACACCTCATAGCAGTGCTGTGTTGTAAAAGCTCATCCCCTGAGCTTGTGTTACAGCCTGCATCAACATTAATTAATCATCTACATACACACACACACACACACTGAAATACAAGCCGGTGCTGTCATCTCCAAGTCCTGAAATCTCACAGTTTGTTTACACCAAACTTGTTGGTTAATAATTTTATGTCAAAGCTTAATTCAAAGATGCACAAAGTTTGTGTCAGTCACGTCAGATGAAGGGAAATTATGTGAATCCTGCGGGGATGGAAAAATGTATCCAAACTAAATGAAACTGTGTGATGCAATATCACCAGTCTATATTCAAAAACAGAGGTAGCAGACGGAGCAAAGCCGAAGATCTAACCCTCAACGATTTGGGGGAAATCTGTAATTACAATTGTGAATTTATCAGCTATATAATTGACACATGTCAAGGTTCTGTTCAGTAATCACAGTTTGGGGCTGCTTGGTTAAACATTTGGTCCAGAAAATATTGGATCAATGTTTTCCCCCAAACTTCAAAATGAAGATTTTCTCAAATGTCTTGCTTTGTCCACAAACCAATATAATTGAGTTTTAATGCTTTATTTTTTTGTATGGAGCAAAGAAACCAGAACATATTTGCATGTAAGACGCTGAAGTATCAGAGAAACTAAAGAAAAACACTCAAACCGATTATACTTGACACTTAATTGATTAATAATTGCGTAATTGACCTTTCATTGTGGTCCTTAGTTCTATGAAATAGGTTTTAAGTGTAATTGAGCCATACCACATTAATTACTCTTAATCCTATTATGAGAACGATAACTGTGTCAACTGTGGTTGCACTTAACTAACACTTATCTAACGATGTTTACTCTGCGTAGCATTAGCCTCCAAAGTGATGCTGCGAGCGTGGAGATGTTGAACTTCAGACACCGCCCGTCTTTCCCCCGTCCCTGTCTGTGAATGAACACCCACTTTTCACCTGTGTTCTCACAGAGAACACACTCACACACACACTCACAAACACACACACACACACGTCAAAATCTACTGATAATATGACAGCTAAACTTTCAACCTCAGGGCTTCGTAAGACTGTGTATAAAAACAGTCGGTTGAAAAAGGGAAACCAGGGAAGAAGGATGGAAGTGGTAAGAACACCATTATTTGAAATGGAGTCGATTTCCAGAGGAATTATTTATCTCAATTAGAGCTGGAACTAATGATTATTTCCTTAATGGAATAGATTTGGTCCATGTGGGGGGGAAAAATTGATAGATGTGTATAGGTTGTACACTTCTTTTATTTTAGGTATCTAAGGGTTTTGCTCCAACAGCATTCGGTTGTACATGTACAATGACAAAGATATCTTATCGCTTATCTTGGGGCTTGTTTTGCAGCTGTGATACTGCGTCCATTTTTATCTCCGGTCTAAGGGAACGTCGTGTATATTTGGTTAATTATCACATCTTTGCCTTGAAGCCTCCTTCATGTATCACTTTCACACTGAAGCAGTGTGTGTGTGTGTGTATATATATATAAATCGCCTTTCACTGTAACCTTGACAAAAAGTGTTGACGCTTGAATATCTGCCAGCAGGAGCCCGAAAGGTTAATACACTCTGAGTGTGTGTGTATGTGTGTGTGTGTGTGCTTTCTGCTCACTGTAACATGATTAGCCAAAGCCTTAGCCATCACTTTTCCTCGCTGCTCCTCTGCGACCTCGCTGCAAACGCCGTGCGGGCTCCACGTCGAGGCAGTCGTCGGGGCTAAATGGGATCACCGCTGGTGCTGAGGGCGTCCAGATCTGGATCAAACTGTAGGATTAAGGATTAGACCTGCAGTTTGCTTTGAGTTAACGGCACAATATATGGGCCACATAGGGGCTCAGAGACGCAGTGAGCTGAGGAGAAGGATTGGGCCAACGGGACTGAAGTCTCATTAAACGAGAGCTGTGCTCAATTTTTATTTTTTTTTGAATATCGGTGACAACGCTGTCTTTCTTGTGACGGCTGAGGGTCTTGACTCAGATTGTGGTGCCGTTACTAAACTGGAAAACTGCAAAGGGAGGTTATGTTTACAGACATATTTCTGTTGCATTAAATGTGACAAGTTTAACATTTCATACGCCCAGTTTGACTTACTACTTTGACTTCATTCCGCAGTTAAAGGAGTGTCATGTTTTTTGTCACAATCATCATACCGTTACAGGATAGCCAAATCTAGAGTACAGGTACCCGCAGGGCTGGACTGGTAATCTGGCATACCGGGGACATACTTTTTCAAAATGGAAAACTGCGTTAATTTTCTTTATTTACACTTGGTTTCTCATAGTTTGGAACAGACGTAGGGAAAGTGCTTGTAAAAAGAAAATAAATCAATAAAAAAAGAGAAAATGCAGGATTTACAGTTACAGGTGGTTGCCAAATAGTGCTCCAAAATAACGACATGAGGAGGAGGAGGAACATGACAGCAAGGAAGAACAGGGACAGTCAGACTGTGACAGGGACAGAGTGAAGACAAGGTGGAGGAGAGTGGAGTTGACGACATGGTGGTCAGGAGTGATGTTAGCAAATTGACAGGGACCCTCGAGGATCGAGGCAAGCTGTGTGTGTGTGTTTACCTGTTATTCCTTATGTTGTGGGGACCTAAATCTGTTCACACAGTCATGTTATGGGGACAAAAATCAAGTACCGGCGGTAAGATCAAGGCAGTGTAACGTGAGGTGTCCTCCATCGTGGGTAATTGGCTGGGAAGTAGTTCTGGGGAGGGTTTTCTTGTAGGCGGTCTGTTCGCGGAGGGACACGCCTATGGTTAGGAAGAGGAGTTCAGCTTGTGACGAGCGGAACAATACACAGTAGCTCCTGGTTTAGAGACCCTGTTTTTGTACAACCTCAGGGTGAGCTGTTGCTGTGGCATGGAAATAAGTCTGGTCTCAGTTGAGCTACAAAACACATTTCTGCTCCTCCATGTTGTTGAGTAAACAAGGGAGTGGCTTTTTATGAATGTGGAGAGTTTAAAAAAAAAAGCACAGAAGCATGTGAAACGGAGTCACTTTGAATGTGACCTGTCGATACACAGAGCTGAGTTGAATGAGCTTTGCTTCACAAGGCTGCCGTGACATAATCCACGTTTCAGTATTCCGGTTGCATTGTTGGGCCCTGGAGCTGTGGAGTCGCAGCGAAAAGGAAAAGGAAAAGGAAAGAAACGAAAGCCTCGGTGTGACCCAGAGCTGGAGGCCACAGCTGAACATGAGTCTAGGTGAATCTGGGTTTATCATCACAGAAGGAGTGTCTGTGGGAAACACTATTTCTTGGTTCTTCGAGTGTGAAAATCTCAAAACGCCTACCTTATGAAAACGATGGTGTCACTTATCTCCGTTGTCGTCTTCTTATATTTGTTATATTATATTGCTTTTTGCTTTCATTTTCTGCCTGAGGACCTCATCATTCTTGTATTTATTGTAATACATTCTTATTTGTATAAAACCTTCTGTCGCATGTACTACAGCATTTAAAGTACATACAAGGAAAAACCTTTACAAACATTTAAAAAAGTTTACACTCTCCGAGACATTTTCATAGAATTATACAAAAATTTGGATTTTTTAACCTCTTACTTCATAAAAAATTAAAATATTTACGTAAAAGATCCAAAAAAAAAGAGCTGTTTAACCTATACAGCCTAGAAGTGCTTTGGACAGTTGGAAGTAATAACCAAGTTGTCCAGCAGATGGCGCTGTGAGCACATCTTGGCCTACATCTGAAACCCTCTGTGCTCATCAGAAGAAGACAACAGTGATGTTTTGTTTTGCAGCGACAAAGAGAGACACAAACAAACCATAAATCGTCCTCTGGAGCAAACGATTGCGACACCAACGCATCCGAAAAACATCGCGTGGGCGCATTTGTAGTTCTTCCCTATAGACGGCAAAATAACAAACAAATGTGTGGACTCAGTATGTTGGAAGCTTAGCTCGCCGTCACTCGTCGAATTAATCTACGATATTTTATGAGGTGTTATATTACCTTATTCACTTGGTTAAATCTTGGGATAATTGATGTGGTGATTTGATAAAATGTCAGAAGCTTTTCATAAGCCTTTTGAGTGCATACTAATTCTCAGGGATTAAGCTTTTTATTTTCTGTTGGCGTTCACAGTTCTCAGAGCTTTCAGCATCGTTTCCGTGGAACTGATCTGAGACGTGCATTTAAAGATGTCAAGTAACTTGATTTATTCATCAATGAAAGAAAAAGGCAAATGGAAAATACAGTATTAATGTGCAAGGGTAGGGAATTACATGAAGGGGGGACCAACATAACAAACATTAATACTAAAAAGATATTCAAGCATCGCAAGAGCTAACGGTGTTCCTCCAAAATAAGATGCAGAGAGATTCGTAGGGATCACTAGAGGCTTTCTGCTTAATCCCTGTTTTCTTCACAATAACGCTTTAACTCACACACACACACAGATTTACATTGTTATTCCAGCGTCTGTTTATAGATTCATAACGCGACGTCTACCCTTCAGCGAGGCCTGAAGACTAAATGGGAACAGATCATATTTGCATTTTGACCTCTGTCCACACCGGTCTCTGGTGTGTTTGCTTGTGTGTGTGGAAGGAAGAGAAAGATGGATAACAACATCGCATTGTCAATCAAGCATGCAAACACACACACACAGACGCTGATTGTGTGAAGTGAAGGTTATTGTGTTGTGAGGAACCAGTGTGTGTCATTCTGCTGCCTGATGCTCAACCTGTCAATCAAATGAGACACAGATGTAGGGCTGCAACTAAATGAATCATCAATTATATTGATTTTTTAGCCCTCTGCTTTTTTTCAGCATCTTAAATGTGAATATTTTTTACTCCATGTCACAAAGAAATCATTAAATCGGGATCATTTTGAGAACATCGTCACACATTTTCTGACATTTTATGGACCAAACAATTACTTGATAAATCGAGAAAAGAATCGACCGATTAATCGATCGTGAATATATTAGTTAGTTGCAACATGTTGAAAGAAGTTTCATTTCCCTCGCGTGCTGTCCCTCCAGACCACACATGCCGATTTGTTGAGTTATTTATCAGTCGAGGGCGTGCACACAGCTGTAGAATGATCGTAATTAGCAGAAGAAGAAGAAGTCCGTGCAGGAAAACAAATCTTGTTGATGGAGTTGTATTTTATACGGCTGATATTTAGAAATCAGTGGAGCCGACGACGGCCCCACCAATACGCTTGGATCATTTTAAAAAAAAGTACACAATATTGACGTAAATCAGCATTTATTTTATATAACAGCTGTGTTTGAACTATAGTGTAAATATTAAAAACCTGAAACAGGTCATCAAAAATACCCTTTTCACTAGGGCTGCAATGGTTAAGCTGATCTAAATTAATTGTAAACTAAAGAAAGAAAATAAAAGTATTTGGTCAATTGGGAAGAGTTTCTTTTAATAATTAATATAAATTCTGCTTTTTTAAAGCTTATTAAATGTGAATATTTGCTCCATTTAACAAAGAAATTGTTAAATGGAGCTCAATCATTTTGGTTTGTGGACTTTCGAGAACATCATCATTTCAAGGTTTGGGAAACACCAAACAATGTTTTTTGTAAAAATTTCTGGACCAAACAACTTATCGATTAACGGTTGCAGCCCTTTTTTAATATAAGTACGTACGTATGAATAAGTAACTGTCAGCCAATCAATGAAGTCAAAACTATTTCATTTGTTATGTCAACATCACCTCAGTTTAAAATGAAACCAAACTTTACTCCCCTCTTCACATGTTTTGTCAGAGGATGAAAGTGTTGAAAAGAGAATGAACTCTCTGAAGAAGTGGCTCAGGAGGTTGCGAAGCAAGAAAACCAGGGCGACACTCACACAGATGTGACGGAAAACGATGGAAGGAGGAGAAATTGGACGGCTGCAGCGAATTAGAGGCCAAGTGGTTGTAGACAGAAGAGCCAACTGGATGGATTTAGTTTTACGTCACACACACACACACACACACACACAGAGAAAGACACTTTTATTGTTAATGGCTTTTGGAGTTTCAGTCTCCCCATTTTTTCTCTACTGCCCTGCTGCCATCACTCCTCTTCCTGTGTCTAGAAACAGGAAAGCTAATGATTCCTGTCAACTCAGAACAGCAGCTCTTTTCATTTTTCATCCGCCTCTTCTTCTTGTTCTTCTTCTTCTCCTCTGTCTTTCTCTCCCGTGCTCTGCTGTGTTGGTTATTTCACAAAACGGGGAGCATCATTATTCTATTCTACTCTTTTAGTAACGGCTCTGTTGAGAGAAGTGAGATGCAGCTCTATTTTTTTTAGGTCGGGTTCATACCTAAAGGTTAGTTTTCTGATGCACTTTTGCAATTTTTCTTTAAAAATTTTAAACAAAGGTCATGTGGTCGCAACATAGACGGCACTCCTACCTCCTACTCCACCTCCGTGTTCTTGTACACCAGTAATTCAGTAATTGTGAGATGTTTTGGTCAGGCCATTATGTCGAGAAGGCATCTCACTTCTTCATAACTCCAGGTTTGTCCCCCGCCGGTCATTTTGTGACCTGCAACTAGCTAAACTAACAAAACAGGAAATGACATGTAAAGAGGTGGCGCTACGAGGCGGACCAGAGGGCCTTCGTTTGGTCCACACCAGGGGTCGAGGCCAGTGCTTGCACAAACCCTAAACGAACCGCACCAAGGGGGTGAACCCTCAAGGGTTTGGTTCAACTGGACTACATCAGGCTGGTGTGAACGCAACCTTGGATCCATAAGTATTTTTAAAGGTCCCTTTACGGACGGAACCAACGCGTGGATGACACGTTGTTGCAGGTTTTCCAGCTGGTCCGGTTTGCGTTCACAAATGCCAAACTTGACAGTCCAAAAATTGGAAACAAAACTCATGTGGACATAATGTCCGTCTGTCATACAGTTTAGAGAGGTTTGTCCCCTTCCGGTCATTTTGTTACCGCAACTAGCTAACTTTACCACTAACAAAACAGGAAATGGTGCGTAAAGAGGTGGCGCTACGAGGTGACACTGCGAGGCGTTGCGAGGCGACGCGACAAGGTGGCACACCTAAAGTTCCGTATTTAGCAAACCTTTATTCAATATTTTGAATAACTTGGTGTTCTTGTGCACCTTCTCTAGTAATTTGCGAGATGTTTTGGTCAGGCCATTATGTCGAGAAGGCATCTCACCTCTTCATAACTTCCTGTGAGAAGTGAACTGCTCCAGATCTAAACAAACCGCACCAATGGGGTAAACGCTCCAGGGTTTGGTTCAACCGGACTAAATAAGGCTGCCTTAGATTCATAATCCATTGTGACATGTATCATGTCTTCTTGTTTATGCTTTTGAATTCATGACTAGAAAAAGTCACCTCGGGCAGTATTTAACTTTTTATTTTGCAACCACAAGTTGTTCTTGTTCTTGTTCTTGTTTGCACAGAGAAGACGACCTGCGAGTTTATTGACGACCTATATCACAATCATCTATTGTCTACCTCGGCGTTAATCTCCGAGTCTCGCCTCTGACATGCGGAGCTGTGTTTGACAATAAGATCAAGACACAAAAGATTACAATTACAAAATTAAATAGTAGCAGCTCCGAAAGGTCGGATGCATTCAACGCACTCACTGTGAAGTGATATCAGACTGCAGGAGAGTAAACCGAGCCAGTCTTTCCCTTCAAATATAATCCCAGAGTCGAGGACGCGACGCAGAGCGAGGCGGGTTCACTCTGCGGAGCCCGTGCCAGGATTACTGTCACTTTTCCCCCCACAGGCCAGGAAATCATCTTTGTTGGTGGGTGGCATGCTGTCGTGTCATTTAAAGACTGAGAATAAACTCTGTGTGTGTGTGTGTAATTTACATGGAGCATGTCCTCCAAACAGAATTGTGGAATTTAGAAGCAGAAAATGCAGCTGATGCTCATCAAAGTTCTGCCTCCAGAGCTCAGGAAGTCCCCGTCTGTAGTGGAAATCGGAACTTTAGTCATAAATTCTCGGCTGTTTTTTTCTTTTTTACTTGTTCGCTAACTTCTGGGTGTCATGTCTTCTTCTCTGGCTTGTCGTGTGCGAGAAGAAAGAAAGTTGGGGTTGTGACTGACGGGTACAGCACACAATCCTTCTCCCATGTTGTCTAAATTTAATGACTGCACATGTTTATTTGAGTGTGCAAAGGTTTAAGTCTTTATTTTTTTGATGGCTACACGTGTCAATAAATGTCTTGTTAAAAGCTAAGTTTTTAAAAAAAACTAGGTGAAAGGTCAATATTGTTTGGAGGAGAATGTATCAGAAGATGTTTTGAGTCTTGTGTTTATTAGGTAGGGTTGCCAAATTTTGGGACTTTTCAAAATTGGGAATTCCATGGGAATTCATGTTTTAACTGGAAATTTTCAGAATTGAAGGTCGGGAACTTGATTGTAGTTGGTAAATAATAAGTTGTAGAATATTCTTGGCTAAAACAAGCAGATCTGATGCAAATACAGTTAGTATATATCAATGCGATTCCTCAATCACAGGAATATTTTTGCTCAACTTTCACATTTTTGTTGTCGCATAAAGATTATTGATTTTTAAGTGATGAAGTTTTATTAAGTATTAAGTATTATATTTGTGTATGACACAGTTTCTTTAAATTAACCAACATTTCCAGTTGTCATGAATTCCCACCCAAACTAAAAATACCATGGAATTTACCGGGAATTTGTTGCCCCTTTGCCCAACAGTATTGCGTGGTCTCCAGATTTTTCTAATTGTATGCTAACTATTGGGATGTAGAGAGTCAGATTTTTAAATTTTTTTATATATATGTATATATATATATGTATGTGTATGTATATGTACACATGTGTATGTATATGTATGTATATATATATTTTTTTCAAGTAAAATAAAATGATTGCATCAAGCTTTGATCGATTTTGCTCATCTCAAAATTAAGGATACAGTCTGAAACGGCTTGAATATTTGACCAAGAATAAAATAAAATCTCTTAGCAATCAAAAACCCTAAATATGACAAAAAAACTTAACAAAACACGCGTTAACACATACAAAGAGTTGTTTTAAAACAGGTTAAAGACTTTACCGCACTGAAGGACAACTTGGGAAAGATACTGGTAGTCGAAAGACATTTTAAAAAAAAAGTGGTTTGAGTCATCCTTAGTGTTTCTTACTTTATTGTGAGGACATTATCTATTGATGTTATCAGGATATGGTTGGGTTTTCAACAAAAGTCTGTAATCTTAGCCCTGATAGATTTTTCTAGGTCTCAAAATCAGACAACATTTCTCAGAGCCCAAGACCAAGGTGAGTATTTTTAGAAAGTAAGTCAGTGGGCACGAACACGTTAAAAGCCTCCAACTGGCACTCTGAAACGAGACAGGATTTAAGGACAGTGAACACCTCGTTTGTCATTGTCGCTGAGTCTCTTCTTTTTCTTTTTTTTTTTGGCCGTTTGACTCGTCAGCAAGAAATGTTTGAGATGCTCCGGGGCCCCAGACCTGTTGGGTCTCTGGTCCTGAGCCAGGGAGGCTCAGTCAGTAATCGATTCCTGCCAAGGTGGCTCTGTCCACACACACATACACACAGGTGTGCCATTTTCAGAAAGTTTTCAAGGCAGCCTTGCAGTGCAAAGCAAGAGCGTATACTGAAGACGCAATTGGAGGTCGAGAGTCTTGCTCAAGGACAGGAACCAGGCACCTTCTGATCAGAAATCTCTAATGGCGCTTTTCCACTGTACAGTTCCAGCACGACTCATCATTATCGACTTCCATTACTTCATCGTACCTCCGCAATGAGGTACCGTGTGGCCCTCATTAGAATCAGTTGATTTAAAAAAAAATTTGCTCACTGAATCGTGCATGACCACTGAACTGAAATACGACTGAACGTGTTGTGATTCAGGCGCACGATCGCCCGCTTTCAGCAGTGCTGTCCCTAAATACACAACTCCCCTTTGCTAAATGTTGGAGATTAACGTTCATGTTTTCAGGGGATTTCAGGGGAAGTCTTTTAAACTGATCTACAGTTTGGCATTGTTTCGCTTTGATTCTTGTGTCGGACGCCGCGCTCATGACTCTTCCATTGACGACACTCTCTGACCAATCAGTAGCCAACAGTCTGTTGACGTCACATTTTAGTATCGGCTCAGCTCCCTAGGAACCTCATCAGAGCAGGTACTAAAAAAAGTCACCAAGCACCATCACTGATGGAAAAGCAATAAAAATGAGTGGTGCTAGAACTGTATGATGGAAAGGCCCCATAAGATCAGTGTATTCACCGAGTTTCTCTACCAAAGAAGAAATGTAGTAAAACTTGTGTGAACCATTTCCTCCTCAACGTCTTTTTTTTATATCCATATATAGCATTAATATTCTGATCACATTTTGATCATGTGTATCCTGAACAACACACACACACACACACACACACACACACACACACACTTACATCAGTGAGGGGGAAGGAAGTGCAGTGACAAGACAATGGACGAGAGTAAAGTGTCTCGTCCTCTCTTTGTTGCTCTGGAGGCTCCAGTGGAGCAAAAATGTGAGCGAAATGAAAAACAGGAAGGACAAGTGACTGTATCTGCTGACACCTCCACTTACATGCTCCCCATTTCTGTAGCACGGCTTCTGCAAACCAAGTCAACAATCGCAGATGACGAATAAATGCAGTTTGTTGACTGACATTGGTTTTTATTTGATCGATGTGATATCTAATGGCACATAAAAGGTGCGTTCCATTAATAGCCAGAACCTGGAATTTCCCACTTGGAAATCTGGAGCTAACTCACCAAACCCGACATGGGATTCTGCAACTTTTTTCCATTAGCAACACTTCTGTCATATTTGTTTCACATTAAATAAGTCGTACACATATGACTGTTTGTATGCCATTGTTTTCAACGGAATGCTAACAATGGCTAGCCCAAGAGACTTAAATCTTGAGACTTCCGAACACCAGTTCAGATTTAAGGGGTCGCTTCTTGGGTGAGCAGGAGTTGTGGTTTTGTTGCAATCTGCTCTCTCGCCATTAGATGTCACTAATTTTTGTTGTCTTATACAATTGCCTTGTAATATACTGGTTATTGCAGAAGTGGTGTATCATGATATTATCGTGGACCATGTAAAATCAATAGCCTGCGATTCCCACCTCTAATCTTGACGCTAAGCTAGGCTAATGGCCCGCAGATTCTCACACCACTGAAAATCTCCTTCACAAGTAGAGTTTTGCAGGAGTGGATTTATAAATAAAATACATAAAAAAAACACACACTCACCTACAGTGATAACAGCACTGGCTGTGATGGACAGCAGTAGTTCAGAGCTCTGTCTGTGGATGATGAGTCAGCATTTTCGTTTTAATGGAAAGCTTTTAGCTGCCTTTGATTCCTCCCACCACCTACAGAGGAATATTCACACAGTCCACATGTCCACGGCTTCGCTCTCACCTTGTCAAACACTTTCTCGTCTCTCCTGGACTCCTTCAGTCTTTTCAGTCTCTGTGTGTGTGTGTTTGTCAGTTTTTGTTACTGTTCTTTCTTCACCTCCTCATCCTCCCTTTTCATATTTCCACATTGTCTTTCTCATGTTGTCTCAAGCTCAGACCGACGAGGTCGTGTCTGCGGATGTATAAAATGTGAGGACTAAAAGCTCGAGGAGAGCGATCTGTGCTGCGTGCTTCACGATTTACTCAGCTTCTCGGACATGTACACACAGACGACGGGGTTTGAATTCTCGGGGGGGTTGTATTCTGTATTCTGCTAATGACACAGCTGAAACTATGCTTTGTGTGTCTTCCCTGCTGCTGTGAGGCCAATCAGTAGAGACGAGCAGCTCTCCCGACGTTCCATCGGCGCTGATAATCGCTGCTTCTCACCATCTGCTGAGCAAAAATAAATTAGCCTCCAAACTCAACTCTTCTTCACGTCTGCTGCTTTTTTCTTTCTTTTTTTTTTTTATGTGAAACTGCTGCCAGCATCTGTTGTCATTCATAGCTGTAAAATAAACATTTTCGGTGATCATCACTGGCGTTTTCTTGCTCATAGAGGAGAGCCAAAAACGTATTGTTTTATTGTTGTTATACAGTTACCTTCCCAGAATTAGTTGTGTTTAGCAAGACAGTGTGAAGCAAGTTCTTGGAAACACAACATCCAGCCAATCTAACGCGCCGTTTCCCTAACTCTTCTGTGTCTCATGCAGGAAGTATCAAAGGAGCGACGATCGTGGATGCTCTGGATACGCTCTACATCATGGAAATGTTTGAGGAATTTGACGTTGCCACCGACTGGGTCGAGAAGAACCTCGACTTTAACGTGGTAAGTCATTGCACGCGTTACAGGACACAGGTTTGACAATGCGGTATGTTGAGAATCTAGGAGCAAGGGTGATATTTTGCGATGTTTCCCTCAAAATATTAGCCAACAATATTTAACCACTAGCCAAGCGGAAAGGGAACTTGGCTTGTGTTCCAGTCCCCGCCAGGTCAAGGGCTCGGGTCCCCCTGAGCAAGGTACCCAATCCCCATTGGTCCTTGTTGATTGGACACTCGAAAATGACCCCAGCCATGGGTGGGGGGCCACATCAGTACTCCTTGTGCCGGTTCTAAGCCTGGATATATGGGAGGCTTGCGTCAGGAAGGGTTTCTGGCGTGAAAATCTCTTCCAAATCAAAGATGTTGTGGATCACCCTCTGTGGCGCCCCCTAGAAATGGTCCATTTGATCCCCAGTATAATTAATTTAATAAAGTATTGAATTCGGAGGCAACCAATCATTGGCCTGGCCGAATATTGGGGGTCGATGTTCGGCATTTTGACAATTGCCTTTATCAAACTTTTAGGGGCCACTGATATTGTTTTACTGTAGACTCTGTTACCAAATGTTCATATGAATGACAAGTAAGACTGGACACTTTATACATAAATTTTTTTATTTAAAGTTTGTGTTAATATCGGTAAAAAAAAGTTCTGTTGCAGTTTGTGTTTTATACTGTAAATGCGTATCCGTTCCAAAAGTCATTGTACATTTAGGTGTTGGTGCACCAAATACACAGTTGTGATATATTAAAGGTTTGTGAAAAACAGGGAAGAACATCACAAGAGCCATGTTACATCCAGAAGAACGTGTTCTATACCAGTTGATTATAATAATTATCCTTCTTTCATTTAGAGGATCAAACTGTGCCCATGAGACAAATAAAAACTTAATTAAGGGAGAAAAACCAAAGTGTATTACAATAAACATCATAAACCAACAATTTCTAGGCGCTCATTTTGAAAAAAAATTTAATACTGTATTTGTGATGCAGTTGAAAGAGCTGAAAACGTGTCGAGTAAAAAAACGCTGCTTTATTGATTAAAAAAAGTAAGAAATCAAACTCACTCTTCCTTCTTTCATTTTCATGTTCTCATCTTTTTTACTTTAATGTTTATTATTGCTCTTTCCTGTCACAGCTCTGCTCCAATCACTTTGCATAGTCTACAGTAATCTGTTCTATTTCTGTGTGAACACAGTTAAACTTCAGTTAATTGAAAGTGGCATGTTTGTATTTTCATTACAGAAACTTGATTCTTCATTTTTAAACAGTGATTAAAAAAATGGTCTGAGTTTGGATTGCCACTCGCGAAGTGGCTTGTAATTAAAAAAAAAAAAGAAGATGATATTGATCTCACAAGTTACAAAATCTACAGCAGAGATGGAGAATCTCATCTTTGTGATGAGCAAACATTAATAAAAAGGTCATCGAGTATCGTAGGCGGGAAATTTCTGTGCTAATTTCTGAAGGACTGCTGTGTTCTGGCTGATTAGTTTAACGACGCGGGAACACGTAAGACACATCTGCGGGAAAACACACACTACACCACACCACACACTTTTCTTTTGAAGTTTGCCTTGATTGTAGAGTCCTCCTCATTACAAAGAGCCTCCTAATTAAGTAAGAACAGAAGAAGGGCTTTCTGTGTTATGTATCTGTAGTTGTAACTGTTGTTTTTATGTGCCTGAGTTCTGATTACAACACCAAATCAAGAATTTGATTATGATATGAGGGTTTGGTCCATTCACAGGGTTCCCATGTGTTCTTGAAATCCTTTTTGAGTCAGTCAGATGCGACCAAAGTGCTATTGACGTTAAAGGTAGTAGTTTTTGTATGGTGGCTCCCATCTTGGTATCATAACTTGGGGGAAAACCCAGAGGTTTCTGAGTTTCTACTATATTGGAATACAGCATATGCACAGACTTTTCAGCTGGTGGTCAAACGAGACTACGACTACCGTAGTCACGCGAGACCACCAACTATCTACCGACTATCCTGGTCATGTGAGACTACCGACTATCATCACGTGAGACCACCGACTATCTACCAACTATCCTGGTCATGTGAGGCTACCGACTTGAACATCTGCCGACTATCGTGATCATGCGACACTGCCGAATGTCTACCGGCTATCGTGGTCACGTGGGACTACCGACTATCTTCCAACTATAGTGGTCATGCGAGACTACCGACTATCGTGGTCATGCAAGACTACCGACTCTCTAACAACTATCCTGTTCATGCGAGACTACCGACTATCTTCCGACTATCGTGGTCACGCGAGACTACCGAATCTATCTACTATATCTTCCGACTATCGTGGTCACGCGAGACTACCGACTATCTTCCGACTATCGTGGTCACGCGAGACTACCGACTATCTTCCGACTATCGTGGTCACGCGAGACTACCGACTATCTACTGACTATCCTGGTCATGCAAGACTACCGACTCTCTACAACTACAACTGGTCATGCGAGGCTACATGCGAGGTCATGCGAGGCTACCGACTGTCGCGGTCACGCAAGACCGCCGAATGTCTACCGGTTATCGTGGTCACACGAGACTCCCGACTATCTACCGACTGTCTGTCGACTGTTTACCACACGAAAAAGTGACACCTAACCAAACCTATTAGTGATTCTCCTGGAAACTCTGATCTCTTCTGTGTTCATGTTCATTAAAGACAAGGTTATTAAAACAAAACAGAAATTTAATGACCAACTGCAGCATGAATTTGGCAACGTGAACCCTAAATTAGAAAGCAGTGAAGCCAGACCTCAGTAACATGACATACAGTAAGTGCTACCCTGAACACAGGCAGGTCATATGTATCAGCAGAAATCAGCAGTTATGAACTGCTTTGTTGTTTAAAACGGGTAAATTTGTGATATCTGTAACAGTATCGGACACAACAAGGTGATAAATTGCCATCTTTGTTCATAATACCAGCAAAAACAATGACATTAAAGAATAAATAGCTCTCTTATGGTATTGGCAGATATCCACAACCAGCAGAATCTAATCTTTAGATATAAATGTCATGTGCCGTATGTGCCTTCAGTTTAGCTTTAATCTTACTTAATGCTCTGTAACTAAATTAAAAGTGTCACTGTTGCACAGATGTGGAGGTTCAGTGTCGCAGTGTTTATCAGCCGTCATTCTGCCACTCAAACTCCACCATCACAGCAGGAGGCCCATTTAGTTTTCTGAATTTCCCTTTTCTGCAGTTTCATAAAGCTTTGTTTCCCACTTTGCTCCAGCGCCTTTACAATAAGCCCATTTTAATGAGACGAGTCTGGTCGGCTTTTGTTTCGACGCGAAGTTTCTTCCAAACAATCCAGCAAAGTAGGTCTTTAAATATACATGCGTCCTCTGAGGACGTCTGAAACTTGAAAACACAGTTGTTGAGCTTGTAGGACACTTGAAAGCCCAGGTAGTCACCTTGAGTTTTTTGAGATGCATCTTATTTATAAGTGTGCTAGCTTTGGAGACACAGAAATCAGAGAATATAAAGTGGGAGAGACTGAGACTTGGGATGGTTTTAGACTAGTGATGACAGAAGTGGTGACAGCATTCAGACGTCTTCTCAGGGACGTCGATGAAATCTCCAAATATCCTCTGGCATTGGTTAGTCGTCTTTGGAGGTCTGCCCAGGTAAAGTCGTTATGTACAAAACACTGTCTCAGTCATTCCGGCTGCGGATCACGGCTGATTTCCTGAATCAATTTGATTCCAATTCACAGGGTCTTGATTGGATTCAATTTTCAATTTGAGTAAATATCAATAAATGTAGAGATATTTCAGTTTCCATAACCATTTTGCTTTGTTATTATGAAAGCAATTTTCCCAGAGCTAATCCTGCGTACAAAGTAGTGACATTAATGCACTTTTATTTAATGTGACCACACTATAGTACAGTCACAGGCTCAATTCCAACCTAAAAAAAACTGTTTAAGTTCTAAATATCCAGCCATGGTATTCTGACAAGGATAAACAAAGTCATCCTATTGAGCGAAAAATCTCGGTGGCGGTTAAATCTGCTGACTCAGATGTTAGCTTAGCTGTTAGCTTTACCGGAGTCTACCGAGTATTGTGGTCACGCGACACTACCGAGTTACCGTGGTCCACCGGGACAAGACGTGACTACCGACGAGACAAGACTACGACTACCTAACAATCAACAATCAGTGAAATACAAGCAAAACCACCACTGTCTGTGGTCATCGTACAGTAGGTCGTGTTCTTTGTTGTGTGGTTGTGTTCTTCATTCCTATCCTTTATAACCACATGTACATGTGCAGTAGTCATTGGCCCGAGTAGATGGTAAGTGCTCTGGAACATTATCTCAGTGGCTCAACCTGCGACAACTGTTATTTAGTTCTCAGCGAGGAAAAGGCCAGGCTTAGATGCTTAGTCAGTTTCCTGTGAGCTCCGTAATGGCTTTAATGTTGCACCATCAGGAGACACGACTTCTCGCCTGCCAGCTTTGTCAGGCCCTCGTGCAGGAATGAGATAACGTTGCACAACTGCTGACTTGGAGAGTCATTGTTCGGCGGGTTTAAAGCACTTGCGGCTGCCGAAGGCAGACACACACGCACACACACAAGACGCAGCGGTATGAATATTTAAAAGTGACACATTTCGTGACTCCATTCTTTATATAAAACAATGTTTCACTCTTAGTTTATTAAAACTGCAGCAGCAGGAAGAAATAATGGCCGTGTGCGTCGCGGCTGCCTGTCTGTGGCAGAGGCAAAAAAAATAATTAGGACGAATTAACGGCACCATCTAACTCCTCAGTCTGTCACTCAGACTCAGGGGCAGAAATGACAGAACATATTTTGTCTGACATATTTGTTTTTTTTCTATAGGACAGAGTCTATTGTCCTGCGTCTGGTCGACAGCAGTGACTTATGAGAGCTGTCAGTCAAACACAGAGAGACTTCTCGAGAGAAAGGGAAGGAGGTGGAGGGGGATAGAGAGGAAACAAACAAAGCGTCATTGTTGTTCTGCTCAAACAAATGCTCCAGCAATCCTGTATTTCTGTCTAATTATTTGTCTGTCTAGAAATGGAGGCACTTTACATTTGGATGCAGTCTTTCTCGTCATTTAAAGCAGAATTTAAGGGGGTTAAAGTAAAGAAAAATGCATTTGCATCTTAAAAAAAGTGCTTTATTTTCAACCCATTTATAGACGGCCAATGAAAGCAACGTGGCCACAATGACTTTTAGCTTTTAAAAAGTGAATATTTTCTGGTTTCTTTGCTCCACATAAGAAAACTGAGGATTTTCAGACTTTTGTTTAGTAAACTTGTTGATCAAGAAGATGAATCAATTATCAAAAATAACCATCAGATAAACTGAAAAAAAATTGATTTCTTTGCAATCGACAATGAAATAAACACAGATTCTGACAAATCTGTGACTCGCCGTTATCACCTGCCAATCAATGTATCATAAGAAGGTTAATCCTCATAATATGTCACAATGTTTACCTCTTTACGGTTACAATATTTATGAGACAACCCTATTCCAAAATGAAGATGGAAATACAGGGGGGAAAAAAACAAGTTGACTAATCGCTAAAGTATAATTTCATCAATATGTCTGAAATGTGGACGACATGGTGGGTCAGTGGTGTTTTTGGTTAATATCCCGGGACTGTGGTGGCCCTGTGATAGACCAGTGACCTCAGACTGAATCCACATTCCCCTGCCATCCCTAAAATGGGTGACATTTCGCACGTAGTTTGCATTCTCTAAACGTTGAGATAATTTAGTGAGGAGAGGACGCCGCCGTCCGTCCCTGGAGTCTTTCTGCCAGTCTGGCTAAAAACGGTTGAGATGTCTGAGATGGTTTTTTTTGTGTGTGTGTGTGTGTGTGTGTCTTGTGATAATTACTGAAGCACCTGCGGTTCAGACTAAAAATAGGTAACAGATAAAAATCGACTCATGCAGGCAGCTCTCTTGTTTCCTCTCACAGAGAGTACAGTAGTACCCCGTACTCTCCAAAAACAGAGATTTATTCATAAAGGCTATTTCTCACCATTTCTACAGGTCATTTATTTGTCTTGCCCTGTCCATTACTCTTACTTATTCACTGCAGGACTGAATTTGTTTAAAATGAACTGTTGGAGCCCTCAAAGGCCCGGAAACCTTCATCCCCTAATTCATCATACCTAGAGGAGGTAGCGAATGTTCTCTATAGTTTTATTTCATTTTCCTTGTTTGTGCTTTGTCTCTGCTGCAGAATGCAGAGGTGTCCGTGTTCGAGGTCAACATCCGCTTTGTCGGAGGTCTGCTGTCTGCCTACTACCTGTCCGGAAAAGAGGTAAGACACTTCCTGTGGCCGTCTCTCCACCTTCACTACACCTTTGCGGCAAGTTAGGCGATTTCGTCTGATTGATCGAAACAGATGGTACAGAACAGGGGACTGACAACACCAGAGACTAAGTGAGATAATGAGTGTTTTTAGATGCTCTAAATCGTTACTAATATCCCTTTTAATTGCTGGTGGTACAGATAAATGTGTTCCATTAGTGGTTGCCAAGGTAAGTTCTTGGGCTGCTCTTTTACACAGTTAGATTAGTTTGCTTCCAGCCACACTCCACGCTCTTGGTTCCACAAAGTATTGATTACTTGAACACTTGCAGAAAACCCTAAATGTTTTTTGTTCTCTCGGTGGTATTGATGTTGCGAACGTGCTGCGCCCGACTGGATTTATTCAGAAAAATGAGTGCGGGGGAGATCCTATAGGGCCTTCCTGCCAGTTCTTCTGAGTCTGCGTGCACGGGCGAGTGTAAATCTGCTCGGTGACAAGAGGCTGTGAAAATGTCATGGGCAGGTATTACACTCAGGGCTTGTTCCCTCTACTCTGCAGGGATTTGTGTTAATCTCACTTCTCTTCAATATCTCCTCTTCTTTATCTCTTTTAATTACGAGTCTCGGTCTCTTAATGAATAATTCGACTCCACTTAAGAAGTGATAACGCTGCAGAGAAGTTCTCAGAGCCCTGAAAACCTGCTGCGAACAAAGGTATTAGCTATTAAAATATGAGTTCATATGTGTTTTTCAAACCTACAGTATGTTACTAAATAAGATTTAAATCTGGAGTGCCTTGGCCTTTGACCTTTGTTCATTTGACATTAGCAGGTGTAAGCAGCCTTGTATATACAGTATATAGCTCTCTATATATAAAGATATCTATATACTGTATATAGATATATATATACGCACATGTAATCTACAAAATCATCCCAACAGAGGGAGAGAGAACGTTTTGAGGCCAAGTGCTTCCTAATTAGCAGAGAGATAGATTGCAGGTTGTAGAGCTTTGTTAGCAAAACCCATTTACAAAAATCAATGAACGTTCCAGCACTTCAGCACACACACACACACACACACACACACACACACACACGAAAGAAATCCTGACAACCAGTATTTCTTATTTGCCAAGTTTAAGGACCGTGGCCCCAAACCTAGCAAAGATTGGCACTCTGTCGAGCAGTGTTTTTATATGAGGAGCCATAAATTTGCACATAATGCAGCAGCTAATTTACTGTAGCTATTATGTGTAAAACTTTCCAAGAAATGTGTGGTAAAAATTAAATCTTAATTATATGCCGTTCTTTTTGCACATAAATCTTAATTATAAAGTGTTGCTTATGGACCCCAAAAAATAGCCCCCACGACCCATCTGTGGGTCCTGACCCAGACTTTGGGAAGCACTGCAGAAGAGTGTGTACCTTTGCTTAGATCCATAACCTCCTTGGTGAGGCTAATGACACAACATTTAAATTTAGCCTGTTAAATTAGAATAAGTGCACCTTTTTTTGCTTTACAGTGTGGCTAACATTAGCGGTGCTAGCACTAGCATCCCTCATCGACTAATACAAAAATATTAAATACGGTAAAACTGGGCTGGTGTGTGTGACCATGTAATATCACGTAATACGTGCAGCAAATAGTGTAGTTTAATCTACAGAACAGAGCCGCAACTAACGATTATTTTCATCGTCGATTAATCTGTCGATTACTTTCCCGAGTAATCGATCAGCACTTGTCAAACCTGGAAATGATGACGTTCTCGAACGCCTTGTTTTTGTCCACAAACCGAAATGATTCACCTGAATGATGTCTTTGTTATCTGGAGCTAAGAAATCTGGTTTTGAAGTAAATATTGAATGTACTAATGTAAGTTCTCATTCAGCACTCCAGTTTTGCTCTTCTAACACGCTGAACTCTCACCTGTAAACTCGATAAAAGCTCACGCAGATGAAGCAGAGCTGTGCACTTAGGCCGGGCGGGTTTTTTCCCAGTAAAAATGGATTCATTCCGTTCAACAATGGTCCGTCATTATGCGACTCGCTCTCTCGCATGAATGCGTGACGGAAATGCGAAGGATCGGCGCGAGCGTGACCTGTGCTCATGCTGCGCCGTGTTGTGTTGCCCGTAGAAACGGGAAGTCAGAATATAATAAAAAAATAAAAAAATAAAACTGATACCTTTCAGTTAAACTTCAAAGTTCCTCGGGTCTGCTTTGTCCGGGTGTTTTTTTTTTTGAATGTAGCGTGTGAGTGAAGTGTAGCAGCAGGATGATGGATGATGAAAGGTGTTGAAGACGGACAGAAGGAGCAGGTAAAGGCAGCGGAGGAGTCACTCTGTCTCGCTCCTTGTCTGGCCCCGACTCAAAGGGACCCGAGCCTTTGATGAAAATTTGATCAGTAAATGTACAGCTGGTACCGACGGCGTGCACCCTACTGGCAGGCTTTTAGCGTCGCCGGCTGCATACAGATCACAGCGTGTAACCTCATCTGCCAGAGAGAGAGCACAGGAGGAGGAGGAGGAGGAGGAGGGAAAGTCTGCAGGAAGCCAGGGAGTAATGTATGGAGAGATGGACGAAATATAAAGGACTCCAGACCTTCTGCTAATCTAGGCTAAGTGCTTCATGCAGGGAAGGACGTAGGAAGGACTGCCAGCAGTGTTGTAAAGACAGAGAGGGACAATGTGAGGATGGATTCATGAAAGGAGCCAAAAATGGACAAGTAGGCAATAATTCACCTGTTTTTTGTTTTTTTTTACTAAAGGGACGATAATTTTAATATTGACATAAAATCAAGAAAGTACAATTTTACTTGAGCGAATGATAAAGACTCATCAGGAGCAATTTGGGGGATTGAGTGTTTTTCCTCGAGATTACACTAGAAGATGTTTTTGACGGTCAATGTGGCCGTTTCTATTTCAAAATCCCAGCCATGCGTGTTTAATGCTGGACATGCAGTATTCTTAAACCGATGGTAAAAAAAAAAACACATTTTCATTGAATTCTGGAAAACAAACCTTCCACAAAGTGTAAACTGCGCAGGCAAAAATCGAATTATAATAAACTACATGAGAAATAAACAATAAAATTAACCAGAAATACTTCATTTTGCAGAGTCCGACTCCTTTAAATTACTTTACACGCGTATCTCTTTTGCGTTAACTTATATATAAAAAATGGGGATATGTGCGGTATGAAAACACGACAAATTCACGTGACAATGGCCAAAAGCCGGGCACACACCGCCTAATGTAAACCCTGCGGGGACACATTAGCGAATAGAATAGCGGAACCAGGAATCGAACCTTGACCTTCCAGTTAAAAGACTAATCGCTTTTTTGTGATATTTTGCTCAACATCTACATGAACAGCATGCAAAAGAAAGACAAAATATGTCCCATAAAGCCTGTAAAGTAGCCAAATTGAACACAGTAAAGTTGTTGTGTATATTTACATTTACGTAATAGTCCAATAGCCCAAGAAAATCAAAGTAAAAAAGGGGTTAACAAATAATGTGATTGAGGAAAAGAAAGATGTAAGTAAGTCAGAAAAAGAGAGCTCATCATCTATGATGGAAATATTAGGAAAGTAAAAGAGGGGCAATGAGTGAATGAATCGCAACTCAAGGAAACTTGAAATTCAAGACAAGTGGTTTGTTTTTAGTAAAAAGTTAATTTAAATACCAAATCATCAAATACTTTGGTAATTTGGTGAAGTGATGTTCGTATCACGGGAACTGAGCAGTGACTCATTTTAATTTAGTCATTTTTTTAGAAATTCAGTTAATGCCATCCAGCAATCAAGAACACTCCCACTGTGAAGATCTGTTCTATGTTTTAATATTTAAAATTTAAACTTGATGTTGATGGAAACTAATCCCAGTCTCCTTCCACGGTCGTGTCTGACACGGTAATCTGATCTGCTGCCTCCTTCATCCCCGCAGGACAACCACAGATTAGTGTAAAAAATCCCAGTTATGCCAACAAATACAGTGTTTATGCTAATATTTGCACGTAGAGGCAAAAGCAGGTCCCAAATCAAAGTCACAATTCACAAATAAGTTGTTTCTATCCTTAATTTAGAGCAGAGTCATTATATTTTGGTGGTATATCTTCTGGTAGTCCTCCAATCTATAAAATAGCATACGCTGAACTGAAGCTGGACTTTGGATGGATATGTCCCCTAAATCATTCAGTTCTACTATAGAAAGCATCGCCTTAATTACTTAATGTATGTACAAGCAAGGAGGCAGGACCTTAACACAACTCTCCTCAGATGTTTTGGAAGTTTTATTGGAACTCTTTATGGCTGAAATCACTTTGTAGGAACTCGCGATGCAATAAAAAAATATTTCTGAAGTCAGCACTTTCAGAGAACCTTAAAGTCCGAGGATGTGAACAAGCACAACAAACAAGACTTTATGTGTACTTTACATAAAACACGACCCTGTTTGACTTCTTTTAGTGAGAAATTAAATAAAATGTGTGAATATGTGGCGATAATTTCTAATTGCATACTCCACTTTTGTCTGTGTTGAAAGCATATTGAAGAAAACTGCCATCTACCATCTATAATTTCAAACTTGGTGACTGAATAAGGCATTTTGGGATGTTTTACTTCCATCTTATGATGAACTAATACTAACATGCCATATATAAACCATTGTAAATTGGCATTCTGGCAGTGAATAGATGTCTTAGTGTTAAAAACTGACAAAAACCTTGAAATGTCATTCAGAGTTCAGCCAAATCAAAAATGCAGGCTCCAGCTGTACAAATCACTCTATTCAGATTCTTTTATTGTATTTCGTTGTCGGTGCAACAATTCCTTCCTCGGAGGTTGTTTCCTGTGGGCTGTGGAATGATACGTGCTGATTTTTTTCTCTCATGTAAAAAAACAATCACTGACTGGTGAATGACGCATGCGAACAAAATACAAATGAGTGATTTAATATGTGTCGCAGTTGGCGTCCAACTCCAGGGAACGCCGCTCGTCTTTCTGCCTTACCTCATTGATTGCCCTGTGTTTGACTGATTTGGTCTGGCCCAGTGCAACCGCTTGATGGATTTCCGTGGCAACGGAGCGACGGCCATTAGCCGAACTCGAGGTTCCTCTCGCCGCGCCTTGATGGATCCGCTCAAAGGTTTTTATTGTCAGTGAGTGATTGGAGGGGAACGCGAGGCAGTGCAGCTTGGCTCGGACGAGCACACCTTCGCCGGTTTCCCTCCGCTAATCAATTGGTCTCCATTAAATCTTGGGCTTGTATTAAATCCCACAAAATCTATTTTTTGGATTAAATCGTCTCCAGTGTTGTTTCAGCTGGACTACAATGGACAGCAGTCGTGGTCCTTGAAGCTTTCAAAACTAATTCAGATCCAGTGCCGACTGGGAACTGCTCTAATTTTGACTCATGTGATTAGAGTTCACCATAAACTGGACCCTTTAACTCACCATCAACCCCAAACAGGTCGTCATAAGACACAAGATTCTGCATCAGTCACTGCGATGGAACGTCGTTATAAATCTGCTCATTATTGTCAGTATCTCTGGCAGCTTCCCATGTTTTGTTTCCCCTCGTCCTGAAAACAAAAAACCAGCACATTTCGCTGCATGAGTTCGGACACTTTCCATCTGCGTTTGCTGAAGCTGACAGCCGAGCGTACAAAGATCATGACAGGGAAGCAAAAGGTGACTGGAAACGAGCCGAGTTAGGAAGCAGCAGGCATTCTGGAGGTACACAATCCTTTTTTTGATGGTTGTTCTGCCATAATTGCTGACAGGGTGGTAACTTGAAGGGTAAAAAAAAAAAAAAATCGGATTATTTGGCTTATTGTTTTGTGCTGGTGGCGGCTTTGTGAAAACGTCCAAAAACTAAAATAGTAACGAGAAACAAGGGAAGCTTTGTCACGTTGTCACGCTAACAACAGCAGGAAGGAAGTACATGTGATGTTCTCATGAAAAAGTCATTTCATGTTATTATTCATGTTGGCGTTGAGTCAGGCTGACTGAACCACCCAAAAACACAAGTATTTACACGTTTTTTTTGTACAACCACAGCTGCATGAAGCCAGAACTTGTACACACATGCACGTAGTGTACAAAGTTTAGAAAGTTTCCAGGCAGCGACACACAAGTGCCAGCCAGTCAAAGCATGTTTTGCCAATATTCAATCACAGGTGCAAGCCAGTCACAACACGAGTAAGCTCAAACAGAACTCCATCCTCTCATAAAAGGCCGTTCTTCAACATCACATTGCCATCTGTTTACTTGCAGTAGTTGCCTCGAGCACCGACGTCAATCCAGAGCCAAGAGTTAGTTAAAGTCTGTGTGAGTCCCTTTTGAAGAAGATGTGAAACCTTTGACCCTTACATTCAAAACTGTTGTGTTTCCCAAACCTTCTACTTGAGCCCAATTTTTAAAGACGGCAAACTAACTTGACCCATATCTCAATTTAATTTGCACATAGAGACATATCCACGACACCTGCGATCATTTTGAATTGGTACACAAACAATTTCCAAGAGATATTTGGTAAATGAATTATGACTTTTTTGCTTGTTATTTAAAACATATAACCAGTCAAACTTGTCTCGATTGGTTATCAGTGGTCTTAATGGGTTTCAGCTCCTCCCCGCAAGCCAAAAAACCTGTCTAACATATTCTTAAACTAGCGTGCATTTGGGCTTCGTGACACCTTTGATTTAGGTTACCTAGATTATTTTGACTTTAAGTGAGATGTGGTGTGAGAACTCCCACTATACCATCTTTTTAAAGTTTTTTGTAAGCCTCAGACACACAAAAACCCTTCAAAAACAACTCTAAACTCTGTAGTACACGTGCCAGGCCTGTGTGTGGCACTGAAACGCTGCCGCAGAAATAAATTTCCCCCAAAAATACCATTTTAATGGCTGTTAAAATGCTTTTTTGTTAAAATGGACAAAAAGCCCAAACTTTTGTGGATTCTCTGAAACTTCTCGTGTGTACGAACCCTAAATTTAACCCCCAATTAATTTCCATTGTTTGTTCACTGGCTCTATGTGGAGGTGTTAAAAACACACATAGCCAGTCGCCCTCTGGTGCTGCATAACAATGGTGTTGTTGAGAGAGAGAATGACTAAAAAATAACTCAAATGTATGCACGGTAAAGTGTCTTTAATTAAAGCGGGGAATATGGTGTCTGACATGCTCAAATGCTTTCAGTCTGTTGCCTCTTTTTTTCTCTCTCTCTCTCTTCTCCTCTCCCATGTGCCCTCAATTAACATTCATCACAGTGTGATTAGACAGACGCGATCCAGATGCACACAGTGACGGCGGACGGACGGCAGCACAGGGACAACGCTCTTGTGTTCAGAAGCGAGATGAGTGAGGGCTTTGTGAAAGAGGAACAGAGTGGAATCAGCTGAGAGAGATGAGAGCCCTGTGTGACAGTGGGTCAGTGTTTGGCCTGAGAAAATGACTTTACATTGAGCAGAGACAGGAAACGGCAGTAGCAGCAGCAGCAGCCTTCAGTAAACACATTCACCGCTGAAGCATTTTCCTGCTAATTCATGTTTACTTATTTGCTTCTCACGGTTCGTTACACCCGGCTTATTTTGGATAAGAAAATAGAACATATGAAACCCAGATGGTTTTGGTTTGAACTAATTGAACTATTTATTTACAGTGTAATTCAATAGTGTACAAAAAGAAAGCGAAAGGAGGTTAGGAAAACAGAAAGAGAACCCTGCAAAAACAGAGCTATCTAACTTGTTGGAAAATAAACCAGAAATAAAGCCCTCACAAACACTACTACTAAAAACCGTAGACATTCTTTCACATAAATTCTCTGATGTGTGCAGGTTTAACAAAATCAATATTGAACCCTCAAACCCCAAAGTATTGTCTTCCAGAACCAACAAAAACCCACAAACACTAACAAAATCTGATCTGTGAAGGGTCACCACCATCACAGTAAGGATCTGAGCTCCCATAGACCTTATTTTTGACAGAAACAGAAAACTGGATGTCTGCCATTGTTTTTTTTGGGGTATTCAAGACTTCTGATTTGGCATTTCCAGTCAGTCTTCATGACAACAACTTTAAAAGATAACATGACTTCTCAAAAAACAAGTACCGTATGTGCAGTCAGGAGGTCTGTATAACGCTTGGTTTAAGCGAACGGCTTTAATGGAATTTTGATCATCGGCCTGCACACAAGACGGGAATATGGACACGTGACATGTTTTTAAAATGTTCCTCCAAAATTGGAAGAAGCCACTAAAACCACTATACTATGTTCGTTTTAGAAGAGTCTATGCTATGAAGTAAAACTTTCAACGTGACGTCAGCAGCCACAGGAAAACCACCCTAATTATTTCTAAGTTAAGTATTGTTAGCAGGGTGTTTTTTTTCCTGTTAGAATATCAAATGAATGCCAGTAAACAATGTTCCTGTTTGTTAGAGATTCCAGAATCACAGAAAAATAGCTGTAAATTGACCACTTAAACATCTTTGAATTCATGTAAACTCTGCTATCCCGGTGGGGGGTCTAAGGGATTAACGTGTTGTTGCAAAATATTGCACAGCACATTAATCCCTTAGACCCCCCCACCTCTTGGTCGCTCTGCTCCTGCTCTTTTTTTTTTTTTTGGTATAGAAAAAGCCCTGGTTAGTGTCTGAGTTGGTGTCCAAAGTAACAGTTGTGTAGTTAAAACTAGAGGGTATATTACAGACTTGTGTTATTTAACCATCATTCATTAACCCATCCACACTGAGCGACCGCACAAAATAATCAGAAATACCCTCCTATGTTATATAAATCCACTTCCTACTCTCTGATATTACATTTCCATTTGTAATCGATAGTTTCACTACATTTTTAAGAAAGCGAACTCGCCCTATTCACAAATCCATGAAGGAAACAAATACAGGAAGTGCTGCACAAAAATAGGAGGCCCGGAGGTACTTCCACACACCAAAAAAAAAAAGACAAGCCTGAGGCACCTGTGAAACCGTTGAATTTCCACAAAAATATTCTGTGATCTGCAAAAAAAAACCACCAAACCCACACGTCCACAAATGGAACAATCATCAGAGAAACAGTCAAACGCTGTGATCAAACATGGACGGACACCAAAACAAACAGCGTTGATGTGTTTTCAAGGCGATGCCAGTACAAGTTTTCTCTTGATTTAGTTTTTTTCCATCCTCTGGTGAGTCATGTTTGACATCACAAACATGACAAGAAACAATCTTTGGAAGTGACAAAAGAAAAAGGAGCTGCACAGAGACCAGTGTCGCAGTTGTTTGTTACACTCGTAAACACTTCGTTCAAACTCCCCGGTGACTGATCAATCTCAGCTCGCTGTATGAACACTAGTGCACATCGGGAGCTGCCAAAATAAGGTACGGGAAGAAATTAGCTCCGTTTTTATTGCTAATGAACGAGGACACCGGAGATAAAAAGCTGCCTTTCATTGCAGAGACATTTGACCTGAACTGGGAAAACGCGTTTTTTTCCACTGCAGACACGAGCCAGATGCTAGTGTTTGCTGGTAATGAAGATGAGATTCTTCAAGGCTAAATCACACAAACCATGAACAACACACAGGTTCACACAACTTCTTAACTCTAGATTATAGTGTCTTTATTTTTATTTATTTATTTATTTTGACATTTGTCCACTCCTTGGCAAAATTAATAACCAATAAAGGAAAAGGAAAACCAGGCCGCTTCAAAAACCTTGTCTCGGATGTTTTATTGCTATGCAGTTCAATTAATGACCACTAGGCAAATACAGTGCTATACCTCTAATGCAAAAACTCTTTTAACACCAGCAAAACCATGTTGAAGAAAATAATTTTCAATACTACAGTACATATATATATATGTATATATATATATACATATATACAGTATATATATGTATGTATGTATGTATATATATATATGTATGTATGTATGTATTTATATATATATATATGTGTATGTATATATGTATGTATATATATGTGTATGTATATATGTATGTCTATATATATGTATATGTATATATATATATATATATATATAGAGTGCAAATCGCTTGCTCCATTTTCATCTAACGTCACTATAACCAGTGTGTGAAGTATACGTGAGGAAGAGGAGGATGATGAGAGAGCCAATGATCTTATTGGGAATAAATAAATCCGCCTCCTGTGAAAAGTCTATGGCTGACTTATTTACAACCATCGTATTTTAACATCAGGTGCTACAAAAAGTTTGAGAACCTTAATCGTAGCAAACCACCAACCGAGACTAGGATTCCTAAACTAGGGAATCACTCTATGAACTAATGATTCCTAGCAGGGCCTTCCTCGTGTAAGTGTTTATCGATAAATGTCCAAAACAATCACAACGATGCTGGCGTCCACTACTGACTGTGTGTCTTCGGGCTTATTTATTCATTCTTTATGGAAATGATCGGACCACTCATGTCCTCATCTGTCTCTTCACACTGAAGTAAATAAACTCAAATGTTGGGTTTTTTTTGTCGATACTTGGCTGTGATGCCAAACTCGCAGCCACCCGCAATGTAAACCCATCTGTGACCTCACGCTGCGCAGGTCAACGCAATGACCTGCGCTTCTGTCCACTGACGCCTCAGCCGCTCACACACACACACACACACACACACAGGGTGGTGGTCGACAGCTTCTATCTTCTATCCTCGGGAAATCTCATTCACTCAGTGAGGAAATTGGCTTTACTCTAGGAATGGGGAGAGAAAAACAACCAACCCCCCTCATCCTTTTTCTCCCCTTCTTAACCGTCTCTGTTGTCCTCCTGCTGTGCCCAAGCAAATCTCCTCATATATATATATATCCACACACACACACACACACACTAGTGGAGTTATCCTCCAACAGAAGAGACAAAATTTCCTGGATATCTATCTTAATCTCCTTTTAAAGCGGTCTAATCTGCTCTGAGGAGGGCTCCAGATGGAGGCAGGGGGATTGAGGACAGAGGAGAGTCTGAGCGATAGGACGCACACACACGCACACACGCACACACACACACTTCAACCGTGTTCATTGTACCTCAAGAGTCATGAAAAGTGCACACAATAGCACTTTTTCCTGTGAAGAGCGATCAGTCAGCTCAAGTCCACACAACTGTACGTTAACGTTCCGGTCAGAAATAAAACAGATTTAATAAGAAACATATAAGAGTAATTCAAGTGTGGGTTTCCTTGCATTGATATGAACCCATGCTGGTGGACAAAACGACATCATTTCAAAGTTTGGGTCAAACAACTAATTGGAGCTAATTGTTTGGTCCATAAAATGTCAGAAAATGATAAATAAAAGTTGATCGAACCTGGAAATGATGATGTCCTCAAATGTCTTGTTTTGTCCACAGACCAAAAATGATTCAATGAAAGCAATGAAATGAAGAAAATATTCACGTTTAAGAAGTTAAACAAGAAAAGGAAAGATTCAAACCGAAAATGAATAATGGAGTAATTGTTTCAGCTCTACAACTAACCGATGAATTGAGCAAGTAATGGATAGATCAATCCATCGTGAAAAGAACTGTTGTGTTGAATTCTCCTCTGCAGCAATTTCCAAATCACCACCGTCGCCACAGTGGAATCAAGCCATTGTCAAAGTGTCAATTTTCTCTAAATAACAAAAAGCAGTAACACAGCGATGAGTTCAGAGTCCAGTCTCCACCGAGGCTCGGATGTTTGATGACTGTCATAACAGCTGTCTCTCTCTCTCTCTCGATCTCTCTTGTTAACGGTCTGAAAAACAACAGACTGGTGTTTGGAGTCGCTCTGACGGCACGTCGCTGTCATCACACCGACTTCAAAGTCTTAAAATTGAGCCTTTTTCTTGATTCTTTCTGAAGAGGCCAACATGAACAAGTGGCCGTCGGGGTTTGTTCTGTGTTGCCGGTAGAACGCGGCTGGACGTCAATAATGTATGAGCGAACAATGAAAGGCAGTCGAGGTTTCGGCCAGGAGATGAATTAAGATTATGAAGATCTGAATAAAAATACAGTGAAGTCATCTGTGAATCCCAACAATTAAAGGGAACTTTTCAGCGTCTTATTTTCTTGCTTCTTTGCCCCGTATAACAAAGAAATAATTAAAACTTAAAATATTGGGTTTTTGTGACCAAACGATTCATAAATTACTCAAGAAAGTAATCAGCACTTCCTGTTTTGTCGCAAAATGCTGGCTAACTTTAAAATGGCTGACTTCCTGTTGGTTGAGTTCAGGCTCGTCGAGAAGCTTATGAAGTTTTGAGCAGATTGGTCAAATTGGTGAAGTTACAGGCCACTTCCTGTTTAGTGGTAAAAATTCGCCAAAATGCCGATGTTTGGAGTGGCCACGTCCCTTTTGAATCTGCAAGACCTTTCAATAACTCCTCATCTTTGATATGTCTAGTCCAAAATTTTTTTGGACATTTTTTTGACGTTGGTATGATTAACGTTCTCAAGCGAGTTTGTTTGTTTACCGAACGTGCAAAATCGCCAAAAATTGATGCTGATATTCGAAATGGCTGACTTCCTGTTGTGTTGATGTCATGGTCCCAATAGACTTTTTTGTTCGTCTTGGGCTCTGGCATCTTTCTACCAAGTTTCGTGAAATTTGGTGCAACTTAGATTCAGCATTGTCCTGTGGGATTTCAACTTTTTGAGCCATTTTGCTCGACTTTTACATATTCTCCTTATTTTTATAGAATTTTTCACCAGTTGTGATTTGCGTGCCAATATTTGTTAGTTTTAGTTACACCACTGTGTGAGAACTGAGGCCTTCATAAATAAATGACCCTGTATTATAATCTGTCTGGACCAGTCGATAGCACTGGGTCTTTACATGACCTACCCCTCACACACACACACATGCACAGAGCAACTCATACACACAACAATTGACTGCTTGACAAGAGGGAAATTGGTTTGGTCAACAGGGTCACACATGGGCTGAGTCTTCACACTTTTCACTGGCTTACCAAAGCATTTATCACACTGTCTGTGTGTGTGTGTGTGTGTGTGTACTTGCAAACAGGCATGTCATTCTGCACGTTGAAAGATCTCAACGATTTTTCAGCCACCAAACAAACACACAAACACACTCACGACCCCTTCCTCCCGCCGCGCTTTGACAGACTGTGTAATTGCGACACCACACTTTGCTTTATTTCCCCCCCTCTCTTCCCTTTTGTCCCACGTCTTCTCTCTCACACACACACACAGAGGCCACAGTGGTCTCTGTAAGCCACTTATGCTGTGTAACATTTGACTCTGACGCTTTAACAGAAAGGAAGCTATAGTTAGCACGGGAAAAAGAAAATGAGAGGATTTGCTTTCAAGTCCTGCACCAGAGTCTCCTTTAACCTCCTTCTGGGACGCTGTGCGCGGCAAACAGACTGTTCTGTATTGACTCCTGCTATCATAACACATTACAGCATGTATCTGAATATATTTCCTGGATAAGGAGGAGGGGGGGAAAAAAACTAAACGTCAATATTTATTACCAGAATGATGGAAACCTGCCTCTGGGATTGGAAGTGGAAATCTGGAGGGGATCAGCTGCACGGAAAGATGATTTGTTGTAGCAATCCAATGGTTAGTCCAGTGTCATCTGGTGTGAAATAACAGCCACTTGTATTTGTATTAATTTATTCAAAAAATAAGAATAAGAATACACACAAAACAATATCCAGGCACTTGAAAAGCATCTTTCTGCAGGGAGCTCATAACAGCTCATGATACTTTTTACTTAATGAGATTTAAAACCGCCATCCTAATTGTGTGTTTATTACCAGACGTATCGTTAATGACTCTTAAAATGTTATTTTTGAGTTATTTGACAAGAGTACATTTCCGACGTCTCAGGATTATGATTCTACAGTTCTCCGGTTTATTTTCCTTTTCCATACCTGGATTAAAAGATTAATTTGCATCACCGGCTTTTCTAATTTCAAGCATCCACAGATACATATCACCTTTTCAAACAGCAGCAGCAGCAGCAGCAGCAGAGGACAAACTGCTGCAGTGCACTGTGTGGTGCAGCATAATAACAGCAGTGCACAGCCCTGTTTGTTTCAGGGACAGTGTTTTTTGCTTTGACTTGAGAGGGTCAGGTCAGCACTAGCTTCCAGTGGCGGTGCTGAAGTAGACAGCGGGGAGTCTCGAGTGTGGAGGATATTTTATTTGTTGTTTGTGAAAGCGCGAGTGTGATCTCTGGCAGCGGTGGCACAGGTCACGAAAACAACCAGAAAAAAACTGTATTATGATATCAGTAGAAGGCCAAAGTTTTCCCAAAAGCAGAAGAAGAGATATTTTATTACACGATAACATTTGTTTTTGTTGCTATTAAACCTTTAATAGAAGCCAAAAAAAAAAAAAAACTGCCGTGGTATTTTTTTCTGTCGTCGTCTTCTTGTATTTATTTAAAAAATAATTCTGAGGAAACACTTTGGCGAGGCAGAACAAATAAAAATACACAAAATAACCTAACACTAATGCTGAGGTTAGAATGAAGGCAGGACTCGGGTGTGAACATGATCCACTCTGCATCAACAGTGCGAGATAAGATGTAAATTTGGTATTTAAATGGCGCTGAGGCAAAGTTCAGTGTGAAAGCTGAGAGTGGTTTGGCCTGTTCTTGTTTGATTGACAAGGTGAGTGATAAAATCTATTTATGCGTGACTATGTGTTTTCCTCTTTTCTTTAAGCAGCAGTAACTCACACATTTTTGTCATTATTGATCAATAATTCAAAAATTACTTCTGCTCCTCCTCTAAAGTATTTCCAGTCATCTGGATCTGAAATGATGGGAGACTTTATGTGCTGAATATTACTTCATATTGGTCCCAACGAGCAGAATTTGATACATTGTTTAATTTTTCATCTGGGTCAGTTCACGTTCACAAAGGCAAATCTAAAACCGTACTAGAAGTTGGACACAAAAGTCACATGGTCGGAAATACTGCTACTCATATCCAACAAATCTATTTGGAGTTTCTACATGATGGCGCATCGGCAGGTTCATCTTCCCTGCTGCTTTGGTGCTGGCCTTCAGGGGGCGCTGACAGTGAAGCAGCTACAGCTTGGTGTTCTCATCCACATTTCCCAGCGAGAAGTTGAGAGTCGGAAACAGATGTAAAGGACTTGTGCCGTTAAACGGTGTCCATTCTCCTGGTCTGGGATGTCCAAACTCTTTCTCCTCTGCCAGTAAAATAGCGAATTTAACCCAGCTAGCATTAGTCAAACTGCCGACATGCCACTGTTTCTAAGCCACGGGACAGAGGGTCCTGAGCCGGAGGTGTTGTCCTCATCATATTGCCCACAGCCAAGAACTGGTGGCGAACTTTGGTGGAACTTTGGTTGGCGACTTTGGTGGAACTTTGAACTTTGAAAACTTTGGTGGCGACTTTGGTGGAACTGTTGGCGACTTTAGTTGAACTTTGTTGGCGACTTTGGTTGGAACTTTGGTGAACTTTTGGAACTTTGGCGACTTTGGTTGAACTTTGTTGGCGACTTTGGTGGCTTTGTGGCGCTGTGGGGTGACCATGCTCTGCTAAATGTGCTATATCACCCGCAGAGGAGGAACACGGACTTCTCATTTCAGTTGATCAGCAGCTCTTCTGCTGGTTCTCCCTTCTCCTCACGTCCAGAAGTAGATGAGATCACTGAGGATGTAGCTGTTCCTCGTAAGCTGCGGACAGAGTTCGCACCGATGACGAACTGCTCCAAAATTTTCTTGCAAGTGGTCCTAGACCACCTCTTTCAAGTGGTCTAGAGTCCCGTCCCCCTGTCTAAGTTCACGCTGACCAAAACAAACCGTACTAAACAAAGCTGGTGTGAACTCACCTTTGGACCAGTACACACAGTAGTTCAGAGAGAGAGGGCGCCTCCTGATGGCTGTTTAGCAACGGTAACAACTTCTCCCCTGAAAAGAATCACTTTTAGTATCGTCATATTCTTCAAATACAACGTGACCCTGCCTGGACTAGATCCATATTAATATAAGCCTGCACTATAAATAAGCTTAGCCTTAAACTATATGTCATATTATTAAACCTGTGTATGTCCAACAACAGAGCTGCAATGTCCAGGGACTCAGACGCCGGCAGTTCTGCAGCAGGTTATTGTTAGAAACCCTGAAATGCCCTCCGAGTTTATGTGTTCCTTTGTTTCTGGTTCCTGTCGCGAGGCCCAAAGGGAGCTAATCTGCTTCCGATACCCGCACTCATTGGACCTTATCTCGTTCTCTGCGAGGACGATAAGGCAGAGAGAAGCTATTTGCCTTGTTAATGTACTCAATCGCATGCATCTTTCAGTGACACATGAGGCAGAATGAGGGTCTCTCTCTCACATTTGAGTGTTATCAAACCCAAGGCGCTATCTAATCACAGATTATCCGCCGACTCTGACATGCCCATTGTTCTGGCGCTCTCTCTCCAATGTGTCCATCTGTCACTCATTCTCACGTCGTTCTTTGTCTTGTCCTCCCGCCGCTTCTGTCTGTTGTCTTTCTCCAATCAGTCGTTTGTGTTAAAGAGTGAATACAGGGCTTACATTTTAGACGTGATTTAGTAGAAAACCAACTGTCTGATTTGCAGAATTGGACTTTGCTGAGTCAGTGATCTTTAAAATTGTAATACAGAAAGATTACCGGAAAGAAACTGTGGCTCTGCCGAGCAGCAGCCTCGCTTTGCAGCTGCACAACCGCTTTGAAAGCGTCGTATTTAACACACTCGTGTTGCTATAGTGCCGACCCGTTGGCCCTAAAGCTTCTGCACTTAGATCAGAACAGTTCCAGGAAAATGCTCTGATTAAAAACCTATTGACCCAAAGAGTTTTCCCAGCACAGCATGTGAAATACCAACCACTGCAGCTCAGCATCGTGTACTTGTGTGTTTATTTATTCATTTTAAATTGCAGCTGCGGCGGCCTTTTGTGCTGTAAATGTGGCGTTTGGAAATCTACAGATTCACAAACTTTGATGTTAGTTCGACTAAAACGGAACTTTGTACTAAACTCGGACTAACACACCCAGATAATGTCATTTGGGAGTCCGATTTTTGCTGCGTCCGTATGTTCAGACGGACTAGACTGAGATTTATAACCTGAAATAGCTGTTACACACGGGCTGGTAAGGAGTCTTTTGGACTGACGAGTCGCAACTCACAGAAATTTATATTGTAAAGTTCAAGGATGGCGGGAAGACATTCATTCAATATGCTAACTAGTAACCACCAGCTAAACTGGAAACAACTTAATCCTGACAAGCTGAAATAGGGGATATCGCCCCCTAGCTTAGTGGAGGTGTTTTTGTTTGGTTTTGTTTGCTCACACTTAAGTTGATTGTAGTCAATTCCAGATTTATTTTTTTTTTAAAAAAGCAGCGTCGTCTGTAAATATGCATGTAAATGGACTAAAAATAGTCATTCATTAATTCAACCCAAAACTCTTGTACTTGTTTCAGACCGAACCTTCACCTCATCTTGAGAACTCTGAAGTGATGGGAATAGAAATAGAAATGAAATATGAACTACTGTGTTTTTACAGAATGATGACACAAATTTATTCCAGTTTTTTTTTAATTAAAGTGTAACTAAACCCCTAAAGCATTGTTTTCACACATAAACAAGTGTAGACGTGTCTCTAGTTGATGTTATTTGCTGATCCAGGTGTAAAGTATTGAAATTATACATTAAAATCAGTGTATCTACTGCCCTCTGTGGTCAAACACCAGCAACTACATTCAGATTCTACCATTGGCTTTCTCAGTCCACCCTTGCATTTATAGTTTCTTCACCCTCTTGTCCAACCAGCGTGAGGCTCGTTATCCCAGACCCCTCCCCTCTTTTATAAACCCGGAGCCGTCACCGCCCACTTCTTTGCCTTTTTTAAAATCAGGCAGAGAAGAGGGGATTTAGTTACCCTTTTAAAAAAATGTTTAAAGTTGGAATTCACGCAGCAGCTGAAGAGAAAACAACTCAAAAGTCACCCTGCGTTTGTCTCTCTGACCCGAGTCGCTGCTCCAGGTCTTGACTCTGAGTCCCGACTGTGTCCATATGGTGTCATCTCTGCTGGAAGATCCCACACACTCACACAATATCAATGCCCAGCGCGGGGAGCGTGCCTCCTAACCTCCTTCACCAGGCGACTCTCGCTGTTCCGTGGGACTTTCAGTCCAATTACATCAGATCCCTGTCTGGCTTTGTTTCCAGGCCTGTGAGCCTCTGAGCCTCTGAGGCCGCGTGTTCATCCTCAGACGTGTGTTTGTGCGGCGGCTGAAGTCACGTCTCGTGTCTGTTTGATGTTTGACTGCTGCTTTTAAGAACTAACACAGCAAGTCAGTCCGTCTGTCATGTCTAACCAGGCCCCGAGTGTGTGTCTTCTTCTATTTCTTACCTCGTTAGGACCTTTTCTGGGATAAACACTGATTTTGTCAGGACCAGTAGTCCTCACGGAGAGCAAAAACCTGGTCTTCATGAGGCAGAACCTCATTTCTGTCCGTGTTCTTGTATTTGTTACCCTTTCTAGCATAAACGCTAAGCTTGTAAGGACCAGAAGTCCTCATGAAGACCAAAACCTGGTCTTAATGAGGCAGAACCTCATTTCTATGTGTATTCTTGTATGTGTTAGCTCTTTGGGACCTTCTCTACGGAGATCAAAACCTGGTCCTAATGAGAGGGAACCTCATTTCTTTGCATGTTCTTGTATTTGTTACCTCTTCAGGACATTTTTCTGTCTCTCTATATATATAGTTTCTGTATTAAAGAACAAAGTCTGAGCTTCAGGGCTTTTTTCGCCTGTGACATTTACTTCCAAAGAAATTACACCACATCGGAGTCGTCCCGGTCACCGCGTCGTCCCTTGGATCCGGTCCTTGACGTGTTTAACACACCGTAAATTGTAAAACGGTTAATGATGACGCTGTGGTACGAGTTTGCTCTCTTACACCTTTTGTCCTCGTCGAACTGTCTTGAGTGAATATTTGACACTTTAGTGCAGCTGGAAGCTCCTCCTGAAAGAGGAATATTCCTTTTCAAACAGTCATCGTTATCGTTTCATTTGTTTCTCGACGGCACAACTTTCCGAAACACTCAGCTCACCGCACTCGTCCTGATAAACTCTCCCTAAGTGTCTGCAGCGTTGCATGAGCAGACGTACTGTAAGTGGACGATCTGCCAGTAAATTACCTCGTCGCGTCTTAGCCCGCTGTTTTCCAGCAAGCTGAGATGCATATTTTTTTCAATTAAAGCAAAAATAATGCGTGTCATTAGCGTAGTAATTAAGCCGGCGTTGTCACTTATTGTTTTAGGGATAAGTGGGTTAAATGAGGTGTTGAATGAGTAGAAAAAAAGCCATTATCAGGGGTTTCTTTGTTGATGAATGTATCAAATTCCGTCCCCTTCTTTTTTTTCTTTTTTAAGTGTGCTTGTGTTTCCATGGCAACTGAAGTGGCTCTCAGCTGGATCCAGACAAAAATCTGGATATGAAAAATTCAGTTTTTGGTGTAACACGTGGGTATTTTCTGCTAGATTAGCAGGTGTGTTGACATGTTTTTGGACTAAATTGACACGGTGAAATGGAGCGTGACGCTTGTTGCTCACCTCTTTTTCCCTTCATCAGCTCCATCCAAACACATCAGCCCCTCTCTCTCTCTCTCTCTCTCTCTCTCTCTGTCTCTCTGTCTGCAACTTACCAGCTGTGACGAAGTGAATCTTCGATGCGAGTTCACGTCTCCTCCGTCAGCTTCATTTCCATAGTGGCGCGGTGAAAAGAGCCGACTGTGGAAAGTCTGCCGAGTCAGCATTAAGCGCGTCATGCCGTGAGAGAGGAGAGCAAATATTAGGAGGAGCTGATTCTCACTCTGTGTTTGTATTGATATGAAAACCCTCCAGCAAGTCTTCGCTTTCTTTTTCCATGTCGGCACTTTCCTTTCCTTGTTTCATTTTCTTTTCCCCACCTCTTCCTTTTCTTTCCTTTTTATATCCCCTCTATCTTCTCCCTTTAGGGGCCGCCACAGCAGATTGATTTTGACCGCTCATTCAGATTTAGTTTTAGTTGTTGGTCTAAGGACTAAAATACCATTTATTTTTAGTCATATTTTAGTCGTCTCAGATGATTAAGTCTCGGGATGCGTGCCGGTATCGGTCCGATATCGTGTAATCCGAGATATCGCATGTTTTTGGCGACTAAGATCTAATTGGTTTGTTTGTATTATTTAACTGTTTCTTTATCATCCCATCTATAACATAGTATTATTTTAGTTTATTAATGCGGTATTATTAGTTTGAATTTACAACACAGATAAAGTGCTTTACCAAACCGTTTCATGGATTTCTGCATGACTTGCCTCCAAATGTCCGTCTCGTTGTGTTTCTTTTAAAGTTTGTCTCCGCGTGGTTTACAAAGGGTTTTGTCTTCAGTAACATCGTACGTGAAATTCGACGCCGTCATTTCTTCCGATCAACCTCACCTCCGTACCTCGCAGCAGACGTCTGTTCTGATTGGTTCTCTTCCAGTTTACATCTAGGTTGTATTTGTTGGCAAAAGTGTTGTCGTCGTCGTCGTCGTCGTCGTCAACTTTATTTTTATTGACTTAACGTCTCGTTTTCGCCATTTCACGTCATAGTTTGCGGCGGCAACCAAACGAACCCTGTGTCCTCCTTCACGACGGCCATGAACCTTCTCCTCTTTGTCGTCTTCCTCTCTACCTCCATCTTCAACCCATCTTCTACTGCTCAACCCAATGAACATCTCAGCATCTCCAGGTCTTCCCGCTCCAGCGCCTCCTGTCTTTTGAGACACTGCCACTGTCTCCAGGCCAGACCTCTCCGACTCCCTCCCTTCCCTGTCCCTCTCATTTGCTCTCCAGTTACACAAGTTTTTTTATGACTAATTTGTCTCCACAAGTGTGATGTTTACCTTTCATCCTGTGCTTTCCCTTCCCTGGAGGAAACTATTAAACAGACAGAGTGAGAGAGTGAGTGGAGAGGCGGACAAGAGCGACCATTCACAAAAACTGTCTCCTCCTCAGTGTGTGTCGTCTCTGCAGTCCAGCTGTCGGGGCTTCGGCGTCCGAACACCAAACTGAGTGTGGCGGTGAATCCGTCCATTTCAATACGAAGCGGAGAGAAACGGTTAAAAGAACCTGTGAACAGAGCCAAGAACTTAACTCGCACAACTGTGTTTGTCAGTTGTTAGCAGTTAGCAGTGTTTGTCTTGTGTCTCGCCCGGGGACATTTACACTGCAACAGAGGGCGACGCCTTCTTCTTTTATTCTTTTGCTCCCGTCTTTGGATCAGCGTTCCTGAAGTGACCTGAGGGAAACAGAGAATGTTCAATTTTTAGAAAATCATCCCATTTTGACCTGATCTTTATTATTGATTTGAACTCTTTGGAGTATGAGGAACAAACTGAAGAGAGAAAACAAAATTATCTTTCAAGAATATTATGAGATTATTAAATGGCAGCAGAACGCAGATGTAACCAGCGGTCGACCATTAGCAGCCATTTCCTCCTCGACACAAGAGATGATTTCCTCTGGGTCTGTGTGATTCTTTCTTCCGAACACTCAGTTTCTTTCACGATCTTTTCAAAGTTCTGATGCTGATGTTCAAAAAAACATGTGTAAACATGTAGTATTTCTTTATTTGTGAAATCAAAACGAAGTGCTCCTTGTTCTTCATGTTGACTCAGGTCGCAGCTGATCGTCAGAGATTTTGAGTAATAATTTAGGGTCCGAGCCACAAACAACGTTTCGTGCCAGGAATCATTGTCCTTCAGATTATTATTATGTCAGCGACTTTCCAGTCATTTCTGAGGTGACGCAAACTCCTGAAACTTGGCATGGAGGGCAGGTTTGGCGAAAATGCGATATTGGCATAGTTCCTGAACCCATGCGTTGCTGAAGGGCTCTATAGCGCCCCCTAAGGTGAAACATGGATGGAGCGTGGCAGCATCAAGTTGCGCCGAGGTTCACAAAACTTGGTGGGAAGATGTTATAGCCCCAGACGAACAAAAAAGTCAATTGGGGCCACCGCTACAACTCAACAGGCCATTTTGAATTTGGCGTCCATCTTGACGATTTGCACTTTCGTAAATGAATGATTGATGTTTATCGTACCGACAAAAAAAATGTGTCGATTTGTACTGGACACATCAAAGGCAAAATGTTATGCGGATTCAAAAGGGCGTGGCCACGGCAAGCATCGGAAGTTTGGCAAATTTTGACTATTCACTACGAAACAGGAAGTGCTCTATAACTTCGTCATACATTGACCGATCGCCTCAAAACTTCAGAGAGACCGACCCCAAACTTCACCCAACGCGATGTCGGCCATTTTGAATTGAGTTGTACTCCCCAAAAAACAATTAAAGAAACATTTGTATCTTTTTTTTTTACCTGACTTTGCATTAGTCACCTCTTCTGGTTTTGCTGGTCACAAATCCACTGCTGTGGCTCCGTCAAACTACAGCAGGTCCTGCGGGGCTTATATTTACTCATTCTGTCTGTTGTGGGCACACCACGTTGTTCCTCTGCCCATGGAACACAAACTAAGCACCGACAACAGACGAGACAGAATGAGCAAATACCCAGAAAGTGAGAAGGGAATTTTTCAGACTTTTAAATCTGCGCATCCAGATGAACTGAGGTACGATTATTGTGGCCAAAGCACTTCATGTGCAAACAAATTAGATGACTTAAACTAGACGCTGAAAATGGGGAATAAAGTGGCGATAGTATAATTATCATTGAAGACAAATGAGAGATAAATGAACAGAAAATCACCTTTTATATGACAGAGCTACATAAAAAAGGGAGGGGGATGAGATGAAGGGCAGACGGGAGGATGGAGGTCGAAGGTGGTGCGGTGGCGTTCGGCCCACGTGGCTCACGCTGTGTCCCAACAGACGCTGTGGTAATCTGGACCACATGTCTCACCAGAACTGCTGGTCACCCAGAGGCCAGGCCGGGTGATTCATCTTAGTTAGGAAGCTGTCCAAGAGGCTCTCCACGGACCTCAACACCTTATCATGTACACAAACACACACACAACATATACTCCCAGCATTTTGTACTGTATATATAAATGTTATATAAAAATCTTGTGACAACCTTCAAATATCAGCATTTAACTCTATCAACACAATCAGAACCTGTCTGGACTTTAATCCTTGATGAAAAGGCCTTTAAACGTCAAAACAGGCAGAAATAAATGACACAAAATTGTGAATAATTAACTTTTCACATTCAGGCTGATATTCGAGGCATAGCGCGCATAATTGCTTCCACTTTGTTAAATGTTTCACGGTTTAGCAGGTGTTTGTTGTTGTTTTAACCTCCGACCTGGACGTTTAGTGTTTGGCCGAGTGTGATTATGGTCAGAGAGGCACAAAATGGACTCTCCTGGCCAACACAGGACATGACACAGATGTTGGAGGTGAATTTCAGTGTGTCCTCACTATTCACTTTAGGGATAATGCAATTATAAGCAAATTAAAAATACATCTATACCAGAATTCTTAGAAAAAATACAGTGTCACCATCTGGGAATAATGAGCGTGGGCTTGTTTTATTTATTGGAAAGAAAAAGACATAACCCGGCTTATATCTAAATGTAATGTAGTCTTCAGTAAGTGTATTAAATTCACACAGGGGGAGTTAATTGTCTTTTTCAATACAATGATGATAATTTTGTAAAGTCGGTTTCTATTTTTGAAGAAAATAGCAATAAAGTACGGCACATATGAGTGGACAACTGTAATTTTGGTGTCACGACCAGTTTTTACTTGTTTGGGACGGAGTTTAGGACGTCTGTCAAACAGGTCCAAAGGTGCATTTCTTTAAAAACAGTCCAACTTTGCTGTGAGAAGCACACATTTGGTCCGAAATACTGCTCAACTCTGCAGAGGTCTTTGAATCAGTAGCACCTGGACTCTGGTCTTCATGCTGCACTTTTCCAATGTACAGTTTCAGGCACGGCTCGACTCTAACGCTGTTCATCATCGTTTTCCATCACTGAAGTACCTTCCCAACGTGGGCGGAGTCAACTGCTGTGTCGCGGTTTTCTACGCGACACAAACACACAAGCTATTGACTTGTAAAGCAGTTGTTTTCGGTGTAACTCAATCATAAGAATCAGTTGATTGGAAAAAGATTTGCTCACAGAATCAGTTCAGTACCTTCCTGCATGTCACTGAACTGAAAGACCTCTGATTCGGGCTCATGATCGGCTTTCAGCAGTGCTGTCGCTAAATACACCAGACTCCTCACGTGTTCTTAAGTCTTTTTAACTGATCTACAGCTCGGCATTGTTGGCTTTGATTCTTGTGACGGACGTCGCGCTCGTGACTCTTCCAGTGACGACACTCTCTGACCAATCAGTGGCCGGCAGTCTGACGACGTCACATTTTTAGTATTGGCTCAGCTCGCTTGGAACGTCGCCAGAGGCTAGATAAAGGTTCATAAAATATTCTTCTCCTTCTTCTTCTTAAAGGCCTTTTGCGTCAGCCTTTCAAGGAGCTTATTGAGTTTATGGACTCACGAAACGTATACGACTGACTGGAGATGTTAGATTTAAGGACATGCCATCATCTCCTGCCAAATGTCCAGTCTTCTCCACAACCTTGGCCTTATTACGGCACATTTCCTCTCAGATGTAGTGACATTTCACTCTGCTGCTGCCGCTGCCTGGAGTCCAGTGGGGGTAACAACAGAAGCTTAGAACATTGAGGCTGACAGCTCATTTTCAACCACGACACCAGCGGCGCACAGAACAGTAAAGGGCCGCGACAAACAATGACTCTCATTAATCCATTAATGCGCCGATAAATTCCTCCACAAACTGAGTAGTTGTTGTGTTTAAGAGTGAGAAAATGTCGCCTTGCGTGTCCAAGGTGACGGCTTTGAAAGTCCTCCTCTGTTTAATTAACGGTAAACATCCTAATTTACTTCTGTAGATGATGAAGAAAAGCAGTGAATATTAACATTTATGACCCCTCTTGTTCTCCTCCTCCTCCTCCTACTCCTACTAAAAATACTTTCAACATTAAATCAGTTATTAATGTGCAGTGAGCTCCAGTGTTCTTTCATCAATGGGACGTCTCTGCTCTATAACCAACCACTTGTACCAACATTGACTTCATACAGTGTCAGACTTAGCATCGTTGGAACGAACACGTAGGAATGTTCCAATCAAGATTTTTTTGTTTATTCAATGGTTTCAATTTCATTTTAATTTGTCTTGATTATTTAGAATCACCAGGATGATTATTAGTCGGCTTGTGTCGCCTGCTTCCATTGATGCTGCTCTGTTTCTACGTTTCTACGTCCAACTAATTCATTAATCTGGTGAGAGCTACAGAATATTTTCTTCTCAGGTTCCAGCTTTGTTATCTTCTATTAATTCCACGTCATTTCTTTTTGCAAAATCAACTTGTATAATTCTGTAGAATCTGCTGTAGAGGTGTGAATAACAATGTGAATTTCCAACTCACATAGTACTCTTTCATTTTTATCTGCAGACATGTTGCTACGCTGTTTGTCTGCCCAAAATGCGATGTGCTGAATTCAGTGGTGATGTTAGTTCCGACCTCCGAGTTCGGATGTAAATGGAACGTAGCATAAAAAACCATCTTTCCCTACATGATCTTTTTCTCCTTCTTTTTTGTTCCTTATAAGTTTTCCATGAAGAAACCCCCCTCATAACAAGTCTAATATCTATGCTAGGAACACAGAAATAGAGGATTCTTGAGATTTTGAGATAGTGCTGGTTATACGTGGACACGAAACCTTTTGTTCCCATGTGCCATTGTTGTCGACACCTCCGTGCTTTCACGCCTCAGTGACATTTGGTCTAATCATAGACTTTGGTGGGAACCAGTCCTCGCCCTGTGGAAAGATTGTATTTGAATTGGTGTCAAATGTTTGTGTCAAAGTTGTACTGACTTATCTGATTAGTTTTCCCTTCACCCTTTGCTTCAGAAAACCTTACAGAGAGGATGTATCAGGACTCTAGAGTGTTATAACAATTGGTATATAAGGACACAACAATAAATCAGGTTCATTACCTGCAACATTCAGCCGGTAACTCCAGAAATGATCCTAAGATAGATACTGAGATCTGATTTACACAAATATACAGTAAAAAAATAAAAGGTTTAGTACATGTCCCGTGTGTGTGTGTGTTTGTGTGTGTTCCTCAGTTACCGTATAATTCAGTTGCCTATTAAAGCTTGTTGACAGTTTGCGTGATGGCCCCGGACAGTGGGTGTGTTTAATTTGTTCTTCTTCGTGCCCCTGTGAGTGTTCTTACTCTTCCCCTCTGTGTCCTCCTGGCATTATTAAAGGCATTAATCATGGCGATCTGACACCTTGTTACGACGTCGTCACACACACACACACACACACACACACACCCCGATACTTACAGTGAGGTAATTTGATGTCAACAATGCACCAAGTTTCTTTGTTTGAAAATGCTCCATCTTCTGAGGACAGTAAAGATCTGCCCGGGTCTCCACACATGGTAATTCTGTCAACGGAAAAAATGCTGTATTACCATCCTATAACATGAGCAAAGCTAGCTTATTTTACACATGTTGGCAAGTGTGCAACAAGATTTTTGAATTATTTCTTGGTTACTGATGAATTTAAGCCCTAAAATGTGTCTTTTACGCTCCATGTTTGGGCTCCACCACCCTCTTAGGGACACGTCCGTCTCTTTGGCTTTTAATTTTTCCACAAACTGTACCAAAAAAAACATTCTCTTTGTACACTGGACTGTTGCAGAGTGTATATTATTGTCTATTCAAGCAGTGTTTCCCAAACTTCATGTGCAGACCCACTTTTTAAGGATGACTAACTACTGTATCATGAGCCAGCAAAGGCAATTATGCAGCTACTATTTTACAGCCATATCTGCAACAACCTCATATTGTTTGGAATTAACAAATGAATCATTTCCGGGAGAGTTTATTAAATCAATTACAACTTAATGAAAAGGTTGGGGAATTTTTATTTACAAATTTGTCTTGGGACCAATTTTCGGGTCCTGACCCAGTTTTTTGGCGTCACTGTATTAAAGCCATCTTTCACGGCGACCCACTTTTAAAAGATGGCAAAGTATGATGACCTAATTCACTCATTTTTGGTTAATTATGGTTTCAGACTTCTTTTTTTTCTACCACCATTTCTGTGACATCTAGTGTTATTTTGAAGAGGAAAACCAGGTATTTTCAATAGATATGTTTGATCCAATTTTAAACCTATAGCACCACTGTGAATGCATTTTGAAAACTAACAACAACATATTTGTGCTGGTTTGTGAACATATTATGGAAATGTATGATTTCGCAAATGCTCAGCATTTTGCAATACCGCGATGATATCGTAGCCCTTAATAACCCCTAACACAAAGTGTCGTATCGTCTCATCCCTAAAAATAACATAAAAGTAACATTATGTTAGTATTGGTTTCAGTGATTCCCTTCCTGACGCAGCCCCTCCTCATTGATCCAGGTTTGGGACTATCACTGGGATTACTCTTGATGTGGCCCCCTAGTGGCTGGATTAACAGGAAGTAGCCAACATAGACTGAAGCCTAGCAAATCTGTGACTAAACTCCCTCTCTTCTCTTTTGGTGACTTCTTGTCAAGATCTTGGATGACATTTTTGTAATTGAGAGGTTTTCTTTTTCCCTTCCTAACCTGTGGTTGTGCCACTGTTTTATTCCCGTCACACACTTCTCTCAGCGCTCTTCCTCTTGTCATCTCGCAGTAACCTCCTCGTGCCCTTTTACTTTTGAAGGCAACGCTTGTAGAGTTTTCCATCCTCATCGTTCGTGACAAGTAGCCTCCCGAGCTTTTTCTCTCCAGCTCACATCTTTTTCTTCTCCGCCCCGCCTCCGTCTCACTTGCATCCCGCTGAGTGCTCGATCCCCGGAGAACAGAACTGGCACTTTGTTGACACTGTGTTCATCACTGAGTGTGTGTGTGTGTGTGCGCGCGTGTAAATCACACGTATTCCCCGACTTGAGCCACGAACAGCCACAAATCCACTTTTTCCGAAAAACCTCAACACCTGGTAATCCACTTGTAGTTTGTTTGCTGACTCACTGTTGAATTTGTCTCAGTTATAGTAAGAAAAATGTTGTTTTGTTGTGTTAAGTATGTCCATGTATGTGTGTGTGTGGTTGGACAGAATGTGGCTGCGACTAGCAACAACAAAGCGGGCGTGTGAGTGAAAGGTTTACAAGGACAAAATGAAAAGACGTTCCGGAAGGACGCAGTGAATGGGCGATGAATGAGCTGAACTTGAGCATTGAATTAGTTATGTATGGAAGAATGGAACATGCTGAGAAAATGTGTTTTTATTTTTCCTTTCAATTCTTTTGTCAAGGGAATGTTAAGTCTTTTTCAAACAAAGAGAGAATTTTAATGATATATGTTCTTCTCTTGTTCCTCAGGTTTTCCGTAAAAAGGCAGTGGAGCTGGGTGAAAAGTTACTGCCAGCCTTCAAAACGCCGACTGGTGTCCCGTGGGCTCTGCTCAACCTCAAGAGGTAAACACACACACACACACACACCTTTTTAGGTCACCGCATTAACATCCATTCATTTGGACATAACTCTAACCTTAACCTAACTGCAATTCAAATCTTAGCCTTAAACTTAACCAGTTCTTCAGATAATGAGGTTCTGCCTCATTAGGACCAGGTTTTGGTCTCCATGACAAGGAGAGAAAATGTCCTAAATAGGTCACACTTGAAGGAGCTTAGATTAGATTTAAATAAGAAAATTTTGAGACACGACAGTAAATGTTGTGATATTTAAGTGGTGAACATCTGTCTTTACGGCATTTTTTGTCAATTTACGTCATATTTACAATCCAGTTATTTTGGCCAGTAAAATGTATAACATGTTTAAGTATAGAATTGAACTCTTTATTTTAAAATGGCCTTTTCACATGCAAACCATAACCCCCTAAAAAGCCCTCCTAACAGGAAGTAGCTGCACTTTTGCACACGTGTAACAGAAATTCTGGTCTCTGGTACACGCCATGTCGCCACCATCTTGTGTTGCCATGTTTTGTTTTGTTTTTATCGTTACCAACTCCAGCATGAATTTCAGGGTTGTTTCCATCCACAGTTTCACACAGCCGATGTTTTTAATTAAAAGTGTATTAACAGAGCGATAAACATCACAGACACATATGTTGTCCTGTGTCTCTGATGCATTGGATTCATACATGTACATTATATACATTGTTCCTCCGGCTTATAGTCTCTCTCTCGTCTCTCCAGAGACAGACACAGCACTCTGCTGGTTTGTCCGGTGTTAATGAATTAAAAAACAGGTTGTCATGACGATAAATATGTTGTAACAAATTAATTTTCCCTCTGACTCTGTGGGTGAACAGACTCCGCAACCGCCTCTCTTTCTTCTCCCCGGAGTGTGACGCACCTCAGGGGATGGAGAGAGAGAGAGAGAGAGAGAGGGGTGTGTGTGTGTGTGTGTGTGTGTGTGTGTGTGTGTGTGTGTGTAAAGTGTAAAATCCCTTAGGAGGCCTAAGCAGATTGGTGCTGATGATGACTTTACCTGCATGACTGAGCTATGATGGACTGAAAGCACACACTCACACAAACTTGTTTACACTCCACCATCATAATATGCCTTTGACATTTAGCAACGCTGTGTATTTTAATTTGTTTCATCATTCAATCTGTTTTAAATAGGACAAATATGAGACACATGTTTGCCACTTCATATTTTAGATTATTCGTTATGTCCTAACTTGAATCTTTAGTCATCAGACCTTTAAGTTTTATTAAAAGACTGAATTGACTTCATGCACGGTCACTTCCTGACCTGGTCAGCGCGAGTATTTCCGCTACGCTGTCGGCCAAAGATGCAGAGATGAGATGTTACAGAGAGGGTTTGAGAGGAATTTAGATTTTAGTGTAGGCTGTACACACAGAGACACAGCTCTCTACTGTTGTTGTCCCATCACAACTTTGAGACTTAAACACCTTGAATCCCTCAGGGTGAAGCTCCTATGACCTAAAGTCCTAAAAGACAATGTAAACGTTTTTGATTGATGTGAGAAAGTTTTCCTCTTACAAAGTTTTCCCTTAGCGGCAACTGGCTGGTCGTAAGTTGTAAGGCCTTGTTTTGACTGACTCTTTGTACACATTGTATGCTAGCTTTTTTTTGGACTGCTAAAAAACACATGAGATACGACGAGATGCTTCAAACCACATACGGAGACGGTTTCGAATGTGATTTCGATCGGATTTTGACAGATCTGTTTCAATCTGAACATTTCAGTCGCTCAGATAGGATTTCAAAGTGTCTTCGTCAGTCCAAAAGTAGGTCTTCTCCGTGGCTTTAGCTCTCGCCGACGCCATCGCGTTGTTTGTTTCATTTCCAACAACGGTACTGCAGTTCTTCACATCATCTTCTACTTCTGTGTCAAAGACCGAGGAGTGGAGTCGTACTCCAGTCTGACTAAGCGTACACATGTAGGAGTAATCGGACTATGAATCACATTATCCAGGCATGTTAGTCCGACTAAGACCAGCTCAATTGTCAGACTAACCAGTTTACATGACAGACTAAAGTCTGACTAAAGACTTTTAACATACATGTAAACGCACTGACCGATGGCAACACGTAAGGCGTTGGGATTCGTAACAGGAACAGATTTCTGTCGTCCATTTTATTGATTTTTTTCCAGAGTACTTGTTTTTCCAGGGGCGTGGCCTGTAACCATAGAAACCCCTATGGAAAACGAGACTTGACTAGACTTTGAATGTGCCCATCCCTGCTAATCACAACGTGTGACAAGATAAAACACTTTCCACAAAGAACAGAGTCTTAATGACACGTATTTTCTGTCGCTCGACACATTTTAAAAGTGTTGAGCGACTGAGAGGAAATCAGGCTTCAGTCGGCATCGCGGGAGGAGACGCGCTCACACAGATCAGAGGTTTTCATATAAGTGGGTAATTGAGAGGAAGCACTTTTGAAAGCAATATATTTAGGAGCTGTTAGGCTGCCTACATAACCTTGACCCACATTGGAGCAGAATAAATCGGTTAAAAACACAGACACTCATGCAAACGAGGCCCAATTTTCTTCTTTTCCTTCAGCCCCGTTTCTCCCTTCATTACTGTATTCCCCAATTCCTTCTTCTCTTTTTTCCTGTCCTTTCTCCCTCCATCCGTCTTACCTTGATTGACCCAGTATCTCCGTCTGATCGGGGACATCATTCTGCAGGTCCACATCATGGCCTTGTTCCCTTTATTCCCTCTCTGCAGCTCTTCGTCAGTCGAGCCCGAGGCCAATCCACCGAGCCCGAGAAGCGGCCGCGAGAAAATGAGGGCACACTTTTTTTTTTTTTTTTTTTTTTTTTTTAAACGTGTCACCTCTCTTCCACACCCACTGAACCTTGTTTGCTCCGCTTTTTAATTTTGGAGAACAAGATAAATGTCATTTCCAGGGCCGGAGTTTGTCTTGACACATTAACGAGTCCCGAGTTAAACAAATAGTGTCTACTTTTTATTAAATGTCTAAGGTGAAGGACTTGATCTGCTTGTAAATGTAGAGACTGCTGCCAAAGAGCTTTTTGATTTATTGCTACTGCTGCTACTCCTGCTACTCCTGCTACTGCCACTGTTTACTCTGTCTGATTAAATTAAAACCATCAAACCTGTTTCACCTTTAACATGGTAAACACACCAGGAATCACAGAAGCAGCGCTTTATGACGCCATCACTGTAGCAATGTGACAAGTTTAACCACCGGAGAAAAGTTTTACTCTTTTACAGTAGTCGGTGATTCCCAAAATGGGGCCCATGGCCCCATGGTGGGCCATGAGGGCACTGCAGGTGGGCCGCAAGAGATAGGAATATAGAAAATGCTAATAAAAGAAAGGGATTAAAAACCTTTAGTTTTGTCATTAAGTTTCAAGTAAACATCAACTCATTATTAAAGGATTAATTATTAATTAATCTGGCTATTTGATCTATTTGTAAATAACAGTTCCACTATATCTTGAATAACCTCAACACGTAGAGCTTAAGTAAACAACGTTTTCCTAGATTTTCTGAAGTACTTACTTTACTTTCTTTCCTCATTTTAAGCAAATACATGAGTTTTAAGCTGTGCTACGTTATGTGTGAAAAGCTAAAATGCTAACTTCTGGTTATTGTGGCTCTCTGGCTTTGGTTTGCCATGACAACGCTCAGGATATGAAGAGGATTTCAAAACTTCAAAACAAAACTTGTTTTAACAATAAATGAAAGAAAAAGTGGCGTTTATTTGGGGTTAGGGAGATCAGCCCTGAATGTAAAAAAAGAAGCGAAGGGAAATGAGTTGCCAGGATTTAATCAAAGCCTGACTCATCGTCCATCAAAGAACTCTTAACAAACCCAACACAGAGGAACTAGGTCTTTGGTTGTGGAGGCATTGTGAATTAGTCATGGCAGAAATTCTGAAGGAAAAAACATCACAGACTTGTTTATTACAGCGTGATGTTTGTATTGACGTCCAGGTCGGTCATGTTCATTCATTCAGACACGGAAACAGCCTCAATTTGGCCGCTTCTAATGATGCCTCGGATAAATCAGTGGCACAGTCACACAGAGAAGATCAGAGGACACCGGGAGAATCTCTCGGACGTCTCTCCGTCTCCTCATCTCCTCCTCCTCTTCCATCTCCTCCTCCTCTTCCTCCTCTCTTTCTCTTTGTAAATAAAATGATATTGATTGCCACTAACTGAGCGGGAAAATGCAGCAAAAGATCGGATTTGTCCCATTGATCGGCCACAGACTTTGGCCTTACCACTAGTAGTTCGAGTGGAGAGCAGAGAACATTTGTCCCCTGATTATTAGAGTAATAAAATCACAAAAGTGCAGAACTGCATCTGAGAGACGGGTGAAGTGATGCTGCTTCCAGTGAAATGTTCAATAAATAAACTTTTCGTTTTAACCGTCATATGACCATCAAGATGATGAGGCCTCCCGGGTGTATTTTGATTTTATGGTTGTAGAATTGTTCAGAAAATGTTCAGTGAGTGAGTTCTTCTGCCCCTTTTTTCCAAGATAACTTTCACTTATGATATCTGGCAGTTATTCAGTTATTCAATTGAATGGTCGTTCCACGCAAGTATTTGGGCGCAAAAGCTCTATTACTCTGCTTTCCGGTATCCATCCACCCACCCATCCATCCATCCCTCACGCACGGAGGTCCTGTGCCAATCTCAGCTGACATAGGACTGGCTAAAGGCGGGGTCACACCCTGGACAGAAAGGCTGTCCATAGTTTTAGATTTTTCTAGATATCGCCAACGGTCTTGGAGTTACGATAACGAGAAGTATGCATGGCGAATGGTAACAGAAGGGTGCATCCTCAGAAGGGTGCATCCTCAGCAATGCTAGCTTAGCACAAATGCCTCAGAACTGCTCTCTGCGGGCGATGAATTATGTCATTTGAGCTTTAGTCTTGTGATAATGATGACAAATGATACAAGAAACCCTTGCGGAGAGCAAACAAGTGAGGCACAGTCCCACATTTCTAGCGTAGGATGCGATGGAAATCAAACAATTAACGTTTAAGTGTAATTAAAACAATATTGTTCCGTCATGAATGTGCAAGAAAAATGAAAGAAAAAGCTCATTCCATTACAGATGGGAAATCGCCAGAAGCAGAATCAGGTACAGACACATGCTTCGGAAATTTAATGAACTTATAATTAATAATTCAATCTACAGAACAGTAATGGATGAAGTCACACGTGCAGTAAACGCTAAAATCCTCATACTTTATGAATATGCTGTAGTCGTAGCAGCACGGCTAACCAATGTTGTCCTCACTTTCTTACACACACATAGAGAGAGAGACAGACAGAGAGAGAGAGACACACCAGTTGTTATCTGCTCAGGCCAGTATGTCCCACAGCTCTGCCATTAACATTCACGCTGATAAAGCGCCTGCAAATTGCTGCACTGCACTGCGCTGCATACTGACTGACTGAGCCAGGCCATAATGGGATGTGAGTGTGTGCATTGTTTTGTAATGTTTTTGCTCCACCCCAAATTTCTCTCATCACACACGACGACACGCTCACCTGCATGAAAGATTGAAACACTTTGCAAATACTTAAATACGACATTTTCTTGCTTTAAAGAAATGCTTTAAATTCAGTCCGGCGCGTGCGTCTTATCCAGATATGTCTCTGTTTGCTGGTAATATTGTGGCCAACTGTGGGGGGGGAACTGACTTTGATTTAATCTCCCTTTTTCCTTTCGTCTTGTAATGGCTTTGCTTTCTCTGAGAATTTAGGAGCGTTGTATTTATCTCGCGGACTTTTCTATAAAGTAACCCCCAAAACCAACAGATTCCATTACAGAATGTACAAACTCCAGCGAAACTACTGCAAAAAGAAAAATGATTATCCTAAAAGTGCTGCAAAGTCAGGGCCAGCTTCTTCTTTTTTTCCTTTTGCCCCTGCTTCCATTTCCCTTATCTGCCATAAAAGAAATGTCACCTTAAGGCAGTTTTGCTCCTTCAGCTACAAACCCTGAGGCCAAAACAGTCAATTTTGAAGTCTTTGCATCGAGGAGTTTGATTTATAAGCCTGAGTGGAGGCTGGCTCCGTGAGGATGTCACACTTAGGTGACCCTGCAAAAGTGCCTCTTTCGCCCGTGCAACCACTTTCCTCTGGATGCGATAAGAGTGAGAAACTTGTTAATCCACTGGAGGAAATCTTAGTGAAAGCTTAGTACAATTTAAGGAAGCGCGCTCGTATTTTTCATTAAGAGCGACTCATGAAAGAAATACTGGAGTCAGGTCTGGGGTGCAACAGAAGGGCATTCACCTGAACTTCTTTATCGGAGAACAGAGTGTCGTCGGCGTAGCGTGGCACATTATTTGGATGTTATATAGTTTCTGCTTCGTCTCAGAGGCAGTTCCTTCAACGCTATAGAAAGTAAACAGAAAAAGCTGATTTTGATGGACATAAATGATGCAGTTGGATACAGAAAGGATGTTTTAACATCCCACACTAGAGGGTTTTCAAAACGGATTTGATTTGAATATAAACAGACATGGAGGCGGACTGTTGGCGCCAATAGCTAGTTAATAGCTGTTGTGTGCGCGATGTTTTGTGCCGAGAAATGCAAAACAACTGTGGATGAAGTCATGGCTGAGAAGACGGAATCAACTTGGCTTGTTCAAGTTACGGTGTAAAACATCTGTTTCCCTGTCAACTCACTGATTTGAAATCGGGAAAACTCTGACGTGTCCGACGACATTTAAATTGCACCTGTTAATCCCACACACTACAGGATCATTTGGCCAGGTAATCTGTTCGAATCAGCCTCAAATCGGAGGACACCCACTATAGTGAAATCTCGCCAATTATCCTCTTGTGTGGCTTTAGTGCTGTTGTAAAAGACAACAGTGGCGTCCTTGACTGTCCACGTTTTGTTTTTACGTGTAAGTCAAGAACTTTTCGTTCAAACCGGCCTAAAATCGGGAGGATTGTCGGAAATCTGGCCAATTATCCTCTAGTGTGGGGCGGGGCTTGACCCGGTTCATCATGTTTAAATAAAAAAGCCAGACGTTCATGTTAAAAAAATAGCTTGAAATTTGATAGAAAGATGGTGTGGGAGGCCAGGACCAAGAAAGGTATTTTTCGCCTTTTAAGAACTTTATTAAATAAATGTTTAATTTCACTCATGGTGTAAATGTGATCAAGGTCGACCACAAGCGTTCCAGGTAATAAAATCGTGGTCTGTGCAGCTCATCACATTAGCCTTTAATAACTCGTAGATCGATGTATTTTCACCGTTAAAACCACCTCCCATTGAACCAGGAAGACTGATTTTAAACTGCTACTCCAATTGCAAAGTGTCTGAACACACCGTTTTTTAATCTCCACGATCAATTCCAACACAACAGATCAAACTGTCTTGACCTGCCCATGTTATTAGTTCGCACATGTACATGAGGGACATGCACAGACACCACCTCCCCGCCCTGAGGCACTCAAAGAAAAGCCTGACTCTTAGAGAATCCAAAAGGTTTTTATTTATTTATTCTTTCCTTTCTTTTCTTTAAAAAGTACACACACACACACTCTCATAAGTGAACACACTCATTCGCCGCGCCGCTCTCGTCGGCGCTGACCCGAGGCGGTGGAAGGCGCTCCATGATTTAAGGCCTCTAATTAAGTTGCTAACTGTGAATCTATTGCAATTCACATTTTCTCTGCGCCTCGAGGTAGAAGCGGGATAGATTTTCAGACAGGGGAGGAAGAGATATGGAGGCTAGAAGAAACCAGGGAGGGGAAGTGAGGTCACGGCTCGGACAACTGCAAGAGAGGAGAAGAGAAGAAAGAGAATTGAACGGGAATTATTGGCTTTATACGAGCGGCGCGTAATGAATTGGACGAGTGCGTCCTAACACAACACTGCGCTGGACGAGCGTGAGAGGGCACATTCTGCTGTGACTTGCTCATTTATGGAGCTCGCTCTGCTCTTTTGTGTTTTTTTCCCAGGTTACAGCTCAGCTACCATAGAATTAAAATCTGGCCCCGGCAGTTTGGAGCAGCTGGTTTTTAAACTACATCCAGCTACAATTTGTCATCTCAGACTCTGCCAGCAGAACACTATGGCCGAGAGAATAATTATAATAATAATAATGGTGATAAAAAGCAGCGATTTGACACCTCTAAAAGGACTGGATTATGTCCACTAATGTAAACAGTTTATAGTCGTAGCTTCCAGTCTGTAGGGGCGACCCACTTCTGTTTCTAGGTCAGAGTTGTAGATCACTATTTGTGCCACGGACTTGTTGAGTTTTTCAGTTTCCTGGTTTAAAAAGGAGGACACGGTGATGTGGAGCAGGTGTCCGGTCGTCTCGCTCAGTATTTCTACTGTTAACGTGCGGTTGTTTGTCATGGAGATGATGGCGCAGTTTAGTCTCACGGGGTTCGATATTCGACATTTGCAAAGACTGAACGTTTCTAACCAGACTAGCATCTTAGAAGTCCTTGATGTTTTAAATTATTCTCTGTTTATTGGTTTTAATTTGTCCTCGTTCGTTTCTAATAGGACCCATTGTCTCAGCACTTTTTAAAAATAGAGGGAAATGGCCTGATTTCATATCTTTAATTTAAGCAACTTGCTCTCAACTGTCTCGCATCTGATTACTGATTTTCAGCTTAGTCTTGGAACAAAATTGGCACCTTTAGAAGTCCTCTACATTTTAATGTTTTCTCTTTTAACTGGTCTTCATTTGTCCTTGTCCATTTCTAATTGGACCAATTGTCCCAGCACTGTTTTAAAACAGAGGAAACTCAACTGGCTCGCATCTGATTTCTGATTTTAAGCTTAGTCTTGGAAGCTTTTACAGCCTGTATCAGGTTAGATATTCAACATTTGCAAAGACTGAACATGTTTAACCAGACTGGCATCTTAGAAGTCCTTGACATTTTAAATTGTTCTCTATTTATTGGTCTTAATTTGTCCTTGTTCATTTCTAATTGGACCAAATGTCTCTGTTAAAAACAGAGGAAACTACAGAACGGTCAGATTTCTTATCTTTAATTTGAGTTCAACTAGCTCAACTGTCTCACAAATTTGCCATTTTAGAATATAGCAAATGTACCCATTTGTCTGAGTAACGTGTATATATAACCTGTGAAGTTCAACATAAACTAAGGCTGATCATTTTGAGTGTTTTTATTATTATTATCATTATTATTATTGTTGGTATTATTATTATTAATATTGTTAATAAAACTTACTTGTTGAGTTTTCTGCCTCTTAATTATGAATAATTTCTCATTTCTTTGCTCCACATATCAAATAAATCATGGGAAACGATTTTGGTTTGTGGGCAAAACAACACGTTTGACAGCTTCATCACTTCTGAGGCTTGGGGAAACATTTCCTGACGTTTTAAGGACCAAACAAGTAAATTGATTCATCGAGATCACAGATTACTCAGCCATGACAATAAGTAAGTTAGTCGCGGCCCTGAAATAAAGTGACCTCGTGACAGAATGACCTGATTTCATATCTTTTTTGGAGCAGAGTTATGAAACTCTGTACTGTATGAGCTGCAGGGATGAACAAATTAATCAAAAATCCGTTGGCCATGAACTCCCATTAGTCAAACAAACTGCATCATATCATTTCCATCAGAGGTGGACGCTGATGTCTAATCTCCTAATTCATCATGAAAGTCCAATATAATCTTTGAAACACTGGGGTAAATCTGATATAATCTCAAAAACGTCCTCCAGTTCTAGGTCAGCCTAACATTTAATTAACATTTCCAATCTATTTGTAAATGGAGGCGAGTACTTGTCCTTAAATGATGTCTGTGTTTGCCGTAAAGCATTTCCCCAACAGCAGAATATAGTCGTTGAAATAAAAAGGAGAGCGTGATGATGCCGACCTCGCGTAACGTCGTGTAAATGAAGCCAAGCGGTGTCACGAGGAGACAAATGCTCGCAGAAATCCATCGTCCAGTCTCACAATAGATAATATGCAAATTGAGATGAAAGCCGCTTCGGGCTTCTGTTGGAAATCATTCTCCACGTTGTACAGTGTGTGTGTAGAGCAAGAGGATGTCGTAAATTACAGTGAGTCTTTTACAGCTTACAGCCCATAATAAGTCTCATTACGTCCCACACGAGAGGACGCGTGTAGACGTGTAGTCGTCCGGGGTTGTTGTGTGGAAGTCCTGCATCAGCGGTGGACATGTGATGGACCGCTACAGCTGTGCGGTGCCCCGACGCCAGTTTCCTCTCAGCTGCAACGACGGCATTAATGGTTTAGCTCGGTGTGGAGCAGGAGCAGCTGTGTGACCCGGGGTTCACCAGCGTCAGTGCATCATCAAAGACAAAGACGGAGCCAGAGTGAGTGCTTGGTTTTAGTTGTCAACACATGAGGAAACGGTGGTTTAACCGTGGGATAGGAAAAAGTCACACACTCGTACTGTATTATATTTGGCTCAGTGCCGACTGTATAAGCCTGTGTGGGCAGTGTTATGATCTGCAGTTGTTTCAGTTCATCATTGTTAGGTTTAGCAATATTCTGTGTCCACAAAAAAAAAACAGGTTTTTCGGGCATATTCCGGCGTGATTCTATGGATTGAAATGTCTCAATGAAGCTTCAGGCGCTCCCAACGAAATGTTTGAGTGTTTTTGGCCAAGCAGTGTTTATCTTCATCCAAACAATGTGGTGGAGAGCTACTCAGTGGCTGCCCAGTACTCCGAATTCTATGAAGTTCCTAGTGGTGGATTGGTTATATGCAGAGGACACCATTTTATCAATACTGGTAAAAAGGTCAAATATTAGGCTAAGAAAAACAGGGCAAAAATGCCAACCTAAAAAAATGCGTAAAACCTAGCAGCAGCTAGCCACGTCTTAGTTTGCCAAAGTTAATGGGTTTTGACTGTTTTTTTGGTACATAGCATACGTTTTTTCTTCGGTTTTTCATGGACTTTTACCATGAAAACCAGAATAATATTTACAGATTAAGTTTTCTTCTTAGATACTTTGGTTTGACATGTGTACCCTCAACTGCTGTTGCGTAGTGAACCATCCAAACCTGCGTACTGCGCCCAGCGTCATTGAAAAGTCAAATTAAAACTTTATGCTCCTTCACCAACTTCCAAAGACACAACCTTCTCACAAATTATTATTATTATTTTGACTGTTAAATCATGATACGCACTGCTGAGTAACCTCTGTTCACTGGACTATAAATGCTGGATTTAGCACATGAATACCAAGGTCATTTACATATGTGTGTATATATATATATATATATATATATATATATATATATATATATATATATATATATATATATATATATATATATATGTATATATATATGTCTATATATATATATATTTTGACTTTCAAATTTGAGGCTCCAGCTTTATAAATAAACAGTAGATGCAGTTTTACGGGCAGTTGCTAAAGTCAGATCCATCCACCACCACCGTTTGCTTCAGAAGCACAATCCCTGCCTGTATTGACTCAGTCGCGTCTGCTAGTAATGTCTATCCATCATTTTAAAATAATGATTTATTTATTCCTCTCTTCTTCTTCTTCTGAATCATTGTGTGGTGTGACTTCCACTCTCTCTTGTCTCTTTGAAATTCCGGGCCTGAATTTCACGGCTCAGACGCTGTCTCTGTCTGAAGCTCTCAGACCTGCTGGCCACATCGATGATAAGAATAATAATTCAAACGCTCCCCCTCACCCACCTGTCTCCGGTAATATACTGTGTTTGGACACTTCATTGGATTGTGTCTGCTTGGTTTATGCAGCAGCTTTTCGCCCCTGCTGTCTTTTGCTTCTGTTCTCCTTAACAGGGATTTAGTGTTTCTCTTTGGGATGCATTGAGATGGACAGGGGTGGAGGTTGGGGGGGGGGGTGGTGTTGTCTCCGCTCCACACGTCCCCTTTCTACCAAGAGTGGAGATTTATTGTTCATCACATGTGCGGTGGTGGGAGGTTGTAAAGGGATTGAATGGGCAGGTGTGAGTGGAGGGGCGGTGGGCGGATGATGTTACTCCATGTCCGCGTCCTGTCGACCACATGTCAGTGCTGGTGATTGTGAGCTGCGATGTCCTTTTTTATATTAATGTCCACATCAGTCTGAAGCTCACCGTGGCACGGCTGAATGTAATCAAGGGTCCGTGAGCGACTGTCCGTCCTCCTCGTGTTTGGTTGACTTGATTAAATCTGTGGTGTAATGAGAAACAAATTATGGCTTGTGCAGCTTGATGAGTTGAATGGGGGTGGGTAATTAGTATGTTCATCCACCTCTTTGCAGAAATGTGTGCATGTGTGGATGATAGCCCATCTCCGTACTCACACTCCCACCTCTTTGTCCCCCGTGCTTCTGCTTTGTCCGTACACGAGTGTGTGATATTTGGCGTGTGCAGTCCATGTTTACGTATTTTATTTGTTGCCGTGCAGAATTCCTGCTGTGTGTTTTTGCACTGTAATGTAACGTTTACACCAAGTGGTACAGTTTGATCCGTCACACAGGAAGACGACAAAATAACCGATCCGTACCACATTGATCCCGCTCATGCTGAAGTCCACTGACTGGTTAACAGAGAATCATCCCTTATGTGCGATAGTTGGGAACATTTGTGGTGTTAAAGCTTGACTTGTTGTGATAAATGGCAAGAAGAACAAACGCAGACTACTGAATATCGTCCATTGTTGATCTTTGTCTGGTTCCTCTACGTTTTGGGATTCATTGGTGAGCTACGCTGGTACGATGTTATGCTATTTACATAGCTGACGCATGTTACTACGCATTTTAGGTGTCCGTCCCACACACCTTGCGGTGTAAGTCAGATTAGGACAAACCGTGCCAAACTGTGCCGTGGTGAACTGAACAGGACTTTTTCATGAGTAGTTATTTGATGGATCATCACCATGTTCCAAATCCAGCAGAACTTGTTGGGTACCATTTTCAGAGATAATAATGGATTCACAAGCCCCTAACCGTATTCTCAACCAGCTTAAGTAAAAACCTAACCCTTATCTGTACTCCAGCCTTATTCTAACCCTAAAACCTATTCTTAACTCTCAAAAAGCCCTTTACATTTTTGAGGGCAAAGGCTCAATTCACCTTAAAACGAAGGCTTTAAGGTGAATTGGTTCTCACAACAAGGGCTGAGATTTGAAAGGTATCAAATCATTTGTGATAAAATGGCAGGTTTGGCAAATTGGCAGCCTATCGGCTTCTCAACGGAGGGTTGCCAGATCAAATCCTAACATGTTAAGTGCTGGGGTTGCCTATGAGCAAGGCACCCAACTCCTGTCACTCCACGAAGTGACCACTGCTCCAAATTCAAGTAAGGGTCCTAGTAAAGGAACGTTAAAGCAACCTGTTAATTCTGATTTTAAAATTCTGAATATATTAAACCTTTGTTATATATTATATCAAAGCTCCTCTCACAACCATAGAAAGGCACACACAAACATATCAACACAACATCTGCATTATTGCAGCTTCATAGTCAGGGTAGAGAGTAGAGTCCATGCCAGATGAGCTGTGCTGTTAAAGTCAAGTGTGAGGGAAAACCATCAACAACAAAAAAAAACTCGTAAAAATGGCAGATGGAGTGTGATAAATTTGGGTTTTAGCATCATGGACTTACCTCAGTGGAAATCCATGTGAAGAAGAATGACCGAGTACGACTGCTGAGTCACGGAGGTGTTTTGTTCTTTCATGAACAGGTTTAACGACCTGACTCGTTCTTTTGTTGCCCACAATGCGCTTCTTCATTGTGGAGTGGGTAAATGAAAATGTACCCCTCCATGTGGCTTTAAAGAAGATGGTCAGACAGTTTACTGAAATCCTTATTAACAAATAACCCCTGTCTCCTTCTCTTTTGGTTTCTTCGTACAGTGGTATAGGTAGAAATTGGCCGTGGGCCTCTGGTGGGAGCAGCATCCTGGCAGAGTACGGCACCCTTCACCTGGAGTTCATGCACCTCAGCAAACTCTCTGGAAATCCTGAGTTTGCTCAGAAGGTAACAAAAGGGCAGAACATGTACTCTTAATTAGCTCTTAACTCAATTCCAACCCCTTCAGTGTTTCTGGGACTTTATTTTCTTAAATAAAAAATGAGTCCACTAGAACTCTGTACTCTTCTCACCTTTACTCTGTACATAGACAACATCATCCACAACAGAGAAACCCAACAATTCACACAATGAGCAAACACTAGGCATCAGTGGAGAGAGAGAAAAACCCTTTTAACAGAAGACGAAATCTCTGACAGATCCAAACTTAAAGTTGTGCAGCCATCTGCCTAGACGGGTTGGGGTGAAAGGACATTTCAAAAATTGCATTCAGTTTGGGCTTCTTACGATAAAATGAAGGTCTAATATTGTAAATGTAAACAAAAAAAAAAAAAAAAGCTCCCCCGGAACTCAAGCGTGTCACTACTTCTGTAAACGCTACATTAAAAGACGGATACACAACTTATCCAAAAACGTAAAAACTAAACTGTCATTTAGTAAGATGGACAGCAGAAAGCGGTCATGAAGAGACACTAGCAGTGTTTTTGGTAATTTCCTCAGAATTACTCTAGTGGTTGCTGGGGTTGATTATACACATGGGGCAACATAAGGCCCCGGGGCCACACCCGGCTTGCAAACCAGTCTTATCTGGCCCCCGCAACGTCCTCAAAGGAGGAAATTAGTAGTTGTGGTGACAGAATCGGAGCTTACATGAGAAACAGATTTATGTCGGAATTTAGATTTTTTTTTAACCAAAGTTTGACAAAAGTGATCAGTTCTAGGTCTGATATGGTGAGACATATGAAGGGACAATACGCAGAATATGTGGAGCGACCAAACACCTCAGTTCCACACCTTCACATTGATAAGCCAGACTTTTATTTTGAAATAGTCATATGGAGATGTATCAGTGAGGTTACGTATCACATTTTGTATTATTTTTATTTTTAAAATCTAAGCGCTATGCGTGTTAAATAGAAAGTTGGGTTTAATGATTTGAAAGTTGGGTTTAATCCTCACCTGTGTCCCCCTCCTTTTTTGAATTATTAGGTAATGAACATCCGGAAAGTCCTCAACCGCCTGGACAAACCTCAGGGCCTGTACCCCAACTACCTGAACCCCAACAGCGGCCAGTGGGGCCAACGTAAGTGCACGTGGTTGTCTTTATTTCGTCTCTTACTTTAAAAAACAGTATTTCCTGAAGGAAAAATAAGAACAGTTATTGAAAAACCTCAGAATCGACAGTAACCAGGACTTTGAGTCAAATATCAGAAAGCGGTGATAAAAAAATAAGCCGATGACACATCACCAGTGTCAGACCTTTTTTTTTTTCCCATCTCCAAAGATGACAGGAAAATTGCTACTTGTCGTCCGTCCCTTCAGTGCGGATCTGATCTTTCGACATAAAGCGACACCTGTAATTTTGTTCGCCGTGAAAAACCAGCGGAGTGCAAACACATTTTCTCCCGTAATCATCGTAAATCATCCAGACGCTGTCTCCAGATCTGTTAATGAGTCCATTCATCGATTTATTCAGACTACAGGAGACCTGGTTTCTCTGGGCATCCATGATAATATACTTTTTTTTTTTTTTTTAAACAACAACAATAATGAACACAATAATCAACAAGGTGAGATTTAAAAAAAATTAATAATTATGTTATTTTTGCCTCAAGTACAAACCATGAGTTAAACAAGAAGAAAAACAAACAGGACGAATATTTGTTTAAGTTATAGTCTTGTTTTCCAGCGGTCCATTCAATGCTGGAAAAAAATAAAGTACGTCTATATTTGCATTCATTTTCACTTTGCACATTTTCAAAGACACACGCCCCGCCTTAAATTATACTTTTCCTTCCATTAAAACTTTAAATAAATGCTGCCAGTAAGAACCTGCTGAATAATGAACACTAAAAGAATGTAAATGACAACGTTCCGAAGCTTCTGAATCATATCTGTTGTTTTGTATTAGCAGTCGTGTTGCGATGATACGTCACTGATGTGTTGTCATCTGTTGTTTCAGCCGCTTTGATGTGGATTATGTGTTTTTGTAGTTGTAGCATCAGCCCCCGCTCTACTTCTTCTTCTTCTTCTTCTTTACTTTCCCAAAACCCCCATTTACTCAAATCACTGTCAAGTGTTTCCCCCGCTCTCTCCACGCCCACCCCGCTATCTTTAACACGGGAGTGCACACACACACACGCTGTCAGGTGTGTGACAGGCAGGGTGTAATCTGGAATCCCTCGTCCGAGTCCTCCTCTTTAGACGCCGCAGTCCAACAGGTCGCAATGATAATGATAGAGAGCGGCGAGAGAGAAGATGAAAGAACATATGGAGGCGCTGCGGAAACAGCAGTGCATATATAATAGAACAGAGAAGTCGCGATGTAGTGTAGCAGTAAGAGTCTGCGCCTGTCAGCCGTCAGCCGTGTGTCACGTTCCTGGGGAAACTTTGACACCTGAAGGAGACGGAAAATGACACCGACGCTGACAGGAAGCAAGAAGTTTGGCTTGATATCTCAATCCGTTTGAAACGCCATCTTAAACGCTGCTTTGAGTTATTCCCTCAGCCGCCGGAGAGCAGCGAGGCGCCGGACTCCTGCAGCACAGACTCTCGCTGAGATTCAAGAGCGACACTGTCAATCTGTCAAGTTGTGGAAGGAAGAGTCGGTGACTCACTCTTGTGTGGAATAAGTGGGTTTTTTTGTCCACCTATGAGCTGTCAGTCATCTCATCTAAGTGACAGTTAGACAAGGTAGCAGGAGGTCAGTGTTTGACCAATAAGTAACCTATGTTCCCAACATGGGTGAATTTGACCCTTTATGGCGCTTTTCCATATCAACCACAGGACAAACTAGTGGGGAACCTTCAGGGAACGTTCCCACATCGAAAAGTATGTTGTTCCCAGAATGTTCTGGGAACCAGAAATTGTTTGCTGGGTAGCACTCGACTCTTTTCCTTTGTTAGTACCTGCTCTGACGAGGTTCCAAGCAAGCTGAGCCAATACCACTGATTGGTCAGAGAGTGTCGTCACAAAGCGTATAATGGCGAACTGTAGATCAGTTTAAAAGACTTAAAAAATCCCTGAAAACAGTCCGTTAATCTCTGACATTTAGCAAAGGAAATGTCTAAAATCTGAATATTTAACAGCAGAGCGACAGCACTGCTGAGAGCCTGCCGATCACGAGCCCGAATCACGACCCGCTCAGTGGTAGGAAGCACGTAGGAAGTACTGAACGATTCTGTGAACAAATCTTTTTTTATTTTTAATGAACTGATTCTAATGATTCACCGAAAACAACTGCTTCGCAACTCACTAGCTTGTGTGTTTGTGTCGCGTATGAAACCACGTCACGGCAGTTTCGCGCAGCCATGATATGACGACCCCGCCCACTTTGAGGAGGGACTAAAGAAAAAGAAAGAATCTTTATTGAGAATCTTTGTTGTGAGGTCAGAGGTTGATCACAGGCGTCACAATGGACCAACTTGACCGAAACTCACAGAGTTCCTCACAAACATGCAAACTCCACACAGAAGAGGTTCCAGAGCTGGAGTCAAACCAACCACCTTCTTATGTGAGGCAACAGTGCTAACCACTAAGCCACCATGCCGCCTTTTTCCCATGTTCTAACTACAAATGGAACGCACCATGAAGGCAATTCCCTACTCTGCAGTCAACACACCTTAATAATCAGTTCAATTCAAATCAATATTTATTTGTAAAGCGTCAAATCACAACATACATTATTTCAAGGCTCTGTACACACACAGTTAGACAGAAACCTTTATAATATTATAGAGTACAGAGAAACCCAACTACTCCCTCTTATCAGGAAGAAATCTCTGACAGAACCAGACTCAAAAATGTGCCTAGACAGGTTGGGGTGAAAGGAAAAGAATGGGGCACAGAAAGTGAGGTAAAGACAGAAGCAGTTATATAACACTTGTATCAATTTAAAGGCTCAGACAGGTCACGTCTTCCAATAAATATAACGTACAAGCGTGAAAAAGTGACAGTTTCTGGACAGAACAATAGCTTCTTTGTTGAATAGCCGCTGATATTCCTGTGTTTGTAATAGACCTGTCAAATACCAGTCTTTTTTAATTTGAAAGCTGTTTATTTATCCGCCTCTGAAGGTCAAACATGCACCTGCGCTCCCACTCGACTTCATACCACTCGTCGGCTGCGGAGACTTTGAATATGAATGGCTGAAAAAGAACATCCGCGCGCATGCAAGTCGGCGTTTATGTGACACTTAACCACAGCCGCCGCCCGCGTTTTCATCCACGTAATCTATGCAAATGATGACATGCGGCGTTGAATAGAAAACGACAAGTTTCAACAACAGAAGAGAGAGTAAAACAAAAATCTTCTCACACACACACACACACACACGGTGCTTTTATGTTTGTCTTAGCCACAGAGTTTTTTTTTTCGTCTTGAAAGAAATTATGCAATAGCGAGGGGAATGCAAGTGCTGAATAAATGATGTCCTCGGGATGTTTTCAGCCCGATGTTGTCTGAAAAATATCTTTCAACCGCAGCTGCTCCACAAAGCTTTGCTCTATATCTGCCATAAGTGAACATGTAAGACCTGGGATTATGTTGTAATTAAAGGTGCCGTGTCACTGACTGTGAAAAACCTTCTAACGAATGTATGTGTGGATGTGTGCATACCAAGTTCACATTCAGGCTAATAAATAAATAGGTTGTTAGCACTTTATAAATCTTTAATAAGACGCCCCGGAACGTGTTTTGATTAAAAAGACAACAGTGATTTGTTGCTTGCCAAATAATGAGCCTCTGTGATTGGTCATCACCAATTCCGTTGATATTCCGTACAGGCTGCAACGATTATTCCATTATTAATCAATTTTACTAAGTTCCATTTTTTTCTCAGCTTCTTCAATGAGTATATTTTCTGGTTTCTTTGCTCGTGTAACAAAGAAATCCTTACAATTGAAAATAAATTGTAGACGTTTGAGAACATCAACAATTCCGGGTTTGGTAAACACATCTTCTGGCAAAAGAAGTACTCTTTTGCAGCTCTTAAACGGCAACATTCACGTGCTGTGGTCCCCACTAAAGCGAGTGTGTGTCCAGCTTGGTTTTAAACCTAACTGTGACTATTTTTAATCATTCAAATTTGGCAAATTTGGTCAGCAACACATTTTCTTATGGGGAAAAAGGTCAGAGGAGATATTTTCATTGCTTTTACACGCACTTTAAAATATCTGTACAGATAAAAGTATCATTGACACTTTGCCGTCATGTTTGTGTTGCATGATGTGAGTGGCGTTTCATCCTCCGCTGTCTTCATTCCTCCCCCTCTCTCTCTCTCTCTCTCTCTCTCTCTCTCTCCCTCCCTCTCTCTCTGCACGTCTGCTGCTCTCGTTCCTGGCTCGATCTCGAACCTCCGCGCACTTATCGGCTCTCGACCCAATCTGCCGCCGTCGCCGCCGCCGCCGCTCGTCCTCCTCCTCCTCTTTCACTTGACTTCACAGGATGATTGCGGCTGACATTTAATCTCTGCACTCCACAAACAGGGCCGGACTCTGTTAATGACACATGCATATGGATGAGCCTGTGCTCACAGACGGCAGGACAAACACACATCAGCGGGACGGATGGACGCACAATAACACACACACACACACACACTTTTATTTCACAGTAAATTATCAGCTGTGTGTGCGTTTTCTTTTTTCTTTATTATACTTAACGCTGCGAGAACAGTGCAGCAACGTGTGTGTGTGTGTGTGTGTGTGTGTTATAATCTGTTTGTTAATCTGTGTGTCACAGATCACGTGTCCGTCGGGGGCCTGGGTGACAGTTTCTATGAGTATCTGCTCAAGGCCTGGCTCATGTCTGACAAGACGGACGAGGAAGGAAAGAAGATGTACTATGACGCTCTGCAGGTGACACACACACACACACACACACACACACACACCATGAGAGGCTGGGATTCAGTCACAGATTTCACAAGCCAAAAATAAAAGAATCTTCAGGTGTTTAAAGGCTTAAACCTAACCCTTAACCTTAACTGTCAGAACTAACCTTAACCCTTAACATAAACCTAATTCTAACCCCTAAAATAGTCTGAGGGCAGATTAATTCAACAAACGTGTGTGGGTTTTTTTGTGAAACTTGAGTTATATTAACACAATTAATCAGATTATTCTGATTAATTGTTGTTATTTCAGTCCAGAAATCAGTTGCTGATCGATATTAAAGCTGAAATTGACTCAGACTTGACTTTATGAAGCTAAAACTATAATTGTGACAAAGACCAATGTTTGGTGTTAAGAAATCCATGTAATTCTATGTCTAAAGCAGAGTAAATGATGTTATCTTTGTTTATATTGTGTTTCTAATGCGACCTCACACAGCGACAGCTACAAACACAGACGTATGTCGTTCTATTGCTTTTTAAGTCAAGAAAATTACCGAAGAGGAAGAAAGGGGAAATGATAATAAGGGAGGAAATGTAGAAATAAAGAAAGGGAAAGTCAAGAAGAATGACGGGGAAATGAAAGTTGTAGAAAATGAAAATCAAGAAGAAAACAGTACCGGAGGAAAAAGAGAAGAAAGAAATCAAAGTAGGAAATGAAGTAAAATTGGAGGAAAACACACGAGAAAGAAAATGGTAGAAGAAGTTTTAAATGAAAATCGAGATGAAACTGTGAAGGACAAGGAAAATAAAGTAGAAAAAGGAGAGGCGAGAATTTAAAATAATAAGAAGAAAATGAAAAACAACAAGACGCTCGAGGACAATTTTATTTACAAAGGTTTTTCAGGGAAGTCTAAAAAAAAAAAAACACTTTACGAAACCCAGTGAGACGGGAAATTCAGGCTCAAAACAAAGAAGGAACACAAACAATTTTATGTTTCGTAATAAAAAGCTTTTTCTGAAGTTTTATGAGTCATAGATAGACTTCATCTGTTAGGAAACCCCAGTTTGTGACCACTTCCTGTTTGCACTTGTGTATTAAAACAGATGTAGAATGACTGCTGAAGATTAAAAAGTAATCCAGTTCAATTTTATTCATAAAGCACAGTGAACCAAAGTGAAGTGTTGTACAGATGATAATATACGTCGAAAAGTAACTCAAATATATGAAAAAATGTGGAAATAGACCACAATAAAAACACATCAAATCAAATTAAATAACCTGAAAACATGTTTGTTTTTAAATAGAATCATTTCATTGTCAAGCATTATGGCAAAAGGTAGTGAAGTTAGGGCTCTTATTTTGAAAGCCAGGTTGAAAGGAAGTGGTGCTCATGGAAGAATCCTCCAAAAAGTCTCTTTAGTTTTTAGCTGCACAGTAAAGGTGCACGAAGACGGCTCGCTTACACTATTAAAATTAAAGATAACATTAAAAAAAAATATATATATATATTTTATTTTGTAGGAATAACAACGTGATATAACGTGATTTTATTGAAAATCCCCTGAAACAGTTTTCCTGTGACTGTTCCTCTCACCAGATCTGCAAATATTCTGTATAACGATGATAAAAACACAGATTCTTTACCCATAATTCCTCCTACTCTTCAAGGACCATGAAGTGTTTGTGCAGCAGCAGATTGGTAAAAAAAAAGAAAACAGTCGTGTGTTAAAGGAACAGTTTCACCTAAAAACAGATATTCTAACACACTGTGACCCTCGCCTTGTTTTTCCCCAGGCCATAGAAACCAACCTGATGAGGAAGTCGAGCGGCGGCCTGACCTACATCGCCGAGTGGAAGGGCGGTCTGCTGGAGCACAAGATGGGTCACCTGACCTGCTTCGCCGGCGGCATGATCGCTCTGGGCGCTGACGGAGCGCCCAACGACAAGACGGGCCACCAGATGGAGCAGGCGGCCGAGATCGCGCGCACCTGTCACGAGTCTTACGTCAGGACCGGTCAGTACTGTCTTTATATCTTAGTGAACCCCTTACCCTTACCTTAACCTTAACCCTTAAAAACCTCAGCCTCAAAATGTCCCTTTTTTGCTTATTTTAAGCATAAAAAGGGCAGAGAATTCAATTTTTACAGAATAACTTTCAACATCTGGCAGTTATTTACTATGTTACTGAATGTTAAAATGAAGAAACATTGTACAAAACATTTAAAATAATTTCATTTGTTTAAGTCTTTTTCTCAGTGTCCAAAAACAGGCAGTTTTTCCCACGAGTGAAATTATCATAATAACCACACGAAGGCGCTGACGTGCGAATCCACAGCTTTCAGAAACCGTCGCCTAATTACGGTTTATAATAAATGTGTCGTCTGCGGTATGATCGCTGTTAAAGGGTTCTAACCATCACAACTTAATTTAATCCTTAACTTAAATCTAACCTTAACCCTAAAAAGTGGTCTTGTCCCCACAAAGAGGTTTTTAAGTTTCTTTGGACCTCACAAAGGTGATTCTTTCATCAAAAAAAAATCAGATTATTAAAAAATATTCTGTAAATTCTGGTCAATTAATTTGTTATTTCAGTTCATAAGTTTAAAAAAAATAAAAGATAAAAGGATATTAAAGTTTCATTGGCTAAGAACTAAGACTTCTCTGTTCACGCCTCCCGTTCCCAAGTGCGATAGGGAACTACGGTGGCCTCACAGGATGTCGTTCTCCTTCATATTAAACTTAGTTCTGGATGGTTTATACATCTGGGCTCCCAACGCTGCTAAATGTGCTGCAGCCTGTTTTACCCTCTTATTAAAGATATTTTTAATTTTAATGATGTTTTTCTCGTTAAATGAAGGTTGTAATGATAATTACGGACAAATGCTAGCTCACTTATTCACTATGTTATGTTTCCTTTAAATTGAAGCGGTAACATCTCTGTTACACCTTTAAATTCCCAGTGTTTGGACGTTTATCTTCTCTCTCTCTCCCTCCCCCTCTCCCTCTCTCCCTCTCTGGTGTGTGTAGCTCTGAAACTGGGTCCAGAGGCGTTCCGCTTCGACGGCGGGGTCGAGGCCATCGCCACTCGCCAGAACGAGAAGTACTTCATCCTGCGTCCCGAGGTCATCGAGACGTACATGTACATGTGGAGATTCACCCATGACCCCAAGTACAGGGAGTGGGGCTGGGAGGCTGTGCAGGTAAACAAGAAACATCTGTCAGAGAGGAAAAGAGATGTGAAATATTATCTTCTGATTCTCTATTGTGTTTTTTTATTCCATTTTTAACATTATTTTTAGTTAGGAATCATGTCAGAGGCAAGGTTTTTAATGATGTACACGTGAAAACAAAATGTGGCACCAAATTAACAATATTATGAAGATAATTGGCCAGATTTTGGCCCTAATCTGGTTGATGTTAGGCTGATTTGATAACAGGTTATCTGGCCAAATTATCCAGTCGTGCAAGGGATTAACAGACGTGATTTCAAGGTTGCGTACTTTCGTTTGAAGTCAAAAGTAGTCTGTTTATGTTCTGAAGTCACGTTAAATCACGCGGGTTTCTGTGAGTTTCCCAAATCCTTGGAAATCGTTTGATTGAACGCCTAGAAACTAAATCTTAATGCCTTTGACGATTGCTCATCAAAAACGTGCTTAAAGTACGTAGATAAAGTAAAATCATTAAAGAAACGTCTCGTCGCTCAGGCCCTGGAGCAGCACTGCAGAGTGGGAGGCGGCTACAGCGGCGTGCGGGACGTTTACGCCTCGACCCCCAACCACGACGACGTGCAGCAGAGCTTCTACTTGGCCGAGACGCTCAAGTAAGACACACACACACACACACACACACACATTAAATATGGTGTTTTCATTGGTTGAGTGGAGGCTCCAGAGAGTGGTGGAGGTCACCGTCAAGGTTCTGTCACTTCATTCAAACACTGGTTTTTTTTATTGAGTGTTTCTCTGCGACACTCGGCGCCAGATGTGACACAAAACTGTGCGAACAGACCGAAGAAATATAAGGATTTATTTTCAACGCGTGAATGGGTGAAACCTGTAGTGTAAACTTCAACACTAGAAAAGCTCTATATAAATACAGACCATAATACCAACTCTTCCTCTTCTTCAGATTTTATTTGGGAGTAGCAAAGAAGGAGGAAATGTGGTGGAGTTAAAGTAAAAGCTGCCAGAAATATCAATAACTATGTAAAGTACATACATGTGAGTTTAAGTGAGTGAGTGGGTGAGTTGTCTTTCAACTGGAAGGTTGTGGGTTCAATTCCTGGCTGTGCTAGTCTATATGTGTGTCCTCGAGCAAAGACACTTGACCCCATGTTGCAGCGTGTGAATGGGTGAATTAACAAAGATAGTCAGAGGAAATGTAATGGAGTAAAAATTGGCAGTAAAGTACAGTAACAGAGTATTTGTACTGAGTATAAATTCACAAAAACACGAGAAAATGACAACACACACGTGAAGAGAAGTCAACAGGGAACGTTCGGTCGATCATCGACTCATCACAACAAATTCAGATTAATCCAACAACAACAACAACAACAGCTGCAGACAGGAAGTTGCTACAACTCACAGATAAAGCCACATGGATAAAAAACATAATGTCCTCGGTGGAGATGATAATCCACGTTAGGCTGCGAGGATTCACAGTGTGTCCAATTATTTCAAAAAGACAATGTTTGTTTTCAACAGCAGCTTAACTCCACAGACTTTATTAACTCCTGGACAATTTCAGAGGAAGATTCTCCCACTGTTCACCTTCAGTGGTTCCTTCTTTTCAGACATAATATGAGAATTATGAAACCGTGTTTTTTTTTGCTGGAGAGATTCACTCTGAATGTATTTCCACTGAAGACCTCTTATCATGAATGTTGTGAATGTATTTATACACTTCTTCAATTCTTTTATGCGGCTTGATAAAAGACGCTCTTGTTTCCTCACTCAGCGTTCGTCTTGTGTTTTTGCTTAACTGCCCTTTGGTGCATTTCTGTGTGTGTGTGTGTAAGTGTATGTGTGTTTTGGGTGTGAGTGTGTCGCCACAAATGTCTCCTTGCATGTGTTCTCAGTCACTCAGTGTGGTTGGTGTCTAGCAGCAAACAGGGTTTTCCTCCTCACATGGTTCTCCATCTGTGTTCAGGACTGTTTCAAACAGCACTAACAACAGTTTAACCAGTGTGTGTGTGTGTGTGTGTGTGTGCGCGAGTGTGTCTCTACACATGACCTACACGATGACCTCATCTGTTTACTTTGGTTTATTGTTAGATTTTACTATATGGTAAAAATACATGATTTCTAGCACATGATGGTGTTAGCGCTGTTAGCAGGTGCAGTGTTGTTAATGTTGGTGTCTGTGTTGGTGTTGTTAGGTGCATTACCAGTGGTGGTGTTAATAGTATTTTTAGCGGTGTTAGCATTTTGTTAGCGGTGGTGGTGGTTGTAGTGTCGGTGGTGTTAGCACTGTTAGCAGTGTTGGTGGTGTTCCCAGTGGTGGAGGTAGTATTGTTAGCGGTGTTAGCAGTTACAGTGGGGTTAGTGTTGTTAGCGGTGGTGTTCTTGTTGGGGTTGGGGTTGTTATTGGGGTAGAGGTGATAGTATTGTGAGTGGTCTTATCATTGGAGTTAGTATTATTAGGGTTCGAGCAACTTGGTTGCGCAAGAACCCTATTATAATCGCTAAGATTATTCTTTTTTTTATTATTCCTCCAAATGAATCGCGTTTTTGAGGCCTTTCCCATGCCCCAAAACTCACCAAATTTTGCAACCCCATCAGACCTGGTGTAAAATTACGTATATCAATGTTTCAAGGAATGTGCGTCAAAAAATGGAAGAGGGCGGGGCTAAAAACTGACGCAAAAAACTTCTATTAGGTCATCTGCTCTCTGGTTTAACGCACATGAACGAAACTTGGCACACATGTTCATGAGGTGGGGACGGTCAAAAAAGTCGATGACAACTTCCCTGTGAATCCTACAGGAAGGACGCCATCTTGGATTGCACGCCAAAACAGAGGCGATTTTGGCCATTTCGCACCATCGGTATTTGAACGAACTTGTCCCAGAGCTTACATGGAATCACGTTCAAACTTGGTGAGGTCACTGTGGACAAGTTGAGGATCTAAAGTTCCTGAAAACTTTTTAATAAGTATCATGGCGTACGAGAAAGGGGGCGTCAAAGTTGGTGAAAATTTAAGATTTTCGCCACACGCAACAAAACTCTTATAACTTTGCGATAGAAGGTCCGATCTTAACCAAACTTGTGGCGATTGATGATGGGCCCTTGCTGAAGAGGCCTATGCAAAAACTGTCAAGTTTGTAAACATCGCCTCCTGGTGGTGGCAGAAAATTAAAAAAAAAAGTTACTTTTACAATTTCGGGAATAACTTTTACAGAGATTATCGTATCAAACTCAAAATTGGTAAAAATCACCCAAAACACAAGGTAGATGATGCATGCTCAATATGATGGCGTAGAGTTACATGATGTTGCCATGGTAATGATGCAAAGTCGGATTTTTGCGACAAAAAAACAAACTGCTACAACTTTGCGAATCCTAGTCCAATCTGAACCAAACTTGCTAGGATTGATGATAGTCCAGCCCTGAAGACGTCTATATGAAAATATTCACTTTCAAAAACAGCACCCCCTGGTGACGGAGACAATATGACCTCTGGTATTTGAAGGAATTAATCCTAGAGTTCTTGTGCGATCACCTTTAAACTCGGTGAGGTCACTGTGAACCAGTTGAGGAGCTTAAGTTATCAAAAGTTTTTTAAAATGTCTCATGGTGTACGAGATAGGGGGCGCCAAAGTGGGTGTAAATTCCTATTTTTCACAACAAAAAGCAAAACTCTTATAACTTTGCGATGGAAGATCCAATCCCAACCAAACTTCCTATGATTGATAATGGGTAGTTGCTGAAGGCGACTATATTGCCGAAAACAATACATTTTGAAAACAGCGCCTCCTGGTGGTGGTAGAAAATACTACAAAAAAAAAACTGTTACAACTTTGCCAATCCTGGTCCAATCTGAACCAAACTTGCTAGGATTGTTGATAGTCTGGCCCTGAACAAACCTATGTGAAAATATTTCAAGTCAAAATCAGCGCCCCCTGGTGAAAGTGGACGGGCCAAAAAACTGCTCCACCCCCTAAAACCTGTGGTCCTGAGGAGCACGTTTAATGTACATGCACAAAACTTGGTACACGCGTTCCTTAGGTCACGCCGGTCAAAAAAGTCAGCGTAGCCTATGCTCTAAAACGAACAGGAAAGCCGCCATCTTGGATTGAAAGTAAATGCTTTGCTGATTTTGGCCATTTTGCACCAATGATATTTGAACAGATTTGTCCTAGAACTTTCATGGGATCACCTTCAAACTTGGTGAGGTCACTTTGGACAAGTTGAGGATCCAAAGGTATCAAAATCTTTTCAATAGGTATTATGGCGTAAGAGTAAGGGGCCGGCAAAGTTGGTGAAAATTTTAATGTTTCGCCACAGGCAACAAAACTCTTATAACTTTGCGATAGAAGGTCACATCCCAACCAAATTACCTAGGGTTGATGATGGACCATTGCTGAAGAAGTCTGTGGAAAAACTGTACATTTTTAGCACAGCGCCTCCTTGTGGTAACAGAAAATCCAAAAATAAACATTTCGGTAATAACTTTTACAGAGTTAATCGTATCAAACTCAAAAATTGGGAAAACATTCAAAACACATGGTCGATTATGCGTGCTTTATATGATAACAAATCGTTCAACGGTGTTGCCACAGCAACACTGCAAAGTCAGATATTTGTGACAAAAAACAAACTATTACAACTTTACGAATCCGAGTCCGATCTGAACCAAACTTGCTCTGATTGATGATAATCTGGCCCTGAAGACGCCTATATGAAAATATTCTCTTTCAAAAACAGCGCCCCCTGGTGACAGCAGACACTATGACACCTGATATTTGAATGAACTAATCCTAGAGTTTTTATGTGATCACCTTGAAAGTTGGTGAGGTCACTGTGAACAAGTTGCCGAGCATAAGTTCCTGAAAGCTTTTTAAAATATCGCTCGGTGTACGAGATAGGGGGCGCCAAAGTTGGTGTTCATTCATATTTTTCACAACAAAAGGTGAAACTCTTACAACCCGTAAAACTTGTCCTCCTGAGGAGCACGTTGAATGTACATGCACAAAACTTGGTACTCACGCATTCCTTAGGTCCAGACGGTCAAAAAAGTCAGCGTAGCCGAAGCTCTAAAACGAACAGGAAAGCCGCCATCTTGGATTGAAAGTAAATTTTTTGCAGATTTTGGCCATTTCGCACCAATGGTATGTGAACGCACTTGTCATAGAGCTTTAAAGGGATCACCTTCAAACTGGTTGAGGTCACTGTGGACAAGTTGAGGATCTAAAGTTATTAAAAGTTTTTTAAAATGTTACATGGTTTTTGAGATAGGGGGCGCCAAATTTGGCGTTCATTCATATTTTTCACAACAAAAGGCGAAACTCCTACAACCCGTAAAACTTATCCTCCTGAGGAGCATGTTGAATGTACATGCACTAAACTTGGTACTCACGCGTTCCTTAGGTCCAGACGGTCAAAAAATTCAAAGCAGCTTATGCTCTAAAACGAACGGGAACGCCGCCATCTTGGATTGAAAGTAAATTTTTTGCTGATTTTGGCCATTTCGCACCAATGGTATGTGAACGCACTTGTCATAGAGCTTTCATGGGATCACCTTCAAACTTGCTGAGGTCACTGTGGACAAGTTGAGGATCTAAAGTTCCTGAAAACTTTTTAATAAGTATCATGGCGTACGAGAAAAGGGGCGTCAAAGTTGGTGAAAATTTAAGATTTTCGCCACATGCAACAAAACTCTTATAACTTTGCGATAGAAGGTCCGATATTAACCAAACAAGTGACAATCGATGATGGGCCCTTGCTAAAGATGTCTATGCAAAAACTGTAAATTTTGAAAACATCGCCTCCTGGTGGTGGCAAACGCTATGAAGTCTGGTATTTCGCAACACACAACAAACTCTTATAACTTTGCGATTGAAGGTCAGATCTTAACCAAACTTGTGATGATAGATGATGGGCTTTTGCTAAAGATGCCTATGCAAAAACTGTAAATTTTGAAAACAGCGCCACCTGGTGGTAACAGAAAGTACAAGTTCACAATTTCCCTTATAACTTTAACAAATTTCCTTGTATCAAACTCAAAATTTGGGAAAACATTCAAAACACATGGTAGATGATGCGTGCCTAATATGATAACAAATTGTTCAACAGTGTTGCAATGACAACACTGCAAAGTCAGATATTTGCGACAAAAAACAAACTGCTACCACTTTGCGAATGCTATTCCAATCCGAACCAAACTTGCTAGGATTGATGATAGTCAATCCCTGAAGATGCCTGTATGAAAATATTCACTTTCAAAAACAGTGCCCCCTGTTGACGGCAGACAATATGACGTCTGGTATTTCGCTACAACAACAAACTCTTATAACTTTGCGATGGAAGGTCAGATCTTAACCAAACTTGTGACGATCGATGATGGGATCTTGCTGAAGATGCTTATGCAAAAACTGTACATTTTGAAAACAGCGCCTTCTGGTGGTAACAGAAAATACAATTTCACAATTTCCCTTATAACTTTAACAAATTTCATTGTATCATACTCAAAATGAATGAAAACATGTAAAACACATGGTAGATGATGCTTGCTGAATATGATAACAAATCGTTCAACGGTGTTGACATAAGAACACTGCACAGGACCCACTCTACTGAGTGGTTTGTCAGTGCAGTAACCTTTGTTCGCCACATGATGGAGGCATTTGCCTACAAATCTATCAAATCTAACATTTACAGTTTCTCATGCTGCTCTGAAAGGGAAAGATGGGGCAAAAGGTACTGCAAGAGGGGCCAAGGAAAAAAAAAAACAGGGAAAATGGGAAGAGAGAAAAAGTAACAGAGGGAAAAAAGAGAAAATGCACCCTAAATTCTTATACCATCAGATGTTCTATCACAAAAATAACTAGTTATTTCTAAAATTCAGCTTCAATTCTGATACCATCAGTTGTTTTTCACAAAAATAACAACTTATAGATGAAATCACACTGTTAGACCTCAGACCCGCCCTGAACATGTCTGTAAAGGATGACCTCCTTACAGGAAGTACAACTCCCGAAACAGGAAGTAAAGTCTGACATTCTCCGATCCACACGAAACTTGTTATGTAAGTCAAGGTACCTTCCCTAAACACGTTTACGGACACGCCTTTCACCCAACAGGAAGACGGCCATTTTAAAAGGACACGCCTGACATTGCGCGGGGATGCAGCTGAAAATAACCTGTACCACAAGCGGTGAATGAACGGAAGATGAGGAAGAGGACTCGCGCTGCGACGTGGACGCACAGGGACTCGCGAGCCGTCAAGCTCGAACCCGTCAATTACCGCTTGCGGTACTAGTTAGGGTTCGAGCAACAATGGTTGCAAGAACCCTATTGTAATCGTAAGAGTTATTAGGGTTCGAGCAACAAGGTTGCAAGAACCCTATTGAAACTGTGAAGATTATTAGGGTTCGAGCAACAATGTTGCGCAAGAACCCTATTGTAATCGTAAGAGTTATTCTTCTTCTTCTTCTTCCGCCTACCAAATGAATCGCATTTTTGAGGCCCTGAACATGCCCCAAAACTCACCAATTTTTGCAAGCGCATCAGACCTGGTGTAAATTTACGTTTGTTAGTGTTTCGGGGAATGTGCGTTAAAAAATGAAAGTGGGCGGGACAAATAACTGCTCCACCCCCTAAATATTGTGGGCCTGAAGAGCATGTTTAATGTACATGCACGAAACTTGGTACACGCGTTCCTTAGGTCGGGCTGGTCAAAAAGTCAGCGTAGCCGAAGCTCTAAAACGAACAGGAAAGCCGCCATCTTGGATTGAAAATTCATTTTTTGCCGATTTTGGCCATATCGCACCATCGGTATTTGAACGAACTTGTCCTAGAGCTTACATGGGATCACGTTCAAACTTGGTGAGGTCACTTTGGACAAGTTGAGGATCTAAAGTTGCTAAAAACTTTTTAATAAGTATCATGGCGTACGAGAAAGGGGCCGGCAAAGTTGGTGAAAATTTTTATTTTTCGCCACAGGCAACAAAACTCTTATAACTTTGCGATAGAAGGTCACTTCCCAACCAAATTACCTAGGGTTGATGATGGACCATTGCTGAAGAAGTCTGTGGAAAAACTGTACATTTTTAGCACAGCGCCTCCTTGTGGTAACAGAAAATACAACAAATACACAATTTCGGTAATAACTTTTACATATTTAATCGTATCAAACTCAAAATTTGTGACAACATTTAAAACACATGAAAGATGATGCGTGCTTATTATGATAACAAATGGCGCAACGGTGTTGCCATAGCAACACTGCAAAGTCAGATATTTGTGACAAAAAAACAAACTGCTACAACTTTGCGAAACTGAGTCCAATCTGAACCAAACTTGCTAGGATTGATGATAGTCTGGCCCTGAAGACACCTATTTGAAAATATTCACTTTCAAAAACAGCGCCCCCTTGTGACAGCAGCCACTATGACACCTGATATTTGAATGAACTTGTCCTAGAGTTTTTGTGCGATCACCTTGAAAATTAGTGAGGTCACTGTGAACAAGTTGCCGAGCATAAGTTACTGAAAGCTTTTTAAAATGTCCCATGGTTATCGAGATAGGGGGCGCCAAAGTTGGCGTTCATTCATATTTTTCACAACAAAAGGCAAAACTCTTACAACCCGTAAAACTTGTCCTCCTGAGGAGCACGTTGAATGTACATGCACGAAACTTGGTACTCACGCGTTCGTTAGGTCCAGACGGTCAAAAAAGTCAGCGTAGCCGAACCTCTAAAACGAACAGGAAAGCCGCCATTTTGGATTGAAAGTACATTTTTCGCAGATTTTGGCCATTTCGCACCAATGGTATGTGAACGCACTTGTCATAGAGCTTTAATTCGATCACCTTCAAACTGGTTGAGGTCACTGTGAATAAGTTGAGGATCTAAAGTTATTAAAAGTTTTTTAAAATGTCACATGGTTTTTGAGATAGGGGGCGCCAAAGTTGGCGTTCATTCATATTTTTCACAACAAAAGGCGAAACTCTTACAACCCGTAAAACTTGTCCTCCTGAGGAGCACGTTTAATGTACATGCACTAAACTTGGTACTCACGCGTTCCTTAGGTCAGGACGGTCAAAAAATTCAAAGCAGCCTATGCTCTAAAACGAACGGGAAAGCCGCCATCTTGGATTGAAAGTAAATGTATTGCAGATTTTGGCCATTTCGCACCAATGGTATGTGAACGCACTTGTCATAGAGCTTTCATGGGATCACCTTGAAACTTTGTGAGGTCACTGTGAACAAGTTGAGGATCCAAAGGTATCAAAATCTTTTCATTAAGTATCACGGCGAACAAGAAGAAGGTCAGGAAAGTTGGCGAAAATCACGATTCCTCGCAACACACAACAATCTCTTATAACTTTGCCATGGAAGGTCAGATAGTAACCAAACAAGTGACAATCGATGATGGGCCCTTGCTAAAGATGTCTATGCAAAAACTGTAAATTTTGAAAACATCGCCTCCTGGTGGTGGCAAACACTAGGAAGTCTGGTATTTCGCAACACACAACAAACTCTTATAACTTTGCGATTGAAGGTCAGATCTTAACCAAACTTGTGATGATCGATGATGGGCTTTTGCTGAAGATGCCTATGCAAAAATTGTAAATTTTGGAAACAGCGCCACCTGGTGGTAACAGAAAGTACAAGTTCACAATTTCCCTTATAACTTTAACAAATTTCCTTGTATCAAACTCAAAATTTGGGAAAACATTCCAAACACATGGTAGATGATGCGTGCCTAATATGATAACAAATTGTTCAACAGTGTTGCCATGACAACACTACAAAGTCAGATATTTGCGACAAAAAACAAACTGCTACCACTTTGCGAATGCTATTCCAATCTGAACCAAACTTGCTAGGATTGATGATAGTCAATCCCTGAAGATGCCTATATGAAAATATTCATTTTCAAAAACAGTGCCCCCTGTTGACGGCAGACAATATGACGTCTGGTATTTCGCTACAACAACAAACTCTTATAACTTTGCGATGGAAGGTCAGATCTTAACCAAACTCGTGACGACCGATGATGGGATCTTGCTGAAGATGCTTATGCAAAAACTGTACATTTTGAAAACAGCGCCTTCTGGTGGTAACAGAAAATACAAGTTCACAATTTCCCTTATAACTTTAACAAATTTCATTGTATCATACTCAAAATGAATGAAAACATGTAAAACACATGGTAGATGATGCTTGCTGAATATGATAACAAATCGTTCAACGGTGTTGACATAAGAACACTGCACAGGATCTACTCTACTGAGTGGTTCGTCAGTGCAGTAACCTTTGTTCGCCACATGATGGAGGCATTTGCCTACAAATCTATCAAATCTAACATTTACAGTTTCTCATGCTGCTCTGAAAGGGAAAGATGGGGCAAAAGGTACTGCAAGAGGGGCCAAGGAAAAAAAAACAGGGAAAATGGGAAGAGCGAAAAAGTAACAGAGGGAAAAAAGAGAAAATGCACCCTAAATTCTTATACCATCAGATGTTCTATCACAAAAATAACTAGTTATTTCTAAAATTCAGCTTCAATTCTGATACCATCAGTTGTTTTTCACAAAAATAACAACTTATAGACAAAATCACACTGTTAGACCTCAGACCTCAGACCGGCCCTGAACATGTCTGTAAAGGATGACCTCCTTACAGGAAGTACAACTCCCGAAACAGGAAGTAATGTCTGACATTCTCCGATCCACACGAAACTTATTATGTAAGTCAAGGTACCTTCCCTAAACATGTTTACGGACACGCCTTTCACCCAACAGGAAGACGGCCATTTTAAACGGACACGCCTGACATTGCGCGGGGATGCAGCTGAAAATAACCAGTACCACAAGCAGTGAATGAACGGAAGATGAGGAAGAGGACTCGCGCTGCAACGTGGACGCACAGGGACTCGCGAGCCGTCAAGCTCGAACCCGTTGATTACCGCTTGCGGTACTAGTTCTTATTATTAGGGTTCGAGCAACTTGGTTGCGCAAGAACCCTATTGTAATCGCTAAGATTATTCTTCTTATTCTTATTATTATTATTCCTCCAAATGAATCGCGTTTTTGAGGCCTTTCCCATGCCCCAAAACTCACCAAATTTTGCAACCCCATCAGACCTGGTGTAAAATTACGTATATCAGTGTTTCAAGGAATGTGCGTCAAAAAATGGAAGAGGGCGGGGCTAAAAACTGACGCAAAAAACTTCTATTAGGTCATCTGCTCTCGGGTTTAACGTACATGAACGAAACTTGGCACACATGTTCATGAGGTGGGGACGGTCAAAAAAGTCGATGACAACTTCCCTGTGAATCCTACAGGAAGGCCGCCATCTTGGATTGCACGCCAAAACAGAGGCGATTTTGGCCATTTCGCACCATCGGTATTTGAACGAACTTGTCCTAGAGCTTACATGGGATCACGTTCAAACTTGGTGAGGTCACTGTGGACAAGTTGGGGATCTAACGATGCTTATGGTTAGTTGAAATGTCGCATGGCGTACGAGAAAAGGGCCGGCAAAGTTGGCGAAAATTTGTAATTTCTCGCTACACGCAACGAAACTCTTATAACTTTGTGATGGAAGGTCCGATCGTAACCAAACTTGTGGCGATCGATGATGGGCCCTTGCTGAAGATGCCTATGCAAAAACTGTTAAGTTTGTAAACATCGCCTCCTGGTGGTGGCAGAAAATCTAAAAAAAAAAGTTACTTTTACAATTTCGGGAATAACTTTTACAGAAATGATTGTATCAAACTCAAAATTGGTTAAAAGATTCTAAACACATGGTAGACTATGCGTGCTCAATATGATGGCGTATCGTTACATGATGTTGCCATGGTAATGATGCAAAGTCGGATTTTTGCGACAAAAAAACAAACTGCTACCACTTTGCGAATCCTTGTCCAATCTGAACCAAACTTGCCATGATTGATGATAGTCCGGCCCTGAAGACACCTATATGAAAATATTCACTTTCAAAAACAGCACCCCCTGGTGACGGAGACAATATGACCTCTGGTATTTGAATGAATTAATCCTAGAGTTCTTGTGCGATCACCTTTAAACCTGGTCAGGTCACTGTGAACCAGTTGAGGAACTTAAGTTATCAAAAGTTTTTTAAAATGTCTCATGGTGTACGAGATAGGGGGCGCCAAAGTGGGTGTAAATTCCTATTTTTCACAACAAAAAGCGAAACTCTTATAACTTTGTGATGGAAGATCCAATCCCAACCAAACTTCCTATGATTGATAATGGGTAGTTGCTGAAGGCGACTATATTGCCGAAAACAATAAATTTTGAAAACAGCGCCTCCTGGTGGTGGTAGAAAATACAAAAAAAAAAAAACTGTCACAACTTTGCCAATCCTGGTCCAATCTGAGCCAAACTTGCTAGGATTGTTGATAGTCTGGCCCTGAACAAACCTATGTGAAAATATTTCATGTCAAAATCAGCGCCCCCTGGTGAAAGTGGACGGGCCAAAAAACTGCTCCAACCCCTAAAACTTGTGGTCCTGAGGAGCACGTTTAATGTTCATGCACGAAACTTGGTACACGCCTTCCTTAGGTCGGGCCGGTCAAAAAAGTCAGCGTAGCCTATGCTCTAAAACGAACAGGAAAGCCGCCATCTTGGATTGAAAGTAAATGCTTTGCTGATTTTGGCCATTTCGCACCAATGATATTTGAACAGATTTGTCCTAGAACTTTCATGGGATCACCTTCAAACTTGGTGAGGTCACTTTGGACAAGTTGAGGATCCAAAGGTATCAAAATCTTTTCAATAGGTATTATGGCGTAAGAGTAAGGGGCGGGCAAAGTTGGTGAACATTTTAATGTTTCGCCACAGGCAACAAAACTCTTATAACTTTGCGATAGAAGGTCACATCCCAACCAAATTACCTAGGGTTGATGATGGACCATTGCTGAAGAAGTCTGTGAAAAAAACGTAAATTTTGAGCACAGTGCCTCCTTGTGGTAACAAAATATACAAAAAAAAACAATTTCGGTTATAACTTTTACAGAGTTAATCGTATCAAACTCAAAAATTGGGAAAACATTTAAAACACATGTTCGATGATGCGTGCTTAATATGATAACAAATCGTTCAACGGTGTTGCCACAGCAACACTGCAAAGTCAGATATTTGTGACAAAAAACAAACTGCTACAACTTTACGAATCCGAGTCCGATCTGAACCAAACTTGCTTAGATTGATGATAGTCCAGACCTGAAGACGCCTATATGAAAATATTCACTTTCAAAAACAGCGCCCCCTGGTGACAGCAGACACTATGACGCCTGGTATTTGAATGAACTAGTCCTACAGCTTTTGTGCGATCACCTTTAAACTTTGTGAGGTCACTGTGGACAAGTTGAGGATCTAAAGTTATTAAAAGTTTTTCAAAATGTCGCATGGTTTTCGAGATAGGGGGCGCCAAAGTTGGCGTTCATTCATATTTCTCACAACAAAAGGCAAAACTCTTACAACCCGTAAAACTTGTCCTCCTGAGGATCACGTTGAATGTACATGCATGAAACTTGGTACTCACGCGTTCCTTAGGTCCAGACGGTCAAAAAAGTCAGCGTAGCCGAAGCTCTAAAGCGAACAGGAAAGCCGCCATCTTGGATTGAAAGTAAATTTTTGGGAGATTTTGGCCATTTCGCACCAATGGTATGTGAACTAACTTGTCATAGAGCTTTTGTGCGATCACCTTTAAACTTTGTGAGGTCACTGTGGACAAGTTGAGGATCTAAAGTTATTAAAAGTTTTTCAAAATGTCCCATGGTTTTCGAGATAGGGGGCGCCAAAGTTGGCGTTCATTCATATTTCTCACAACAAAAGGCAAAACTCTTACAACCCGTAAAACTTGTCCTCCTGAGGAGCACGTTTAATGTACATGCACTAAACTTGGTACTCACGCGTTCCTTAGGTCGGGACGGTCAAAAAATTCAAAGCAGCCTAAGCTCTGAAACGAACAGGAAAGCCGCCATCTTGGATTGAAAGTACATTTTTAGCAGATTTTGGCCATTTCGCACCAATGGTATGTGAACGCACTTGTCAAAGAGCTTTAATGGGATGACCTTCAAACTTTGTGAGGTCACTGTGGACAAGTTGAGGATCCAAAGGTATCAAAATCTTTTCATTAAGTATCACGGCTAACAAGAAGAAGGGCGGCAAAGTTGGCGAAAATCACGATTCCTCGTAACACACAACAATCTCTTATAACTTTGCCATGGAAGGTCAGATATTAACTAAACAAGTGACAATCGATGATGGGCCCTTGCTAAAGATGTCTATGCAAAAACTGTACATTTTGAAAACATCGCCCCCTGTTGACGGCAGACAATATGACGTCTGGTATTTCGCTACAACAACAAACTCTTATAACTTTGCGATGAAAGGTTAGATCTTAACCAAACTAGTGACGATCGATGATGGGATCTTGCTGAAGATGCTTATGCAAAAACTGTACATTTTAAAAACAGCGCCTTCTGGTGGTAACAGAAAATACAATTTCACAATTTCCCTTATAACTTTAACAAATTTCATTGTATCATACTCAAAATGAATGAAAACATGTAAAACACATGGTAGATGATGCTTGCTGAATATGATAACAAATCGTTCAACGGTGTTGACATAAGAACACTGCACAGGATCCCACTCTACTGAGTGGTTTGTCAGTGCAGTAACCTTTGTTCGCCACATGATGGAGGCATTTGCCTACAAATCTATCAAATCTAACATTTACAGTTTCTCATGCTGCTCTGAAAGGGAAAGATGGGGCAAAAGGTACTGCAAGAGGGGCCAAGGAAAAAAAAAACAGGGAAAATGGGAAGAGAGAAAAAGTAACAGAGGGAAAAAAGAGAAAATGCACCCTAAATTCTTATACCATCAGATGTTCTATCACAAAAATAACTAGTTATTTCTAAAATTCAGCTTCAATTCTGATACCATCAGTTGTTTTTCACAAAAATAACAACTTATAGACGAAATCACACTGTTAGACCTCAGACCTCAGACCCGCCCTGAACATGTCTGTAAAGGATGACCTCCTTACAGGAAGTACAACTCCCGAAACAGGAAGTAAAGTCTGACATTCTCCGATCCACATGAAACTTGTTATGTAAGTCAAGGTACCTTCCCTAAACACGTTTACGGACACGCCTTTCACCCAACAGGAAGACGGCCATTTTAAAAGGACACGCCTGACATTGCGCGGGGATGCAGCTGAAAATAACCAGTACCACAAGCGGTGAATGAACGGAAGATGAGGAAGAGGACTCGCGCGGCGACGTGGACGCACGGGGACTCGCGAGCCGTCAAGCTCGAACCCGTCAATTACCGCTTGCGGTACTAGTTAGGGTTCGAGCAACAATGTTGCGCAAGAACCCTATTGTAATCGTAAGAGTTATTCTTCTTCTTCTTCTTCCGCCTACCAAATGAATCGCATTTTTGAGGCCCTGAACATGCCCCAAAACTCACCAATTTTTGCAAGCGCATCAGACCTGGTGTAAATTTACGTTTGTTAGTGTTTCGGGGAATGTGCGTTAAAAAATGAAAGTGGGCGGGACAAATAACTGCTCCACCCCCTAAATATTGTGGGCCTGAAGAGCATGTTTAATGTACATGCACGAAACTTGGTACACGCGTTCCTTAGGTCGGGCTGGTCAAAAAAGTCAGCGTAGCCGAAGCTCTAAAACGAACAGGAAAGCCGCCATCTTGGATTGAAAATTCATTTTTTGCCGATTTTGGCCATATCGCACCATCGGTATTTGAACGAACTTGTCCTAGAGCTTACATGGGATCACGTTCAAACTTGGTGAGGTCACTTTGGACAAGTTGAGGATCTAAAGTTGCTAAAAACTTTTTAATAAGTATCATGGTGTACGAGAAAGGGGCCGGCAAAGTTGGTGAAAATTTTTATTTTTCGCCACAGGCAACAAAACTCTTATAACTTTGCGATAGAAGGTCACTTCCCAACCAAATTACCTAGGGTTGATGATGGACCATTGCTGAAGAAGTCTGTGGAAAAACTGTACATTTTTAGCACAGCGCCTCCTTGTGGTAACAGAAAATACAACAAATACACAATTTCGGTAATAACTTTTACATATTTAATCGTATCAAACTCAAAATTTGTGACAACATTTAAAACACATGAAAGATGATGCGTGCTTATTATGATAACAAATGGCGCAACGGTGTTGCCATAGCAACACTGCAAAGTCAGATATTTGTGACAAAAAAACAAACTGCTACAACTTTGCGAAACTGAGTCCAATCTGAACCAAACTTGCTAGGATTGATGATAGTCTGGCCCTGAAGACACCTATTTGAAAATATTCACTTTCAAAAACAGCGCCCCCTTGTGACAGCAGCCACTATGACACCTGATATTTGAATGAACTTGTCCTAGAGTTTTTGTGCGATCACCTTGAAAATTAGTGAGGTCACTGTGAACAAGTTGCCGAGCATAAGTTACTGAAAGCTTTTTAAAATGTCGCTCGGTGTACGAGATAGGGGGCGCCAAAGTTGGTGTTCATTCATATTTTTCACAACAAAAGGCAAAACTCTTACAACCCGTAAAACTTGTCCTCCTGAGGAGCACGTTGAATGTACATGCACGAAACTTGGTACTCACGCGTTCGTTAGGTCCAGACGGTCAAAAAAGTCAGCGTAGCCGAACCTCTAAAACGAACAGGAAAGCCGCCATTTTGGATTGAAAGTACATTTTTCGCAGATTTTGGCCATTTCGCACCAATGGTATGTGAACGCACTTGTCATAGAGCTTTAATTCGATCACCTTCAAACTGGTTGAGGTCACTGTGAATAAGTTGAGGATCTAAAGTTATTAAAAGTTTTTTAAAATGTCACATGGTTTTTGAGATAGGGGGCGCCAAAGTTGGCGTTCATTCATATTTTTCACAACAAAAGGCGAAACTCTTACAACCCGTAAAACTTGTCCTCCTGAGGAGCACGTTTAATGTACATGCACTAAACTTGGTACTCACGCGTTCCTTAGGTCAGGACGGTCAAAAAATTCAAAGCAGCCTATGCTCTAAAACGAACGGGAAAGCCGCCATCTTGGATTGAAAGTAAATGTATTGCAGATTTTGGCCATTTCGCACCAATGGTATGTGAACGCACTTGTCATAGAGCTTTCATGGGATCACCTTGAAACTTTGTGAGGTCACTGTGAACAAGTTGAGGATCCAAAGGTATCAAAATCTTTCATTAAGTATCACGGCGAACAAGAAGAAGGTCAGGAAAGTTGGCGAAAATCACGATTCCTCGCAACACACAACAATCTCTTATAACTTTGCCATGGAAGGTCAGATAGTAACCAAACAAGTGACAATCGATGATGGGCCCTTGCTAAAGATGTCTATGCAAAAACTGTAAATTTTGAAAACATCGCCTCCTGGTGGTGGCAAACACTAGGAAGTCTGGTATTTCGCAACACACAACAAACTCTTATAACTTTGCGATTGAAGGTCAGATCTTAACCAAACTTGTGATGATCGATGATGGGCTTTTGCTGAAGATGCCTATGC